>NC_092411.1:158516881-159128131 GCF_040894005.1 Engystomops pustulosus | reverse complement strand
GAGGGAACTTTTAACCTCTCTTCTTCCTGTCCCTGCAGAGGTCAAGGGGCACCCTCCAGGTGGGCCGTCATGGTGGACTAATGGAAATGGAATTACTGGTAGGTAACTAATTCATGATTTCTGACAAGTAGCCCAGTCTGGAAAATAGCTACGGTAAGTATAGGTTACAAATAAACCGCAACATACTGACCTAGAAGATCCCGATCTTTCGATCCCTAGCTTTGTTCAATTGACTATGCCTCTGTCATGGAAATTTGGCTCTGGTATGCTCTCTCTGTTGCGACTCTGGACCATTTGTCATCTCTGTGTCCAGAGTTCCCATTACAGATACTCAACAGGTCCAGAGGTTGGTGAAGAGTAAATGCCTTTGAAATGTCCGGATTTTTATCACATGTACATCATGGTGTGACTAAGACCATATAAGTCCACCTCCCTCAGCTGGATAAATCTGATATGCTGAGAACTGAGCCATACTCATCCTGTTCATGTCTGTTTTACATTTTTTCTTGATTGGAGACAGTGCCTGAAGAGCCTCCAACCTGAGATGGGTTGGCCCATGAGTCCACCAAAGAGAAAGGAAAGCTACAGGAAAAATGTACTTTTCCACCATATCTGCAGAGAACGGAAGTCAAAGAATTATTGTAGCTGTGAAGGGGAGGGGGCAGATGCTTCATTAATAGGGTCTGATCTTTGGCCAACCAGGGAAAGTAGTGAAGTCACCTTGGCACTAGGCAATTGGTGATAAGAGCACAATAATCCGCTTGTTTCCCAACACCAGACACCCTGTAGGTTTAGGGTCTGAGAAGATTTAGAAGTAGGGGGGTGATGAGACAGTGTAACATCATATTAAGCTGGATCACAGATGGGCATTAGCATAATTTTAAAAGTTGAGTTTAACTTTTCAAGGAGGCCATGGATAACACATATAAAACAATTACCACAGTCACTGTGCCTGGATCTATGAGTAAGTGTCCCTGGTTTATCATGCTTGATTTTGATGGTAGTTTTTCTTTAAATAAAACCTGTCACCATATTTTTCATAAATACAGCTAGTGGCAGATTGCCATAGAGCCCTATTAAGTAACTGATATCCTTCTTTTAGCTAAGCTAGCCTTCTCAACATTGAGGGTACAGACACATGTTCCACTTGCAATGCATTTTGAAACATATTGTGCCGATCCCATCAACTCATTGTGATTAAAACGTGTTTACACACCCTCAGCAAATGTCATGTGACGAGGGTGACATCATCTAAGGTTCTTTTGCCTCCTAACATTTGAAAAATGTGTCCCATGAATGTATCTGATCACATGCAATCGTAGCATGCCTCTATGGACTACACTACCCATATACATTTCTCTAAAAAGTTGCAGTGCTTATGAGTAAAACAGCAACATGTTTGAGGGATTTGCTAGCCATTTTGCCTGGGTTTGATTTTGCTGACTGGTGACTTTTCGTAAAATTTAAATATTTTCCTTAGCGTTTTCTTTTTTACATACTAGCTTATTGCTAATAGTGTTATATTGATTTCTGCTTAGGGACGTTGTTCAGGGTATGGAGTATCTAGAAGAAAAGCGAATGGTTCATCGGGATTTGGCTGCACGCAACATTCTGGTATCAGAGAATGTTGAGGCAAAAATTAGTGACTTTGGTCTAGCCAAGTCTAAACTTCTCCCTGAGGACCTCTCCAGGCTACCTATTAAGTGGACTGCTCCAGAAGCATTAAGACTTAATGTGAGTTGCAATGTATTTTCCTTAACAGTGCAGTGCACAAGATGCTTTTATTTAAATGTAGTTAATATACAGTATGATATTAAATGGCCCATAGCCCTTTATTTAGTATAATATCTTCCAAACTTAACCCTAGAATGCATGACCATAAAAGTCTACACTTTTACATACCTGGGGCGTTTTAGGCCCGTGTGCAAATAACATGGAATAACTCAAATAAAAATACTTTTCAAAGTTTATTTGAAAAATGCAAAGTAAGGATGCATTCCTACTAGCGCTGGTGTCTGCCAGGAGGGGATCTGTAATGGATCTGACCTCCTGGTGTCCCCAGCTAAGGCTGGTAGAATCCGGGCATTCCGGCAGCCTTAACTGGAGTTACCAAGAGATCATATCCACTACGGATCACCTCCTGGCGGACACCAGCACTAGTGATGCATCCTAAGATGTGAATAATTCAAAACATTGGGGCAGATTTATCAAGTGTCTGAAAGTCAGAATATTTCTAGTTGCCCATGGCAACCAATCACAGCTCAGCTTTCATTTTACCAGTGCTCATGAATATTTTAAAGGGGAGCTGTGATTGGTTGCCATGGACAACTAGAAATATTCTGATTTTCAGACACTTGATAAATCTGCCCCATTTTGTGCAAAAAAAACAAACAAATTAACTGAACGGGCTTAAACCGCCCAATATACCCATTCGATATAACTCTTTATAATAATGTTTTTTTGTCTACAAGTTTTTTTTTATATAAAAGTTGCAGTAAACATGCTGCAGGAATATCCCTTTTCAAAGTTTCCTTTTCGAATTTACTAATGACTGCAAAATCTTTCACATGTTATCTGTCATTCAACATCTGGAAAATGAAATTGTAGTATTTTACACAGGACTGTCTATTAAAAATGATTGCTTTGATTTCTTGGTCAGTCAAACCCCTGGATGTAGACTGTGCCATTGTAACCTTAGAAGTCAGTAAACTATAATGAAAAAAAATGATTACAATAAGGGTTGTAGACTCTTTGTGAGTGTCTGTGCAGCCCCCTCCTCTCACCTTCAGCAGGTCACCACTTTCTTTTAGGTGAAGTGGAAATTTTGGGATTTTTGGAGCACAGAGTTTCTTTTTCAAGAAACAAGAAAGCTGACTCCTTCCTCCTTCCTGTTCAGGAACTATGATGATGTCAGAGACGCATGACATCATGAGGTAGCCTCCTTCCCAAGATCGAATAACCATGTAGTCAGGCACAATCCACACTCTGCGCAGCAACAGCAGAGTCATAAAGACTAAGGCTTCATTCACACGACCGTATGGGGGACGTATATACGGCCAACTTATATACGGCCGATATACGCCCCCCATAGACAGCAATGGGTGAACGGTGCCCGACGGGCACACGTGCGGCACCGTACCGCTCCGTACCCGGGAAAAAGATAGGACATGTCCTATCTTTTTCCGTAATACGGCGCCGTGCGCCATGTATCCCTATGAAAAGGGTCAGGGGTGAGCTGCGCTCACCTCCTCCTCTCCCCGTGCACTGCTGTTGCCCGCTACGGTACGGCAGGCAACGGCAGTGTGAATAAAGCCTAAGTCACAGTTTTCCCCAGCAACTGAAGAGACAAAAAGACTTAGGATCACATGTAAACCTCGTATGGGCCTAAAAGGCCCCAGGTATGTAAATATGGGGTATTCACAAAAAAGAGTTATTATACCGAAATGCCTGCAACATAAAAATATATGAACAACTGGAAATGACTAACAACTATATAACAGAGGAATACCTAGAGTTTCAGAATTCTAACTAAAGTAATCTTGCAGTAAAAAGAAAAAAACTAACAGAGCGGGCCTGCAAGGCCCCAGGTATGCATTCTAGGGTTTTTAAAGGTAGGAAAAGATTGACTCATCGGTGCCAAAGCACACCGAACATTTCTAAATCTTCTTAAAATAACATGAACAAAAAACATATAACAACACAATAAAATAAACACAGGATAACAAATACCACTACATACTAAGGGCATTGTGGTGACTGCATATCACACACCTAACTTCTCCAAGGAAAGCAATACAGGCATCATGCTTACACAGGAGTTTCCACATTCCTGGGGGAACACTGTGATGTATGGTAATCATATATATCTATGATGCCTGTAGTCCCATCTCCTAGAGCAGTCTTCAGTCCATAATATCTGGCTGCTACACTGAACATGGTTAAGAGACTGAGCATGTTAGTCTGAGTTAGACCCAAAGCTGCTTTCTTTCCTGGCGCTGCCAACATTCAGGAGTACAAGCCCTGATAAATTCCCCCTTCTGTTCACATCTCAGCTTCTATTTCTCATTAGGAATATGTTGCAATAAAGCTCCAGGTATAAACACCACAATTATCTATATGGCACCATTCCTTTTTGGCTTTCATTGGTTGTGTCAGCATATATATTTTTTTAATCATATGTTTAGGAAAATGCATTAGACTATGCTACCCCATAAAGATGGCCAACACAAAAAAAAATTCAAATGCTATTTTTCCTTTTTTTGTGATTGGAAACTATGGGGGATATGCTTAGAGGGGATGACATATTTGTCCTTCTTTGACTTGCTGTCTGCTCGCAGGGCCTATACTGTGTAAACTGATCAGGCTACAAAGGCAGTATGTAAGCATAGAAACCCATAGATTTCCACTGGCTGTTGATTCTCTGGCCAGGTCAATAATAAAGGTCCAGACATGTGAAATGTACAAGGACAAGACTAATGGATAAAAGTCACACAGACTAGATGCCAGTCTCATCATCCAGCTGGTGTTTTGGTATCATGGTTTCTTCTCTCTCCTAAATGCCAGTTAGCAGTCTTTGCACAATGCTACAACAGTTCATACCTTTTTCTTTCAAGAAATGTGCAGTCTCCTTTGACTCACATGAGGTGGCAGTTTAGGGCAATCACCTACTTCTGTCTGAGCTCCTTGCAATGTAATAGCTTCTTACAGACAACTCATTAATCTCATCAATCATGCTTCCAATACACAGTAGGAAGCTGTTTGCTTTAGGCCATAGACCCCTTTGCTCAGCTTCACATATTGCAGTTAAGGAGTGCTGGCCCGAAGAGATTTCATAACCTACAGTTCTCAACTGCATTTTATTTTTGTCTTTAGATACCATAAGTAGTAGTAGTTCTGGGACCTTCGTTCATGCATTTATTATTGCTATTCCATTCTGTACAATTTTATTGGCAAATTCTTTGTTGTTGTTGTTGTTGATTATAGTAGGCCATAGTCATCTCAACATTTTAAAACTGCCATCTTATCTTTAATTTATTACCTGATTTAGAAATTTTCATCTCGGTCAGATGTATGGAGCTTTGGGATTCTTTTATGGGAAATATTTTCCTTTGGACGAGCCCCATATCCCAAAATGGTAAGAGAAAATCTTTTATATGTCACTTTGCCATTTCATAGAGTAGCAGTATATAGAGAAAAATGTCTAGACACTTGTATTCTCTCAGACTCTTTTCTTGTGCCCTGCACCATACTGTTACTTCATAAAGAAGACGCCTCAGTTATATTAGCTTTTGTACTTCTTGTTAGTTGAAAATTTTAGTGATAAATTTCACGTTTCATTCTGGAAAAACACGGAAATTTTCCAAAATTTCTGAAAAATTCGCCATTTTCAAAGTTTGAAATGTTCTGCTTCTAAGTCACATAGTAACACCACCCAAGTAGTTTGATAACTAACATTTCCTTATGTTGGCATGGTTTTTCTGTGCCCTTTCATTTTTCTAGGCTGTTATGAGGCATAGAACATTAGGTGCAATTTTGAGGGACAACATATCTCTCAACTTTTACAAAGTCTCTCCAATCTGTGCCAAAGTACTTTTATTAGTAGAGGTGAAGTACAGGGAAAGTGCGGGGCCTGGGTCCTAGCGCATTCTCAAGCCGTTGACATTGCACACATTATATGCACTAGGGTCAGCGGATGTCGTCAAGGAGACAGTGTAAACAATATACAGTAACGTGCCAGGCAGCGTATGTTGTGAGCATTAAAACCATAAACAGAGAATGCGAAAGTTAAAAACAAAAGCAGGATACATATGATGGACATTTACATGCATAAATTCTCTAGCGTTATTCCAATTTTGTACAAAGCAAGGAAAGCGACTAGAGATGAGCGAACATACTTGTCCGAGCATTAGCGTACTTGTAACTGCTCGTTGCTTGGGCAAATACTTCGCCAGTTCGAGAAAATGGCATCTCCCGCCGTTTTGATTTTTGGCGGCCAGAAACAGAGCCAATCACAAGCCAGGAGCCTCTGCACTCCACCCAGCATGACGTGGTACCCTTACACGTCGATAGCAGTGGTTGGCTGGCCTGATCAGGTGACCCTGGAATAGACTAGCCCCTGCCCGCGCTGCTCGGATCATTCTCTGTCTGGATGCCGTCAGGGAGAGATCTGCTGCTGCAGGGATAGCGTTAGGGTGCTATATTAGCTTAGTGTTAGGCAGGAACCCAACAGCCAACTTTAATTTTTTTTTTCAAAACTAAAAGTCATCACAGGCAAAGCACAAAATCCAGTTGTGTGCTGTCAGTGTAGGTTAGAAACTACTAGCCATACAAGAATCCAACAGGCCTTCTTAGGGCTACAATAGCGTTATATATATATTTTTTTATTTGCTTGTGGCTGGCCTTGCTGGCAATAGTAGTGCAGCTAGTACCATATTGTGACGAATTTGCAGGGAGACTTGCGACCGTTGTGTTTAGCTCTTAGTGACACACATATCCATCTCAAACACCTAAGTGGGACAATTTATTAGGGGTTTGATTGAATTAGGCACAGTCTGCTGATTTTTTTTTTTACTTAAATTTTTTTTCAAAACTAAAAGTCATCACAGGCAAAGCACAAAATCCAGTTGTGTGCTGTCAGTGTAGGTTGGAAACTACTAGCCATACAAGAATCCAACAGGCCTTCTTAGGGCTATAATAGCGTTATATATATATATATTTTTTATTTGCCTGTGGCTGGCCTTGCTGGCACTAGTAGTGCAGCTAGTACCATATTGTGAAGAATTTGCAGGGAGACTTGCGAACGTTCTATTTAGCTGTTAGTGACACACATATCCGTTTCAAACACCTAAGTGGGACAATTTATTAGGTGTTTGATTGAATTAGGCACAGTCTGCCGATTTTTTTTTTTACTTTAATTTTTTTTTCAAAAGCTACACTCCCTAGGTTCATGTCTCAAGTTACTGGGACTCGTGGTAGAGCACTGTTGAGGCCAGAACAGTGTGAACAGGTGATGTCGTGGATTGCGGACAATGCTTCTAGCCATTTGTCTACCAGTCAGTCTTCCACGCAGTCCATCCATGTCACCAAAATCAGCACTCCTCCAGCTCCTCCACCTCAGCCTCCTTCCCCCCAGTCTGCCCCCTCCCAGGAAAATTTGGCATTTGAACCGGCATACTCTGAGGAAGTGTTTTCTGGACCCTTCCCAGAGTCACAAACCACTTGTCCGATTGCTGCTGAGCTCTTTTCCGATGCCCAGGTTTTCCACCGGTTGCAGTCTGTGGATGATGATGACATTGTTGACGTAGTGGAAGAAGTGTGTAAAGAGGTGTCGGACGATGAGGAGACACGGTTGTCAGACAGTGGTGAAGTTGTTGTCAGGGCAGGAAGTCCGAGGGGGGAGCAGACTGAGGGATCGGAGGATGATGAGGTGACAGACCTAAGCTGGGTTGATAGGCCGTGTGAACACAGTGCTTCTGAGACGGAGGCGAGTCCTCGACGAGAACAGGTTGGAAGAGGCAGTGGTGGGGCCAGACGGAGAGGCAGGGCCAGAGCTGGTGCATCAGCGCCAAATGTTTCATGTAGTGAAGCTCCCCTGGCGAGGGCTAGATTTTCAGAAGTCTGGAGGTTCTTTAAAGAAACACCGGATGACCGATGGACTGTGGTGTGCAACCTGTGCCACACCAGGATCAGCAGGGGTTCCACCACTACCAGCTTAACCACCACCAGTATGCGCAGGCATATGAATGCTAAACACCCCACTGAATGGAACCAAAGCCGTTCACCTCCGGCCGGGCACACCACTGCTCCTTCCCCTGTGTCATCTGATGCTTCTGCTAGTCAGCCCCCTGCCCAGGACCCCGGCCCAAACACCTCCCGTGCGAAAACCACACCTTCGCCTCCACGATCCTCCACAGCATCCACCAATGTCTCCATGCGCAGCGTTCAGCTCTCCATACCCCAGACGCTGGAGCGCAAGAGGAAGTACAGTGCAACCCACCCACACGCCCCCAAGCCCTCAATGTCCACATCTCCAAATTACTTGGCCTGGAGATGCTGCCCTATAGGCTGGTAGAGACCGAGGCCTTTCGCAACCTCATGGCGGCGGCCGCCCCTTGGTATTCGGTCCCCAGCCGCCACTACTTTTCCCGATGTGCCGTCCCAGCCCTGCACCAGCACGAGTCAGACAACATCATCTGTGCCCTGACCAACGCCGTTTCTGACACCTGACCACGGACACATGGACGAGTGCTGACGGGCAGGGCCACTATATATCGACGGCACATTGGGTTAACTTGGTGGAGGCTGGGACCGAGTCTGACCCTAGGGCTGCTCATATACTGCCGACGCCAAGGATTGCGGGGCCTACCTCGGTCCAGGTCTCTCAGGCCTACTATGCCTCCTCCTCCTCCCACCCCTCCTCCACCTCCTCCTCCGAATTACCATCCGTGGGCTTGGCGCCATCAGTCGGTAGCTCTAGGCACAGCAGCAGTGCCGTCGCTAAGCGACAGCAGGCTGTGCTCAAACTGCTGAGCCTAGGCGATAAAAGGTACACCGCCCAAGAGCTATTACAGGGCATCACGGCGCAGACTGATCTGTGGCTGGCACCGCTGAACCTGAAGCCAGGCATGGTTGTGTGTGACAACGGCCGTAACCTGGTGGCGGCTCTGCAACTCGGCAGACTGACACATGTGCAATGCCTGGCCCATGTGTTAAATCTCATAGTTCAGCGGGTTCCTCAAGACATACCCCAATCTGTCTGATTTGCTCACGAAGGTGCGCTGCATCTGTGCGCATTTCAGGAAGTCCAACACAGATGCTGCCACTCTCAGGGCAGCGCAGCGCCGCCTCCAACTGCCCGCTCACCGACTGTTGTGCGACGTGCCCACGAGGTGGAATTCTACATTAACCATGTTATCCAGAGTTTACCAGCAGCGCAGAGCGATTGTAGACTGCCAGATGTCAAATTCCACCAGAACTGGTAGTCAGGTCAGTCAGCTTCCTCAAGTCTACAATGAGGAGTGGACGTGGATGTCTGATATCTGTCAGGTGCTGAGTAACTTTGAGGAGTCAACACAGATGGTCAGTGGCAATGCCGCCATCATCAGCCTCACCATCCCGCTGCTTGGCCTGTTGAAAAACTCTCTGGTCAGCATGAAGTCAGAAGCTTTGCGCTCGTCACAAGAGACGGGGGAAGAAGATTCCCTTGTTCATAGCCAATTCACCCTCAGGTCTGTTTCTCAGCGCATATCAGAGGAGGTGGAGGAGGATGAGGAGGAAGAGGAGGACAATGTTGGCGAGACAAAAGAGGGGAGCATTGCTCAGTCCTTCACTGTTCAGCGTGTATGGGCAGAAGAAGATGAGTTAGAGGAGGAGGAAATGGACAGTCAGGCCAGTGAGGGGAGTGAATTCTTGCGAGTTGGGACTCTGGCGCATATGGCAGATTTCATGCTAGGCTGCCTATCCCGTGACCCTCGCGTTCAAAGAATTTATTCCAGCACCGATTATTGGTTATTCACTCTCCTGGACCCACTTTACAAGCAAAATCTTTACACTCTCATCCCTGGAAGGAAAGGAGTGTGAGAATGCATGAATACCAGCAGGCCCTGGTGCACAAGCTGAAACAGTATTTCCCTTCTGACAGCGCTAGCGGCAGAGGGCGTACTTCTGCGGGACAAGTAGCGAGGGAGATGGTAGGCGAGCAGGCAGCTTGTCCAGCACTGGCAGGGGTACGCTTTACATGGCCTTTGCCAGTTTTATGTCACCCCAGCAAGACACTGTCACCTTTCCCCAGTCTCGGCAGAGTAGGGCTGATCTTTACAGAAAGATGGTGAGGGAGTATGTAGCTGACCATACCATCATCCTAAATGATCACACAGCTCCCTACAACTAATGGGTTTCAAAGCTGGACATGTGGCACGAACTGGCGCTGTACGCCTTGGAGGTTCTTGCCTGCCCTGCCGCTAGCGTGTTGTCTGAGCGGGTTTTCAGTGCAGCTGGTGGCATCATCACCAATAAGCGTACACGCCTGTCGACTGACAGCGCTGACAGGCTGACGCTTATCAAGATGAATAATGCCTGGATTTCTCAGGATTTCCATTCTCCACCAGGTGAAAGAAGCTCAACCTGAATAATGTATGCACTCCTCCTCCTCATTTTCCTCCTTCTCCTGCTCTTTGTAAACTAAAGTAGAGGAAACTGGCTATTTTTTGCCAGGGCCAACTGGCTCTAGCTATAGTACTCTATGTATTTGATTTTTCTGGAAGGCCACCTACCCGGTCCTCTGTTTTAAACAATTTTTGGGAGTGCCTCATACAGGTACTCTATGTATTTAATTTTTCTGGAGGGCCACCCACCCAGTCCTCTGGTTTAAAAACTTTTTTGGACTGCCACATACAGGCACTCAATCTATTTAATTTTTCTGGAAAACCACCTACCTGCTCCTCTGGTTTGAAAACTTTTTTGGACTGCCACATACAGGCACTATCCAAAATTAATTGTCTCCATAGAAGCCTCCACACGTCGTCTTTATAGCTGCCTCCACACGTTGTCTCCATTGCTACCTCCACACATCATCTCCATAGCTGCCTCCCAAAGTTGTCCATATAGCTGCCTGCATACATCCCCTTAGCAAACGAGCTGTGTCAGGCAGAATTTTGGGTTGTTTTCATGGCTTCCACATCAAACTTGTTAACTTTGTCGCCACCCTGCTGTGTTATCCACAAAATATACTGGCAAACTTTTATGATTTACAGATATTATTTCAGCGCTTCTTGCGCACCTGTTTACATTCCCCTCACCCACCATAACTAAGCCAATTACTTATAAGAACAGTACTACACTTGATCTCATACAAAAGGTTCTTAGAAGTGCTGTTTGTAGCCCCCGCCTGCTTTGAAATTATACTTTTTTCAAAGTAAACGCTTCTGGCCCCCAGGCCCATTTTGGGTGGGAAGGAGCCGAGAGACAGGGTCTTGGACAGGAGAAAGCTCGCCTGGCAGCGGACCGCCAGCTCCATCCCAAGATTAGGCAGTCTCAGAGGCATCCATGCATACTGCCCCTGCTGTTTCCTGTCCATTTCGCCTCCACGATCCTCCACAGTGTCCACCAATGTCTCCATGCGCAACTTTCAACTGTCTATACCCCAGACGCTGGAGCACGAGAGGATATACAGCACATCATCCCCTTATCAAACGAGCTGTGTCAGGCAGAATTTTCAGGTGTTTCATCAGATACATAATGGAACTCGGCACATCAGTCGCCGCCATGCTGGAGACCTGAAGTTGCAATCATAGCAGCGCAATATGGATGCCCCATACTGTCGCTCTTATTCATGGAAGTTGTCTCCATGGCTGCCTTCACATGTCGTCCCCTGGCTGTCAGGCTGTCAGGCTCATTTTTCGGGTGTTTCACCAGATACGTTATGGAACTTGGTCACTATGTTGCCACCATGCTGTGTTATCGACTAAATATACCGTAGGAAATCATTTCAACGCTTCTTGCTCACCTCCTTTGGTTCCTCTCTGCCGCCTTAACCAGGCAAAATACTGATACATACAGTGCTACACGTTATCCTTGCCAAAAGGAATTTTTTTAATTGGTTTGAAGCCTGAGTCCATTAGAGGTTTGTCGCCATGCCACTCTCTAGCCTGCTGCTGCTGCCGCTACCTCTGCATGCCATGTTCTATAGTGTCAGGGTCAATTATTGGATGTTTTAGATGCTATCTAGCCTCATTCGTTCACTCTGTCATCGCCATGCTGTTGCCCATAATTTTGGCATAATGGTGCGATTAAGCAGCCTCAGAGGCATCCATGCATGCTGCCCCTGCTGTTTCCTGTCTACTTCTGTGGTGTTTCCATCATTTTCTGAGGTTTCCAGGTGTTTGGCCAAGCTTCCCTGTGCAGACCCTTGGTCCCCTTGAAAAATGCTCGAGTCTCCCATTGACTTCAATGGGGTTCGTTATTCGAGACAAGCACTCGTGCATTGGGAAAAGTTTGTCTCGAATAACGAGCACCCGAGCATTTTAGTGCTCTCTCATCTCTAAAAGTGACCATATTCTTTTTTTATTTGAAACAACTACATATTGCTGGTAACCTACAAGAAAAGGATACTAGCAATATGTAGTTGTTTCAACTAAAAAACTGTACAAAATTGGAATAACGCTAGAGAATTTATGCATGTAAATGTCCATCATATGTATTCTGCTTTCTGTTTTTAACTTTTGCATACTCTGTTTATGGTTTTAATGCTCAAAGTGTACGCTGCCTGGCACGATACATTGTTTGCACTGTGTCCTTGACGGCATCCGCCACCCATCATGCATATATTGTGCGCGACGCAGACGGACGATGTCAACGGCTTTAGAATGCGCTTGTAAGTGCGAAGTTGTCAGGCCCCGCGCTTTCCCTGTATTTCACCTCTACTAATAAAAGGACTTTCGCAAAGATTGGCGAGTGCCGCATATTTTCGTCTATTCGATGTTTATGGGGAATGAATATTTCCAGAGTAGCACCACTATTTGCATTGTTTAAAACAACTGTTCTGCTTCTTCGAATGTATCTTCATCCGGTACGACTGAAAGCGCCTTGATGCAGGTGGATGGTGCCGAGAATCTTTCACCTGTTGCCACATTGGGGCAGATTTATCAAGCTGTCTGAAAGTCAGAATATTTCTAGTTGCCCATGGAAACCAATCACAGTTCAGCTTTCATTTTACCAGTGCTCATGAATATTTTAAAGGGGAGCTGTGATTGGTTGCCGTGGGCAACTAGAAATATTCTGACTTTCAGACAGCTTGATAAATCTGCCCCATTATGTTTTACAAAGCCTGTTTCACAGGGTTAAAACAAAATGGATTTGTGACCTAGAAATTTTTATTGTTTTGGAGATTACGTTCAATTAGGCCAAAAATTACACATGCACAATGGATTAAATGAACAAATGACCTGCAAAGTTTGATAACCAATTTCTCTCGAGTATGCCAGTACCCCATATTTGGTGGTAAACTGCTATATGGGCACATGGACGGGAATTGAATGAAAGTAGCAACATTGCACACAATGAACAGAGCACATTGTACAGAGCGCATTTTTTTTGGTAATGTGAACATATGGGGGATTATTTTTATGCAAGAAGAGAAACACTGTACAGATACTTTGGGGGTCTATAGGTTATTCAAGAGATTTAATTAACTATTTCAAGGTGGACAAGAAAATAATACATTTTTGTTTTGAGTGTTTAGCACTTTATTGAGCTTCTCACCGTACCATAAAAATAATATTTTGGGGCACATTTACTAAGGGTCAGAACGGCGCATTTTCGTCGGGTTTCACATTTTTTTTCCATTTTGCCCTGAATTGCCCCGGATGGGATTGTATTGTATCGGCGCCGGCTTGCATGCCACACAAATCGGGGACAACCCGACTGATTTGGACAAACCGCGGTATTTAAAAAAGCAAATTGTGTCACAAGATCAGCACTCACATGCACCGGGAAGAAGAAGGTGCACTCCGGCGGACCTCAGCGGGGGAAGCGACAGATGCAGGAAATTGGACACACGATCTTAGTGAATTGCGGCAGACCCGAATCCTCGCCGCACAACGCATGGCGGGGATCATGACGGAACGGGTGTTTTAGGGATTAAACACCCAGAAGCTGAACTTTTCCAATCCCGAGTGTTAGTGCTAACACAGCCCAGCCCCAGCAGCAGGATGCAATGTCCTGCAATATTCTTCTGATGCAGCATCATAAAAAGGCACTGCGTCAGAAGAAGGATCCAAATGACTTTGGTAGCAGTCTTTAAGTAATTAAAGCAAGTCTACACCCTCTCATGCTTTATAATATGCTCCAAGATTGTAGGCACAGTGATATTAGAAATACGTTTATTATTTATAGCTGCAACAACTGCCTTATTAGCATACAAATTAAACTGGTAATATCTAGAAAATGGCATAATGGACAGAAATACAGGGTTTTACAGTGCATGTAGACGAGAGCCATTTCAGGACTTTTGAAGGTCCTCCAAAGGTCCTGAAACCACAGATTGGAAGCAGGCAGCAGGGATGATTCTAGATTCTAGTACCATATATAGAAAGTGACTCCAGACTTGTAAGGACTATAATATTTGTACAGCCCAGGGCCAATGGCTGTCTTAATCCGCCCTTGGCCAGTAAAATCTGCTTTTAACTACCTTTTACCTTCTCTGTCCTACAACGGCAAGCAATTATTACCATAAGCTCCCTACCATGGCCCCCCTGGTATCTCCTATAACTTCTTATATTTCAATCCATGTCCATGCATAGAAAAATACAAAAATATATTAATCCATGTTCCCTGCAACCACGTCACAACCACAAACTGCTTAATCTCTTGCTATGATCACACCTTTACAAATGGCAAATCTTCCACCCTACATCACCAATTCCATTCCATATATTCTTTTTTTAAACTGGTTGGCCACTTTACCTCGTGATTTTTGTAATGTGTTTGTAAGTTTGGGGGGTAGGATATTAGATAATTACCAATATACCAATATAATCTATTAAAAGTTATGCAATGCTTTCTTGAAATATAAAGCGAAGGTTACTTCTCGTTTACCTCAACATCTGTCATTCCTGTCCATAAAATGGCAGGAGATGAAGATTCAAGTGATCCAAACTATCCATGACCAATCTCCCTTCCTGGACCTTAAAGGACATCAACCATCAGATTTACTGATGGTACATGCCCCAAGCTTACTTGCTCGTCCCACTGTCAGGGGATAATCTCACCTGAGCGCCTCTCGGCTCTGACTTCTGCTAATATGCACACCCCTTACATGTTCATGGCACCTGGCCCCGCCTGTAAATCATGACATCATTGCAGACAGAGCCGGGTGTCATGAACACGGAGGGGGCGTGCGTATATTAGCAAAAGGCAGAGCTGAGAGGTGCTCGGGTGATGTAGCCCTGAGTGCCTCTGGCTCATTTAAATATCTTTATACAGTCTTTTTTAGAACAATGGTAGACATCCTTTAAGTTTGTATTCATGAATACTATAAGGTAAGAGACGTGGGGCCTTTACATTTCAAGAAAGTAGTGCAGAACTTTTAATATAGGTACTGTATAATGGTAAATTACTTAATATTCTGCCCCAATGCTTATACCTACACTACAATGTGAGGCAAAGTGGCCAACCCCTTCTCCTTTTAAACATGTGACCATCATAACCATCCTTAAAAACCATCTCTTAATCAACTTGGTCCAGTTATTTCCCCATCTCTTTACTTTCACTTTAGAACCCATTTATTAACATTTAGTCTTTAAATTCTCTTCTTTCCTCTGTCAAATTCAAATTCACCAAATCCTCCAAAATGTACTCCATTGAATTCACTAATATATCAGATTCTATCTAACTTCCAACCAGACTACCACCAAAGCCACATGGTGAAAGTTGCTAAAGATCTGCTAGACATTCTGAGACCACTGCTCTTCTTCAATTATATATTTGGACAGAGACCTCTCTCACAATCCCATGGCGTTAAGTAGCTATTTGTATTAATTACACTCGAGGTCCATAGCCCGTATGATTCCTCTCCACTTTCCAAAATTCCAGAGTGTTAAAGTGTTAAACAGCAATATCATCCATATTTGTCTCCTAAGTTTTTAAACTTAACTTAGCAAAAAGTAATTTTATTTTTCCCATATAATTTACAATCAATAACAGTTAATGACAACATACATCCCCAAATTACCGTAAATTTAAAGCGCAAGTCCAACATTTTTTTTCACAAATCAATAGCTGTTGGAATTTAGAAGAACTTTGCCTATATATCTGTTACCTATAACTAGCAGTTTCTTTGGTATCATTGTCATTTTAGCCTGGCTTTATGCTAGCTGGGTCTCCTGCCTATTCTGGTTTCTCTTATGAACCGTACATTTATAAACAATATACAATGTGAAAGTGGGGAAGACACCTCTGGTGCCTGCTGACAGAGGAGGAAGGAGGGGGAGGTCATGTGACAGTGCTTTCTGTGTGTATATCAGAGCTAAATATGTTCAGTGCTATGGATAAAAAATGCCTCCTACACAGAATAGTGTGGTATAAGATCTCCCCTGTTAGTCACTTCATCCTTGTTCAAAGAACTTTCTCATGCTGAACCCCCTTCCCCACCTTATAATCAGTACTTTGGGAACATTATACAGAAGCTATTAAAGAGGACCTGTCACCTAAATTTTCGGCACTAGGAGCTGCTTACCAAAGTAAGCAGCTCCTAGTGCTTGATCAAACGCAGCAGTGTTATAGTGATAGCGTTACCAGAAACCTCCGGTAACGCTATCAAACACTGCGGCGGGGTACAGCTTTGCAAGCTGTCCGATGTATTCATGAGGGGGCGGTCCGAGGTGCTGCCTCTTCCCCGGACCGCCCCGCTAGCTCCATAGGCCGGCAGTCTCGCCCCTAGTCTTGCCCCAACCCCGTCCCCTCATGAATACGTCGGACAGCTTTGCGAGCTGTCCAACAATTACATCCTACCCCGCCGCAGTGTTTGATAGCGTTACCGGAGGTTTCCGGTAATGCTATCACTCTAACACTGGGGCGTTTGATCGAGCACTAGGAGCTGCTTACTTTAGTAAGCAGCTCCTAGTGCCGATAAATTGGGTGACAGGTCCTCTTTAAACCTTAGGTCTCACACAGCATGGACTATGTACTTCATGTGACTGTTTTACTTCTGATTTCTACCACTTATTACATGTTCCATGCTCCTCCATGTGATGAAAGCTGCCAGGGTAGTCACTATATACATCCTCTGTGGAGTGTTCAGTGGATTTACTTATAGGAATCTCACTGGATTTACTGCTAAATTACTGAATGAGAGAAGATAAGGTATCATGGGAACTGTGGCAAGATTGAATTTGACTGCCTTTTCTTTATAAATCTACATTCAAACCCTTACCATGTTCTGATACTTCCATCTCTTAAAAAAGTTTCTCACGTTTGTTAATATTTAAAATTTGAGACAAAAATTCTTATTATTTTGACATAAATATTTAAAATAGGCTAATAAAGAAATTTTGGGGTGCTGCCATTTTACATCTGTTTTTGTTTTTTTTGCAGACAATAAGAGAGGTACTTGAGAGGGTGCAGGATGGTTATCGCATGGATGCTCCAGAAAGCTGTCAACCTGTTGTGTTCACACTAATGAAGAGTTGCTGGGAAGAGGATCCAAGCAAACGCCCTTCATTCAAGAAACTGAGAGAGAAATTAGAAAAAATAATGTTAGGGGATTAAAACCTTATGATCCCATGTTCATTAGAAATGCTGTTAGGTAATTTGCAATTTTTCTGAAGTTAGGTTTTGGTAATATTCTTTAGTTAAATATTTTAGTGTTTAAATCAGAAAACCAAACACCAAATCTTGCATATTACAGTCTTATATAACAAGTACCCAGTTTTTAGACCTATAATGTGTTGCCACTGTCCTTCTTGGAAAGCATGTTGCACCAATAAAGGCCTTATTTGTAAACATCTCAATAGCACTCACAGCACCATACAATTCGGCTCACTGGTGGTGGCATCTGTATACATTTTTGTGTGTTAGGAAGTATGTTTAGAATTATATCTAGCTCTGGTCATTTGGTAATAATCAGACAACCACTTGACTAATTTATGTGATTCATTTCTAAGAAAAATGTAAATGTTTATATGCTAACACTGCAAAATATTGATACATTTTACAAAGTCATCAAATAATTGCAAATTACCTTATGTAAAATATGGCCCATGGAATCTACCCTTGACTTTGATTCCTAACAATCAATTTCGCCATTTTAAAGGGATACCGTCCATGCTGCATGTTGGATCTTGAAGATTTACTCTGTGAATATGCTATAGATATAATAATGCTAAAAATATCTACATGCCATGTATATTTTTTGAAACTGCATATCATAGTATGTGCTTGTACCATAAACCTGTATATGCCATATGCTTTTCACATAGAATACTTTATTTCTAGCTAAGCACTTTCCATTCTAGATAACTTCCAGGATATCACACATCGTTAAGTGTAAAGTCACACATAATATACACCAGCCAACAGTACATTGGTTTAAGTGTTGCCATATGTCAATAAATGCTTGAAGATATATTTGTGACATTTGCTTCAATATCTGCCAGTTATAGGTTATGTCATGTGTTTATCCCATATTTATTCTTATTTTTCTTGTAAATATTTTCACATTTGACAAATGACATATTTTGTTATGTGGCTGAAACGTACCATTGATGAATACTGGAGCCATAATAAAATTAATTGAGAATTGCATCAATCCAATAAGTCCTCTATTAATTTTGTATCAAGGGACTGTCATATATGTTGCACCTATATAACCAAATGCCTTGTTAACCTAGTACTAGCAATATGTAGACATTGTATTACCTTGACTTCTTTTCTCTTATGACTATGTTGTGGACACCGAATCAAGAGCCATGGGTGAAAGAGTTTGGGGGCCGTGCTCTAGGGAGGAGGGTTTAAGTGTCAGTTTTCAGTTAAGTTGAATCTGCCAACATCCCCCCCATGCTTCCTATGAATATGAAGTTTCTGCTTGCTCTGATGATGAGGATGATGATGCTCCCCACCAAAAGAAGCATCATTTTCGGATAAGGATACAGAAATTTAGTGGAAGAGGTATTTTTTTATTTTATATTTACTCTTCGTAATTTCTGTTTATCATTCTACTGAAATTATTTGTTTTGTTTGTTGTAGGTCCAAAATGTTTTGTTTGGTCAGCTCCAAAAATTGGCCTCCAAAAATTGTATCTGGAGGGGGATATTACAGCATTATTAAATTTTATTAAAGCAAGTTGGCCAAACAAAGGAGATTAGCTGGTGGGCCTAATCTATCACTCCAGCTAACCTGGATAGAGGAGAAAATTACAAAAACCCTTTATGATGAACAAGCCAAGGGGATTGGGAATTTTGACATCTGTCATGTTGATTAAGGTATGTCTTTTGTTTGCTACATGGATACATTTTGAATGTGCATTTTTGGTCTTAAATGTTTCTTATTTTTGCAAACATCTGCATTGAGTAATGTAAGTCTAGCAACTTATGCAGATGTGAACGATGCCTAATGCATAAATGCAAATATTTTCCAACAGTCCATGGTATGCAATGTAGCTTTTATGGTGAAATTCTGGTGACCCAGAAAATTCTGATTTCTACAATTGAGTCCATGGGCAAGAATTACAAATGCTCAGTTCTTTTCCCCACTCTTCATCCAGGAAATCAGTCCCAGGATGACCATGTGAACAAGGCTTCATTATCCCCCCTGGTTTTTACAGGCTCTGATCCAGTCACACAGCCCATCCCATTTTTTCAATCCGTAATAGATGAACAGGTTCAAAGCAGCCAAACGCAGGGTAAACGGTAAAAAACATATGCTTTTTTAAAATGCATGTGTTTTTAAAACGGACTGAAAACACATGCTTTAAAACAGTCCCAAAACAGGATGTGTGGCATCAACCTTACCGATTACCTTCGTTCTGATGTTATATCTTCTGATGCTATATTTTGGATCTCATTCAAAAACCATTAACAATCAGCATTCCTTTACATTGGGAGAATCCAAGTGGCAACATAGATGAATCCATCCACTTTCCTCCTTCAGATAAAGCAGGAAATGATTGCATCCATTTCCCAGCCTATAAATATATATATACAGGCAGTCCCCGGGTTATATACAAGATAGGGTCTGTAGGTTTGTTCTTAAGTTGAGTTTGTATGTAAGTCGGAACTGTATATTTTATCATTGTAATCCCACCAAGAACTTTTTTGGTCTCTGTGAAAATTGGATTTTAAAAATGTTGGGTTGTCATAAGAATCAATATTAACACTAAAGCTTCATTACAGACACATTTGATAACTGTTTCAGCTGTTTATTGTAGCCTAGGACTAAAGTACAATAAATTACCAATATCCAGAGGTCCGTTTGTAACTATGGGTCGTATGTAAGTCGAGTGTTCTTAAGTAGGGGACCGCCTGTATAGCGCTCCAGGCTGCTAATTATGCACGCCGCCTCCAGCATGGGAGAGGGATGTGGCGTCACGCAAGAGGCGTGAATTCATGCCTCTTGCATGATAGATCCCTCCCTCTCCAACATGATGTCACGCAGCTCGGAGAGCCGCACAACTCATCCCCACGGCCTAGCCTGCTAATTATAAGTCTTTTTTCTAGGTGATCCTGGCATGTTAAGATTAGAGAAGACAAGAATCAGGATCAAAATGAAGAGGACATGTGAGTATATGTAGTGGTTTTTTTTACTTTTTGGTAATGGTAGATCTCCACAGAACCTGAGTGAAGTTGGCACCCCCACCTTGTTCAAATTAAACTAAATTGGTGTCAAACGTTTGTGCTACATTTGTGCTGGTTTGTGCAGCAGAAATTTTCATTTGTGCCGCTATCGTTTTTAAAATATTCATAAAAGTTTCCAAAGGTCATCAAAGCTCAACCAGCCCCCCCCCCCCCCACATTACCTAAAGCATACAAAACTGGTGCCAATCAATTATGCTACATTTGTACTGGTTTGTGCTGCTCAAATTTTTGTTTGTGTTGCTTTTGTTTTGAAGATATTAATGAAAATTTAAAGGTCAAAAGTTCAGCAAGCCCCTCCACATTAACCGAATCAAAAGTTGTGTCAGCAGAGGTCAGCAGTAAATGTAATCTCCTTGAGTAGGACAATGGTGAGGATTTGCTCTGTAAACTCATGATTTCCTCCACCAGCATTTATACTGAATATTGGTATTTTGTCTCAGCAAAACATGGCATATATAGTTTACTGTCAAGTATTGTGAGACAAAATACAATGGAACTCTTTGCTATGATAACACTATTTAAAATGAACTATGCATTCTTCTAGAGAAAATTTTATTTGCTGCCTACAAAAAATACGAAACAGAATGTTGAACTTGGCTTCAGAACATTGAAGGTTGGTTTCCAGTGAGAAAAAGTAAATACAGTGAACTGTTCGAACCTCTCAAGTTTAATACAATAACTCACTAAAATTACTTTTTTTCATGAAATCTTGTCATTACTCCTTTGTGTAGAGCACAAAATGGGGACATACCCTGGTGTTTTCAGATACAATGGTTACATCCTTTCGCAGGTCATCATACATCTCCAAGGTGCTTTGGGTCTTTTTACAGAATGTCATGTAATGCCCAAGTGTGTCTGGTGTCGGGCCCTCCTGAAATGTGATTACTGCTTTCAATGTGAATTTCTCTCCTTGAAGTAGCAGGGTAGAGGGAAATTCACTCAGAGAAAACAGTTTTGGATTTTGTTCCAAGGTCGGCTCCAACCAGACAAGTTCTCTTAAGCTGTAACTGTGAGAAACAGTTCCTGTACAGACCACCTTTCCCGATGCATCTGTTTTACATGCTGTTGGACATTGAACAGGCAGTGGGATTGGTCTTAGGCATGTAGATGCTGCAAGGTTTAGCCCTTGTTTAACAGCAGACTGAAGGTGATTTATGCCAGACGCTGAGAGAACTGACAAGTCAATGGAGACAAAAGGAATTTGCCTTGTGGTTGGTGTGTAAAGTTTGCAATACTGGGAGGAACATTGCCTTGTGAAGTGAACACTTGATTTTCTATCATAGTTTTTTGAATTACTGTGGACACATGGCACTGTGCATCAACCCGGTGAACACCAGTCTTCAGCTGAACAGGGCAGAATATTGAACTCAGAATCTCTGCCCTCAGAGGCCTGGATGACTTTCTGGAGAGAAAAAATATCACGGGTTATGGGGATAAAACATTGATTTAATTCTTGAAGGTTGGACTTGATGGACTTGCGTCTCCTTCCAGCCTTATATACTATGATACTATGATACTATGAATATGTATGTTGTGTGACACCCTTTGAAGCAATGGATTTCACAAGCTGGAATACTTTATTCTCTTCTGAACTTTTTAACACATTTTGAGTAGAAAGACTGTCATAGAAAGCACAGCACAGACTTTGACAGAAGGCATCAAAGGCACTGGTGATCATGACACAGTATCGTCCTTTGCCAAGTTTGATTGGCTTTTGATTGTTTCCATTTTTTAATAGCCCTAGCTTTACTTTTTCCCCTTTACATCTAAAAGTTGCCATTCAGGACAAGGGTAGAGGTAGCTCAATTTCCGTTTTTTTGGTGGTACTGCAATGCCTCTCCAGTTTTCCAAGGTTGCTGTTTCTTCTGTGTCCATGTCTGTGTCAACTTGGGGCTCTTGAGAGCAGTTGTCATCCATTTCTTGCTCCTCTAAACCTTTGTGACATCACTCCAGGTCTATAAGTTTTTTACATGCTTTATAATTGCTTTACAATTTAATTAATCTTCAAAACAAAAGCAGTAAAAACTAAAATTTGAGCAGCATAAACCAGCACAAATATAGCACAGGTTACCCTGCGACCCATGTCTCAGGTTGCAGGTGCACCCGTGTGCCTCTGTGTGCCCCTCTGCACCACTCACCTTTCCGGGTTTCAGCGGAGTCTCCCACAGCTCGGCGAGCACGTCCCCACCTCCTAGGGCACGCGCGACAGCTCTGTAAAATTTAAAGGGCCAGCGTGCCACTAATTGCCGTTGGCGGGCTGTCAATCCTGCTAAATAGCCAACCCCTTCCTCTGTCCCCTGCCGGATCTTTGAGCCTCACAGCCCTAGAGAAAGCTTGTCTTATGGCTTTTGCTTGTATTCCGAATTCCCGTTGTAAGCCCGATTCCATCCCCAACTCTGATCCTGTGCTGCCTGTCTCGACCTCCTGTCTGTCCCTGACCACGAGTTTGCCTTACGACTTGCGGCGGGCTCTAGTGAAAACCGAGTGCCACTTAGACTCCGGTCCCAGGTGTCGGCTTACGTCATTGTCTGCAGTGGTCCAGTGGGTCCTCTACCCCTGGTGTCTGACAGCACAATTGATTTGGCACCAGTTTTGTTTGATTTGGGTTATGTCAGGGGCTGGCTGACCTCTGATGACCTCTGGAAACTTTTAATAATATTGTGACAGGACCAGGGGAAAAGTATTAAATGGTGTATATGTTTCCTTTAGGTTTCTGTCCTGCATGTTCTAGGAAGCCAAAACCTGGTCTGAAGGACCTGGCTGCTGTAGTTTGGTGAAATGGGCTTTGTCGCTACACCGCTCGGCCTGCGGTCACACGTTGCATTTTGTTTGCGCTTAATGCATGCCTTTTTTAAAGAGTTAACAAATACATGTGTTAACGACACACACATAACACACAAATGCATTAACAGTTAACCCCTTAAGGACGCAGGGTTTTTCGGCTGACTTCTCGCTCTCCAACTTAAAAAATCCATAACTTTTTCATTTTTACGTGTACAGACCTGTGTGAGGGCTTATTTTGTGCGTAACAAATTTTAATTTCTCGTGATGTTATTTATTTTAACATGCCGTGTACTGCGAAGCTGAAAAAAAATTCCAAATGTGGAAAAATTGAAAAAAAACCGCACGTGCGTCACGTTCTTGTGGGATCAGTTTTTACGACTTTCACTCTTCGCTCCAAATAACATGCCTACTTTATTCTTTGGTTTGGTGCGATCGCGGTGATACCAAATTTATATAGGTTTTATTGTGTTTTAATACATTTTCAAAAATTAAACGAATGTGTACAAAAAAGAAAAAAAAATTTTTGCCATCTTCTGACGCTAATAACTTTTTCATACTTTGACGCACGGAGATGTGTGAGGGGTCATTTTTTGCGAAATGAGGCGACGTTTTCATTGCTACCATTTTGAGGTCTGTGCGACATTTTGATAATTTTTTATTTCATTTTTTATGTTATGTAAAAAGGTGTAAAAGTCGCATTTCGGACATTTGGGCGCCATTTCCCGCCTCGGAGGTCACCGCCGGCCGTAACCGTTTTTATATTTTGATAGATCGGGCATTTTGGGACGCGGTGATACCTAATATGTCTGTGATTTTTACTGTTTGTTATGTTTTATATCCGTTCTAGGGAAAGGGGGGTGATTTGAACTTTTTTTTATTTTTTAAACTTTTTTTTTCTTTTTTTTTTCACTATTTTTTAGACCATCTAGGGTACATTAACCCTAGATGGTCAGATCGCTCCTACCATATACTGCAATACTACAGTATTGCAATATATGGCATTTTTGCAGGTCATACATTACAATGAGCCAGTGGCTCATTGTAACGAACCTGCATAAGCCATGTAGCCTCGTGTCAAAAAAAGACCTGAGGCTACCATGGTAACCGATCGCTGCCCCCCGATGACGTTCGGGGGCGCGGCGATCGGAAAAAAGATGGCGGTGCCCGCGCGCCGCCGTCTTTTAAACGCCACCGGCGACTTTGCCGGCAGCGTTTAGAGGGTTAATAGCCGCGATTGGTGCAAGCACCGACCGCGGTTATTAGCGGTGGGGGTTTTGTGCAAAATGCAACAACCCCCACCTCTGTATGAAGAGGACTCAGCCCGTGAGCCCTCTTCATACATCCCTTATACCTCTGCGCCGTAGAGCTACGGCGCAGAGCGTTAAGGGGTTAATGGGGCAGATTTATCAAGCTGTCTGGAAGTCAGAATATTTCTAGTTGCCCATGGCAACCAATCACAGCTCCCCTTTAAAATATTCATGAGCACTGGTAAAATGAAAGTGTAGCTGTGATTGGTTGCCATCGGCAACTAGAAATATTCTGACTTCCAGACAGCTTGATAAATCTGCACCAATATGTGTTAAAATCATGTTACCATCGCATGCGTTTTGTAAACACAATGTTGACAACAATGTAATTAGGCAAATCTCCTCTTTAAACGTTTGAAAACTCATGTGTTAAATGCCAATAAAATGCAACATGTGACCGCAGCCTCATTCACCCTAGGTGACTGAGGTGATTGGGGCTAATCTGACTTTAAAAAGTCAGAAGGTGCACAAGAGGGATGTCTACCTCTGCTCCTGGGAAAACCTTATGGGGCACATTTACTGCATAGCAGCATGATAGTATCAAACATGAATTCATAGTGTGAAATGGAGCCATTATTGTGCAACATACAGGTGTCGAACCATAACGCCCAGCAGTGGGTTGGACATACCTACCCCATTAAACATCACACTCGACTGCTCGCGTCCTCCACCACCTAGTTAATGCTTGACAAAGGTGGTAACACCGAAATCGTTGCCTGCTTCAATAAAATCCACCCATCTTTTCCTATTTGGAACTTGGAGTGCTGCCTACCTTTCTAAATATATGGCAGAAACTTGCTTACATGTAATTTCCTATTCTTTGAGTCTGTGAGGTTAAATAAGCAGTACTCAACAATTAACCAATAGCTATCTATCCCTATAAAGAGGCAAGAAGACCCGTACACCTCTGTATGATACCAAGCAGTAAATAATGTTTATTAAGGTGGGAACTTGTGCTGCCTCACGGACTCAAGGAAAAGGAAATTTTGGGTAAGCAAATTTCCGCCTTCCTTATCATCCATCCAGCAGCACATAATGGGACTTACAAAGCAGTACTCATTGGGGCAGATTTACTTACCCGGTCCATTCGCGATCCAGCGGCGCGTTCTCTGCGCTGGATTGGGGTCCGGCCGGGATTTAATAAGCTAGTTCCTCCGCTGTCCACCAGGTGGCGCTGCTGCGCTGAAAAGCATCTGAACGCATTGGAGTTCACCGGCTCGGGCTGAGTGAAGGTAAACGCGTCCCGAGCGACACATTTTCCGTTCTTAAATGCGGCGGTTTTTCCGAATACGTCGGGTTTTCGTTCGGCCACGCCCCCCGATTTCCGTCGCGTGCATGCCGGCGCCGATGCGCCAAAATCCCGGGCAATTCAGGTACAATCGGAGCAAATCGGAAATATTCGGGTAACACGTCGGGAAAACACGAATCGGGCCCTTAGTAAATGACCCCAATTGAGTGGGTTCTTGTGTTGCCTTGCCTAATACCGCTTTACTGAACAATCTGAGGCTTGGATGTCCAGCCTGTAGTGTTTTATAAACGTGCAAATTTGTTGTACTGGAATTCTCCCAAATTCTGCCCAAGACACTGAAGTGGATTTGTAGAAATGTGCTCTAACTTGTGATGGCTGACAACATATAGCATTCTTTGATGATATCTTTGATCCATCTTGCTAGCATAGATTTACTAGCTTTGCAACCTTTTGATGGGCCATGAAATTGAAGGAATAGAGCATTATCTTTCCTGAAACTGCTAGTAGCAGAGATATAGTTAATAATCTAAGGCTGCGCTTTACTGTGAATTTTATCTATGAACTTTTCATTTGGATTATTCACATTCAAATGTCTGAATTGATTCATTTTTGCTGATGAATTGCTTATTGTCTAATTAATTAATTATTTATTGACCAATCATTTATGTATTTATTTATTTATTTTCTCTGATCATATCTACTTCATTTAATTAACTTTTAAATTGTTTATCCATGTATCCATGATAATAATCATCATTAATTCATTAATTATTATACATACCACCTGTATTCTGTACCATTGATGTCCTACATAACCTGTTTGTTTGCACATATATATTTCATGTTATCTTGTCTACCTCTTAGTTATTGCTAAGCAGCAGTGTGAGGTCAGAGAGAAGCACAATGACAAATTCTGGAGTGGGCAGCAACATGGTAGGCCACAGTGTGGCACAATGACAAACTGTGAAGGTGCTGGCAGCAGCAGGAGGTCAGAGAGTGGCACAATGACAAATTCTGGAGCTGGCAGCAACATGGTAGGCCACAGAGTGGCACAATGACAAAGCGCAGAGGTGGGAGCAGCAGCATGAGGTCGTAGAGTGGCACAATTACAAATTGTGGAGCTGGCAGCAACATGGTAGGCCACAAACTGGCCCAATGACAAAGCTTGTAAGTGGCAGCAGCAGCATGAAGTCAGAGAGTGACACAATGACAAATTCTGGAGCTGGCAGCAACATGGTAGGCCATAGAGTGGCACAATGACAGAGTGTGGAGGTGGGTGACAATTCCAGTACCTGGTAAAGATGGCGGGAGGCAGATGGAGCAACTGGCAGCAGCTGTGTGGCATCAGGCGGGTTGCAAGTATCCAGACTCATTTCTCAACGTTTGGGAGAGGCGTCATGGCTGATATAATCTGATGCATAAGGCATTGCTGTGTTGAAATCCTGGGCAATCCCTGCCTGATTCATCTTGACAAAGGTCAATCTCTCCACATTACGGGTGGACAAGCAGGTTCTCCTTGGGGTAACGATGGCCCCCGCCTCACTGAACAGCCGCTCTGATGCCACACTACTGGCTGGGCTGGACAGCTTCTCTACTGCAAACTCCGAAAGTTGCGGCCACACATCAAGTTTGGCTGCCCCTGTAGTCCAGGAGATCCTCTACCTGGAGTGGTTGAGTGCTGTCCAAGTAGGCCACCTGGTGCAGGGTCTGCTCCATGTCCTGCTGCTGCTGCTCTATAGTACACTAGTTGTTCCTCCCTCTCGGCAGCTGGAAAAAATGCACCCATTTTGGACCAGTAGCGAGGGTCCAAGAGGGTGGAGAGCCAAAAGTCATCCCTATGTCGGATGTTGACTATTCAGCTGTCACTAGTTAGGCAAAGCAGCATATTGTGGGCCATCTGCGCATGTGACTCTGAGGGACTCCTGGCCTCCATCTTCACTGTATACTACGACGGTGCTTCTGGGTCATCTGCCTCATCTTCTACCTCCTCTGGATGCTCCTGCTCCTCCTCTCCTGTCACCTGAGCACAAAAACCACTAATTTCAGCAGACTCTGCTTGTGCTCCTCCACCTCCTCCAGTTCAGCCCCCACTGGACTCATGTGGCCATGACATGTGCTCGCCACTTCTCCAGTGCCCTGACCAGACAGATTTTGCAGCATCTGTTCCAGGACATGAAGCAGTGGAATGACATTATTCATCCCATAGTCCTGGTGACTGACTTATAACATGAGCTCTTCAAAGGGCCTGAGCAAACAGCAGGTATCACGCATGAGCTGCTAATGGCTGACATCAAAGTTACACAGGGGGGTACTCCTTTTCTCTGTTCATACAGGCGGTCTAACATATGGTGGCTGGAATTCCAATGGGTGGAAACATTGCATATCAGACTATGTTGGAGGAGGCCATTCTGACGCTGCAACTGGAGGAGGGTGTGCTTGGCTTTGTAAGAATGGCTGAAGTGCATACACAGCTTCCTGGCCATTTTAAGATGGGTGGAAGACTTCAGGAACCTGTTGACAACCAGATTGAACACATGCGCCATACAGGGCGCATGGACCATCCCTCCTCGGGGCAGCGTGGACACCATGTTCCTCCCATTGTTTGTCACCATGGTTCCAATTTGCAGTTGTCACAGAGAAAGCCACAGATTGATTTCTTCTTGCATGACGCGGATCAGTTCCTCCCCTGTGTGACTTCGTTCGCCCAGGTAAACCAGGTGTAGAACTGCGTGACACCGCTGTGCCCTGCACTTGTGGTATGACGAAGCAGCACTTAGACTTGTGGAGGCTGAGGTAATGGTGGTGGAGAAGGAGGAGGAGGCGGAAATTGGCGCAGGAGCAGCAGTTTGACAACGTGGAGGAGTAAGCGGTGTCTCCTGTTCAAGTTGTTGGTGTGGCTGGGCGGGAATCACATTCACCCAGTGGGCCATAAAGGAGATGTAATGGCCCTGACCGTAGTTACAGCTCCACATTGTCCGTGCTGCCATGCACCTTGGAAGAAACCGATAAGCTCAAGAACTGGCCCTCCATCTGTTCTACATATTTCAGCATATTTTTGAAGGACTAGTGCTGCCTTTTTGGAAAATTTTGGCTTGGAGCTCTCCACCTCGGTTTGGCACAAGCCATTAGTTCTGAAGGGTGCAGAGTCCATCACTTGGAAAGGAAGGAACTGCAGTACCAACAACTTGGAAAGGAGCATGGAGCTTATGCACCTTAGGATGGCTGGACGCATACAACTGTCTCTTTGTAATCGCCTCGTTCAACAACTGCTAGCGACATGCGTAGCGAGGAGCAGGAGCATCTGGACCGGGAGATGATGTCAAAGACAAACAGTTCCCTTCGGTAGAGGTGCTGGAGCCTTGTCTGGCTTAAATGGCATGTGTGCCACTAGGCACTGCTGCTGTTGCTGCGGCGGCAGGATGGACCACCACATCTGCGACACGTTTCTACCCTCAGATTCTACATATACATACACTCGGCTCATCTGGTGTCTTAACAAAAAACTGCCACACCGCAGTTGGTGATTTTACTGCCAAGACTCACTGAGTCCCCTGTGACAATGATTACTTGGACCTGCGAAGCGGGTTTTGTACCCTGCAGCCACCCTGCTGACTCACGGACACAATAGCGACTTGCTGCCTGCTTTGCTGCCTGACGTGCAAACTGACACCCTCTTCTCCCGATGATGATGATGATGACGATGATGATGAAGCCCTTGCTCCACCCAGCTCCCAAGTGTGATCGGCTACATCATCATTAATTTGTGTTTCCCTGTCACTGCTATTCTCCTCAACGTTCTCAGTAGGCACAGCTTGACTACTTAAAAGTGCAACATAACCTCCCGTACTACTCTCCACATCTCAACTTTCCTGCCTACTGCACGAAGCAACAGATGTCTGTCCCACCTCTTCACTGCCAATCAGCTACTGACTGTCCTCAAAGACTTTGTCCTTGCTGTATAGTGGCGCTGAGCCCAGACCTACAAGTAGATCTTTGGCTGAGGAAAATTAACAGGACAGAGGATGGTTGAGGACAGGTGAGGGCCGCTGAACTGCTTTTGGGCCATGCGAATGAAGGGTTGGATCTGACGAACCTATGGACTCTAGGCTGGGGTTGTCAGATGTCATTTGTGAGGAAGTGGATGACCTAGTCAACCAATCAACAGAGTCACCCCTGCTGCAATGTCCCCTTACTGTGATACGAACTCTGCCTGCTCCACCTGCCACCTTTCTGTCTGATTTATTGTTAATCATCTATGTGGATTTGACACAGATTTCTTGCTATCAACTTTATCAACAAAAACTATTGAAATTTGTGGTATACAGATACCCCAAAACGGACACCCTAGACTTTGAGCAAAAATCACTCCAGCAACTATGTGGATTTTACACAGATTTCTTGCTATTAACTTCAGCAACAAAAAAGAACTGATATTTGGGGTATACAATTCCCCCAAAACGGACCCCTGTTGACAGGAATCCTATCAGCAAGCCTGCCGAACAACATGTCGTAGTTGGAAACGACCTAGAAAAAAATTGTGAGTGTGAAAAACAGACACCAAAAGTAAAAATAAACCTAAAATACCTCTTCCACTAAAATTTCTCTCTTTTTATCTTATTTTTTTCCTGCGATTGTCTTTGTTGTCATCATTCAATCCCAGAAAAAGAACACAATCATCCCATACATGGGGTGGATCCTCAAGAAACAAAACCAGATTGCGAGCTGGTTATTTAGCAGATCCACTGGTAGAAGGCATCACATGTTGATATTGATATTGTTTTCTTAGACATCTTCCTCTCTTGATAGATTGCTGATGCACATGTGCACGAGTTTGTACTTATAGACACTTTCTGTGTGATACGCAGATTGCACCACATAATTGAAGACTATGCGCCACTATTGAGTTATCTGGTGCATCCTTCACATGAGGGAGACAAACTGTACTAAGGCAATTTGCACCACTTTTTATAAATCTGGGCCTATGGCCCAAATATATGAGAACTGGTGCAAAATGTGTTTCTGCAGTTTGCCTCCCTAATGTGCAGTTTGGGCCAGATAATCCAATAGTGGCGACCACTCTAAGTAAATCTGGTCTATTGTATTACACAGTGTGGGGGGATGCAGGGTATTTACCCTAGGGTACAGTAAGGGTGGGAGTTGTTTTTTCCAGGGTTAGCGAAAGGCTACTAGATAACCCCTGCACTTTCTCCTTGCATATCTGGAATCACCGGAACACTGATGCAGTCATCCCGTCCCTATACACCAGACCTATTTACATGCAACTCAGCCAAACCGGTAATACCTATTTATTTCAACTTTTGTTAGGGTGGTTCAGAAAAGATGTTTTTTTTTGCTCAAATCTGGTAGAACCATATTTACCCAATGAGTGTCACCAATTGTTTATACTCAGATTGGTATTTTTATATTGATCTGGTCACAGAAAAATATATTCTTTGTTTTAAAAGTTTATTGAATAACGTTCAGTTGTTTTTAGCTCACAGTGGGGCGACACACTCAGTATTATGTCCTTTCTCCATTGATCTACCTTGATTGCTTTTTTGTGCAGAACATCTTAATTTGCCTCAACTGCTGTAGAACTTAATGTTAAACTTGTCAGCTTCTGTAGAACATCATGATACACACCTCACCTGCTGCAAAACTCTGTAATACTCACCTCAGCTGCTGCATAACCTTATGATACACACTTCAGCTGCTGCAAAATCTTATGACACACCTCAGCTGCTGCAGAACATCATAATATACATCTCAACTGCTTCAGAACATCATAATACAAATATATGCTTCTGTAGAACATCGCAACACTCTTCATCTGATGTAGAACTTGATAATACTCATGAGGTTCTGCAGCAGCTGGGGTACCATATGATACACACCTCAGCGGCTGTAGACAGTGGTGAATTATAATCGGCGGTTAGGGTGGTAACGTAGGGCCCAGATCTTCTAGGAGGACCGTGACCACCAATATCATCCACCGAATTTTATACTATGAAGGAGCTTCACCCATGAAATCCTCATACATCTGTTCATGCTCTTAATACACATGTACACAAGACCCATGTCAGGACCTTTGGAGGTCCTTCATAGGTCCTGAATCGGCAGATTGAAAGAAGGCAGAAGCTTTTCCAAGAAGCTTGATTCTAGTCCCATATGTAGGAAGTGATTCCAGACTTGTAGGGGCTATAATATTCATACAGCCCAGTCTGTAGAACCTCATGATACACATCTCAGCTGCTGCAGAACATTGTTATATACACCTGAGCTGCTGTAGAACCTCGATACAAACCAAAGGTTCTACAGAACCTCATGATGTGCAACATCCCCCACTGGGGCCTAGCCTTTTCTTGTTGGCCTGGAGGCAGCCAGGGCCCAGAATACCGGAGTGGCTGGCTAATGCATTGGGCACGCTGTGGTCACGGTCCTTGGTATGGGGACCGGAGGGCTGACCTACAGCCTGGCAGGTCTCCAGCAGGTGGTGTGGTCAAGAAATATGGAGGGAGAAGCTGATGTGGTGGTTTCTCTCTGGGGCAACCCCTGAGGTGTCTGTAGAATGAGTCCTGGGTGATGGATGGGGAGCCCGTGGTGGTAAACAGTCGTATCCAGGGATCAGACGGAGGCAACGTTGTGCAAATCAGCTTACAGTTCTTTATTCAATAGCAGAAATGGGAAACAGCAGATCCTTTATGCTAGAAAGGTCATGGAGAGTTGTTCCGCTGCAGAGGTGCACAATGCCTGATTTTAGATGCAGGCTGGGCTGGTTCAGATGGAACTGAGGCCAAGTGGAGGAAGCTGCAGTTCTGGCCTTAAGTCTTCGTCTTGCCCTGTGTACTAGGCGGTAAGCCTGAGGCACTAGAATATCCTGGGATTGATGGCTGTGGCAGCATTGAAGGTGTGCTGCTCACTATCTCTTGACTCTACAGTCTGACTGACTGCTAAGGAACAGACTGAACTATGTTCTCTCACCCAGCAGGGGTTTTTATACATCCCCTAGTCAGGTGGTAGCACCTCTCCAATCTCCTTCCAGCTTGCATAACAGACACATCATTACATACACCAGTTAACTGTTGCCTTGCCAGGCAGTACCTACAGCTGCAATTACACAAAACTCAAATTCTAGAACCTTCATAGAGAGGTGATCAATCTCTCTAACAGATCCTGACCTGCATAGGGCGCTATCCGCAACTACCAGCCTGCCTATGCATTGGCAGGGGTGTTGCAGATGCATACCTCATTTGCTGCAGAACATCGTAACACACATTTCACCTGCTCTAGTCATACATACTTTGTCATACATACTTCAGCTGCTACAAAACTTGGTAATATACCTCTCAGTCGCTTAAGAACCTCATGATACTCCTCAGCTGCTGCAGAACACTGTAATACACACCGCAGCTGCAGCAGTACCTCATGATACACACTTTATCTGCTGCTGAATATCGTAATACATATCTCAGCTGCTCCAGAAGATCATAATACACACCTCAGCTGCTGCAGAACTTCGTCATACAAACCTCAGCTACCGCAGAATCTCCTGATACACACTTCAGCTGCTGCAGAATCTCATGATATACAGTCATGGCCATAAGTTTTGAGAATGACACAAATATTATATTGTCACATGATCTGTTGCCCTCTGGTTTTTATGTGTGTTTGTCAGATGTTTTTATCACATACAGAAATATAAGTGCAATCATATTATGAGTAACAAAAGCTTTTATTGACAGTTAGAATGAGTTAATGCAGCAAGTCAATATTTGCAGTGTTGACCCTTCTTCTTCAGGACCTCTGCAATTCTCCCTGGCAGCTCTCAATAAACTTCTGCACCAAATCCTGACTGATAGCAGTCCATTCTTGCACAATCAATGCTTGCATTTTGTCACAATTTGTTGGTTTTTGTTTGTCCAGCCATCTCTTGATGATTGACCACGTGTTCTCAATGGGATTAAGATCTGGGGAGTTTCCAGGCCATGGACCCAAAATCTCTATGTTTTGTTCCCAGTCAGCCCTAAAACCCCTGATGACGCCAGTTTCGGCGAAACATGTCGGGAGGGTCTGGTTGAGCGATACATTTTAATTAGCATAGGGCAGTTCAAAGGATATACCTAGGTCGAAGTTATATATAGGCTATGGCCTAAGATTAAGAGGAGTGTTAAACTGACCAGGTAGTGCAGGGATGACTTTGAGAACAATCTTCATCTGCATTTAGACGTCTACTGCAGTGTTGTCTGCAATAAGAGAGGGAACTGATCAATCCCCCCAGCATCAATCGCTCACGAATCCCAGTCTCAATTAAGCATCCCAGACCTGCTATACTCGACCTCCGAGCCACTGCCCCTTGTGTATTTTAACAATCTAGTTTAACTGTTCTTATATTTATAAACCAATAAAAGTTACATTTTAATTCCTGCCCGGGTGGCATAAGGGATATTTTTGGCCGCTGGCCGAGCGGCTATGAGAGTTTTTTCTAATATGTGAATTTATACCCCAGCCACCCTAGGCTATAATTCAAACCCCTGGGTCTCAAACTGGGTCATCTCCCCCCCCCTTCAGTTTGTATGGGAGAGGAAATTGTTCTGTATGCTCTGAGCCATTTAGTTATCACCTTTGCTTTATGGCAAGGTGCTCCATCATGATGGAAAAGGCTTTGTTGACCACTAACTGCTCTTGGACGGTTGGGAGAAGTTGCTCTTGGAAGAGAAGGGGCACAGAATGGGTCGTAACACACACAATGGGACCCTGCGGGGCAGTGATGTAAATGTGCTACAGCCTGCGGCAGTTCTAGATGCTAGTTACAGCGCTATTATAAATTGATCCAGCCATACTGTCCCTTATTGTCTTCCTGTTAATTAGATGAAAGCCTGACTTAACACTTTCTCTTCTGCCCGAGGAAATCCAGATATCCGAACCGCTGATTGGTACATTTTTAAACAATCCCTTTAATTGTATGTCGGATACAATGTTGCAAAGTATCGCAATATATGTAGCTATGTACCACCAAATCAGGTGAGATGTTGACAATAAAGAGAAGATTGTTCCTTATTCTTTGCAAAGTAAAATACAAGTGTCTCCACCTCTCTAATACTTAAGTCTTTAAGCTGGTTAAGACTGTCTGTGAAGGGACACATTCACCTTGCACAGTGTTAAATATAGGGAAAGTAAGAGCCTTACTAATAGTCTACAGTTTGTACAAATGACCTGACAATTTTAAGAGAAGACATCCAAGAAATACTGAATATTCTTTCTGGGTTTTCCCCTGGCTGACACAGCTAGAGAAGTTTAGGACTTTTGGAGGAGAGTTGGTGATCAGCTAATATGGCTTCTTTTATGCTCAAGACCATGATGGGGAATTCCATGAAAAATCTGGGGAATAATCTTGGGGGAGAATCAGAATCCACAGAAAATGCAGATGGGAAAGAGACAGCACAGTCCAAAGGAATGACACGTGAAGAGTTTGAGGAATACCAGAGACAGCTAGTGGAAGAAAAGTAAGTGCTATTTTTACATTACTCAAATATTGCAGGCATGGTACGTGTGTTTTTGTGCTAAAAAATACAATGTTATAGCATACCAATAATCAACCCAATAACAGTCCTTTCAATCTCAATATCTCTCAATATATTTATATATTATGTGTGTATGGGGGTTTCCACCCTGACAGCACAGTTTTGTGTTTCTACAGGATAGAACGGGACCATGCCTTTGCACAGAAAAAAGCAGAGAGAGCAACTGTCAGAATGCACATGAGAGACAAGTATAGACTCCCACAGGTAGGAGGATAAATGTTTTTATTAATACTCCCTCTCCTTGCATATACATGTATATATATATATATATATATATATATGTATATATATATATATATATATATATATATATATATATATATATGTATATATATATACATACATGAGCTAAAATCTCTTTATCATATGTATATAATGTAAAAGGTTTATTTATTATTTTTACCTAAATACAGTAGACAGGTAAATGTAGTACTGAGGTGTAAATAAGAAAATTAAATCTAATGCCTCACAAGTCATGACTGTAATCTTTCACTTTCTTAACAGTCAGTCCAAGATTTCTGCCAGGTATAAGATTTCTTAATGTATACCATATATTTCCTATCACAAACACAGTCTGCTTTCTATGACAGCCACTGGCATAGTTTCCTACAACAATACATTACCTTGTTAATAACAAACTAATTTTCTTATATGTTTGGTAACCATTAGACTCAAATTCAAATTTCCTAATCGATTTGATAAATAAACAAGTTAGTATTTAAAGTGATGCCGCAGTACCCTCCATTCTGCCACTGTAGTACCGTATACACTCGTGTATAGGCCGAGGTTTTCAGCACAAAAAATGTGCTGAAAAACGTCCCCTCGGCTTATACACGAGTCACAAGTTAAAATACAACACTTAAAAAATACTTAAAAAATAATAAACTTATATACTCAACCAGGGTCGGACTGGGGTGCCAAGGGCCCACCAGTGAAATTAATTCTGGGGGCCCACCAGCTGTTTCAAGGATACGTGCGAGCCACCCCCATGTATATTTTCATTGCGTTTCTGAACGTGCTGCAAATGCAAGGTGTGAATGCAGCCTGTGGCCATGTTCACACATTGCATTTTTTGTTGCATATTCAACGCTTTGAAAAGACGATCTGTTCCTTTTCCATTTGAATGCAGGACTTTTTGCGATTCAGCAGACAAACTTTAAGTTTCTGCAACAACAAAAAAACGTAATGTGTGAACGCAGCCTCAGGCTTCCTGCACACTACACTTTTACAGTTCTTGGTATGCAAACAATAGTCCCATGTGTTGCTTGTCATCGGGATGTAAGTACACAATAATAGCCTGAACCGCAAACATGGTCATTTGCAGCTCAGGCAGTTGGATCATAAACAGGGCTGTGAAATTCTCAGCCATGTGCATAAGCCTATAGAAGTGAATGAGGACGTGACAACAATCCTGCAGAAAACAGACCTCAGGCCGCGGTCACGCGTACCGCTAGGCGTCCGTTCATAACGCGACGCTAGCGCACAGGGGGCGGTCCTTTGCCCGAACGCACATGCGTTTCCAGAGAACCGCAAGCGACATGCGATCGGCTTAGCAATCGCATGTGCGTTCGGGCTGAGGTCCTCCCCCTGTGCGCTAGCGTCCCGTTATGAACGGGCGCCTAGCGGTACTTGTGACCGCGGCCTCAGGCTCCATGCAAACTTTTTGTTTTTTGATGAGTTTTAACTGCATTGGAAACCGCAAAAGGAAGGGGCTTTGCCAGAACACTTATGTCTTTCTACTGAAACACTTTTGTTCTGGAATGAGCCCCTTCCTGTTGCGTTTTTAATTAAAACAAATCAAGAACTGCAACGTGTGAACGGGGCCTGAGGCTTGTTATCTGCCTGTGGGTAGGGCCTAACTTGTCTTTGTGGGAAAACCCCTTTAAGACATTTTTTCTTTTTGTCACGTGCTGGTAATGCTGAGGCTGCGGTCACACGTAACGCGGGGTCTGCTGGTAATACTGAGGCTGCGGTTACACGTACGTGGGGAATGCAGGAAATACTGAGGCTGCGGTCACACGTAACGCGGGGTATGCAAGTAATACTGAGGCTGCGGTCACATGTAACGCGGGGTATGCTGGTAATACTGAGGCTGCGGTCACACGTAACGCAGAGTATGCTGGTAATACTGAGGCTGCGGTCACACGTAACGCGCGGTATATTGGTAATACTGAGGCTGTGGTCACATGTAACACGGGGTATACTGGTAATACTGAGGCTGCGGTCACACGTAACGCAGGGTATGCTGGTAATACTGAGGCTGCGGTCACACGTAACGCGGGGTATACTGGTAATACTGAGGCTGTGGTCACACGTAACGCAGGGTATACTGATAATACTGAGGCTGTGGTCACACGTAACGCGGGGTATACTGGTAATACTGAGGCTGCGGTCACACGTAACGTGGGGTATGCTGATAATACTGAGGCTGCGGTCACACGTAACGCGGGGTATGCTGGTAATACTGAGGCTGCGGTCACACATAACGTGGGGTCTGCTGGTAATACTGAGGCTGCGGTCACACGTAACGCGGGGTATGCTGATAATACTGAGGCTGCGGTCACACGTAACACGGGGTATGCTGGTAATACTGAGGCTGCAGTCACATGTAACGCGGGGTATGCTGGTAATACTGAGGCTGCTGTCACATGTAACGCAGGGTATGCTGGTAATACTGAGGCTGTGGTCACACGTAACGCAGAGTATGCTGGTAATACTGAGGCTGTGGTCACATGTAACGCGGGGTATGCTGGTAATACTGAGGCTGCGGTCACACGTAACGCGGGGTATGCTGGTAATACTGAGGCTGCGGTCACACGTAACGCAGGGTATACTGGTAATATGAGGCTGCGGTCACACGTAACGCAGGGTATGCTGGTAATACTGAGGCTGTGGTCACACGTAATGCGGGGTATGCTGTTAATACTGAGGCTGCCGTCACACGTAACACAGGGTATGCTGGTAACACTGAGGCTGCGGTCACATGTAACGCGGGTTATGCTGATAATACTGAGGCTGCGGTCACACGTAACGCAGGGTATGCTGGTAATACTGAGGCTGTGGTCACACGTAACGCGGGGTATACTGGTAATACTGAGGCTGTGGTCACACGTAACACGGGGTATACTGGTAATACTGAGGCTGCGGTCACACGTAACGCGGGGTATACTGGTAATACTGAGGCTGCGGTCACACGTAACGCGGGGTATACTGGTAATACTGAGGCTGCATTTGGACAATACAAGACCGGGTGCAGGTTATCCATCACATGCGTTTGCATAGAAGCGTACCCTGCCTCCGTGCGCTTTGATTCCAATTCTAAACACAGTCTGCGCATTACGTGTCACACGTAACGCAGGGTCTGCTGGTAATACTGAGGCTGCGGTTACACGTACGTGGGGAATGCAGGAAATACTGAGGCTGCGGTCACACGTAACGCGGGGTATGCAAGTAATACTGAGGCTGCGGTCACATGTAACGCGGGGTATGCTGGTAATACTGAGGCTGCGGTCACACGTAACGCAGAGTATGCTGGTAATACTGAGGCTGCGGTCACACGTAACGCGCGGTATATTGGTAATACTGAGGCTGTGGTCACATGTAACACGGGGTATGCTGGTAATACTGAGGCTGCGGTCACACGTAACGCAGGGTATGCTGGTAATACTGAGGCTGCGGTCACACGTAACGCGGGGTATACTGGTAATACTGAGGCTGTGGTCACACGTAACGCAGGGTATACTGATAATACTGAGGCTGCGGTCACACGTAACTCGGGGTATACTGGTAATACTGAGGCTGCGGTCACACGTAAAGTGGGGTATGCTGATAATACTGAGGCTGCGGTCACACGTAACGCGGGGTATGCTGGTAATACTGAGGCTGCGGTCACACATAACGTGGGGTCTGCTGGTAATACTGAGGCTGCGGTCACACGTAACGCGGGGTATGCTGATAATACTGAGGCTGCGGTCACACGTAACACGGGGTATGCTGGTAATACTGAGGCTGCAGTCACATGTAACGCGGGGTATGCTGGTAATACTGAGGCTGCTGTCACATGTAACGCAGGGTATGCTGGTAATACTGAGGCTGTGGTCACACGTAACGCAGAGTATGCTGGTAATACTGAGGCTGTGGTCACATGTAACGCGGGGTATGCTGGTAATACTGAGGCTGCGGTCACACGTAACGCGGGGTATGCTGGTAATACTGAGGCTGCGGTCACACGTAACGCAGGGTATACTGGTAATATGAGGCTGCGGTCACACGTAACGCAGGGTATGCTGGTAATACTGAGGCTGTGGTCACACGTAATGCGGGGTATGCTGTTAATACTGAGGCTGCCATCACACGTAACACAGGGTATGCTGGTAATACTGAGGCTGCGGTCACATGTAACGCGGGTTATGCTGATAATACTGAGGCTGCGGTCACACGTAACGCAGGGTATGCTGGTAATACTGAGGCTGTGGTCACACGTAACGCGGGGTATACTGGTAATACTGAGGCTGTGGTCACACGTAACACGGGGTATACTGGTAATACTGAGGCTGCGGTCACACGTAACGCGGGGTATACTGGTAATACTGAGGCTGCGGTCACACGTAACGCGGGGTATACTGGTAATACTGAGGCTGCATTTGGACAATACAAGACCGGGTGCAGGTTATCCATCACATGCGTTTGCATAGAAGCGTACCCTGCCTCCGTGCGCTTTGATTCCAATTCTAAACACAGTCTGCGCATTACGTGTCACACGTAACGCAGGGTCTGCTGGTAATACTGAGGCTGCGGTTACACGTACGTGGGGAATGCAGGAAATACTGAGGCTGCGGTCACACGTAACGCGGGGTATGCAAGTAATACTGAGGCTGCGGTCACATGTAACGCGGGGTATGCTGGTAATACTGAGGCTGCGGTCACACGTAACGCAGAGTATGCTGGTAATACTGAGGCTGCGGTCACACGTAACGTGCGGTATATTGGTAATACTGAGGCTGTGGTCACATGTAACACGGGGTATGCTGGTAATACTGAGGCTGCGGTCACACGTAACGCAGGGTATGCTGGTAATACTGAGGCTGCGGTCACACGTAACGCGGGGTATACTGGTAATACTGAGGCTGTGGTCACACGTAACGCAGGGTATACTGATAATACTGAGGCTGCGGTCACACGTAACGCGGGGTATACTGGTAATACTGAGGCTGCGGTCACACGTAACGTGTGGTATGCTGATAATACTGAGGCTGCGGTCACACGTAACGTGGGGTATGCTGGTAATACTGAGGCTGCGGTCACACATAACGTGGGGTCTGCTGGTAATACTGAGGCTGCGGTCACACGTAACGCGGGGTATGCTGATAATACTGAGGCTGCGGTCACACGTAACACGGGGTATGCTGGTAATACTGAGGCTGCAGTCACATGTAACGCGGGGTATGCTGGTAATACTGAGGCTGCTGTCACATGTAACGCAGGGTATGCTGGTAATACTGAGGCTGTGGTCACACGTAACGCAGAGTATGCTGGTAATACTGAGGCTGTGGTCACATGTAACGCGGGGTATGCTGGTAATACTGAGGCTGCGGTCACACGTAACGCGGGGTATGCTGGTAATACTGAGGCTGCGGTCACACGTAACGCAGGGTATACTGGTAATATGAGGCTGCGGTCACACGTAACGCAGGGTATGCTGGTAATACTGAGGCTGTGGTCACACGTAATGCGGGGTATGCTGTTAATGCTGAGGCTGCCGTCACACGTAACATAGGGTATGCTGGTAATACTGAGGCTGCGGTCACATGTAACGCGGGTTATGCTGATAATACTGAGGCTGCGGTCACACGTAACGCAGGGTATGCTGGTAATACTGAGGCTGTGGTCACACGTAACGCGGGGTATACTGGTAATACTGAGGCTGTGGTCACACGTAACACGGGGTATACTGGTAATACTGAGGCTGCGGTCACACGTAACGCGGGGTATACTGGTAATACTGAGGCTGCGGTCACACGTAACGCGGGGTATACTGGTAATACTGAGGCTGCATTTGGACAATACAAGACCGGGTGCAGGTTATCCATCACATGCGTTTGCATAGAAGCGTACCCTGCCTCCGTGCGCTTTGATTCCAATTCTAAACACAGTCTGCGCATTACGTGTGACATCAATCCTTATTCTACAGCAATACTTAATACAGTCAATCAAAGTACTACAACTTTCAGCATCAAATTCAACTGCTGGGAGTTGTAGTTCTTGAGTCCACTGTTATTCTATATGTATGTACAGATTGCAGGGATGTCATGAGGTGCACTGTGTGTGTGTAGATGTGATGCACTTTTATTTTGTACCTTTTTCTTGTGCTGGAAGCCATCATGGGGAGAGCAGCAGCTCCTCATCCATCCTGAGCTCCTGCACATGAGGGCAGCCTGTGCTGTGCCAGGGGGAGGACACTCCAGCATGACCAGGAGGAAGGGGGCCCACTGTGACTACTAGGGGGCCCACGTCCTCTGGTCTGTAATTAGTGACAGCTCACTGTCTGCTCCTCCAGTGAATCAGGTGCCATGTTCTCCTGCAGTGACGCATGGGCTGAGGTGCTCAGTGCAGGGAGGAGAAAATGTCTTACTCACTGCCCCAGCACTGCTGTGGGAAGAGCAGAGAACCTGTCTCTCCCTCCTGCAGGATTTCATAGTCCCCCCTGTTTCCCCCCTCCTCCAGCCTCAGCTGAATGGAGATGGTGACTTATGATAAGGGCCCATTGGGGGGTGACTTATGATAAGGGCCCATTGGGGATTTGACCGGTATCCCGGCAGGCCAGTCCGAGCCTGTACTCAACCTCCGGTGGCCCCGATCAGTGCTGCTCCCCCGATGTCCGCGCGGGTCCTCTTCTGGCTTCCGTGCCCGTCTTCTGTCTTCTGTACATCGCGCTGGGCGTCGCCATTGCTCTCTCCCAGGAGAGAGCAATGGCGGCGCCCAGCGTGATGTACAGCAGATGGCGCAGAAGCCAGAAGAGGACCTGCGCGACATCGGGGGAGCAGCGCTGCAGATCGGGGCCACCGGAGGGTGAGTATATAAGTTTATTATTTTTTTTAAGGCTGAGCAGCGCTGTATACTACTGGGGGCAGGCTGGGCAGCGCTGTATACTACTGGGTGCAGGCTGGGCAGCGCTGTATACTACTGGGGGCAGGCTGGGCAGCGCTGTATACTACTGGGGGCAGCCTGGGCAGCGCTGTATACTTCTGGGGGCAGGCTGGGTAGCGCTGTATACTACTGGGGGCAGGCTGGGCAGTGCTGTATACTACTGGGAGTAGGCTGGGCAGTGCTGTATACTACTGGGAGCAGGCTGGGCAGTGCTGTATACTACTGGGGGCAGGCTGGGCAGTGCTGTATACTACTGGGGGCAAGCTGGGCAGTGCTGTATACTACTGGGGGCAAGCTGGGAAGTGCTGTATACTACTGGAGGGCAAGCTGGGCAGTGCTGTATACTACTGGGGGCAGGCTGTATACTACTGGGGGCAGGCTGGGGTGGCTGTATACTACTGGGGGCAGGCTGTATACTATAGGGGGCTGGCTGGCTATATACTGGGGGGGTCTGTGACCAATCCATTTCCCACCCTCGGCTTATACTCGAGTCAATAGGTTTTCCCAGTTTTTGGTGGTAAAATTAGGGGTCTCGGTTTATACTCAGGTCGGCTTATACTCGAGTATATACGGTATGTGTTTTTCTGTTTTATTTTCCCACTGGTTGTTTCAGAAAATAGCTGCTGAAAAGCCATTTCAAGTCTGATGTTGATTTAAAAAGGCACCAAACCAGTATTAAAACCTGTAGCCCAAAAACAGCCAGCTGTAACGACTATCTTACAATCTCAATCTCCTTTGACGGACGGTTGTGTCATGGATTCCTAGGGAAGGAGCAGTTAGCAACTGACTACCATTGATACTTACCCTCAGGGTGCTGTCCCACGGTGCGTTCTTGGTCAGTTCTTGGCTCATTCTTAGTGCATTTTTAAACACACTGAAAATGCATCCGTTTTTGCATGTTACAATGGGTTTGGATGGTTTTAATCCTGTATTTACATTTTCACATCTGCTTAAACTTCCACAAATGAAGAAATACAGATTTAAAGAAGCCAAATGCATGGTAAACATGCAAAAACGCATGCGTTTTTAACCCCTTATCACCGACATTAGTTTTCAGCTCAATGACCAGACTCGATTTTTCAAATCTGACAAGTCTCGCGATAATTGGTTATAACTTCGGAACGTGTTAACATATCCTGGTGATTTTGAGAATGTTTTCTCGTGACACATTGTACTTCATGTTAGTTATAAAATTTAAGTGATACGTTTTGCGTTTCGTTCTGAAAAAAAGTGAAAATTTGGCAAAAGTTTGTAAAAATTTTCCAAGTTTGAAATGTTCTGGTTTCCAGACAGGAAGTAAAACTACCCAAAAAGTTTGATAATTAACATTTACAGAATATCTGCTTTATGTTGGGATGATATTTTATGCTTCCGGTCATTTTTCTAGGATGTTATGAGGTGCAGAACTTTAGGTGCGATTTTTCTTATTTTTATGAAAATTGCCAAAACTCACATTTTGAGGGACAACTCAGCTTTCAAGTGACTTTGAAAGGCCTAAATAATAGTAAAACCACATAAATTACCCCACTATAGAAACTTCACCCCTCAACGTATGTAAAACAACTTCTATTAAGTCCATTAACCCTTTAAGTGTTTCACATGGGTTAAAAAATATGGACCTGCGATTTAGAAACTAGAATTTTTTTGGAAATACATTCATTTAGGCCAAAACTGACATTTTCAGAATAAATTAAATGATGAAACGCACTGCAACGCTTGATGCCCAATTCCTCCCGAGTGTAGCGATACCCCATATGTGGTGGTGACTGCTGTACGGGCGCACGGCCGAGTATAGAATGAATGGAGGCACCATTCACTGCAGATTTGTATTGTCACATTGTACAACCTATAAATTTTAATTTTTTTTGGTAATGCGATCATATGAGGGCTTATTTTTTATGGGATGAGATACAATGTATAGAGAATTTATTTTGGGAGTCTAAAGCTTATTCATGAGATTTTATTAACTATTTCAAGGGGGACACAAACAAAATCATCAATTTTTATTTTGGATTGTTAGCATTTTTTTCCCCCCGCTCACTGTAACGTAAAAATAATATTTTATCTTTATTCTCTGGTTCACTACGATTGCGGTGATACCTCATTTATATAGTTTTTCTTATTTTTGCTAAATTTTCCTGAGCAAAACCAATATTGGAGAAAATCGCATTGTTTTTACTATTGACAACTTTTCAGGGCCATAACTTCTGTATTTTTCTGTTGTCAGATCTGGTTGAGGGCTTATTTTTTGCGAAAACAGTTGTTCTTTTCAGTCGTATCATATTAGGTAACGTAACTTTTTTTGATCACTTTTTAGAACATTTTTTGTGATGGTGTTTGATGAAAAATTATATATTATGGGAAGTTTTTCAAGTTTTTTTTTTACGTAGTTCACCGAGCGGGTTCAATATTGATTTAGATTTATTGTACAGATTAATACGGACGCGGTGATACCAAATATGTACGTGTTTTTGTGTTTTATTTACTTTATTTGCATTTTATGTGTTACTGGGGAGATTATGGGACTTTTATTTTATTTATTTATTTAATTATATTACAAAAAGATTTAATTTTTTTTTTTTACTTTTTTACATTTTCTACTTCTTGGCTTGAATAAGCGATCATCCGATCGCTTATTCAAGCCTTTACACTGCAATACACTTGTATTGCAGTGTATACTGTAAGTAACTGAGCATGAGAAGAGGAGCCGACAGCCCCGGGTCACTCGTCGGAACCCGGGACAGTGGCAGGAGGGATCGGATCCCCCGGTAAGCACACCGGGGGGGTCCGATCCACGGGGGACACACTTGCACGCCGCGGTCATGCTTGACCGCGGCGTGCAAGGGGTTAAACACCTGGGATCGGAGTTTTTCCGATCCCGGGTGTTAGTGCCGGGTCTGGGCTGTGATATCACAGCCCGACACCGGCACCAGCGAGATCCGGTGTCCCGAAAACTTCTTCTGATGCGCCGCCGTAGAAAGGCGTTGCATCAGAAGAAGTACCCTTAATGACCGCCGTAAAAACCCGATAGGGCGGTCATTAAGGGGTTAAAGCATTTAAAAACGCACCAAGAACTGACTTAGAACGCACCATGTGACAGCACCCTAAATAGTACATAGCAAATAAAGGTAAACAATGACTAGAATATATTAAACATAAAATATTTATTTTTAATATATTCTAGTCATTGTTTACTTTACTTGGCATGATTTAAGTTTGGGAACAATCCAATTAAATTAGTGGGTACATTGAATCCATGCCCCTGTTACTTGTATTGGTTTTTATTACCCTTAATTACCCTTAAAGGTAACCTGTCACCACATTTTCACAAATATAGCTGGTGACAGGTTAACCCGTCGATCGCCGCCAGCAAACTTGAAGATCGTTCGCCCCAATGATCAGTTGCCATCTTCCAAAGACCCAAGGCTGTCTCGTTTTTACCCATTCATTACAATGTGTGATTTGCACATTGTAATGAATGAGGAGAAAAATCCCCATATACTGCCATACTGTAGGTACAGACTTCTGCACCTAGCCTCATTTTGGTTACTAAGCTAGATATAATTTTAACCCATATGTACATGTAAGATCTTATTAATGAATAAAAGCAATCATGACATACTATACTGTTCTCTATGTACAAAACTATAACCATACCTCCCAACCGTCCCGTTTTGGGCGGGACAGTCCCGTTTTTTAACCCTTGTCCCGCCTGCACGGACCGTTAAGTGAAAGTCCCGGTTTTTTTGCGTTTTCACGGATTTTTCCGTTTTGTCCCGCCCCCGAGTCCCGCCCCCGAGTCCCGCCCCCGTCCTGCTCAGGATACAGAGAAGCCAGGGGGCGGGGTGCAGCGTCCTCCTCCTCTCCAGCTCCCGGGCTGTCTGCTGCAGAGCCGGCACCTCCCCCATCCCCTCCCCTGGGAGGCAGAGCCCTCCCTGTCCTCAGGCTGCCACTTGCAGGCACATGGATGGATGGATGGATGGATGGAGCAGTGCAGAGTGTCATATTCTCTGCACTGCCCCTGCACAGCAGCCCCAGGGGATCATCCTCCGTGCAGGCAGGAACTCTCCAGCTCTGCTACATCAATGGCTCCCTGCCCCCACCTCCTCCTGCTCCTCACTGAAGTTCGTCTGATGAAGCAGAGCCGAGTGTGTGCAGCTGCTGCAGTGTGATAACAGGTACTCTACAGTGACTGCAGGCAGCAAAGGGTTAAACACTTCACTTTCCTCCATAGACCCCCTGCCCCCATCCCTAACCCCCCCAGTGCCCTTCTATTCTGCTTTTATTGTACCATATACTTAATCCCTTAACCCCTTAAGGACGCAGGGTTTTCCTCTCATTTCTCGCTCTCCAACTTCAAAAATCCATAACTTTTTCATTTTTCCGTGTACAGACCTGTGTGAGGGCTTATTTTGTGCGTAACAAATTTTACTTTCCCATAATGTTATTTATTTTAACATGCCGTGTACTGCGAAGCTGCAAAAAATTCCAAATGTGGAAATTTTTTTTAAAAAAACCGCACGTGTCACGTTCTTGTGGGCTCAGTTTTTTCGACTTTGACTGTGCACTCAAAATAACACCTCAGCTTTATTCTTTGGTTCGGTGCGATCGCGGTGATACCGGATTTATAGGTTTTATTGTGTTTTAATACATTTTCAAAAATTAAACGAATGTGTGCAAAAAAAAAAAAAAAAAATTTTGCCATCTTCTGACGCTAATAACTTTTTCATATTTCGGTGCACGGAGCTGGGGGTGGGGTCATTTTTGGCGAAATGAGCCGACGTTTTCATTGCTACCATTTTGAGGTCTGTGCGACATTTTGATCATTTTTAATTTCATTTTTTATGTGATGTAAAAAGGTGTAAAAGTCGCATTTCGGACATTTGGGCGCCATTTCCCGCCTCGGAGGTCACCGCCGCCTGTAACCGTTTTTATATTTTGATAGATCGGGCATTTTGGGACGCGGCGATACCTAATATGTTTGTGATTTTTACTGTTTATTATGTTTTATATCCGTTCTAGGGAAAGGGGGTGATTAGAATTTTTAATATTTTATAAATTTTTTTTATTTTTAAAACCTGTTTTTTCTTTTTTTTCCACTATTTCTTAGACCATCTACGGTACATTAACCCTAGATGGTCAGATCGCTTCTACCATATACTGCAATACTTCTGGCTCATTGTAACGAACCTGCAGAAGCCATGTAGCCTCGTGTCAAAAGAAGACCCGAGGCTACCACGGCAAACGATCGCCGCCCCCCGATGACGTTCGGGGGCACAGCGATCGTAAAAAAGACTTTGCCGGCGACAATGACCGACTGCGGTTATTAGCGGTGGGGGTTTTCTGCAACATGCAAAACCCCCCACCTTGTATGAAGAAGACTCAGCCCGTGAGCCCTCTTCATACACTCCTTATACTCTCTGCGTCGTAGAGCTACGGCGCAGAGCGTTAAGGGGTTAAAGGGGTTTTCCCACAAATGCAAGTTAGGCCCTATCCATAGGACAGGGCTTAACCTGCTGATGTGTGGGGGTTTCAGTGATGTGACCCCCATAGATCATGAAAACGAGGGGTCTGTTGGGGTCCACATAAGGTCCATGTCATCGCTCTATGACGGTAATGGAGCAGAATGGTCATACACGGCCGCCTGCTCCATTACTCTGACGGAGCGATTTTTGCGTTTCCATATTTCACTCCCCACTTTCAAAAATCAATAACTTTTTTATTTTTCCATGTACAGAGCTGTGTGAGGCCTGTTACTGCGTAACAAATTATACTTCCTAGTGACAGTATTAAATATTCCAGGCCCTGTACTGGAAAGCAAGAAGGAAAATATCAAATGTGTTTTTTATGGCTTTCACTGCGCGCTCAATAGGACCCCTCCCCTTTACTGCGCTCCATAGGACCCCTCCCCTTTACTGCGCTCCATAGGACCCCTCCCCTTTACTGCGCTCCATAGGACCCCTCCCCTTTACTGCGCTCCATAGGACCCCTCCCCTTTACTGCGCTCCATAGGACCCCTCCCCTTTACTGCGCTCCATAGGACCCCTCCCCTTTACTGCGCTCCATAGGACCCCTCCCCTTTACTGCGCTCCATAGGACCCCTCCCCTTTACTGCGACAACGAGCATGTCTCCCCCCCCTAGACAACAAGCATGTCCCCCCCCTAGACAACGAGCATTTCCCCCCCTAGACAACGAGCATTTCCCCCTGCTAGGCAACGAGCATGTCTCCCCCTGACCCCTAGACAACGAGCATGTCCCCCCCCAAGACAACGAGCATGCCCCCCCCCCTAGACAACGAGCATGTCCCCCCCCCAGACAACGAGCATTCCCCCCCCCCTAGACAACGAGCATGTCTCCCCCCGACTCCTAGACAACGAGCATGTCCCCCCCCTAGACAACGAGCATTCCCCCCCCCCCCTAGACAACGAGCATGTCTACCCCTGACCCCTAGACAACAAGCATGTCCCCCCCCTAGACAACGAGCATTTCCCCCCCTAGACAACGAGCATTTCCCCCTGCTAGACAACGAGCATGTCTCCCCCTGACCCCTAAACAACGAGCATGTCCCCCCCCAAGACAACGAGCATGCCCCCCCCCCCTAGACAACGAGCATGTCCCCCCCCCAGACAACGAGCATTCCCCCCCCCCTAGACAACGAGCATGTCTCTCCCCGACTCCTAGACAACGAGCATGTCCCCCCCCTAGACAACGAGCATTCCCCCCCCCCCTAGACAACGAGCATGTCTACCCCTGACCCCTAGACAACGAGCATGTCCCCCCCCTAGACAACGAGCATGTCCCCCCCCTAGACAACGAGCATGTCCTCCCCTGTGGCTGCGTGCCCTTTTTTGTGTGTTTGTGTTATTTTTGTCTTCCAGGACCGTGCCTGCTGTGGACTGCTTCGGATTCGAAGGATTACGTCTATGACCGACATTTCTAACAAATAAAATGGTCAACGAGGGTGTGTCTGCGTTTTTTGTTCAATAAAATTTTCTGAAAACGGTGTGATTATTTATTTTTTTGCGACACTCTTCATAGTTTGCCATAGTAGTGGTGCCGGCTAGATGACGGTGCTCATTACTAAGGGCTGGCCTTAGTGTTTGCCTTAATTTTTTGGGCAAATTTACACTAACGCCCATACCATTACCCCGGTACCCACCGCCACCAGGGGTGCCGGGAAGAGCCGGGTACAAACCAGTACCTGACCGTCTATAGATGGTCAGGTGTTGGGGCGGCTGCAGGCTGTTATTGTTGCGCTGGAATAGCCCCCTAACAGTGGCCTATCCCAGCGCAGTAATGGCAGGCTGCTGCTGCTTTATTGTTTCTGGCTGATTTGAACAATAGGGGGCACCCCATGCCGTTTTTCCCCCCATTTTTTTGTAAAAATGGGGGAAACAGCCTGGGAGCCCCCTTTAAAGGGGGGACCCCACGCATATTTTTGTCAAAAATTTGAAGAAAAAACGGCATGGGGTGCCCCTATTGTTCAAATCAGCCAGATACAAAAAAGCAGCAGCAGCCTGCTATTACTGAGCTGGGATAGGCCACTGTTAGGGGGCTATTCCAGCGCAACAATAACAGCCTGCAGCCGCCCCACTACCTGACCATCTATAGACGGTCAGGTACTGGTTTGTACCCGGCTCTTCCCGGCACCCCTGGTGGCGGTGGGTACCGGGGTAATGGTATGGGCGTTAGTGTGAATTTGCCAAAAAAATTAAGGCAAACACTAAGGCCAGCCCTTAGTAATGAGCACCGTCACCTAGCCGGCACCACTACTACGGCAAACTATGAAGAGTGTCGCAAAAAAATAAATAATCACACCGTTTTCAGAAAATTTTATTGAACAAAAAACGCAGACACACCCTCGTTGACCATTTTATTTGTTAGAACTGTCGGTCATCGATGTAATCCTTCGAATCCGAAGCAGTCCACAGCAGGCACGGTCCTGGAAGACAAAAATAACACAAACACACAAAAAAGGGCACACAGCCACAGGGGGGGACAGGCTCGTTGTCTAGGGGGGGGACATGCTAGTTGTCTAGGGGGGGACATGCTCGTTGTCTAGGTGGGGGTACATTCTCGTTGTCTAGGTGGGGGTACATGCTCGTTGTCTAGGGGGGGTACATGCTCGTTGTCTAGGGGGGGGTACATGCTCGTTGTCTAGGGGGGGGCATGCTCGTTGTCTAGGGGGGGGCATGCTCGTTGTCTAGGGGGGGACATGCTCGTTGTCTAGGGGGGGCATGCTCGTTGTCTAGGGGGGGCATGCTCGTTGTCTGGGGGGGACATGCTCGTTGTCTAGGGGGGGGCATGCTCGTTGTCTGGGGGCGGACATGCCCGTTGTCTGGGGGGGACATGCTCGTTGTCTGGGGGGGACATGCTCGTTGTCTAGGGGGGGCATGCTCGTTGTCTGGGGGCGGACATGCCCGTTGTCTGGGGGGGACATGCTCGTTGTCTAGGGGGGGACATGCTCGTTGTCTAGGGGAGGACATGCTCGTTGTCTGGGGGGGGGCATGCTCGTTGTCTGGGGGGGGCATGCTCGTTGTCTAGGGGAGGACATGCTCGTTGTCTGGGGAGGACATGCTCGTTGTCTGGGGGGGGCATGCTCGTTGTCTAGGGGAGGACATGCTCGTTGTCTAGGAGGGCATGCTCGTTGTCTGGGGGGGGGACATGCTCGTTGTCTAGGGGGAGTGGAATATGACCCCCAATTATATACATAAATATACATTGGTGCCAGTGGATGCGTTGAAGGTATGAGCAGTGGCGTGGCCAGGGGGTGTGGTTAGGGGGCGTGGCTAGGGTGTGGCTTCTGTGGGTAAAAAAATCGTCGCGGCGCGCTTCGCGCGCCGCCATCTTGTCCCTCTTTCTCCTCCACAAAAGTTGGGAGGTATGCTATAACTACTATAATACTGCCTCCTTTGAACAAGAATATAACTACTATAATACTGCCCCCTATGTTCAAAACTATAACTACTATGATACTGCCCCATTTGTACAAGAATATAACTACTATAATTCTGCCCCCTATTTACAAGAATATAACTACTATAATACTTCCCTTAAATACAAGAACATAACTATTATGATACTGTTCCTATGTACAGGAACATAACTACTATGATACTGCCCCATTTGTACAATAATATAACTACCATAATACTGCCCCCTGTTTACAAGAATATAACTACTATAATACTTCCCTTATATACAAGAACATAACTATTATGATACTGTTCCTATGAACAAGAATTGCTAATATTTACTAGGACTGCTTGGTCCCCACTTTCGTCCAACTGTGCACCTTTTTCGTGGATTACACGGCTTGCACAGCTATTTAAAAAGTGTCTGCGCTGGGATTTTGGTGCATGTGATCCTTATTTTTGTCGCAGCTGCGCTGACTTCCATGCGACACAATTTGGGGGCTGTGCCATCAGACGAGTTTAATAATAATTTATTTTCATTCTATGGGTTGTTACGGATGCGGCGATATAATCTGGCAGATTTACTTACCTGGTCCATTCGCAATCCAGCGGTGCGTTCTCTGCGGTGGATTCGGGTATTCCGGCTATTCACTAAGGTAGTTCCTCCGACATCCACCAGGTGTCGCTGCTGCGCTGAAGTTCGCCGAGGTCCGCCGGAGTGCACGATCCATTGGTGGGTGAAGGTAAGCGCGTGTCCAGCGACACTTTTTTTTTTTTTAAATGCAGCGGTTTCTCCGAATCCGTTGGGTTTTTGTACGGCCAGGCCCCCCCATTTCTGTCGCGTGCATGTCGGCGCCGATACGCCAGAATCCAGGGGCAATAATAGGGAAAATCAGCGAAAAACTGAGAAATTTGGTTGACCTTTTTCTCATTGTATGTCATTTCATGTGTTAAAGGGAATTTGGAGCATTTTTATTAATTAATTAGTGTATTATTTATTGAATAACATTTTTTTTTACTTTCTTTTATTTCTTCCACCTTGGCACATGAACAAGCAATCATCTGATTGCTTGTGCATGATAATACTCTGCAATACTAATGTATTGCAGGGTATTAGCTGTGTCAGCCTATGCTCATGCCTCATATTACTGGCACTGCCGATCAGACCCCAGGGCTGCCATAGTAACGATCGACGCCCCCAGAAGACAACGCGGGGGGTAGGTCGATCCTAGGGGACAGACCCCCTGAAGGCAGTTTAAATGCCACATAGTATACACCTCCCCGTAGTATACAGCTCCCCTCTCTCAGAACATAGTATACAGCTCCCCTCTCCCCCACATAGTATACAGCTAACAGCTCCCCTCCCCCAGCACATATTTTACAGCTCCCCTCTCCCCCACATAGTATACAGCTGACAGCTCCCCCAGTGCATATTATACAGCTCCCTGCCCCTCTGCATATAATATACTACTCCCTTCTACCCAGCACATACTAAACAGCTGCCCTACTCCCCAGCACATAGTATACAGCTCCCCTCCCACAGCGCATATAATACAGCTCCCCTATCCCCCACATAGTATAGAGCTCCCCTCCCCCAGAACATATTATACAGCTCAACCTTCCCCCACATATTATACAGCTCCTCCCTCCCCCACATAGTATACAGTTCCCCTCCCCCAGTACATATTTTACAGCTCCTCCCTCTCCCATATAGTATACTGATCCCCCTCCCCCACATAGTATACAGCTCCCCTCCCCCAGCGCATATTATACAGCTCCACCCCAGCGCATATTATACAGCTCCACCCCAGCGCATATTATACAGCTCCCCCACCCACCCCAGTATATAGCCACCCCCTTTAGATCATAAAAAAAAGTAAAACTCAGGGCGTTTTTGGACTGTTTTAAAGCATGTGTCTTTAAAAAGCATGCATTTTTGAATGTTTACCATGTGTTTGGGTGCCTTGAATCTGTTTATCTTCATTTCTAGAAGTGTAGGCTGCTGCACCACTCTGCCTCTTAATTACAAGGACGTTTTGTTGGTAGTACAGACTTGCCAGTATTTGGCAAGTCCGTATTACTAGCGAATCTCCGCACCCAACAGGGGTCTGTAATCTGCCGCCTGAAGCGGGATCATCACCCCACCTCATGGCAGATGTGGCTCTGGAAGGTCTTCAAGATGCCAATAGGGTATCTGTGACTTCGTTTTCCAGCTCAAATTTTGGCTATCCTCCTCCAGGTCACCAACTTCAACATTGATGGATAGGAGAGCTAAAGAGGCTGGAACTCTCCAAATGCTATGAAAGAGACCAAATGAGACTGAACGTGAAGGTTCTGCTAGAAATTTGTGTTTAAGATGATCTTGCAACACCCTCGCCGATGCAATGGCGAGGGAGTGTTTGCGAATACGTCCCACCTGCATGTAATCACATCAAACTACATGGTCCTGATAGGACATAGGGGCATTGCAGTGGTTAATCCTGCCTGGCAAGGCAGAAGTTAAGTGTTTTGTATGATGCAAGATGCTATTGTCCAATCGTCTGTGTTACATCCTGTCCTTTGTAAGCTGAGATGTGATTGGAGGAGCAGCCACCACCTGACCAAAGGGAGGTAATAAAACCCCTGGCCAGGAATGTTCTGGAGATTATTCTAGTAAGGAATTAGAGAGATCTTCTCTCAGAGAGATTCCAGTGTAGGAGAATCCTAGAGATCAGTGAGTGAGTGAGTAATCTCTGTCTAGCCCATACCAGAGCAGGAAGAGCCTAGCCCCTGCCTCTGAAGAGTGGAGTCTAAGACTAGAGTTAGTGTAGTGAGGAAAAGGTATCATCTTACCTTTAAAGGTGATACCTGAAGCCCTACAGGACAAGCTGAAGCTTCCTACCAGGACACAGCTGCCTCCCAGCCTGCCCTCTACATCCAGGCTGGTGAACTATCTCCTGAGGCTCCCTCCAACTCACATCTCAGCACTCCATCTACCTGTTAAAGGCACGTTGCTGCGGTTCCTGCCGGTTCAAATAAAGAACTGTAAGTTGTTTTCTTCAACTTCTGTCTCCGTCTGGTCCCTGCTAATATGGCTGCCTTCATCACCGGCACCCTGTCCACCACACAGAGACTCACACTCGGGACATTAAGGGGTTGCCCCAGGGAGATCCGCTATAGCAGCCTCTCCCTCATCATTTCTTGCCAACACCACCCTGCTGGAGACCTGCCAGGCTGTAGGACAGCCCTCCGGTTCCCCCGTACCAAGCACCGTGACAATAGCGTGCTTAGGCCGCAACCGCCAGCCACTCCGGTACTGCGGGCCCCGGCTGTCTCCAGGCCTCACCTCAAAGGCTAGGCCCCGGTGGGGGTTGTTGCAAGTGGCGTCACGAACAGGATTGATACTTCTGTGCCTTATTACGGCATTAAAGACTTTCCTTTATTGAAAAGACTGTGCTGCCTAACCCTGCTGCCATCCGGGTTCAGGCCCAAGTGATTGTGTGTTTCTGGATTGAACTGTGTTAATGCTGCCACGTGCTGTCGAGCACCGCTACAGCACTCAAGAGGTTAATCCATGCAAGAACTGTACCAGCTCTGCTACATCCGGCGCTGCCGCGCCTGAAGATTTTTACCTCAGAAATTGTGGCGCAGCAAATAATTCAAGCCCGCCAAAACCTTCACTGGCGGGAAACCCAGATGACTCACAAAACTCCGCCCACGCGCGAATGGCGCGAACCCCGCCTCCTGTGGCGCAGGAAAAATTAGAGCCCGCCACAGCTCTTGGCGGGAAGGACTTGGACTCCTCCCACTGGCTCGAGGCGGACTTCCTGCCCGCCTCAGAAAAACGGCAGATCTCGTGCTGATCTTGGAGAGCGAGGTCAGCACCATGTGGGGTCCTCCGCCATTCCCCCCTGTGGAGCAGCCGTAGTTCTACGAAATACTGGAGACTATGGTCGTGGTCTCTGCCCAGCCGGTCCGGAGACCCTCCGCTGGACATGGGCTGCACCGAGGACTGACCCGGGCCTTCGTCACCAGGACGTATTTCCAAACGGTGACGCAGCACCAGGTACCACCCGGGCGGTTCCTCGTGCCTCTCCCGGCTACCATGCTGGTACCGCGGACCCACGTGGAGGCGCCACGTGGGGAGGCCCCGACTCCTGTCGAGCCAACGCCTGGGCCTATTGCTGCCGCTCCACCTGCTCCGAGGCCTACCGTTCCCGCTGTGCGGCCTGCCAGCCCCGCTGTGATGGTTCCTGATCCTCCGGCAGTTCCTGATCCTCCGGCACCTACCTGTCGCCCAAGGAGATCCGAGCCTGCACCAGAGCCACGAGCCCCAGCACCGGCACCTCCGCAGCCTCAAGGCCGAGGTGAGGCCGTCCGCCGGCGACTCCGAGACGCTGTCTCGGAACAGCGACGCCGAGAGAAGGAGGCCCAACGGTATATGGCCGGCCGGTCTACAGCTGGAGCTTGGGTGGAAAAGAACCGCACCACCGGCATGGTCCGGTTCTTCGATAAGCAACGTGGCTATGGCTTCGCCACCCAGGACTACACCGGACGGGAGGTATTTATTCCCCACCGGTCTGTCAAGAGGCCTGACTTGCCGGAGAGACTGCACAATCTGAAGCCAGGAGAGTGCATCGAGTTCTCCATGCAGGAAGGACCTCGAGGACCATGGGCGGCTGGCGTAATCCGGATCCCCGACTCCGATGAGGACCGCTACCCACCGTATGACGACTGGTATGAGGACGACGAGTGGCCGGAATCCCCGAACACCTCTTCTTCCTCGGCTGCGAGTCCCCGGGCGGTGACCCACGTGAATGCCCCATCCACGGTAATCGTGAGTACGGGTCCCATTGCCATCCATGGGCCGGGCATGATCCAGGGTGCCACCCCCACCGTCTCCCCTGCCGGGAGCATTGCCAGGTCCCGCGGCTCTTCTGTGGGAGAAGACATCCCGGCTAGCGAGCCTTGTCCGGAGGTTCCGTCTAGGCCCACATCTCCCCTTACCGGTTACCAATGGGGTAACCTCCGTGGTCCCTGGCTCAGTTGAGCCCCCGGCTGGAACAGCCGACACCCCGGGCGACAGCACTCCTCCCCCTGAAGGTCCGGAGGACGTTGCTGCACCTGCAGTACCCACTACTGCCACCGGGTGTCCCCAGCCGGCACCTACTCCCGCTGAGGAGGCACAGGATTCCCTACTGACTTTGGATCCTGCCCCTGCTGAACCCAGCGAAGATGCAGAGTAACCCCTGAAGGGCTGTAGCCCACTTCAGGTACTGTGAATACTGTGTACATATGTATATTTATTTCTGCCCTACCCTATAGAGCCAGAGACTTTCCTGAGACTCTCATCCCTATTTATCTCAGTCAAGGGACATACCTTGAACTGATTATTGTCATGTGCTATGATAGCACCCCTTCCTCTGCCACAGCAGAGATTCCTACCCAAAGGACTCTGTCCCTCTACACAAAGAGGAGACCCTTTGTTTCTTTAGTGCACTTTTCCCCACATCAAGGGCTGTACCCAGAAGATGGACTTTGTTACTAGAGACCTTCTGAGAGACTTTTGCCAACCTCGAGGAAAAGTTGCTATTTCTATTGACTACTATATTGCACTTAATGCCTTCCTTCTAGGTATGGACGTTATGCTTGCACTTTTCTTTGCAGGAAAAGAGACATTTATTATCTTGCTACCCTGAGTAGCCTATCTACCTCTGTAACGTTTGTAACGTTTTAAGATGTGTACCCATTGGGCTCCTAAGCCAATGTGAATTTACCACCTGTTTGCACACTGTCATATATGCCAGTAGTCTGCATTAACCCTTTTATAGGCTTTTCAGGTTGTAGTGTGGCTGTGTCGGACCGTCTTTTTGTAAAAAACACTGACCGCTACCTGATCCCTCAAACTGAGGTTTGCACATGGGGGTAGTCCGTAAACTGCGGGTCTTAAGGGGACCGGGGGTGTTACAGAGCTAGCACCTGGATGCCACCCATACATGGGTAAGGATGCCAGTCAGGAGGTACTCGTGTCGCATATGCTAACGCAATGCAGATATACACACTATATAATTGCCGCCAGGGAAGAAGTGTTGATATAACAAATATACAGGCCTTGGTGCAAGGAGTGGATTACAGGACATGACACCACACCTTTCCTACTGTACAGTTCGGTTTAATGGCGTCAGCGACCAACTGTCATACAGCTACATTTTTTTGTCTTAGTCCGACACCAACCCAGGTGCCTGTCTCCAGGACCATGGGCGGTTTGTCCCTCCACCTCACATAGCCTGCACTTCCCAGAAGTGCCCTTATCCACCTCTGCCCCCTCAAGCCATCTGTAGTCGAGCCGAGGGCGGCTCTTTCAATTGCCCCCGGGGTATGCAACACCCTCGCCGATGCAATGGCGAGGGAGTGTTTGCGAATACGTCCCACCTGCATGTAATCACATCAAACTACATGGTCCTGATAGGACATAGGGGCATTGCAGTGGTTAATCCTGCCTGGCAAGGCAGAAGTTAAGTGTTTTGTATGATGCAAGATGCTATTGTCCAATCGTCTGTGTTACATCCTGTCCTTTGTAAGCTGAGATGTGATTGGAGGAGCAGCCACCACCTGACCAAAGGGAGGTAATAAAACCCCTGGCCAGGAATGTTCTGGAGATTATTCTAGTAAGGAATTAGAGAGAGATCTTCTCTCAGAGAGATTCCAGTGTAGGAGAATCCTAGAGATCAGTGAGTGAGTGAGTAATCTCTGTCTAGCCCATACCAGAGCAGGAAGAGCCTAGCCCCTGCCTCTGAAGAGTGGAGTCTAAGACTAGAGTTAGTGTAGTGAGGAAAAGGGGTATCATCTTACCTTTAAAGGTGATACCTGAAGCCCTACAGGACAAGCTGAAGCTTCCTACCAGGACACAGCTGCCTCCCAGCCTGCCCTCTACATCCAGGCTGGTGAACTATCTCCTGAGGCTCCCTCCAACTCACATCTCAGCACTCCATCTACCTGTTAAAGGCACGTTGCTGCGGTTCCTGCCGGTTCAAATAAAGAACTGTAAGTTGTTTTCTTCAACTTCTGTCTCCGTCTGGTCCCTGCTAATACGGCTGCCTTCATCACCGGCACCCTGTCCACCACACAGAGACTCACACTCAGACATTAAGGGGTTGCCCCAGGGAGATCCGCTATAGCAGCCTCTCCCTCATCATTTCTTGCCAACACCACCCTGCTGGAGACCTGCCAGGCTGTAGGACAGCCCTCCGGTTCCCCCGTACCAAGCACCGTGACAATAGCGTGCTTAGGCCGCAACCGCCAGCCACTCCGGTACTGCGGGCCCCGGCTGTCTCCAGGCCTCACCTCAAAGGCTAGGCCTCGGTGGGGGTTGTTGCAGTCTCCTATATGGAGGTGGAGAAAACAGAGGAGCCAGAAGAGTCTGGAGCACAAACAATAACACTAGTACTGTGCTTGTACTCCTAAATACTCCTCATAAGGGTAAAACAACCATGAGTAGAAATGTACATATCACCAGATGTATGCTGGATATACTCTGGATGACATCTAATGGCAGAGTAAGCTCATTAAGATCCATGGTGAACAGATTCAAAGGATATAACCTCTCCCACCTGGATGTAGAGCATGTATGTACAGTACAGATATAGCTCAGGTTACCTGCTCCTCACACCTGGATATAGATACAGTAGTGTCATGAACTGTATAGAGGTAGCTCCGGTTTTATTAAAGTTTAATTAAAGTTTATTAAAGTTTTATTAAAGACTAACAGTGTTCCAGTAATATTTCGACCCCCTGGACCTTTGTCAAACAAAATGTAGTCTATATGGTATATGTCAGATGAACGCACTGCACGTTGGGGTGGCGTCCAACCTGAGAGCAGAGACAGTGTTAGACATGCACAGAATATGAATAAAAATATCTGTAATTCACAACTGGAAGCAGAGATGGATTAGTAACACTTCCAGAGGTTATGTGGTACACATGTTATATGCACTAAACCTGAGAGCAGAGAGACTAGAGCTATACAAAAAGTACTGGTACTATAGGACACCTGTTCCCTATACATGAGATCAGTGATATGCATAGTATATATAGACTACATGACATAGGCTTCTGAGAGCACAGAGGTTGTTATTCCTTACACCAAAAGAGAGAATTGATAACATTAAAAAGATCCATAACAAAATAAACATGGCAGGATTTATGCCCTATATACCTCAGAGCACAGATGGTAAAGTGAAAACAGATTGCGGTATGTAAGATCAGTAGGTTAGATGCTCTATACACCTCGGACCAGAGGTGACAGTGTGGATCTAGATTACAGTATGTAGGATCTGTAGGTTACGAATTTGACAGAGAAGGTCAGCACTGTGAGATATAGCAAGGGATTCAATCCGTGTGGGTGCTAGCTGCTTTGATCCGACCCGAGATCCAATAGCCACAAAACCAAAAGAGAAGGCAGCCGCACTCCGTTGTCCTAATCCAAGAAGTGTTTATTCACATGTGGATACAAAGCTACGTTTCGGCTAGCTCAATGTAGCCATTTTCAAGCACTGCTTGAAAATGGCTACATTGAGCTAGCCGAAACGTAGCTTTGTATCCACATGTGAATAAACACTTCTTGGATTAGGACAACGGAGTGCGGCTGCCTTCTCTTTTGGTTTTTTGGATCTGTAGGTTAGATGCTCTTCTCCATACCTGACAGCAGCAGTGACAGAGCTCTGTACAGTCCGGAAGAAGACATGAAGCGGCACTCACCAGCAAACGTTTTCTATATTAGAAGATACAGCACATCGTCAAGTACAGAGCGAGGTGACGGGCCGTTTTACGCCCACCAACGCTTTCTCAAACCACTGACGCCACCCTGCAAGACGCGCATTATAAGAAGTGTCAGCGGCAGGTGTCGTCAAGGAAACAGGCAAACAACATGTGAATTCAAAACCACATACCTGAATACATTAAGAATATTTATCAAAAGAGCCATAATGGGCGTCTACGTAATTCTAAGGAAGGCAATGGTAGAGCAATAGTTTGATTTAGGACAAAATTCAATGCATAATTATTGGACTACAAAAGGAAGTGTTCATTAGTTAAAAAGTAACAAAAGGGGGAATACAATCTATATGAAAACATTCATCTTATTGCGGGCATTTACACCCGCTTCTCCCATATATACTGTGCCCCAGTATATACCCATCTAGCCCATGCCCTACCTTTGTATAGCCTGCCAGCCCCCGTGCACCAGTATATAGCCATCACCTACCCCGTAATGCAGGCGGCCCCCCGATCTGTTATACCTAACAGACCGCGTTATGTAGCCCTGTTATACAGACATTAGATTTTTAAAAAAAACCTCACCTCTCCGGCGCCCCTGCAGGTCTTCTGTGTGATGCATCAGTCAGCGGTAAGCCCGTGCAGCGCACAGCTCTGACGTCAGAGGCCGACACTGACATCAATGTGTGTGCCGGCTGCTGGCACACATGATACTATTCCAGCGGCCGCGGCTGACAACAGAGCCTGCGACGTCACAGGGACTTGCCGCTGACCGAGGGATCACGCAGAAGACATGCTGGGGCGCCGGAGAGGTGAGGGTTTTTTTTCACTCAAGTATAAGCTGAGTTTGGGTTTTTCAGCACATTTTTTGTGCTGAAAAACTCGCCTTATCCTCGAGTATATACGGTAACACAGGAACATCTAATAATAAGAGAACTAGTCAGAACCAAACTCGGTTCTTAAACATAGTCGAAGTATTTAGCATCTTTTCATTTATTTACCTGTTAGCAATCTTTTGTTGTTAGTTAACTTTCCCTTGTCCTGTCCCTGTGATCTCTACCCTTTTAGATCTAGTAAGCTTAGTTTCGTAGGCTGCTCCGTTATATCGTACCCGTACCCGCTATAGCTGCAAAGTGACAAGACAAAGTCAATTATGTAGTAGGGTTTAAGACAGTCAATGAGATCAAATCTTTTTTATTGTTTTTTTTTTAACATTTTATACATAACCACATATCCCCAATTCCCCTCCCACCCTTGGACACAAACACCCTCCCCCATGACCCGTAACCTTCTGGTACAATTGCATAGTAACAATGGCATTACAGGATTTCAATACGGTATGTATACATAGCTAAGACATACATACCGTAACATTTGGCAACTACAAAATGTCATAACCATTACAGTACAGATATACTACATGAATGTTGAGAGAGGATGTCGCCTCAAATGTATTGAGGGGAGTCCCGGTGAGTCCAGCTAAGGGACCAAATTTTGTATTTTCTTTGCGTTTACAATAAAAATTCTTTTCCAGCCTTATAATGTTGTTTAGTTTTTTAACATATGCCTCCAGCCTTGGTGAGCAGGGGCGAAGCCAGTACATATCAATAAACTTCCTTGCTTGATACAGCATTCTACGACCAGAGCATTCTTAATTGTGGGACTGTGTCTAAAGGCTATGAGCGGCTGTGTGCTTGTACATCTGCTCAATTGCGAGTCGTGTTTGAGAATATGCCAGTTCCTTTAAATAGCAGAGCATTGGGCTCTTTCACATGGGCCAAACTCAAAGGAAAAGCTGAATCTAGAACTGTACCTTCTTTTAGTGTGATCCACTTTTTTACATTGCAACAATGATGCCGCTTTTTGAAATGCCTCTTTTAGCAAATTATTAGGATACCCCCTTGCTTCAAGTATATCTGTTAGTTCCCTAGATTGGAGTCTAAAATTATTATCATGTACAGTATATAGGAGCAACAGAATATCTGCTCATCATATCAGAGAGAGGGCCAGATACACATACATATCACAGAAAATATGCCTGAGGATACAGAAGGCAGAGTTATTTGACATTTCCAGGCAATTGGTATCACAGGTTATAAGACATTAATACCTGGAGATAGAGGTGGTTGTATAGTGTCGCCACCAGAATATACACACCATACAGGAATATAATCTTATATTCAAGAACACAGGAGTTCTAGAAATGAAGATAAACAGGTTCAAAGCAGCCAAACACATGCACATTTGAATGTTTACCATGTGTTTGGCTGCTTTTAACCTGTCTATCTTTATTTCTAGAAGTGTAGGCAGCTGTGAAACAGATTTAAACCAGCCAAACGCATGTTAAGTGTCAGGCACCAGGGCCCACTCAACCACCGCAGACGATGACGTAAGCCGATACCTGTGATGAGAGTCGAAATGCTACCCGGTTTTCACCAGAGCCCGCCGCAAAGCGGGTTGGACTTGCTGCAGTGTGGTACCACCAGGTCATTCCACAGGCGTGACTGAACTGGTGTTCAGGGACAGGCAGGAGGTCACGACAGGCAGCACAGGATCAAAGTCGGGGACATTGTGAAAGGTCAGGACAGGCAGCATAGGAGCGTAGTCAGGAACAAAATCAAGGTCAATGGGAAATCACTATAAACGCAGAGGACATGGGAACAAGCTTTCTCAATGGTAATCAGGCACAAAGATCCTGCAGGGGTCATACCAGGCATGTACCAATTAGGCCCCTTTCACTCTTGCGTTCTTCATGCGTGTTTTCTGCGCGTGCTTTTGACGCTCAGAACTTGCATTGCACTCTGACCTATTGTAATCAATGGGTCTTTTCAGACCTGCATTTTTTTTCACGCACACACGCGCGTTTTTTTTAACGCGCGTTTAAATCTCGACATGCTCTACTTTGGAGATGCATCAAAAACGCATTGCACTCTGAAACACTTGCAAGTGCAATGCAAGTGCAATGCGTTTTTCACGCATCAATTGCCATAGAAAAGATAGAGTTCAGTCCTGAGTGCATTGAAATTGCATTGAAAACGCGCATGAAAAACTGAGACACTGAACAAACTGACTGAAAACTGATTGCACTCTGATGCAAAATGTGCGTTTTTCACTGACCAAACCCTGATCGCACTCTGATCAAACTCTGACGTGATCTGCAACGCAAGTGTGGAAGGGGCCTTAGTGGCGCACTGGCCCTTTAAATTTTACAGAGCTGGCGCACGCGCGCAATATGAGGTGGGGATGTACGCACTGAGCCGCGGGAGACACCGCTGGAACACGATGAAGTGAGTGAAGCAGTGGGCGCAGAGGGGACCACGGAGGTACATGGGCGCTCCTGCTACCCGAGACATGGTTCGCAGGGGCACCCGTGACGGTAAGCTTACAAAAACGCAATCATTTAAAAACGCATGCATTTCATTACATTTAAAAACACATGCGTTTTCAGTTTGTTTAAAAATGTCCAAGATCGCACTGTGTGACAGCACAAAAGACAGTACATGGGAGACCAAAGCTGATCAATAGCAGCTGTAAACATCTTGAGTGCAGGGGATGCAGGTTATTTACACATGAAACTCTGAGTGCAGGGGATGCAGGTTGCTGACACTGAACTCCTTCATCTGTACTCTTTCAGAACAGTGGATGGCGGTTACTAACTTTTACTGCATGAGGCACCGCAGCGATGCACAATTAACTCATTAAACCCTGAGGGCAGTGGATGCAGGAGACTTGCTTCACACTCATTAACCTCTAAATTCAGGGGATGCGGGACTCTCATGCATCACTTCTGGTCTATGGAAAGCAAACCCAGGAGTTCCACCGGCTACTTCTACTAGATGCATAAAATGCACTTGAAAATAGCATCAAATAAAACAAGGGCAAGATTTGCCTGTGTGCCTCACCGGAGTCCAGAAAGAGACCCCGACATGACCTGTCTCCATGTAAAACACCCAGAGAATAAGAAAATACAAGGGGTTGTTTGTTCTCTTCGCCTTTTATGGGTGGGCTACCGCTTTGATTGGTCATTGCTTTCTAACTAGTCTCTATGTGTTTGTACCTACGGGACCTAGTCTCAATATTATTTTTGTGCTCCCTTTAGGACGAACAGGAAATAAGTACTATAATACTGTCCCGTACGTACAGGTATGTAACTACTATACTACTGCTCAGTATGTATAGGAATATAACAGCTTTTCTTATTGTCCGTTCGGCAGCACACCATGGGTTAATTCCCCTAGGTACAAACTAGAAGAGAACAGGTTGTGGGAGATTTGGCCCAGTAGAGACCGTGGTAGCGGGGTTTTGTGATGCAGTTCAAGACAGTGACACCAAGGTACAGTCCAAAACAGGTCTCGCCTGCGTTTATTGCAGCAGCAAAATAAAACAGCCTTTACATTCAGACATTAAACAAACAAAATCCTACCCGTCAGGGTGCTAACTAAACAGAGTTTCTCTAATTCACCACTAGTACATAAAATAAGTCGCTGCTCCAGGCACAGAGGTCAGGGCTGTGTGCTCTCCAGCCTCCTTTCAGAGAGACAACACTCTCAGCTCTGCTGAGCAGCTTTATGCAGACTGATTAGGCTGCTACCATCACCTGTGTCCAAGGTGCTGGACAACACAACCTCAGCACTCAGGCCTCGCATAGTATGAAAACCTAGGGGAAACATACCGCCCATCCACAGTTAACTCCTTCAGTGTCTCACAAGGTTAATAGGCAGTATACCAACAATTAAACAATTAGCCAATGGCTATTTACAGGTTAGAAAGCCTGCACACCTCTGTATTTAAATTTTCTCTTTAGGTCAAGCAAGAAGAGTTCAGGTCACTCTGTGTTTTTACACAAAAAGCAGTTTGGCATGGATTCCGCCATTGTAACCTTATCCGAGACCTTGAAGGTCACTCACACGAGGGGCCTATACGCCTGCGTAACCTTCCTGGATTGTATGGTGTGGCCATCTTGCATCCTGCATTCCATGACATGTGTAAGTACACGTTACCCTAGGTTGTAGCGTGGGGCAAGTCCCTTGGGAGGCTTGGAGCAGTTTCCAATAACACCGGGTAAGTGTCGCTTGCATAGCTTACTTTTGTACACTTATGCCTTGTGATGATTATCATATTATTGTTAGATATACTGGTCCTTGTACTATCAGTGCCGGCTGGTCGGGGTGTGGCTTCTGAGCATGCGCAAAGTCTCCAGATTACCGCAAGACTTTGCACTTCTAGGTTCTAGGTTGCTCTGACCTTGCGTCCAATGAGAATGCGCGAGAGTGGACGCAAGAGTTGACGCTCCTGCACTCCCCCAGAAGAAGCCGAATTGGCGAAACACGTGTCGGGGTCTCTGCTCCTACCTGTGGTTTGTACCTACTACCCTCCCTTGCTTTTCCTGGGCATTGTTCACTTTACCACTACCCAGGCCCTATATACTGTATTGTCTTATGTGGATGTACTGGTATTGATTTAATGTCTGCATGTACATAGGGATTTATCAGCATCTTTGATTAAGGTAGAGAGCTTTGCTTTTGTCTGTTCGTTGTTCCTGTATTGTCTACCACTCGTTCCTATGCATGTCTATAGGGGACATAAGTTTTACATTTTTATATGTGTATAATAAAGGTTATTGCAGTATACTCAGTACATTGTATTCCTTTTTTGGTGCATGATTTATGCATGTGGGGGTGAAGTGAGTGTGCCCGATTTTCACTCACCCCTACTGCCTTTTGGTGTAGTAGCTCCTGCAATATCTCTTATCTATGGGGTAAAAGATTTGATGCTGTTCTTGGTGTGCGCAAGACTCTCCTGTTAACACGATCTTGCGAGATCTCTGGGTGTCAAAACACTCACTTCTCGCTTGTCAGGCAGCAGAACTCCTCTGTGCTTGAGGTTAGCTAGGTATGTGACCTTATGTATGTTTTGCATGCTGGTCTGTTGCTCATATGTGCCTTTTTCGTCATTATCAGATGTCCTCACCTGAACTCCAGTCTCAAGCCTCTGTTAGTAGTGTAAAAATGAAAAGAAAAGCCAGACATAGATTGCCCAATAATAGCGAGCAACCACTACCAGATGATGCTAATACATGCAGTCTTTGCTCAGCCTCTGCAGAATCTAATCCATTTATGGGTGAGGCTTAGTCATTTATGGCCTGGTTTAAAGGACAAACGACAGAGATTTATCAAGATGCTAAATATCAGCATAAAAAAACTAAACAAGTACCTCTTCATATTCTTTCCTCCGCCTCATCCTTAGACAAATCCCTCTCAGAGGGAGAACATATTTCTTCAGATGAAGAATCTGATGATTCGGAGCATCTTTTTCTTAAAAAAAAAGACCTAAGACAGCTCTTTTAAGTGGTCAAGGCTACAGTCGAGTCCTCAAAAATGTGAAGAACAAGTCTCAAAGAGATAAATAATTTTATTTTCCTGTGACAAAGGACAAAGGGTTACCAGGCCACCAAGTCCTAAACAAGCTATTGAAGCAAGAATAGAAGACTTCCACTAAGCGATAACACCCTATTGAGAGATTTAAATCTTACCACAGGTAGGACCCCCAATGTAGTGTAGTGTAGTGGGAATCGGTTCCGAAATTTGATCTTCCAGTAGACAAGCTCTCAAAGAAGTCTATTTTTCCCTGTGAAGAAGTTACTTTACTTTCAGACCTAGTGGACAGGAAGATGGAAGGATTTCTAAAAAAAAAAATCAATGTTTCTACTTCAGCAGCTTGTAAAGCAGCCCTTGCTTCTGTACCGGAGGCTAGAGCATTAGGAGTCTTGCTTAGCCAAATCACTCAAGATCTCAAAGACAAGGTCCTGAGGGAAGAGGTTCTCTAATCTTTGCCCCTGTTTATAAATGCCTCGGAATATCTATGCGATGCGCCTCTGGATAATATCAAGAATACTTCCAGGTTGTCAGGATTCGAGGTTGTGGATCCTCTGGACCACTGCGGACGATGACACAAGCCACAACCTGGGACCGGAGTCTAAGTGGTACCCGGTTTTCACCAGAGCCCGCCGCAAAGCAGGTTGGTTTTGCTGCGGCGTGGTACCATCAGGTCGTTCCACCAGCCAAGGTCGAGGTACAGAAACGGCAGGCAATCTCGTAGTCGGGGACAGGCAGGAGGTCAGGACGGGCAGCACAGGATCGGAGTCAGAGACGTAGCAATAGGTCAAGGCAGGCGGCAAAGGAGCGAAGTCAAAAGCAGAACCAGGGTCACAACGGGAAATCGCATAAACAGCACACGGCATAAACAAAGCTTTCTCCAAGGCACAGGGCACAAAGATCCAGCAGGGATCACAGGAAGAGGCAGGAATAAATAGATTACCTGAAATGGCCAGCGCCAATTAGCGGCGCACTGGCCCTTTAAATCTGCAGAAGTTGGTGCACGCATGCCCTAGGAGCCGGGGACGCGCGCACGGCCCAGGACGAAGGAGCAGCGGCAGCCGATATGGATCGTGGGACCATCCGTGACACAGGTCTATGGTCGCTTCTAACTTTGCAAGAAGGGAAATCTGGATAAACCTGTGGAAGGAAGACATTCCATCCAAGTTAAATTTCTGCGGCCTTCCCCTCCAGTCAGAAAATCTATTTGGATCCCAACTCAGAAAGAAAATATTTTTAAGTCAGAGCAGAGCAAATCTTTTAAGTCATTTCCCTTTCAGAAGAGAAAAATATTATCCAAAGCTAGAAGTAACAATTAGTTTCGTTCAGAGCAAAAGAAGTTTCAACCCAAACAGGGATATAGCTTCTTCAAACAGAGACCACTCAATTCCAATCCTACTGAATTATGATGCCAGATCACCGTCACCGCCAGTAAGCTAAGGAAGTAGGAAGGCTAGGAAGTAACTTCTTCAGAGGGAAAAATAGACTTCTTTGAGAGCTTTTCTATTGGAAGATTCAGTTTTGGAACCGATTCCCACTCTGACCTACATTGGGGGTCCTACCTGTAGTAGGATTTAAATCTCTCACTAGGGTGTTATCGCTTAGTGGGAGTCTTTTATTCTTGCTTCAATAGCTTGTTTAGGACTTGGTGATGAAAAATGGAAACTATCCAATCTGTACTGGCACTTCTCCAGAAGGATCATTTTATGGCATCAATAGACCGGATAGATTCTTATCTACACATTCCCATTCTACAGGCTCACTGAAAATTCATCAGGCTAGCACTCCAGAAACAAGCAGGAATTCTCCACTTCCAGTTCAAGTGCCTTCCTTTTGGCAAAACAACAGCACCAAGAGTATTTACCAAAGTCATAGTAGTGCTGACGGCAGCCCTAGGTCTCCAGGGGGCTGTCTATAGTGCCGTACATGGATGGCTGGCTCATTTTGGCTCATGCCAGCTCTGTCCTATGTCACCATCTTAAAATCTAGTGATACTAGTAGAACATGGATTTATAATGAATCTGAAGAAATCTCAGTTATGTCCGGTGCAGGAAGTAAAGTTCTTTGGTTTTGTCATCAATTCTTAACGGCTGGCCCTGAGGTGGTCAAAAGAAAGAAGGTAAAAGCTCACAGCGGGGATCTTGTCCCTAATTTCTACCAGCAAGGTGTCCTTTCATCAGGGCATGAGAGTTCTGGGTCACATGACGTCCATGATAGATGCAGTCCATTGGGTGAGAGCTTATACAAGGGGTTTTCAGTGGAATATCCTGTCAGGATGGAACAAGAGTCCTCAAGGTCTAGACTCTCTCATGTGTCTTTCCCCCAATTCCAAAGCAGGCCTAATCTAGGGGAGATCTCTCACTCATCCTCAACAGATCATTCTCACTAAGGATGCCTCCTCTTGGGTTTGAGGTGTCCTTGTGAACAATCTTTGGGTACAACATCTTTGGTCTCCCCAAGAGAAGATATTATCCTCCAACCTCAGAGAATTGAGGGCTGTAAAAGTTGCCAAGAGTATTTACCAAAGTCATAGTAGTGCTGACGGCAGGGAATGAGAGGGAATGCAGTGCTGCATTACAAGAGCAGCTCAGACACAGGCACTTCCTGACAACACGCAGAAGTGTGCAGAGACTTACTCTAAAAGCTACAGGCAGATAAGGTCTTTATAGTACAGCTGACTGAATTTCATTGATTACGTGAGGGAGCAGAGCTGAGAGTATCATTGTGTTTAATATCCATCTCATGGATCTCATCATGTTTCAATTCTGATCTGTCTCATCTCTCTTTTTATGTGTCAGATGTTAGTGGAATGTTTAGAAGCTAAATAAAAGTGTAGATAAACCCATACCCCGATAATCTAAGCACATTGTCACCACACAACATCTCATAGCACACAGGAATCAAGAAGTGTCTGCTTAGAGAGTACCCGCTCACACTCCGGATTCTTACACTGACCTGTCAAAGGAGTGATATGACCAAAGAGATCAATAAAACTGACTAAAATGACAAAATAAGGATTTTAAGGGGATAAAAATTTCAGAACTTTCGTTCATGAAAAAGTACTTGCATTTGCTTCTGCATTTGCGTCTTTCTTGTGGGCTTGGATTTTATGGCATTCACTGTGCGCCCCAAATTACATGTCTACTTCATTAAATGCTTTCAATGAAGTTTAATGTGCAAATCAAAAATTGTAATGAATGTGTTAAAACGAGACAACCTTGGGTCTTCAGAAGACCTGAGGCTGTCATGGCAACCAATCGTCGCCCCCCCCCCTCCCAATGACGTCATGGGGAGTGACGATCTTCACCAAGCTTTGCCGGTAGCGATGGGCGGGTTAACAATATGCTGCAATATCTGTATTGCAATATGCAGCAAAGACATACTGGCTATGGAGAGGGTTCAGCCCGACGCATACCATACTATTGCAGCGCACGTCAGGAAGGGGTTACATTTGGTATCCCTTTGATTGTACTGACCCAAAGTAGAGTTGTCATTTGGAGTGCACAGTGAAAGAAAGAAAAACTGTGTCCACAACAAAATGGTGCAAATGTTTTTTGTACAATTTCACTGCATTTGGAATTTTCGAGCTTCCCAGTAATTAGTATAGAATATCAAATACTATCACTAGGAAGTGCAATTTGTGAGGCAGAAAACATGCCCTCCTACTTGCTCGGTAAATAAAAAAGTAGATTTTTAAAGATGAAGGCCTGATGCTTAAAGGGATTCTCCCTTCAAAATAAAGCCTTGATAAACCAAGGATCTTTTTATATTTGGTATCCGTGGCCTTCCTTTTAAAATAAACTTTTTAAATGATGCTAATGAGCCTGAGGCTCCCCCCCCTGCTCTCTCCCTCCTCCCTCTGTCTGTGTAATCTAGCAGCAGGAAGTGCAGGGAGAAGGGAGATCTGCTCTACTCATTGTAACAACCAGTGAAAACACATTACTTGAGGGCTCTGTAAACACTTACCAGAACTCCTCATGGTCATTAGCATAATTTTAAAAGTTAGTTTTAGTAGTAAAGAGGCAATGGATGACAACTATAAGAAGATACCATAATAACAGTGCCTTGATCAATGAGTAAGTATCCCTGGTTTATCATGATGGATTTTGATGGTAAATTTCTTTAAGGGGTTAAAGTTAATATAAAATGGATTATAGAGAGATGAAGACAAAACAGCCTGTTAGAATAAAATATGTTAAGCAACCCTAATATTTTCCTATCATACTCCAAACTATTGATGTACCAAATAGTACTTTATAAGATTGGAGAAGTTAAAAACTTTTCTTTAACCCCTTAAGGAAGCGAGTTTTTTTCTCTCATTTCTCGCTCTCCACGTTCAAAAATCCACAACTTTTTCATTTTTCCGTGTACAGAGCTGTGTGAGGGCTTATTTTGCACGTAACAAATTTTATTTTCACGTGATGTTATTTATTATTCCATGCTGCATACTGGGAAGCAGGAAAAAGATTCCAAATGTGGAACATTTTTTTAAAAATGCATGTGCGTAACGTTCTTGTGGGTTAAAGTTTTTCGACTTTCACTCTGCGCTCCAAATAACACCTCTACTTTATTCTTTGGTTCGGTGCGATTGCAGTGATACCAAATATATACAGGTTTTATTGCGTTTTAATACATTTTCAAAAATGAAACGAATGTGTACGAAAAATTAAAACATTTTTTTGCCATTTTCTGACGCTAATAACGTTTGCAAAATTTGGTGTACAGAGCTGTGTGATATGTAATTTTTTGTGAAGTGAGCCGACATTTTCATTGCTACCATTTTGAGGACTGTGCAACATTTTGATCACTTTTTATTACATTTTTTATGTCATGTAAAAAGGTGTAAAAGTCACGTTTCGGACATTTTGGGCGCCATTTCCAGTTTTGGAGGTCACCGCCGTCAATAACCGTTTTTATTTTTGATAGATCGGGCATTTTGGGACGCGGCGATACCTATTGTGTTTGTGATTTTTACTGTTTATTATGTTTTATACAGGTCTAGGGAAAGGGGGGGGTGATTTGAATTTTTAATATTTTATTAATTTTGTAAATTTTTTAGACTTTTTTTTTCTTTTTTTTTCTACTATTTCTTTGACCCTCTAGGGTACATTAACCTACCTACCACATACTGCAATGCTACTGTATTGCAGTATATGGTGTTTTTGCATATGATTCATTATAATGAGCCACTGGCTCATTGTAACGAATCTGCAGAAACCATGCAGGCTCAGGACTGACGAAGACCCGAGGCTGTCATGGTAACCCGATGGCGTTTGGGGGAGCGGTCGGAAGAAACATGGAGGCGACTTTACTGGCGGCAGAGAAAAGGTTAACAAGCAAGCACCGACCGCGGGTGATAACGATGGGTTAAAAAAAACTGCATGAACTCATAAACAAGCAGCCCAGTAAAAATGTATTGTACATTATACAAGGTGAAAATCAGATAAAAGAGTGAAAATTTGTTGTCAACAAATTCCAATAAAATTTGAAACTTTTAATTGATCTAGTATTGGGTATGCATGGGCCAATTGTATTGTTTCTCTGTGTATAAATCACAGCACCAACCCTGATTATGGACATCTACTATTAGATTCACTGATGGTTGATGATTATTATTCACCTCCCCGTCCTGTCCCCTTGTGCAGTTATTTCTTTTGCATTTTGAGGAAAGCAACTTATAAAATATTCCAATTAGCCTAAGGTGCTCTACAAGACACCTCTCAACTATGCCAGGATGTAACTTATGTAAGCCCCGGCCCTACATTGTCCAGCCGTCACCGCCTACACAGCATGCAGATAGCCCAGAACATCACCGCCTATCGCAAATGCAAGATAATTCAATGCAGGTTTGGGGTTGTATATAAATTACCTCCTGGCAGAGCCGAGAGGTATCCTGCAATAACCCTAATATTTCCAACACATTTCATGCATTGAATGATTACAATCATCAGGGGAAGGTGTAGACATTAACAGCATATATACTGTAGGTTTGTTTAGGCATATAACAACTATTGCATTAATATATGAGCGCAGGCTATCATGTTAACTGCTATAGCACCATAAATAACTAAAATACATTGTGCGTTGTGTCTGCAGAGTGAAAAGGATGATGCACAGTTACAGATGGTAGGCGGGGAGGTGGAACTTCCTGAAGATCTGGCTAAGATGGTACAAGAAGATGAAGAAGAAGAAGAAGAACAGAATTTTCTTCTGTCCATGCTACCAGAGTTTGATATGAATGCAGTGAAGACACGGGCCCAGGGAACTTTTACTGAGGCAAAGAGAATGGCTGAAGAAAAGTGTTGTGTTATGTGACATTCATACCATGGATATTTATAAGCCTTAGAAGATAAGTTTGTCTTAATCATATTTACAGAATTTTTCAGAAATATGTTTCAAAGATTTCTTTTTAGCTTTCAAACACCTTTAAATCTTAAACCTATAAATGTATTGTATATAAACATTTTGTAAAGGTCTCCTGTCCTTTATTACCTCTGGAGCATAGAGATATAAATATTTTTTTTAATTAACCCGAAATAAGGGTTGTGAGATTTTCCAGTTGACACAGTCAAGCATTGTTTTTTCAGTGATGGACATCTCAAGCCCAAGATGAACACTGCATGCTGTTAAAAATCCATAAAATACTCAAGATGACATTTTCTAGAGCTACCACATGAGGGCCTATCTGGTCTTTTCTATCGAGAAGTAAAGAACATACATTTATGGCAAGCTTTTTCCTTTAGCAATATAAAAATGCATAACGTATGCCTTTTCTACACATAAGTTGTATCCTTAAAATTTTGTAATCATTTGAAAAATTCCTCTAATCAGTCTAATGCCACACTGGACAGTGAAAGTGAAAAAATCAAAGGTTACAAGTGTCAGATTATCATAACAAATATTGGCCATATAGTGTAAGCACATACTAAATAATGTAATCATGTAAATAAATCATATATGCTAGCATATAAAAACTCAGACATGAGATAACCATACACATTACAAACATCTAATCTAATATATTGGGGCAAATTTACTTACCCGGTCCTGTCGCGACCCCCGATTCGGACGGTCCGATGAAGATGAAGTCCGGCACGATTCAGCTCGTGCTCGTGCGCCCAATTTCCTGCATCCGTCGCTTCCCTGCTGAGGTCCACCGGAGTTCTTCTTCTTCTTCCCAGTGCTTGTAAGTGCGTGTATTGCGACACAATTTCCGATGTTAAATTCCGTTGTCCAAATCTGTTGGATCGTCCAACTGCCCGCCCCCCGATTTGTGTCGCGTGAAAGCCGGCACAGATTTGCCAAAATCCAATCGCGTGCGCCAAAATCCCCTGTTAAATGCAGCGCAAATCAGAAATAGTCGGGAGACCCAACGAAAATGCGCTCCGCGGCCCCATTGTGTATCTCCAGAACTTTGCAAACTTGCCATAACATCAAAAATCCAGTTTTTCATATCCACATATATGTGTTATAACCCCTTAATGCAAAAGGGTACTTTAACACTAGGTTGTATGAGTGTCCCTACCTTATGGCAGTAGATGTGGATTTTCAACATAATCTATTACAATGTGCAAATCGCACATTGTAATAGATAGCCTCAGGCCTTTGTATGACCCAAGACTGTCATGATAAAAGATGGCAATTGTGTTATGGGGTGTTACCTTGTATGGAGAGTGCTCAGCCTTTGAGCTCTATCCATACACCAGCAGCTGGCTTGGGACGTACTAATACGGGGTTGAACTAATAAGGGGTTAAAGAGGTAACTAATAATAATAATAATTCTTTATTTATATAGCGCACACAGATTACGCAGCGCTGCACAAAGCATGTCAAATTGGTCCGTGTCCCCATGGGGCTCACAATCTAAACAACAGTATGTTTTGGAGTGTGGGAGGAAACCGCAGTACCCGGAGGAAACCCACGCAAACACGGAGAGAACATACAAACTCTTTGCAGATGTTGACCTTGGTCGGATTCGAACCGTTACTCACTCAGCCACCGTGCCGCCCCTACTAACTTAATGTCATAATTAAGGGAATACATTTATAACCAGTAAAAAAAAGTCCTTGAAGGGAAACTATAAGAAGAAATTGACCTAATAAACCACTACCAGTATGTTGTCAGGGAACTAAACACCTACATGATCATGTCCTCCCTGTCTTAGAATGTGATGGACATGATACACCAGTCTACAAGAGAACCTTTAAAGGGTTTTGCCCGGGAAAGAAAGCTCTCAAATTATAACCCTTTAGTTGTAGACACAATAAAGATCATTGTTAACCCAATTACTTTATCATTTTACTTAGTTTTATTGATGTTTTAGCTCCTATAACTCAGTGATGGTCAGTGTAAAATTCTAGAGTGTGGGCGGGGGACTCTCTAAGCAAACACATTATGATCCCTGTGTGCTGACAATGTGCTTAGATTATCAGCGTCCAGGGTTTGTCTACAATTTCATTTGGCTTCTGAACATTCACTAGTATCTGACACACATTGTCAGTTATACTATATCTCAGCTATAACACACACTGTCAGCTCTGGTATATGCTTCTTAGCTATAATGACCTCTTGTCTGTAGTTTGTAAAGTAGGTATGTTCACGCTGCTGCTTGCCATCAGGAAGGCTCTGTGAGTGTGACCCAGGGAGGTAACTAGAGTGGTAGCAGCTATAACAGCTGCTACAGGACCCACAGTATATGGTGTGTGTATATACTGTATGTGTGTATATATACGCTATACTTCTGAATATGGCACTGTATGTGTTTGTACACCTGATGTGTATATGATGTATATGTGTGTGTGTATGTGTGTAAGAATGTATAAATGTGTGGAATAGTGTATAAATATGTGTGCATGAGTGAAGAACTGTATGTTTACATATATAGGTAAATAAATGTGCATGTATATATGAGCGTAATATGTTTATTTTTAAGTGGGGAGGGGGCCCTGCTATGTCCTAGTTACACCCCTGGTGTGGCCTCATCCTGTAATGGTGGGGGGAAGGGGCAGAGAGCACACTGCATCCTGCAGATAGGAGAAGCTATTCATGAGAAGAATCTGCCATGCTGACCATAGAAGATAGAAGATTTAGGGTCAGATCCAGGGGACACCAAAATTGTATACAACAGGACTGATAGAGACAGGTTGCAATAATATCTGTAAAATGCTGTATTTTTATTAATAACAACAAATTAGAGAATGATTTCTTGTATTATCCTGAGTATATTTAAGAAACTTGTCTTCATGGGAATACCCCTTTAGTTGATGTACCTGGATGCAGGGAGAGCTTGACTTCAGTGCTGAAATCTCTACCCTCCATTATGTTGCACAAGCAATTGACATGTCACTTAAAAGTTTATTTTCTGGGTGATGCCACCACCCTAGGTCATGTTAAGATGCTTCACACAAAGTGGGTCAATTTGTGCTGACAGGCTCCCTTTAAGTAGTGTAGTTTATCAGATGCCAACAAATCTCTAGGATTATATTTTTATTCCACATCTGAGCCTCTGTAATTGTTCCCCAATGCAGTGTAAACTACAATATGAAGCCCAATTTGAGCCGTTTCACATTGACCTTTAAAAAGCAACTGGAAGGCCAAAATGCTAACCATAACCTTGGTAAATTTTAGTGAAAATTTTAATTTTGGAACTAACGCTATGTTTTATTGGAAATTCTGGAACTACCTGTGGGGTTAAAATGTCCCTCATAACCCTAGATTCCTTGAGGGATTCAGTTTCCATAGTCACACTTTTGAAATTTCAACTGCAAGGCTGGGATAATAGCCTAGCCTTGGATGACCCAATTGTCATCCAAAGCCCCAATTTGGATGACAAATATCCAGCATGATCTAAAGCCATTATTGATGTAAGTGCATGTGTTATGTGTGCTTTTATCACATGTATGTACAATTTAAGGCATAAACATATGCTTGCCTAGGCCATAACCGGGGCGAACACGCTTATACTATACATCAACATGACTCCCATTTCCTCTGAACCATTTGGATGTAAAGAGAGCCTATGACATCACTTTTCTGTTCCAGCATCACACCAGCAGATATTCTCCCTGATGTCCCTTCCAATCCTGTAATTGCTAATCAAGTAATTTGTGCCAAATTGATCAAATGTTGCCCAATAAAATTAGAACAAGTCTAGCCCTTCTTTCCTAAAATGTTAGAACTTACTACTACACTCACTCACTGCAGAGAATTTGCAACTATTTTTTGAGACTTTATAAATCTTGAATGCAAAAAGCAAGACAGACTAACCATGCCAAGTTTCCCTCCTACTTCACTAATAATAAGCTTAAAAGGTGAGTTTTTGTTCTCGAAGGGATTCTCCAGGAATGTATTTTTAACTGTTGGTACTTTCAACATAAGTCTATATTTACATCATTATAAAACTGTGATCACCCTCAACTACCCCTATGAACCCCCCCCCCCTTCCCTCGGATGGAGCTGACACAGCATCTAGCAGATTGAGCTGCTTTGATCCTAATAGGATCGGGGTTAAATCTGTCATTAAACTGCTACCAGCCGAAGAGCTGCCTCTTAACCAATTAACCACCAATTAGTGGAATGGAGCCATTCTGCATTAATATTTTAACGTGATGAATCCGATCAGAGATCTACGGACCCCCCTAAAGACCTGTTAATTCTTTCTCTGCAATAAGTACTTGAGAACTATGACATGGCGTGTAAGTATTGGGGAGAAGGGTTTAATGTGTGATATTTTACCATTGACTTAACAGCTTTATTAAGAAAAGCTGTTGCTTTAAGAGATAAGTAGAACACCTAAATATATTAACCCTCTGTGAACTGAGCTGACCAGTAAACAAACTTATCTGCATATCCTCCCCATTTTCTTATGCAACCATTTTCATCACAGAATGAATTTGTTTCCCCTTTATTCCATTTATCACAGGTCAAACAACCTGTTCTTCAACCATTAACTACCAAATTTTTCTGTGACCTAAATCACTGATGCAGCATGGTTTGGATAAAATTGATTTCTCCTTAACCTTGCAGAGCAATGTAATTCTCTGTTTTATCTAGACCCAGATCCTGACATGGGTAACCACTCATTAAAAAAATAAGGCATAAAAGTAATTTCATTACAACAATATGTTCACATTAGCATTATTATTTCTTTTAGGCTCTTCCAGAAAGAGAACAAAAGACCTTCACCTTCTGCTCACAATAGACAAACATCTATGAAAGGCTCCCTATGAAGGGCATAGAGCATGTATGACCCTAGTAAACAGGTTCAAAGATCATAGTATCACAGTATCATAGCATATAAGGTTAGAAAAAGACACAAGTCCATTAAGTCTGACTTTTAAGAATTAAATAAAAGTTTTTTCCCTATAATCTGTGATATTTTTGCCCTTAAAAAAGGCATCCAGGCCTCTCTTGAATTTGTACAAAGTAGTCGTCATAACAACCTCCTGCGGCAGAGAGTTCCATAGTCTCACTGCTCTTACAGTAAGGATCCTTTGTCTATGTTGATGGTAGAAAGGCCTCTCCTCTAGGTGCAGAGGATGCCCCCTTGTCCTGGTCACAGGCCTAGATATAAAAAGATCTTTGGAAAGATCCATGTATTGCCTATTCAGGTATTTATACATTGTCTCCCCTCAGCCTTCTTTTTTCTAAACTAAATAATCACAAATGTATTAAAATCATTGTATTCTAATCCCCCCATTCGCCCTAATAATCTTGGCTGCTCTCCTCTGCACCCACTCCAGTTCTACTATGTCCTTTTTATACACTGGTGCCCAAAACTGTACTTAATATTCCATGTGGTGAGGTTTAAAGGTATCTTGAATGGACTTTCTCCTGATGCTTATTCGACCAAACAGATAAGCACCGAATACAAGCTATATGTGAACGCTTGTTCTGTCTTGATTTCAGGACATTCTACCCACCAAACAGGTGAAGGGAGGTTTTTGTTTATTGCTAATACTTTTTCAATGTAAAAAATGGAAAACTATTGTCTGGTTTTCAATAAAAACTTTATTTGATAAAAAAAAAATATATTCCATGTGGGGTCTGACCAATGATCTGTATAAGGGCAAAACATGTCCAACATATTGTCTGGAACACAATTGTACTTTTTGTTTACATGGCCCAAGTGCATTACCTTACATTCAGGGCCAGCACCCATTATACTCGGGCAAGGGTCGGGCCCCAAGCTGCTGGGGGGCCCACATGGCTAAATCTCAATCCACAGCAGCCTGGTAGTGCCTGGTGAGGGGAGCGGTATATAATGAATCCATGGAGGGCTGTATATAATATAACCATGAGGGGGATGTATATAAATAAACTATGAGGAGGCAGTATATAGTTAAAATATGAGTGGGCTGTATAAACAATTACCATGACAGGGATGTTTGAGATGATAAACTACAGAATATTTTAGGGGAAGGGGTCTGTTTTAAATTCTGAATTTTTAATGCTCCCTGCAAAGAGGCCCACAGAGGCTCTGTTACCCAGGGGCCTACTAAAACCTGTAGCTGGCCCCGCTTACATTTATCTACATTAAACTCAACAGCCATTTCTCCAGCTTCCATAAATCCCTTTTTAAATGCAATATGTCCTCGGTAATAATTACTTTAAAAAGCTTAGTATCATCTGCAAATATTGAAACTTTACTGTGTATACCCTATATGGGGTCTTTAATAAAAATATTTATAAGAAGAGAGCTCAATACTCACCTGTGTGGCACCCAACTGGTAACTTCAACGCAACTTAGCTGTGCTTAAGGCCTTGTGGCAGACCCATTTTCTCTGTATTTGCCAGGCATTATGCAGCACTCATGTGGGTCACCACTTAGGGATTTTACCTTTACTACAGTGATTGAGACATTATGACTTGTGAATTAATGGCTGCCTGCTATTTATGATATGGTAATTATTTTTAGACTTCTGACTACCAGTACATGTGTGTGCTTTTAAAAGTTTTTAGGGTTTGTTGGTCATATATATTTTAACCGTTTATGAAGGGTTTTTTTTTTTTTATTACGACGGAAACTGGTCTATACTGTATATTTTCCTTGTGATTTCTATATCCTTGACATACCACTTAACACCATAACAACCATCGTATGGTGCCGCATCAGAAGAAGATTGCATGACCTAGTGTCCTGCCATCCTAGGTGTTTAATGCCTTAGATACCACAGTCAAATGTGGACCGCAGTGTTTAAGTTGTCCCTCTGTCACTCAACGATAACCTGCAGCTGCAATCGCAAGTCTGCCAATGGTATCTCATTAAACTATTTATTAAGATACAAAAGAAATAATTGAAGGCTATAAAGAAATCCTTGGTACTTATACAGAATAAATTGGAGACCCTATTACCTGAGTGCTTTAACACATTTGAACAGTAATTAATTGCAGACTATTCTCTCTGAAAAGATCTGGATCCTCCTCTTTTTTGGACATCGGTGCATGAAGTGAACAAGAACATAGACCAATTAGATATGGAAACCTAAGCACACCAATGAAATGTAAATTCAATAATTTAAGAAGTCACTTGGACAGTTGCAGGCAATTAATTGATTCAATGTTTTACATCTGTCCTTTATTACATCTGTACTTTGGGATTAAATAAAAAAGCTTGTGCTAAAGCTGAAACCTCTTGTCAGTTATCAGCCCAGAAGGATCTGGAAATGCTCAGGATATTAGAGTCCTTTGTGGATAAACAGGGGGGAAAAGTACTGCAAAAGTCCCATGTCCACTACGATCTTCACCTTTAATCCGGAGGTGCAAATGTTCATCCAAATAACTGTTGATGAATTCTAGAAATTACCACAAAATTGGCAAAATGGCAACCTGACTAGAAAATAGCAGTTGGCTTTAAACAAACTACTAAAGATGACTTGTCAAAATCACAGCAGTAAAAAATGTACTTTAATAAATCACTATGACTAAGGAAAGAGGATACCAGAATTTTCTACTGACACGGGTCCGCTCCCATATAATTAATTATAAGATTGAGAATGTTATAGTTAAAGGATGACTGGTGTTGTGTTTAAGCCAGCAGTAACTTATAGTTTGTGGTCCGCCAACCGAAGTGTATGAAATGGAATACAATTGTGCCTCCAATACATTTTTGCAAATATGTGCATAAAATGCAAAAATAACTCCCAGTCATCCCATTCTCTCTGGGTGTGGAAGTTTATGTATGTCTTGTAAAGATTTGGGGATTTCAGTCTGTTCTCATCCTTTTTGGCTGCTGTTTTAGTCACTTTTCTATCATTGCTTTCACCATATGCCAACGTGACAATGTTAGGTCTCATGTGGCAGTATTTTGTCAGCAGTGATGCTATGGACAATCCCAAACGGGAATCCAATAAAGCACCTCTGGGACATAATGGACATATTTATCAAAAACATGTGCAGTTTGTCTGTGAAGAGGGTGTGTCAGATTCAGGAATCTGGCCCTCCCCGCACTGCTTTTTTTGTTGAACCTTCAACATAGGAAGTGCAACACACTTCTGTCGGACTCTGCATGTTAAATGGGGGGGGGGTCCAACTGTGCGACTGAAAGCCCCTTTATGTGCAGAAATTTGTGTTGCTCCAGGTATAGTGCAGCCAAGACACAAATAAGTGGCATGCGACACATATGTGGCCAGTCCAACAGAAAACGGTCACAGGGTTTTAGTAAAGGTTGCCCAGTGTCTATTTACATCCATTAATGCCACATTGCACCACCTGTCCAGGATTTGACTGATGCTTCAGGGGAAATGCCTCAGGAGACCATCCGCCAACTCATTAGAAACATGCCAAGGCATTTTAAGGAAGTCATACAGGCTTGTGAAGGCTGAACACACTAGTGAGCCTCGTTTCCTCGTGGCTCCTGAGGCATTTCGAATGAAGTTGGATCATCCTGAAATTTGTTTTGCGACTTTCATTCTGAGTATCATTCTAATTCCAGACCTTCATGGGATATTCATTTTGATTCTCACTGATCATTTTTATTGTTTTTCAATGTATTCCACTGTGCAATGAATATGGAATTGCAATTGCAATATATCATTCATTGAGATCTGCAATGTGGTATTTAATGTTCCCTTTATTCTTTTTGAGCAGTGATGTTATAATTCTATGAAATAGCCGATACATTTCTTTTTACATGGGCAAGAATAAACTCAAATTAACTTGCCTCCACCTAACGCCTGCACGTTCTGGCACCTGATAAAGGTGGCATTTTAGGGTGCATGCATGGGAAAGATCCCGGGCCATTATGCTATGATAATCAATTGTATCAGTGTCTTAAACATGCTTGTATAATGGTTTATATTAGTTACTACCACTTTAGTAATTGAGTAGCCTATTCCAGCTAAAGCATTGACATGCCATCTCTCCTGAAATATCTTAAACTATGCTTTTGGTGTCATGTAGTTAAAGACAGTTGGAAATGCAAGCTGCAGATAAAGATCTAGTTCCTTACCATAGGCAGATGCTAAAGAACAAAAGAGGCGTCATATTTGACCGTTTTATACCTGCTCTACTGTACCATATAGCGTTACAATTCAATTTTTTCACGTATGCAATTTGCCATCTTATTTGCCATGTAGATGGCGCTCAGTTGTACTGTTAACAAAATGAAACTTAAGAAATCGAAATGAAGAGGAGAAAGGGGTTGACCGCCTGGATGTGTGGGCTATAGTACTCATTTTCTAAAATCAAACATTACATGGAAATTATTGAAATCAGTTTGTTAACCATGTAATACAAATTGCTAGCATGGTTCCTCAGTGTGTCTTAATAGGGGTTTTTTTTTTTTTCATTGTCTAATTTCATGAGCTGCTAGTGAAGTGTTGGGAAACACCACAATTATTTCCTGATACAAAATGCAAAATGATGGAATAGTGCTTTTATTGGCCAAGTAAAAGAAAAAAAATCAGTAATCAATTGTAAGGCTTTGTTGAACAGATGTATAAAAAAAAAAACTATGAAAAACAAAATACACGCATCAACACAAATGCAATAAAAAAATTCAAATTCATTTATTGGCATTGTATATACAAACAAACCTTGTTATTATTTTAAGTAAACAAAACATTAAGAAACTGTAAATTTGTTTAACATTGCTCAGATTGTAAGTATATGTTCCCTGGTGCTGTATTCAATGTAATAGATAATTTGTTACACAGCGCTTTATGTGAAAAATATCTCAATACAAAATTTCTTATGTAGATGACAAAAAAAAGCTTCAAATATCTCTTTCCAGTATGTATGACCAAAATCCCTGTATGCATGGCATTCACAGGGCACACTGCAAGGAAACTGTTGGTGAATAATTTGGGATTATTGCATTAATTTGGATTTTTTTTATTAAGACAGCAGTCTATTAAACAAATTCTTTCATAATTGATTGAGATGCTAGTGAATCCGAATACCAGGTATATAAATCAGTAAAAATCTCTCTTAGCACTTCTCCCTACATGTCTTGGGTAGTGCCAATCATCATTAGGAGTGGGAGGTCACCCTTTTAATAAAGTCAAGTAATCCCCCTACGGCTCCTGAATCTTCCTTCAGTCTTGTGGACATCTGTGAAGATTTCACCAAGATTCCCTCTCCTTTGCGTTCTTCATCCCTGACTGAAGCTGGCCCCCCCTTCCCAGCCACCACCGCTTAAGTCTTCAAAGCCTGGATCTTATTTTGGGACTGATCCGTTTGTTTGCTAGCAGTTAAGTGCAGCACAAGGAGCCGCTGCCAGGTATCCTAACCCGCGGAAGAAAGGGCGCAAAACTAAAGTAGACAACTAAAACAGGTAAACCTAAATGTCAGTGGATATACGGTCTACTTACATTTCTTTATTTCTTACTAAATGATATTTTTTACGGTTTGTTGACCCTTATTAATGTAACAGAAATAAAAGGATTGCTGTTTTACGCTACAATGATCCTCGTTAACCCTTTTACCCTAACAGCAGGCCTGTAGCCCACTTTTATATGGTAAACGAGATGGGATGTAAATGTTGCATACATTTTACTTCTGACATGGTAAACTCGTACAACTGAGATCCAGTGTTGCATATATTGAGCCTGTATAGGTTAAGAATGAAAAGTAAATCTTGAGTGTACTACTAAGGAAACATAATTCCCTCTGAGAACTGTAGCATCTGCCATGGAAATTTATGCTGTGTGGTACAGATACAAATGAAAGAAAAGGCTAGAATGAATTGTTCCACATTCTGAATCCATAAGTGAATCCATACATTCTGGTGTCTTATTTGTGGGGATTTTTATTGTATATCTCCCAAATACATAGCCTCTGAATAGGAAAGATTATAACTCAAAGCAAAATTAAATATAATTAATATAAAATAAACATTTTTATTATTACCAGATAATGGGTCCCACACTTGGGTCTCTATAAGGTCGTGCATTGATATCCATTAAGGAGAATATTTCCCCTAGGCATTACAATACAGATGTTAACATGTGGCTAAACCAACCCAAAGTGCATACCAGCTATTCCATTTTGATCTGCAAATGTAAAAAGTAGTCCTGGCAGCAGCTGTTTCCAGGTGCGTCTTAGGTCAAACCGAAAAGCATGGATATTTCTTTATTTGGCAATTCTGTGTTATTGACAACTAAACTAAGATGTACAGCTTTAAATCAATGTAAGATATAGGATTTAAACGTCTGGACTGCTCAACAAGATGTTGGATATCATCCTATCAGGTATACAAAAATGGTACTTCTATAATTCTGAATCTCACAAATTTTCTTTTTCATGAAATGGAAGCTGCAGTGGTCTACAATTAGGAAACATATCTGAACTAAAACTTGCACATTAAAATACTTGACACCATTTCAGAAGCCATTGCTATGTTACATTGTTTGATCTATTTGATGTCTTCGGAGGTGTTTCTTTCTGGAAAACCTCCATGTTGCTTACAAAGTTGTAACAAGACAGAAACCCTGCTAATCCCTCAACAGTAGAGCAAATCTACAGATAAGGAGCTTAGCTGATATACCATGAGCTAACAGCAGCATGAGTGGTCCCCTTGTCAGTATCCCCATCCTACCTCACACCAGGGACATAGCGGAGGAGACTGTTATCGATTTCATCATTTCCACTTGTTTATCTAATAAAGAGACTCCAGTGGTGTCTGGTATATATTACCACTATTATAAAATGTGATTTGTGCACATAAAAATACGGCCAAACATTTTTTCTACATTTACTTTACATAATTTTCTACATATTTTTTCTAGATTATAGTGCGCAATTTACTGCAGAAGCAGCATAGTTGTAATCCCAATAATAATGTGGTCAAGTTGTACTTAATAGAAGGTTACCTAGTACATCACTAACTTTTAAATCACAGAAGATAAATGGCTCATGCGTATTTGGTGTCCTTTTTATTTTATAGCATTCAGGATGTTTCTAGACAAATGCGAAGGAGACCTGTGTGACTTAAGAGGTGATAACACCCCAACATTATGCCCCCCAGAAGGAGACGAAGATGAGCTCCCAAAGAAAAAGCATCGCAGAAACCGAACAACTTTCACCACTTACCAACTACATGAGTTAGAACGTGCATTTGAGCGTTCCCACTACCCAGATGTATACAGCCGGGAGGAGCTGGCTATGAAAGTTAGCCTTCCAGAAGTCCGTGTACAGGTGAGACAGATGCATGATCATAAATCAGGGATTGATCGATATATTTTAAATAATAGTGTATGAAAGTTTAACAACAATAGTCCTCTTTATCCAAATATTAGCCATTAACACCACTTTACTTTTTGCCATATTTACGGTTGTGAAATTACTACTATGTTATGATGGAAAAGTTGAACACAAAACATTTAAAACAATGTTATTTCCATAATTAGTTTTATTTGCAGTGCTATGTACATATTTTTAAACAATCCTAACAAAATTAGATTGAGAGCACCAACTTTTTAATTTTCTGCACTTTAGAGTGGAATTTGTGCATGAAACCATGTAGTAGACTATTCCTTAAAGGTGTATTCCCATTTCAGCAAGTATTTGATATGGTTTGCATAAAGAAAAGTTCTACAAATTTCCAATATACTTTCTGTATCAATTCCTTAAAGTTTTCTTGATCTCTGCTTGCTGTCATTCTGTAGGAAGTCCCTTGTTTATTTCCATTAGACAGAGATCTGTCCATGGTCACACAAGTGCACGGCTCGTTATATCGCACAGCTCTGTTTACTCTCTATAATACTAAGGAGCTGTGCACCTGTGTGACACGGGTCAGATTTCTGTCCACTTTGAAGTAAGCAATGAAGCTTTCTATAGAGATCTAGAAAACTTAGTCATTGATACAGAAAGTATATTGGAAAATTGTAGTATTTTTCATCATACAAACAATAACATTAATTTGCCAAAGTGGGAATACCCCCTTAAGGAACCGGGGAGAAATGTACGAAATCCATCTTTGGCCAGAAGTACAGTGAAATTGCTGACGTTTACCCGAAATGTAAATCTGTTGGATAATGCGCTGAAATTTATAATAGCAGTATAGTGTACTGGATCTAGATATAAAAAAACAACCCCCCCCCCCCAAAAAAAAACCCTACAGCATAAAATTTACAGTACTTAGAAGGCGAAACACTTGGTTCCCTGCATCTTCTGAGTGCTGCACATAAATGTAATCTTTTTGTGGTCTCACCGACTTCTATTGGAGTCTGTTTTGCAAATGTGAAAAAGTAGGTCACGATTCAAAATATTTCCAGCAGACCACAGACCCATTGGAAAAAGATGGAAATCACAGATAAAATACGGAGAAAAATAAACTAATGTGTGAATGAGCCTCGAAAATTTCCTTACATCCCATTCCTTTTGAACCCATTCTGTCAGAATAGATGCTTAAAAATGTCGGCGTACATCTGCATGTGCATCTTCAGCCTATTTGTAGATGGTATGTAGATTTTTGTATATGGTATGACTTGTGACATTTGCCAGGGTGCACTTGTATGCTACATGTTGATGGACAGAGTGAATGGCACTTTCAGAACAGTGGCACACACAGTCAGGCAGAGATAGATGCAGAATGAATATGAATTATATTGCACACTCCTGGCCATGCGCAGCCTTGACTTAAAAAGGAGTTGTCCATAACAACCAAATCACAGTGCAGCTTTAATCTTTTTGAAGATCCCAATACAAAATCAAAGCTGCACTCCAACATCTACGGCTTTCTTTTAGATATTCTAAATAAATCTGTCTAATAGCCTATTTACAATGCATTTCAAGGCGTAAGATGCCTGTACATTAATTTCTTACACTCTAAATGAGACTGAACCTTTCCTATGTGCTTTCCTATGCAGCCAGACTACACATATACCAAGAGAGCTTTGATTCTATAGGTGACATATGCACCTGTTTTGCTTAGTTGCATTATGTCAGGGATATCCATTTGGTGCATACAAAGGCAGAGGTTACAAGCAAAATGATCCAGTGTTAACAGATTGTTACCTAGAATGACCTATGAAATACCCAATTATTACTGACCAATGGAGAATGTGCAATAACATCACTAAACATGCATACACAGAATTACTGCTGAGCAAACACACTGAAAACAACTGTGTATTTGTGATGGTAGGTTGTTTTCTTTAATTTTACATTTTTAGTCACTTCTCTACATGCTTAATTGGGAGAACTAAAGTAATGAGAAGATTATTAGACCCATGTGACAAAGTTATTTTGAGATTATACATGCTGCATGTTCTTTTCAGTTTCCACATCACTTCTGCCCCTTATTACCCTATGTGCTTTTTTTTCACCCTCTCCCTACTAATCCATAAACTACTCTATCCAATTAGCAGACACTTCGAGCCGTTAATGGAATCATCATTATCGGGGATCTGGTCCCGGCAACGCTAATTGCGCTCATCCTAATGCGGCAGATATCTTGCTCTTTCCTCCATAACACCTGCCACCACACTTGTTTATAGAATGATGCCTTCCAATCCCTTACAAATCCCTATTTCTTTTCTGACACAGGTTTGGTTCCAGAATAGGAGGGCTAAATGGAGACGACAAGAAAAATTGGAATCTTCCTCAGCAAAACTTCACGACTCCCCGCTTCTCTCATTTTCAAGGACACCTATAACTACAACTGTTGGTCCATTAAGCACTTCTTTGCCCTTGGACCCCTGGCTTACTTCACCCATATCAGCAGCTACAACAGTGCACAGCATGCAAGGATTTATAGCTCCTTCCCAAAATCTTCAATCGCCATACACTGGCCACACTTTTCTCAACAGTGCAAATCCAATGACATCTATACAGCCTCTAAGTAGTGGTCCTTACCAGTGCATGGGCACCTTTGTGGACAAGTTTCCGCTGGACGAGTTAGATCAAAGGAGCTCCAGCATCGCTGCTCTTCGAATGAAGGCAAAGGAACATATTCAGACCATAGATAAGACTTGGCAGCCCATCTGATCCGCAGCCGCTTGTCTTCACTCAGGCTAAATGAAAGAACTCACTATAAAGACAGACCATCCCTTCAATTGTAATCGACTATAAAAAACTGAAGACTGACTTAGGACTATTTAGCATGAGGAGTCAAAGATCTGAAAATTGTAGAATGGAATTTTGGAACTTCTGCAATATTTAACTGGTCCTCAACCCCATAAAGGTGATTCAGAAATACTCTGTGCTTTTTAATCATTTTCCAAAAATATTTTTTACTAAAATAAAGAAAAATCTAAAGTTTAAATGTTGTGCAACATTTTTAACTTTTACAGTGGTTATCCTTAAATACAATGCACTATTTCGGGGTCTCAAACTCATTTTCCCCTGGGGCCACATTAGTCTTGAAGTTGCCATAAAGGGGCCGACAATCAGCCATATAAGAGGCAAACACAAAGCTGAACATATTGTTAAATAATCTGAGACACTGCCATGGTCTCTACAGTAAACAATAGTGCCTCCATCCAGCATCCAGAGTGCCCCCTAGCTGCTGGAGGGAATCCACAGCAAGCAGCAGCCACTGCCCCTCCCAAGATGCATGTCCTGCTGTTGTAAAAAAAAAAAAAAAAAAAAACACACTTACTAAATCTTCCCTGCTACCCCAAAGCAACAACAGGCTTCTTCTTATATCCTGTGCACGACGGTTTTTAGTGTCGGCTCTGATGTCTTCACATGGGGTTTCCTGGTTTCAGAGCCGGCAGGTACAGCCGCTGCAAACAGGACTAAAGAACACTGCTGCTGCTTCGTGGGAGCAGGGAAAGGTGAGCATCGGAGTACCCTGCCAGAGCTGGACCAGATAACACAAAGATGTGCCCCGCTGGCCTTGAGTTTGACACCCGTGCTTTACTTCTATTAATAAAAAAAAAATTAAATCTGAAAAATATACATGATGATGTGCATCAGGAAGGAATGCTACATTCGGTAGTGATGCAGAATGCTTGAGTGCAGTACAGGCTGTCACTACAGATTTTCACATTACTTAATACATTATGTACACGTCAGTTACTTCTCTTAAGCATAACCAAAAAGAAACCTCAGTAGCACTGAGTAAAGTGACCAATGCTTCTTATGGTACACACAATTAATCTTCATTAAAGTGTACCATATAAAGCATTGGTCACTTTACTCAGTGCTACTGAGGTTTCTTTTTGGTTACTTATTAGTTAAATGGTCCTCTATTTAGCCACTTACTATTTTTATTATTGATTTTTCTTGTGGTTGATAGTTCTCTTAAGCACCTGCCCTCATACGACTTGGAGGGACCATGCACCTACATGCATAAAAGTCCAAATTAAGCGTGTAAATCACTGTCTATAACTTAAAGGGAAAAAAAAACCCTCAAACCAAGTTTAGATAAATGACCCCCTTCCCATTCAGGTCTAACAAACTGGAATTAATTAGGCTTGAACAGGGTGACCACAGGGGTCTTGGCGATAGCGTCAGTCAAACAATTTAAGAGGACATTCCATGTCTGGGACATATCTGACACAGAGTCTCAGACTTCCAATTTATTTTTTCTCTTCCTCTGTATAATTCTCAAAACATATAGCTTTGCTTTCTATTTCATAGTATGAACAAACTGAACACATATATAAACAAATAATTTATTAGTGATTATCAGAGGTTACTAGGCCGATTTTTAAAACTTCTTCGTCTTAGCTAGACGATTGTTTCTCCACATGTGTAACTTTCGTAGAAGCTTCCAGTATTCAGGAGTATCTGGACTTCTTTCTGCCAAAGGTTTGGGAGGTCCCAAATCCAACTGAAAAAGCCTAAGGGAACACAATAGAAGGTGACATTTGAGAAATGAGAAGCTGGGAACATGGCTGTTCTCCTTAGAACATGTATCTATATACTTTTCATTTGACTTTTATTGTCAGGGTTTTTGGATATTTTGCACATTTGGTTAAAAGAACCATATTCACCTTCCATCCCGACATGCACAAATAATGCAAATCTAGACCACAGGTGTCACATATATTTTCTGAAAGTAGACACCTGGCACATGGACAGAAGCCAACGCAGTACTTCATAAAACATCAGCAACATTATTTAACTCCTTCACAACTGCCATTTGGCTGTATATGTCCTATCTGCAGATAGCACGTATATAAACGTCATGACTGTGGCCCACTTCTAACTGTTATAACTTTAGAACTGTGGAACCTAGAAACTTCAAATATCTAGTTTGTGTTTCTAGGTACCAAAGAACTGGAGATATCCACTGTTAAAGTTGCAGTAAAAAATTTGATTGGCTTATACAGCTTGTCATTTCTGACTAGAAACAAAAACTGCAGGTATCATATTAAAAGGGCGGATTCTCCTTTTTAATATGATACTAGACCAGTGTTTCTATGTGCCACAGCATAAAATATAGACATTTGAAGTATGCCCCCCCCCCCCTCTAGCCTGTCAGCCGAGAGTAGAATGGAGAATTTGCTGCATGAGCCATCGATTACAGTTTGAAACAGTACATGCACACCCTGCATCCTTAGTTAAACACTAGGAAGGTCAATGGATTGACACCATAAGTATTTACCAAAAGATGTTAAAAATATGTATTAAATTTCACCACCAATTAAAAAATTAAAAAACTTCAATGGGAAAAATGACAATTAATAAAACAATTAATGCCAATTAATAAAACTAACAATCATGTTAAAAGGCAAACAAAAAGCTATTTTCAAAATGTTCAGTTTTTCAAATGGATAATCCTACTACCCAAATTAGTTACTAACTTACATTTACCATATCTCGGCTTTGTGTTTGGGTCATTTTATAAGTGTCCTTTCATTTTATTACGATGCTAGAAAGATTACAAATTGAAAATAATTTTTTCTAATTTTCAAGAAAATTTTATAACTAATTATTTTAGGGACCATTTCTATTAGGGGTTTTTGACGTCATATGAATAGAAACCACCACAAATAATCCCTAAAACTATTCAAAACTGCACATAGCAAGTTTGTTAAGTATTTTACAGAAATTAAAACAAAATGAAGGTTTCATTTGGAATTTTCTAACTTCGTTATTAAAACTTAAATCTACCCACACAAGCTGAATAAAAATAGAACATGCATTTACAAATCTTGTGGATCCGAGTACAAGGACACCCCACACGTGGATGTAACCTGTTATCTGGGCGCATTGCAAGGTGCAGAAGGGAAGAGCTTCTGAGGTACCGAAACCCATTCCCCAAGAGAGAATGACTCCACTTTGTAAACTATTTACCAAAGGAGTACAGTTTGACACTTCTTTTTTTCGGTCCCCACCTGCAAAATTCCATACGTTTTTTAACCCCTTAAGGACGCAGCCATTTTACAGCTTAAGGCTCAGTCCCATTTTTTGGATTCTGACCTGCGTCTCTTTATATGGTTATAACTTTTGAACACTTTTACTTATCAAAGCGATTCTGAGATTGTTTTTTCCCCACATGTTGTACTTCATTTTAGTGGTAAATTTTGGCTGATAAGTTTTGCGTTTATTTACAAAAAAAAGGAAAAAAAAATGATGAATTTTTAGAAAAATTTGCCATTTTTGAAATTCAAAATCACCGCGTTTTCAGGCAGATCGATTTACCACCTAAATAACTTGCCGAATAACATTTCCCATTTGTCTACTTTACATTTTCATAATTTTTGAAATGTTTGGATAATTTATTTTGACGTCACGCGGCCTACAAATCGAATAGCGATTTTGCGTATTTTCTGAATTGACTATTTTGGGGATAAATACTGTTTGAAATTAAATTTTACATATTTAGCAACAAAAACCCCCTATATAACCAACCCATTTTCAAATCTGCACCCCACAAACTATCAGAAAACAGCATTTACAAAGATTGTTAACCCCTTGAGATCTTCATAGTAATTGAATCAAAATGGCGGTGAAATTTAGAATGGTCAAATTTTGTCGGTTATACGTTCATTTAGCCCTAAAATTTACACATTTCCAAAAGATAAAAAGAGAAAACCCACCATAAAATTTGTTCTACAATTTCTCCTGAGTGCAGCGACCCCCCACATTTGGACATTACTTGTGTTATGGGGGCACAGCGAGGCGCAGAAGGGAAGGAGCACCCTGCAGCTGCCAGGATTTTAGTTTCTTCGTTGCCCCCTTTTGAAGGCTATAAAATTTTCGCTTTTCCGTTATTTGGGCCATGTGACGGCATTTGTTTTTGCGGGATGAGATGCTTTTTCCAGTGTTACCATTTTGGGGTTGGTATCACCTATTGTTGAAAATTTAGGAACTTTTTTGAGGTCATGAGTAGAAAAGCATCAATTCTGTACTGGATTTTTTACTTTTTTTTTTTTCGTGTTCACCGTATAGCCTAATAATCATGTTATCTTTATTCTATGGGTCGATACGATTACGGGGACATGAATATTTTTTCTTATGTTTTACTAAATTTGCCAAATAAAACCCTAATGTGGGGAAAAATCTATCATTTTTGCATCGCCATCTTCCAAGTGGCATAACATTGTTACGTTTTTGGCTACAGAGCTGGTTGATGGCTTGTTTTATGCGGGACATGTTGTTCTTTGCAACAGTATCATTCTGGAGTACATATGTTTTGTTGATTTTGGGCGGGTTTTTAACGTTTTTTTTTTTTACGGCATTCATCATATGGGTTCAATAGTTTTATTCTATGGATTGTTACGGACGCGGTGATACTATATATGTGGGGTTTGTGTTATGATTTAGACTTTTTTGAGTGTTATATGTCTCTTTATATGTTTTGGGGCTTATGGGTATTTTTAGTGATTTATAAAGTAATTTTTTTATTGAAAAACATTTTTTTTTTACATTTTTTACTTGATCCACCATGGGATATGAACAAGCAATCATCTGATTGCTTGTTCATTATAATACTCTGCAATACTAATGTATTGCAGGGTATTAGCAGTACCAGCCTATGCAGATGCATAGGCTGACACTTTGCCTTTAAGATGACGTCACAGACGGAGATCGTGGGGTAAAGACCCCCGGAAGGCATGTTAAATGCCGCGGTCGCGTTGACCGCGGCATTTAACGGGTTTAACGCCCGCGATCGGAGCCCACTCCGACCGTGGGTGTTAGCCGGGGATGTCAACGGTAGATTACCGTTGAAATCCCGCGGCTAACGGTGCCGGTTCGGCTGCTATGCAGCGCTGAATCGGCATCGTCTCAGCGCAGTAGCTGTACTGCGCCGAGCGCTATTCGCGGGACTCAGCGCAGTACAGCTACGGCGCAGAGCGCTAAGGGGTTAAAGAGAACCTACCACCACGCATCTACCTAAAAAGGTAGATCGGGTGGTAGGTGGATGTAAGGGACGTGAGGATAGCTCTTTTTAGAGCTAATCCTCACGTCCCCGCTAACTTTTGATACACTTTATTAACCTAATATGTAAATTTCGTTATGCGGCTACTGGGCCGTGGAGTAGCCGGCACGAGGCTACACAGCGCGGCTACTCCATGCCCCAGTAGCAACATTACTCCTCCTACCCTGTTGCATGCGGCGCGCAGCTCCTCGTAGCTGCGCGCCCTCGTCCGACAAGCCGGCTACTGTGCATGCGCAGTAGCTCCGGCCTCGGAGCTGGGACTGCTCAGCCGTCGGCCGTGCGCAGAACGCCATCATGACGGACGAGGGCGCACAGCTACGAGGAGCTGCGCGCCGCACGCAACAGGGTAGGAGGAGTAATGTGGCTACTGGGGCGTGGAGTAGCCACGCTGTGTAGCCTCGTGCCGCCTACTCCACGCCCCAGTAGCCGCATAACGAAATTTACATATTAGGTCAATAAAGTGTACCAAAAGTTAGCAGGGACGTGAGGATTAGCTCTAAAAAGAGCTAATCCTCACGTCCCTTACATCCACCTACTACCCGATCTACCTTTATAGGTAGATTCATGGTGGTAGGTTCCCTTTAAAGCTGAAGTCACATTTCACCTTCCTGACACGGCCCGATTTTTTTAAATCTGACCTGTGTCACTATGAGTGGTTATAACTTTGGAACACTTTAACACATCCAAGTGCTTTTGAAACAGTTCTCTTAGGACACTTTGTACTTTATGTTAGTTGAAAAATTTTGGTGGTATGTTTTGCGTTTATTTATGAAAAAAACTCAATTTTCGAAATTCAAAATGTTCTACTTTTTCCACACATAGTCATAACAGCAAAAAAAAACCTTGATAACGAACATTAACCGAATGTCTGGTTTATGTTGACATGGTTTTTTAGGCATCCTCTCATTTTTGTAAGATGTTGCGGGGCTTTAGGTGCAATTTTTCAAATTTTTATAAAAACCGCAAAACCCTTCTATTGAGGGACCTGCTCAGATTTCAAGTCACTGTAAGAGACCTAAATAAAGTAAAACCCCATAAATTACCCCATTATAGAAACTACACCTTAATACCTTAACAAATGTAAAACAACTTTCATGAAGTTTGTGAACCCTTTAATTGTTTTACAGGGGATAAAACAAAATTGTGCGTGATTTTGAAATTTTACATGTTTTGGCTAAATGAATGTGTTTTTCAAAAAATGTACAAATTCTCAGTGGATAAAATACCAAATCTCTCCACAAGGTTTGAAACCCAATTTCTCCTGAGTACACCAATACCACACATGTGGTAGTAACCCACTGTATGGGCACACACCAGGGCATTGAAGGGAAGCAGAGCAGATTATTTTATTATTATTATTTCAGAGCATTGTCCCTTTTAAACAGCTATACAATATTTATTTTTTTGGCAATTTGGACGTATAAGGGCTTATTTTCTGCAACATTAGATGGACTTTACAAATACTTCATTTTAGTTGGTCATTAGCTTATTGATGGTATTTTATTAACTCTTAAAATGTTTTTAGGGAAAGAAAATAGTAAATTTTGGTTTCCTTTCTTCTTGTATTTTTTTGGGGCCGTTCACCATACCATAAAAGTAACATATTATCTGTATTCTATAGATCACTAGGATAACAGCGATACCTCATTTGTATAGTTTTTTAATGTATTTTTACAATTTTACTGAAGAAAAACTAATAAAGAGAAAATGTAATTTATTTTCGTATCGCCATCTTTTTGGAGACATAACTTTTTTATCATTTGGTTGACAGAGCTAGTTTAAGGGTTATTTGTTACGTGTTGAGTTGTCCTTTTCAGTGGTACCATTTTGGCGCACATTTTTTTTTTAAATCACTTTTTGGAACATTTTTGTGAAATGATTTTGTGAAATATGTACATTTTTGGCAAGTTTTTCAGGTATTGTTTTTAGGGCGTTCATCGAGCGGTTTCAATAAAAGGTTACAGATTTATTGTACAGACTGTTACGGATGCGGCGATACTAAATATGTGAGGTTTTTCATGATTTTGGGTTCTTTGTACTTTATTTGTATGTATAGGGAATGTTGGTGTTTAGTGGACTTTCACTTTAAGGAATCTCTGATCGTGGGCGTTAGTGGTGGGTGTCGGCTATAATATACAGCCAAACCCGCAGCTTCTGGCACCGCCGCAGCCTGTGACGTAGTCCAATCCCCGAAAAAGGTTACATTTTTCTGTGTACAGAAGGGCTTCTTTTCTGCATATCAAATTTTACTTCCTAGTGACGGTATTTTATACTCCATGTCGTATACTGGTTAGTGGAAGAAAATTCCAAATGCTGTGAAATTGACAAGAAAACACATTTTCCTCATATTCTTGTTAGCTTTTTTTCAACTTTCGCTTTGGGTTCACCAACCCAGGGTCGGGCAGATATGCGAGACTGGAGTCCTGTTTGTACCTAGATATGCGCATTACAGATATTTTGTGAGTATATTTTATCTGAATAAATTTTAAATATAAAGAACATACTACCCTATCCATACACATAATTTCTTCTAGTGATTTGCTATGAGGAATAATGGCAAGAAAAGGAGGATAAAAACGCAATGGTGTTGGTCTGAATGGTGACCTTTTCCTGTCGGAGGTTCTGTGGAAATATGCGAAGTTTTGTGAGAGAAAACTAAACCACCAAGCAACTGATCTGTTATTCATTGGATCGGAAGGAACAAATAAAGAACTTTGGAGCTCCGGTCAGAGTAATTTTTCTCCTTTCCTTTGTTTTAACTGTGGGACTTTTATGGACCAGTCCTGAGCCGTTGTTAGCTCCTAAGGGCCAAGTGTGCAACACATTAAGAAAGACTTTGATATTGGAGTATAAAATAATCTCTCTCTTAAAAGTCAATGCAATTTTCTGCAAAATTAGTTTGGCACACCTAGCAGATTTAACAATCCCTTTGCTGCGTATTTTGGTGAATATACACCTGTGGCGTATACATAAACTCCTCACATCTTACATTTTGACAGTATAGGAGCTTTTTACTTTACGTATAATATATTTTTGAAGGAGTTGCCCAAGCTATGTAGCCGGGGCGCTGTAATAAGGGGACAGGTGGGCTTGGGACAACCCCTTTTAACACATTTATGGATTACAACCAAATGTCTTTTTTTAGTATTTTTGGGAGTGTGAATTCTTTTTGAAGTTGTGTAGTGTGGTATACATAAACCTACTCACTTTGACGTATTTTTTAAATCCCTATTTGTGTGTACACCTCAACTTTGACGCAAGTTTTATACAGAAAAGCATATCTTAAAATTTGTAGCTGAAAAGCACATTACTGGTGATTTTATGATGATTTTTCTCATTTTAGAAAATCATATGAGTAAGAGGTCATCTGTCATCTATTACAGTTAAGAGGTAAATACTTTTCTGTTTAGGGCACATTTTTGGCCAAAGTAAATTTTTATGCATTTTTTAATATAATAAAAACATTTACCGTATATACTCGAGTATAAGCCGACCCGAGTATAAGCCGAGACCCCTAATTTTACCACCAAAACTGAGAAAAACGACTGACTCGACTATAAGCCGAGGGTGGGAATACAGCCAGCCCCTAGTAGTATACAGAAAGGCCCTAGTAGTATACAGAAAGGCCCTAGTAGTATACAGAAAGGCCCTAGTAGTATTCAGCCAGCCCCTAGTAGTATTCAGCCAGCCCCTAGTAGTATTCAGCCAGCCCCTAGTAGTATTCAGCCAGCCCCTAGTAGTATTCAGCAGCCTGCCCCCACGGCCCTTAAAAAAATAAACTTAAATACTCACCCTCCGATGTCAGCGCGTCCCGTCTTCTTTCTTCTCCGCGGCTCCTCTTCTCTCTTCCAGCATGGACGCGTCCATGTTTTCTTCTAGCATGCACATACTATGACGCGGCCGCTGCTGACGTAATAGTATGTGCGGCCACGAAATAAACATGGCCGCGTCCATGCCGGAAGAAAGGAGAAGAGCCGCGGAGAAGAAAGAAGACAGAACACGCTGACATCGGTAAGCAGTGCCGACATCGGGGAGCAGCGCTGACATCAGATGGTGAGTATTTAAGTTTATTTTTTTTGAGTGGGTAATTTTTTTTGTAATAGACTCGTGTATAAGCCGAGAGGACGTTTTTCAGCACATTTTTTGTGCTGAAAAACTCGGTTTATACACGAGTATATACGGTATATATAAAATACTATACTTTGAAACAAAATTGCATGCATGTGCCTGTGTTTATAACCTCCTAATTTTGAAAATTAGAAAAGTGTCTGCTTTCAAAAAAGATTGGGTTTAGTAGGATTCTTTAAGCTGTAATTTTTAAGTTTTATTTGTATATGACAAAATTATAAAAATTGTTCTATCCAATAAATTGTTCCCATAATTCATAAATATTCAATTGTAGTAATTGATCAGTTAAATTGGTTGGAGAATGTTTGTGAGCACCAATTCACAGATTCTCAATGCGATTTATGTTTGGACTGTGACTGGACCATATGAATTTGCCTTGATGTAAACCACTATGTTGTAGCTTTGACTGTATGATTGGAGTCGCTGTCCTGCTGAAAGGTAAACCTACCTAGCCTAACAGTTTTTCCACCAGAATTCCTATGTATTTAACAACATTCATCTTCCCATCAACTCTGACCATCTTTCCAGTCTCTGCTGCAAGCAAAGCATTCCCATAGCACGACGGTGTCACCACCATACTTCATGATTGGGATGGTCTATTTAGGTTGATGAGCAGAGTTGGCTTTCTTCCACACAGTGTTAAATAAGTGAAATTTGCCTAAACACCTTCTTTCATAAATTTGCTGTGTACCCCATCTTACCTATATAGCAGAATACATACAGAACAGTGCCCCTTACTGGGGGGCACAGACTCTCCCCCTCCCCGTTAATCTATTATTGATGGGCTTTCCAAGGGAGCATCTGAAAGATGCAGCAACACACATGATTGACAGTCACATAATTAAGTTTTATTGATCACCTTTTCTAAGGATAGGTGATTATCTCTTCCCAACAATGGACATAAAACTGTACAGTCGCTTTAGAACAGAGGCCTGGAAACAGCCTTCTTCTGTAACACCCACAATAACTCTGATCATAGCTTTTAAAGGTGTATTCCCAAGAAGACTTAAATGTACTCAGGATAACAAAACAATGCATTGTATTAATTCACTGTTATTAACAAAAATACAGTATTTCACAAATATAATTTCAACCTCTATCAGACCTGATGTTTACAGTTTGGTTGCCCCTGGATCCGACCGTGAATCTCCTGACTATGGTCGGATTCTTCTCAAGAATAGCTTCTCATGTCTGCATGGCTTCAGTGCTCTCTTCTTCCTACCCCTCCCCCCTGCATTTCAAGAGCAGCTCAGACACAGGCACTTCCTGCCATGAAGCAGCAGTGTACAGAGATTTACTCTACTAGCTACAGACAGATAAGGTCTTTAACCGGGAGGGATGTATACAAGAGCTGACCGTGTGTGTTATAGGCACTATCATATGCCAGTGCACGATCGTCGGCGTATCATACATTTCCCCCTATATTTCTCACAGTGTTAAAACAAACAAACAAACAATAAAACTATAGAAGAAAAACATTGTGAATTACCATTCAGGATACTCGGAATCATCTTTCAGCTTAACATCAGATGCAGCCTTGTATATATTCACACCCATAGCATGTGTCGTCAGGATAGCCGGGTCTTTACATACTTCAGGTCCTTTCTGAACTTCTTTAACAAATCCTTTTCCTTTTCCTTTAGCAACTGTGAAGAAGGTGTAGAGTCACCAATTTATTAATACATGGTTTAAACGGTTGAAAGAAGACATGTCAAAAGTTTAACCAAGGAAGGGAAGGGATTGGATGATGAAGGGAATTAAGAGAAACAACTCTGTATTATCACATAACTATCAATGATATTTAGATGTAAAAAGGGCATCTAAACCCTTCTTGAAGGTCTCTGCTGTTCCTACTGTGACCAGGCTTGAGGCAGGCTATCCCACAGATTGACAGTTCACACAGTATGGAAAACCTGCCGGCTCTGGTGATTAAACTTTGTTTTCTCCAGACTCAGACAGTGTCCCCTTGTCTTTTGATTTGATTTAACTTGGAACAACTTTCCACCTTATCCTTTGTGTGGACCATTCATATATTTATTCATCAAGTCCCCTCAGTCTCTTTTCAAGACTAAATAAATCTAGTTGTTTTTATCTTTTCTCATAACTGAAACCCTTGTAACCCCTTATATTTGTGGCTCTACCCTCTATAGTTTCTGGGCATCCTTTTTATGGACCGGTGCCCAGAACTGGACAGAATATTCCAGGTGAGGTCCAACCAATGCCTTGTACAGTGGTAATATTACATCCCTATCCCGAGACTCCATACCACTTTTGATACATGACAAGATATTGCTGGCTTGATAGGCAGCTAATTGACATTGCATGCTGTTATTTAATTTATGATGTATTAGTACACCGAGGTCTTTCTCAACAAGGGACTCTCCCGGATTTATTCCCCCAAGGACATAGGTTTCATGTGAATTATTAGCCCCCAGGTGCCTAACCTTACATTTGTCCACATTGAAACTCATTTGCCAAGTCATCTGCCACTCAGTTTGTCCAAGTCACCCTTGCAGCCTATGAACTTCCTCCACAGACTGTATTACACTATACAGCTTGATGTCATCTGCAAAAATAGATGCAGTGCTATAAATCCCTACCTCTTTATTATTTATAAATTAAATAGTGGGCAGAGCACTGTGGTACACCACTTATAACTGGTGACCATTCTGAGTAGGAATCATTGACCACAAACGATTACTGCCAAACCAACAAACTTGTTACCTTTAGGAATACAATTTAGAAGTATAATGACCCATTATACATTTTTAAAAAAAAAACAAAACTACACAAAAGGCAGGTCACAGTTGATAAGCTTCAAAGTCCTCAATTTCAGAAAATTTACTTTTTTTTTATCCAAGTTTTCATCATAAAAGTGTACACCGTAATCTCAGAGGCCTCCTTGGCCAATGTTAAAGGAGTATTCCCACAAAGACAAGATTTTTAAATATACTCAGGATAACAAAATAATTCACTGTTATTAACGAAAAATACAGCATTTCACAGATATAATTCCAGCCTGCCGATCAGTTCTGGTGTATGGAATTTTGGTCACCCCGGGATCGGATTATAAATCTTCTGACTAGCTTCTCCTCTCGCATCCGGCCCCTCCCCCTGCATTACAAGAATATCTCCGACACAAAAACTTCCTGTCAGCAAGCAGCAGTGTGAAACTACAGATAAGAGAAGATCTTTATAGCAGGGGAAGAAGGTTTAGCAGTGCAGGCTGTATGTGTGTGTGTTATAGCCGAGATGTAGCAGAACTGAGAGCGTCATTGTGTTTTATATCCATCTCATCATCTCTGATCAGTCTCATCTCTAGTGATACTAGTGTATGTTCAGAAGCTAAATTAAAGTGTAGCTGAAACCTGCCCTAATGATCTAAGCACATTGTCAGCACACAGCATCTCATAGCACTACAGGGATCATAAAGTGTCTGCTTAGAGAGTTCCCACCTACACTCTGGAATTTTACCTACTCAAAAAACGAACACCAGATATACACAGAAACTATGTTATTGAAAAAACATGTGACAAAATTTTATTTGATCAATTATAATGACATTGAAAAAACATGCACAGTAAAAAACATGAAACAGACGTTTTATACAAGGGAGGTGGTAGCTAATACTGGACAGGTAACATAAAACATCGAGGTGGCATGATGACGTAAAGATGTCAGTACACAGTAACATATAGTCTATCTCCTGGGCCTATAGAGAGGCCATATCAAGGCACAAACAACGGTATAATAATTAAGTCTAATGTATCAAATGACAAAGTATGACAAACCAATATTCGTATTACCTAGGCACCAGGATACACGTGACCACCAAGATGAACAAGTACCTCAACGTGTGTTTCGGCACTCTGCCTTCGTGTTACCTATCACCGTTAAAGGGGAAATTTGAGCGTACAATCTTAATATATAGACACCACTCCTGACTGTCACTTTAACAGTTAATATCTCCTTTCATATGAAATAGGAGAAGTCTTTATTAGAATTGTGTCACTGATCTAAAGTTATTGTCCTCTCATAGGTGCCACCTCAGCAGCCTTTTAGCTGGCATGGAGCAGAGAGGAAAATGAGAGGGTGCAGAGAGGGAGCAGCTAGAGCTAGAGCTAGCTAGAAGTGTGTGCTGAAGGTAGGTACATGAAGTGTAGATGTTAAAGGGGTTGTCCGAGTTTAAAAAAATGTAAACAAACATGGCCGCCGGAGCAGCGCTACATTCAGCTTCCGGCCGGCCGTGGCCGGGTACGCCTATCCGTCCTTATACACAGCATTGTGTATGGGGGCCGGAAGGTTGTCGTGTCCGGCCGGAAGCTGAATGCAGCGCTGCTCCGGCGGCCATGTTTGTTTACATGGCGCCCGGACCGGAGCGACAGCAGCGTTGGATACGGGAGGGCACCGGGAGGTAAGTACAGCTTTATTATTTTAGTCAGCCCGCTCCCGGCCACATATATTTTTTTAGCAAAACTCGGAGAACCCCTTTAAACCGCCCCCCTGCTCTCCCTCAGCATTTTACACCTCCCTCTGCAGGATGTAATCAGAGTGGCTCTGGTAGCACCTCCAGTAGTTCTTTCCGCTTATTAGCATGATTTTTTAAGTTTTATTTAGATAAACATAAGAAGATTACTGTAGTCTGAATTTCTGGATCTATGAGTCAGTGTCCCTAGTTTATCATGCTTTATTTTGATGGTAGATTTCCTTTAACACCATGAACCAGAACTTGTCCAAAAACTTGCCGATAAATATGTAAAACACGCATTCCTGGATATGTTTTTTTTTAATTTTACAACGGAACTGAACTATTTATACCCAAGTTTTGGAATTCACACTAATTCTTTCAAATCGCAGAGGGTACCTCTGCATTGCTAAACGATGGTGCACATATTAAACGCATCTTAAAGTGTGTGTTTAATTTACTGAGTTGTGTAAAGGAGTGATAAATAATATATCTGTGTGATCCTCAGTGGAATTTTGTACAAAAAGTGTTTAGCACACTTCTGGGCCTCATTTCGTCTCTAACTGTACTATATGGTTTCCCATGTCAACCGCTGGTCTCCGCTAGTTTTCTGATAGAGATACCGTATTAATCTCCCTTTCCCTACCACTTTTTGGGTTTCTATGACCCAAATTCCACTATGGGCATGACAGGGAATAGAGTGGGCAAGCTGGTGCACTGGGGAATGCTGAGCCCCTCACGTTTACTAAAGTCTCCCCCAGCGATCCAGTGAAAGTAGAGCAAAAAAGTCAGAACCGGCAGAGTTTACACCCCTATTTACCAAGAGGCCAGGAGCCCCTCAGTAGATACCGACATCACGCAAACAGAGAGAACATACAAACTCTTTGCAGATGTTGACCTGGATGCGACTTGAACCCAGGACCCCAGCGCTGCAAGGCTGTAGAGCTACGCTTCAACTACTGAGCAACCATGCTGCCCTCTAACTTACCAATAGATCCAGGAAAGTGACTGCGGTAAACTTATGATATTTGTCATTCATTGCTCCCTTCCTCCTAAATTCAACTTTTACTGTATCAATGAGCAGAGCAGGTCCCACCCCATTTCCTGCTGCTATATTACACAGGCAGAGGTAGGGGAAGAAAGCAGGGGGGGAGGTTGAGACATCTTTTGTTCATTGTAAAGAGTGAAAAGACATCAACATCACTGAGGGCCCCTTGGTCTTATCAAAATAATTTTAAAAGTTGATTTTAGAAGGAAGGAGCCTGTGGATAACATATATAAAAAGATTACGTGGCCTGAGACATACACTATCTTCATCCTACTCATGCCTACTTTCAATCCCAAATGACCCAGGCTCTCCTTACCTCCAGCGTTGGGAGGAAGATCTAGACATCTCTTTGACGGACGAACGAAAAGGCAGGATCTATGAACTCTGTCACTACGCAACGTTCTCGCTACCAGGAAGCGGGTTACAAATTATTGGCAAGATGGTACAGAGTACCCACTAGGCTACACACGATGTTTCCTCAAGTCTCTGATATCTGCTGGAGACGTTACGAGGAGGAGGCTCTTTCCTACATATGTTCTGGTCCTGTAGAGTTCTATCACAGCTCTGGCTCGATCTGGGAAATGTAATATCCCGCTTGTGCGGAGAGTCAATCGTGTTGGAACCAGCCCTCTTCCATCAATGTGATGTCTGTGCAGCGATACAAGAAATCTCTTGTTCGTTTCCTCATCATTGCTGCGAGGGCCTGCATCCCACTTTTATGGAAGCAAACGGTACCACCGACGATGGCTATGTGGACAGCGAAGGTGAACGATCTGATGTATATGGAAGATCTCACCTCTTCGGTGCATGGTGCACATGATAAGTTTCTCAAAACATGGCAACCCTGGATCCAATTTAAGTTATCTCCCGAATATAGGGAGCTACTGTAAAGCATTGCGTGACCCTCATCCCTCCTGGTCGAGACAACCCAGCCCCTTTCCCCTCACTCCCTTCCTTTATCACCTCTCTCTTCCTCCAATACCCTTATTCAATGTTCCCCCCGCACCTTTGCCGGCCTTTCCTGGCAAAATGCAGAACTTTTCCTTCTCTACTTCTTATTCTTCGTGCCCCTGGCAGGCCACTATGGGGCCACGTTAGGGCCTACTGTTCTAACTCTCCCCTCGCTGGAGAATAATAGAAGGACGGACAGGCAGATTCAATGTGATTACACAATTTTTGACGCTGAACCTCACAATAAAGTGCAGAAACCTCTCTCATTATTGTATCCTATAGTCACTACTCATCCTTTGGCACTTAGCTTTTAGATTTTCTTCTGCTTGACAGCTTCTGCTCTGTAAACACTATGTGAACTCATGTTGTTGTAATCTGCTCTGCTCTGCTCAAATAAAGAAATTATAAAAAAAAAAAAAAAAAAGGATTACGACTGCCAGGGTGCCTGGATCTATGAGTAAATGTTGTTGGTTTATGATCGATATTGATGGTAGATTTCCTTCAAAATTACAATCAAAAAATGGTCTTTGTTTTAGTATTTTTGGAAGTGTTCATTTTGTTTATGTTGAAAATTTTGTATATATAAAAATCTATAAAACTGTAATAAAGTGTTGCACACTTATACCTGTAGGAGTCCACACGTTATAGACATATACACTCACCGGCCACTTTATTAGGTACACCATGCTAGTAACGGGTTGGACCCCCTTTTGCCTTCAGAACTGCCTCAATTCTTCGTGGCATAGATTCAACAAGGTGCTGGAAGCATTCCTCAGAGATTTTGCTCCATATTGACATGATGGCATCACACAGTTGCCGCAGATTTGTCGGCTGCACATCCATGATGCGAATCTCCCGTTCTACCACATCCCAAAGATGCTCTATTGGATTGAGATCTGGTGACTGTGGAGGCCATTTGAGTACAGTGAACTCATTGTCATGTTCAGGAAACCAGTCTGAGATGATTCCAGCTTTATGACATGGCGCATTATCTTGCTGAAAGTAGCCATCAGATGTTGGGTACATTGTGGTCATAAAGGGATGGACATGGTCAGCAACAATACTCAGGTAGGCTGTGGCGTTGCAACGATGCTCAATTGGTACTAAGGGGCCGAAAGAGTGCCAAGAAAATATTCCCCACACCATGACACCACCACCACCAGCCTGAACCGTTGATACAAGGCAGGATGGATCCATGCTTTCACGTTGTCGACGCCAAATTCTGACCCTACCATCCGAATGTCGCAGCAGAAATCGAGACTCATCAGACCAGGCAACGTTTTTCCAGTCTTCTACTGTCCAATTTCGATGAGCTTGTGCAAATTGTAGCCTCAGTTTCCTGTTCTTAGCTGAAAGGAGTGGCACCCGGTGTGGTCTTCTGCTGCTGTAGCCCATCTGCCTCAAAGTTCGACGTACTGTGCGTTCAGAGATGCTCTTCTGCCTACCTTGGTTGTAACGGGTGGCGATTTGAGTCACTGTTGCCTTTCTATCAGCTCGAACCAGTCTGCCCATTCTCCTCTGACATCAACAAGGCATTTCCGCCCACAGAACTGCAGCTCACTGGATGTTTTTTCTTTTTCAGACCATTCTCTGTAAAACCTAGAGATGGTTGTGCGCGAAAATCCCAGTAGATCAGCAGTTTCTGAAATACTCAGACCAGCCCTTCTGGCACCAACAACCATGCCACGTTCAAAGGCACTCAAGTCACCTTTCTTCCCCATACTGATGCTCGGTTTGAACTGCAGGAGATTGTCTTGACCATGTTTACATGCCTAAATGCCATGTGATTGGCTGATTAGAAATTAAGTGTTAACGAGCAGTTGGACAGGTGTACCTAATAAAGTGGCCGGTGAGTGTATAACTGCCCACTTCCTACTAGGGTGTAAATCTCCGCTTTGATGGGAATTTTATGCTTAATGATTTATTTTTTTTTTTAATTATTTAAGCTTGTCACAAAGTTGTGAGAGGGTTGTACAGGCTGACTGTTGATCAAGACAAATGCAGTTACCAGGTTGTCTAGTTTCATAAAAATATATAGTTTTTAGGGGTACATTTATGTTTTAATGTGTTTATTTGCTTTATTTTGATGCTTGTGCTCGCTTTCAGATTTTTGGTTATAATAGTTTTAGTAATATTATGATGATGTATTAATGTAGACATATAACTATGGGATATGTATGAATATTCTATGTTCATCTATTACATTTATTTTCTACTTTGAGCTATTCCATGTTTGTCCAAAGTACAAGTGGCTTTCTTAACTGAAGACAATCCTTTATGCGTGATGTTCAGTTATCTCAAACACGGAACCAGTATGGCGGATGTGGATCCCGCAGGAAGCGTAAAGTTATGTGATTTATGTAATAAATGATACATATGACATCTCACTCTGCTCTCCAGTGATTTCTATCAGAACTACAGGCGGTCCCCTACTTAAGAACACCTGACTTACATACGACCCCTAGTTACAAACGGACCTCTGGATTTTGGTAATTTACTGTACTTTAGTCCTAGGCTACAATAAACAGCTGTAACAGTTATCAATGGTGCCTGTAATTAAGATTTATTATTAATCCTGGTTCTTATGACAATCCAACATTTTTAAAATCTAATTGTCACAGAGACCAAAAAATATTGACTGGGCTTACAATGATAAAGTATACAGTTCCGACTTACAACTCAACTTAGGTTCTGTAGGTTTGTTCTTATCTTGTATGTAACCCGGGGACTGCCTGTACTAGGAAGGCTCATGGAGCAAAGCAATGACACAAGTCCTCAGCAGTACAGGTCAGCTGCAGGCAACTTGTATTCCCAGAGGTATTTTCAGTCTATAGAGGCTGGTAAGCTACTACAAAGGACATCTGTATCGCTGGGGTGATGCTCCTGCACCCCACATTCACCACAGCTACACGTATGCAGATGCAGCGTTTCTTCTGATGTGCACTACACTCAATGCCCAGAAGGGAACAGCAAGGTTACACCAAGGTGATATAGCCCTGGCATACAATGTTAGCTACACCGACTGCCAAATGAAAAGAGCCAAATCCCCATGACAGTCACTTGTGAGGAAGCCTCCTCGTCACCCCACTACTATATACAAGGTCCTGTAGCATCTCCAAGGACACGCCGTAAAGCAATGTCGTACATTACAGCATTTACCACTTTCTGGTCTAAATAAAAACTCTTCTCACCCGGCTTCTTGGCGTAGCCACGTAGCTGCAGTGCCCCGGGTCGGCTGATAAAGGTGCCTACTACCCTCAGAGCTGCTCTGCCAGCCATCTCACACGTGCTGCCAGTTCCGGGGCACTAGGAGCGCATTGCATTTCGGGACCTGTAGTTCCCTCCGCGCGGACGCCCCACCTCTCCGAGCCTGTCAAGCAATATAATGCCCTATACAAAGCCGTGTCACTAGCTAGACGTGGCCTCTGTAGCCCGGGTGCGGTGTAACTGTGTGTCCGCTCCGGCTGCTCGCCTTCCAGCACGGTTCTGTTACCGGCGTGGACTCCATCGGGGCCTTGTGCTGGGGACTACACTGGGATCCCGCAAGTTACTTGGAACGGAAGCCGGGGAAACTAAGGAGTTGACACCGGGTCAGGGGTGCACACAACATAACTGACAGGAAGGAATGGTGGGAAGCAGAGTGGCAGGGTCCAGGCTTCCATAGCCGCTGCACTGTGTGAACGGGGGTCTGTTCTCATCGCAGGGCGACACGCTGTGTCTGTGTATCTTGCCAGCACATCATGGACAGCGGGATGGAGTTCCACAGACAGACGCCCCCGCTGCACGTTTATCTGTCCGGGAACAGTTTGGAGGCCCCCCAGATGGACTTGGAGTCTCAGGGTCTTAGCCTTGGTGAATGCTGCGGTACCGCAGAAATTAGTGGTAGAGCGCCCCCACGTGTAGACAGCTGTCCAGACATGGACACCAGACCCCCACCAGAGGTAATGGGCATGGAGTCCCATGTGGACACTACGACAGACAGGAATGCCTTCCACATGCAGGAGCTTCTGAGGCAGCTTCCCTCTATGGCATGCCCCTCTAATGGGAATCACTGTGAGGAGGAGGAACGCCTAGGGGCAGCCCCCCATGAATGCCAGCCGTGCCTACTGCATATTGCCATGGGGAAGGGTCTGCAGCAGGTGCCAGAATCCAGCATGTTATCAGCTGACGGCCATGGACTCTTCCACACAGAGCGTGACAAAGAGAAGATGTTCACCCTCTTCCAGTGTGAGGAGGGAACCTTATCACCGGCAGACACCCGGATGCCCTTGGCTAGGATGGAGGGCATATCTAGCAATGAACAGTACCCAGGTGCTGCGGGGCTGGAAGAAGACGAAACCTCATCATTGTCTTCTGGACACAGCAGAGAAGTGTCTTCATGTAGCCTAGGGGAACAAGAGCCCCAGCCATCTCAGGAGGTGGGCACATGATTGCTTGCAAAACCTGCAGTCCAATAGAAAAGAATGTAAATATTGGTAGTTGCACAATTGTTTCTGTTCTTTTATTGGAGTGTCTCAAGTAATAGTGATCGGAGGGCCTGATTCACACTAGGCAGAATTATAGATGATTGCATATTATTTGGGGGGGGGGGGGGTAGTCTGACTGGCTATGCATGTCCTTCTTTTATATCTAGGCTTCAAAGGGAACCTGTCACCAGGGACCTCAGTTTCTGTAAGCATTTTCCTTACAATAAAATTGTGTTCTAATTTGCCATGCACCCTGACAGAATCCTCTGTGTAGTCCCAGGGTTTGGGCTTTAGTTTGGATGCTTTTCAAAAAACAATATTTGATTTGTCTGTGCTGTTCACTCCTCTGCTCTCAGCCCCCACCTTTGTGCTCCTGTACAGCTCCTCTCTTCTCACAGGCTTGTGAGCTGACATCAGTGTGGGAGAGAGGGCTGAACAAGAGCACAAAGATGGGGGGGCTAAGAACTGAGGAGTGAGCAGCACACACCAGTCACATTCTGTTTTCTGAAATTTATCCAAAGCAAAGCCCAACCCCTAGGACTAAGCAGAGGATTCTTTCAGGGTGCAAGGTAAGTTCTAACACACATTATATTGTAATGTAAATGCTTAGAGAAGGCAGAAATGCATATATGCAATGCAGGTGTAATGGGCTTCTGTAACCTGTCTCAAACAGGCTCTGTGAGAAGAGAATGTAAAACAAAGCAGGAGATGGGTTCAAAAAGCTGGGGGATTTTGCAGGCTGGTAGCACGTTATATAGGCATGTGCAAGTTTAAAGGTGCTCCACTGGAAAGGAAATTGGTACCAAAAACTTGCAGGCTTATTGGGGGAGATTTATCAGTGCTTCTCTGCCACGGGGCATGCCTGTGCAATTTTTAATAATAAGTGAACATTTTATTTTATTTTTTTTTTTTTTCCCCATAGACCTTGCCACTTCCTCAGAATTATCAAGCCCCTCCAAAAGGTATGTGCATGTGTGAAGGTTGATTGTTTAATGTGAATTTAAAGGGAACCTGTCATCAGGTTTTCACTATCAAACCTAATTACAAGTAGCCACAGAAATTATCTCAGGGTTTCTCATTCATTATTTATTTTCCCATTTAAAAATCCATATCTCATTGTTATTAACTCTATTAAAGTATCTGGCACCTTCACACTGTCTCATGTTTTCCTTTCTTCGATGACTTCCTCGTTCTCACCTCCCTCAGGAATTTCCCTTCAGAGACAATGACTCTGCCAGTGGCTCCCTCATTTCCCCCTCCCTAATTCCTGAGGCGTGAGGGAGCTGTGAGAGTTGAAGAGAACATGTCCCCATTGTCACCTGGTCAGTCTTTTGGCAAGATTCCAGCTCCTTTTTTGAAATTGATCTAATAAAGAAATAAGCTATGGATTCTTTTAATATTAACTGAATATTCGATAGTCCTTGAATTAATATAATTTACAAAGTTTTTTAGGAAACTACTGGATCTAGAAAATGGGTAGGATGTTTGTGTCAACCCGTTATGGGGTTGATATGTTTGATATCAAAGACCAAAATTGTTGACGCTCTATTCAATGTGAGTTAATCCTCTTAAGTTGGGTGGGGTAGTTTTGGCTAAAAGTAAAATTGCTATTTCCCCCGTCCCCCATGTATGCTCAGCTTCTCTAGATTTCCCCCGTATTTTGTTTATGCCCCCATTTTCTCTGTTGCATCTTCCCGTCTCTTTTCCCCACACTGTTTATGGCTCGTTGGCCCTTTTTCTCTTCACCCTCTGTTTTTCTGCCTTTTCTCTTGCCGGCCCCATTGTCCTTCAAATTTCATCCTACTTTGTTGCCTCTAATTATTTCTCATTGCCCCCTACTTAAAAACAAATAGCACATCCATCCAGTTCCTTGAAGCTGTCTATTGTCAATTTTGTTATTCTTATAAAATCCTGAATCCTTCTCCTTTGAAGGGGCATATGAATCCAATCATTGGATTTATTTCAAGTGCTTCATTTTGGGTTTTTCTCTTTCAGTCCAGCATGGTGCAGCTACCATCCAAAAAGTTGTATTTGTGAATTAACTTCACAAATCTACCCAATAAACCCTCCTGACTAGTACACATCTATAGAACCATTCCCACCCCTATTCAGCTGCAATGTGTATCACCACAACAACCCAGTGCTCTAAATGGAATAAGTTTCTATATAATGAGAAGAGGCTGCTTCTTCCGCATAAGAAGGGACCAGAGGGGAAAGGAGTTATTCTAGGCAGTAAACGGGATCGCATTGCATTCGGCGGTTGTTTTGTGGAGTGATTTGTAAAGTTGTATTGTTTTTATTTTCAGTACACTGAATGTTAATGCTGTTCTGTTTTTCTATATCAGTGCCTGGTCCTTGTGAACTGGAGGATTTACTGGATGGGGTGATTTTTGGGGCCAAATATCTGGGGTCAACACAGTTGCAGTGTGAGAGACATCAGGTTGCTGGCACACGTATGCGACAGGCGCAAGAGGCAGTGGATAGGGTTAAGGTGAGACGATGGATGGACTAATGGATGCATAAGACCATGGGAAGTGAAGATGTTCTGTCTTGTATGGAATTTTTTTTCTGTTTTACACCCTAGGCACCAGAAGGGGAATCTCAGCCTATGACAGAGGTGGATGTCTTGATATCAACACAGCGGGTTAAAGTCCTCACTGCAGACACTCAGGTCGGCTCTTATGTAATTTAACTATGTTTAAGGTCTCATTCACATGTTTGTCTTGACTTGTAATATTTTAAACTATCTAAGGACAATGATTTATGTGTATGTGGCATTTCTGTAACTCTTCAGCCACGTTCAGAGTTTGTTAAAAATTCAGGCAAATTAAAACTGAACGATTGTTCTAGAGGAGAACAAGCTTGATACATGTAATCAGGGCTGTGTGTTGAAGGCCTAAATTATTAATGTCTAAGTGATGTATGGTGTTTTACACTTCCTTTATCTTTTATTTTAGGAAGCCCTTATGGATCACCCTCTGCAGACAATTTCCTATACAGCTGATATTGGCAATATAGTGGTAATCATGGCACGTAGAAAATCCCCACGTAGTTTGGACCAACCATCACAGAAACGGCCACATAAAATGCTGTGCCACGTCTTCCAGACAGTTGATGTAAGCCTGGGTTGTTAATGACATTGAAGCCTTTAATCCTTACTGGTGTCTTCTGAAAATACAATTTGTCCAATATGGGGAAAGTAACAAAACAAAGAGCTTTGGCATATTTAATTACCGGTACTTATATGATTTGAGTGTCTATTTTAGTCTAAAGTGTGATTTAAGGGGCATCTTGCTGGTAAGACTAACCACAGTGTAGTTTTATACCAACACCATTTTTTTTTCCTGCCTTGTCCCCGGATACAATTATGTAGATTATTTTGCACAGTAGCAGTGTAGTGTATGGGATTTATAAAATCTCCTGTGGGCACCCAAGCTGTCAGCCCAGCAAAGAATTCAGCAGATAACTCCACCTGAAGTACAAGGAAGCCCAAGATGTGCATTGCTCGGTTTTATTTAAAGTGACACATCCTTGGACTGCAGGAGGGAGAATTGGGGGATAGAGCTGGTTTGCCATTGGAGCTTTTTCTCTAGAACCCATGTTTCCTGTTGTTTAGGGGACTATGAGGGTAATCTACAATGATTCCCCCAAATTTCACCACTTTTTATTTTTTCTACTGTATTGGTGTCTTCATGATGCTGAGACAATTGAAGGATGTGACAGCGCAGTAAGCGCTGTCACAGAAAATAATTAATATTGATTGTGCAATAAAAAGTTTTATACAATTTTCCAATATACTTTCTGTATCAATTCCTCATGCTTTTCAATTTACTTCCAGTGGATATAAATCTGTCAATGGTCTTGTGATGGATATACAGCTGCGCATTATTATCAGAGTAATGTGTGATAATAACGCTTCATACACCTGTGTCCATCAAAAAGACTATGTAACAATTTATATCCACTGGAAATAAACATAGAATATTTCTATAGAAACACATGAAGCACAGATTCAGAAAACCATGAGGAATTGATACAGAAAGTATATTGCAAAATTGTATAACTCTTCATTGCACATTAGCAATTATTTGATTAAGGTTTGCAACCCCTTTTAAGTTACCATGTTGGCACTTTGCAATATCTTTTTGGGTTTTTGGTCTTTTTGGGCACTTGGTCTTTATAAGATTCGCCATCGCTGCCCTAGTACATATGTGGATGCATTAATATAACAGCGAAAGGACTGTACTGAAAAGCACAACCACCTTCTTGCTCTTGTTAGCTCTTGGTTCTGTCATTGCCATCTTTGGTTGGACCATATTACTGTACTATTTGTTCATCTTTACATGTAGCTATCTTTTGGCATATGCTTAAAGGAAATCAACCAGATAGAAAACAAAAAACCTACAAATACTCGCCTCTGCTCCTCTTCACCTTGTTCCCAGCGCTGTCCTTTGCTAATATTGACGCGCCATCGCCTAAAACAAAATGCATGCCCACCGCACCTCCCTCTCCCGCGCCAGAAGTGGTATGTTAAGCTTAGCGATGGACAGCGCCGGGATCAAGGTGAAGAGGAGCGGAGGTGAGTATTTGTAGGGTTATTTTTTATTTTAATTTTTTTAAAGGAAATCAAGCAGATAAACATTAAATGAGTGAAAGATGAAAACCTAATGCAATAAATTACTTGACAAATGTATTTCCCACTTTAGGCTCACCTCATTGCCCAGGCAATCGGTCAGGCTTTTGGTTTGGCATACCAGAACTTTCTGCAATCTGAAGGTTTGGAACCTGAACGCTTAGACAATACACGTGTTACAGAACAATTATACAATGCAGACCTTGCCCACTTCACCAATAAAGAAAACATAAGGGAGGTAAGATGAAATTCCCAAAATCCTACAGAAAAAGAAATTTCTAATGTATTAAGGGAAAATATTGTGGCTTGCCATTCTTTATCACAAACCTATTTCAAGTATATGACCATATCTATGTGTTAAACGATGCCGAATGTGTTTATGATTTGTACTGTATATTTATATCAGTTCTAGGGATAAGAATTTTTTTATTTTATTATACATTTTTTACTTTAACCCTAAGTTGTCTGATCGATCCTATCGTATACTGCCATACTATAGTATAGCAGTATATAGGTATTTTCCTCCTCATTCATTACAATGTTCAAATTGCACATTGTAATGAAATTGTTAAAATGAGAACGCCTTGGATCTTCGCAAGACCCGGGGCTGTCATGGCGACTGTCACATTCTGGCGGTGGATTTATTAGCACCAATTGCGGGTGTTAGGGTGGTGTCACACGTGGCATCTTGAACCCGCTTTTAGTCATCCGTTTTTCGTCCGTGAAAAAAAATCATATCCCATTTTATCAGTTTTTAATAAAGCTAATTGGGGGGGAAAAAGATGCGTTTTTAAAGGACTGAAAACACATGACCAAAAACGGGTTCAAAACGCCACATGTGACACCACCCTTACAGGTAAGTCTTTGCTGCAGTATACAGCAAAGACTTGCTGGCTATGGAGAGGGCTCAACCCATGAGCCCTCTCCATGCATCCGACGTACGCCATACTATTATGGCGTGCGTCATTAAAGGGGTATTCCCACTTCAGCAAATTAATGTTGCTTGTATGATAACTTATACAATTTTCCAATTTATTTTCTGTATCCATTCCTTACGGTTTTTCCAACTTCTAGATTTGCTTCCAGTGAGCAGAAATCTTACCATGGTCACACGGGTGCATGGCTCGTTATAACCGAGTAATCAAAGATGTGCGTTATAATGAGCTGTGCACCTGTAGTAAACCTAGAAGCTCTCTATGAAATGAAGGCAAGCTGAGATCTGGAAAAACTGAGGAATTGATACAGAAATACAATTTTTCCAATTTACTAACTTTTCATCATGCAAACAATAGCATGTAATTGGCTTTAATGGGAATACCGCTGTTACACTTAATATGCCTTTACTTGTAGTCTAAGGGTGATGCCACATGTGGCGTTTTCTAAGCAGTCTGTTAAACGCATTCGTTTTATGAAAACGCATGTGTTTTTGACAGGTTTTGCCAACTAAACTATGCGTTTTTGGACGGACTGCTTAAAACGGACCAAAAATTGGTTCAAAACACCATGTGTGGCATCGCCCTTAAAGAACCTGTATTTTCTAAAGAGATTGTTACCTTTTGTTAACTTGGGTATTGGCATGTCTAATTATTATATGTTCATTTTGAGTATCTAGAATTATAAGTTCATATAAGGGAGGGGAATTTGGTAGGAGGGGAGTAAATTTGTTACATAAATACGCCATCTTGGATAGGTGTGCATGGCTGCATTTTGTTTATTGTGAGATGGATAGTTATTATTTATTTTTACGAGGAGTATTTAATTTCAGTTCCCCAGACTGCAGGATACTTGGGCCAATAATTTGCCACCTTTTAAAGAGAACCTGTCACCAGGTTTTGCCCTATTAAACTACTAACCCCCCTCTGATAGTGTATGAAATGTCCCCCCCCCCTTCCCCTGACCTTGGAAGCAATCGTCAAATTCGACAACCGTGTTGATCTGTGCCAACATGGAGAGTTAAGTGCAGGACCCAGCGCAGGGTAGATGCAGGGGGGCTTCTTCCTTCAAGATTCTCCAGTGTATAAGAGGTTGGGCTATGACGTGTTCTGTCATCAGGAGATGGCACCAAATTCAAAGGTTTAAAGTGCTCTTGGCATCCTGCTCTGCTCCTGCTGTAAATCCTGATGTACTTCAGCCAATGGATTCCTCTGAAACTCCTGGTTCATGCCATTTCCCCCCCCCTCATGGGAGGATAGATGCTTTTGTATAACTGAAGTTGCCTTCTGCAGAACTTCACCTTCCACATCATGGATGACCCCTATTCCTATAAATATTCCTTAACCTAAAATACAGGATGAAGTTGAAATGGACAAAATCTATGCCAGATGAGACAGATTTGGACTCTTAATCCAGGATCAATTCTTTCTTTGGGTGAGAAGATTAGAATCTTCCATTACATAAAAATGTAGATGAACTAATCAAAAAAAGTAGAAGGATCCAGAAAATTTGAAAAGGAAATGCTTCACTCCCCTTTTTTGTGGAAGAAGATCCAAGCCTTTGGGATTTGGTGCCCAAAGTGGTTGGATTGATGGCACAAATACCCAGAAAGACTTCTTTGCCATTTGAAGATCTGGGATTGCTTGACCCTGTTACTCGGTGTGGTTTTTTTATTCCCCAGACCATAGATTCCTGCAAACTGAGCTTTGGTCTTTGGAAGGCAGCCACCCCCCTACAGCATACTACAGTATGGCAGTGTGCTAAATGTGCTAAATTTCTCTTAATGCTGAATCCAGCACCTTGTTCAATTCTTCGCTTGTGGTGAAGTGGGGTTTTTTCCTCTGGAAGGGAAATTTTTTTATTTTTTTTCAAAGGCAGATTTAGACCATGTTTTATGACTCCCAACGATCTGTATTGAACTGCTCCCAGTCACTTAAATATGCCCTGCAATGAACGGTGTTCCAATTTACCTCCTTCTGAAGGCACTACCTCTGGCTGAGGAGGAGCCTCTTACCTTGGCTGACTCCTTCTTCTTGTAAGGTCCATGGGAATAGTCACTGCCTGTCCCTGGGACTGGTATGACCGACCCACTGTAAGAAAGGGACGTTTAAAATTTCGGGCAGGCTTTTTAAAATCTGCAAATGATTTCCTAGCCCTGTAGAGGTTGGCTGTTTCCAAATTCAGACGTCTGCATATTCCGCTATGGTAGTATATATGTGCTGCAACTAGTGCCCCCCCCCCCTCCCTTATTTAAATCACAATCTAATTCTGCCAGGCTGTGCACATAGAATGCAGAACTTCATAGTTTATACTGCTGTGAAACTTACACTTCAGTCAGGACAGAGACGGAGTGGGCAGGGGAGAGTGTCTGCAATACATTACATTTTTAATATTTCAGCTTCAATATGGGGCACCAGTTGGAAATGAAGAAATAAAGGATTATTGGCTTTTATTTGTGGTACTGGGATTTTTCCATTGTAAAAACTTAAATGGTGATCTAAAGCTCAGGAGTGTGAATTTGTTACTATGTAGAAATAAAGGCCTATTGGCTTCTATTTGCGGTCGTGTGGTGTTTGCCTCTCCTCACTTGCGTTTTATCTAATTTACAGAAACTGTTAGCTTAAATGTGTGGGTTTTTTTCTTGGTTTTTCTATAGGTGTTTATCCAGAAAGAGAGGGGAGAGATGTTGGGTGTAGCTGTGGTGGAGTCTGGTTGGGGATCCTTACTCCCTACTGTAGTCATTGCCAATTTAATGCATGGAGGACCAGCAGAGCGAAGTGGAGAACTGAGCATTGGGGATCATGTGACCAGTGTCAATGGAACAAGTTTGGTTGGTCTTCCATTCCCTACATGCCAGGGATTAATCCGGGTAAGTAAATGTTACTGAAACCTTTTAAACTTTGTCAGTTGGGTTAGAATTGGTTCACAAAAAAAGGCTTGTTTCACACATTTTTCTTGCATGGGGAGACGCATCAGTTTTAAAATGTGGTTTTGGTATTCTGTTAATTTTACCGCTAACCTGTCACCAGGAATGAGAGATGTATAGATCCACTACTTCATAAATCTTTATTTCACACTACATGAATCCCCACCAGCAGCGTATGACAAAAGGTGTATATGTGATAGAAAGTTTAAACGTCTCTTTCAGGAACTGAAGGGTCAGTCTGCGGTGGTCCTAAGCATTGTGCGCTGCCCCCCAGTGGTTACAGCTATTATTCACAGGCCTGATGCAACCTACCAGCTAGGCTTCTGTGTAGAAGATGGAGTGGTGAGTGTCAAGCGGCTACTAAGAAAGTGTTGGGTATTAACCCTATAAGTCTCCTTACACACTGAGTCTGATGCGTCTAGTGTGTGATGAGCAACCAGAACTCTGCATGCCAGTTCAGTTCTGGTCGCCAGGGTTCAGGCCGGGCTTTGAATCACGCTGTGATTGTGGTCATGTGTAGGGGTTGTTAAGAGTTTTGTATTAACCTTGTGCATACAGATCTGTAGCCTTGTGCGCGGAGGCATTGCTGAACGAGGAGGTATCAGAGTGGGGCATCGAATCATTGAGATAAATGGACAAAGTGTGGTGGCCACAGCACATGACAAGATTATTCAGACACTGTTGGATGCTACAGGGGAGGTAAGAACTTTCTATGTACCTCTAATGAAGCTTTTTAGATTTTAAGAGTTCAGATCACTTGTATCTATTTACAGGTCCATATAAAGACCATGCCAGCCTCCACCTACAGACTGCTCACTGGTCAGGAGACCCCACTATATCTCTGAGGAGTGTTTTTACAGACTTTGCTTGTCCAGAGGGAACAATCTTTATACGTCAAGGGGATTTTGCTGTCCGCAACCACGTTGTGCCTTTTTATGGTGAATGTCCGTTTTATTCAAGTCTCCGTATGTGTCTGGTATAAATTTCTGATGTCCTTCATGTGCGTCCACCAAGACTAAGAAGCAAGTAAGAATGTGACTCTGCTGAGGTGTCTCCACAAGATACTCGGCAATGTGGGAGCTCAGTGACTTTTCTAATGTTTGTAAAACATTCGGTTGTACTGGAGACTTCATCCAATTACTTTTCTACTGGTTTTTAGCTCCAGGAATAACGGGAAACCTTATTTATGGGAAAAGTGCAATAACAAAGTAACTTTCAGGGTCAGATTTTTACTGCACTCATTTCTAGTATAGGTTATTGGCTGCATACACTGTTCTATTTTTATTAAAATGTTTTGAATGAATGTCCCATGGCTTTAGATTTATTTAATAGACTATGATTTTGGAAATGCTTTGTAATCTACTCATGTTAGAGTAGGACTCTTGTACTTATCAAGATTTACCATTTAGTCCTATGTAGTTTCTTGGCGTATAATTGTTGCAAATCACACAAAACACAACTCAAGTTGCGCAATGGTGGAAAAAATACATTACAGAGGTATATATTCGCTTACTTGGGTGTGCAATACCAGATTTATCAACTGAGAATTTTTAGAAGAACGCAAATTTAATTGCAAAACTACACCACATAGGAGGTGGTGTATGTGGATCCATTCATACAACAGGGGGGAGAGTTTATCCTAATTTATTTTGGTTGGGTTTTTTTTTTTTTTGCACATTACTTGGTTATATTTCTGCCGGATTTTCTTTGGCCTGTTTTTCTGCCGCGAGCTTGGGTTTTCTCTTTTTGCACAGTTTTTTCCTTGTGTTCGCCTGATTTTATTTTCAGCGTTTTTAAACTTGTGCTGGCGCTAGAATGTACATACTCTAAGCAGCTTACAGAGCACAGGCTGGCTGGCCGAGGCCAGCAATGCTATCTGCACAATGTTTTTGAGTGGATAGTGCTATATATCACTGAAAATAAATCAGACAAACAGAAGGAAAAAAGATTTTATTTTTTTGCTCAGTTTAACGTTTTAAGGCATCTGAGAATTTCCTGTGCAAAAACATCCCAAAAAGGTAGGAATTGATCAGTGGCTGGTGCAGTCTATTCACACACCGCTAATACTCGCATAAGGCATACACCACACTATAAATTAGACTGTTGGAAACCTGTCAGTCTAACACAGACATCTGCGCAAAATCCTGCCTAATGATAAATCTCCCCCATGATTTTAGTGCTAGGGTTGTATTACTCTTTGCGCTGGGCAGATTGCATGGATGGCTATGCACAGATTCCCCTCATCTGTCACAGCAGGATTTGGATGGTAAACTCCCTCTCTCCATGTACGAACTCCAGCACGTCCTACATATATACATGTTCTTCCCATCTCAAAGTAGACAGCTTAGTCCTGTTGCTCCTCTATCCTTTTTTTTTTTTTTTTCTCTTCAGGAACTTGGGTGCCCATAGCTTTTAAACACATATGGCACTATGTGAAAGATCTATAAAGGGGTATTCCAGGAGCTAATGTGTAATTAAAATTTAAAATTTTGCTCCCCTTAGCAGAAAATGCTGGTGACATACACTGTGATGGAGAATTAAAATGCTACTGGCCCTTTAATCAGTCCGATAATTTCTTCTGCACAGTCCGTTTTGGAGCAGACACAGAACAGAAGATGGCCGCTGGTCACTTGTCCACATCACATGTCCTGCACCTGCCTGGGCAGGTCATGTGATCACCACTACGTTTGGCTATAGTCAGTTGGTTGCAGTGCATCCAGTATGGCCAATGTTGTGGTGTTGTGCAGGGATGGCAGTTACACATCATTACTATGGTAATAGTGCAGGACAGTCTGTTACATCACCGGGAGAAGAGCATAAGAGGCAGGAGGAGTTACTGAGAACTAAAGTATCATGAAACTTGTAGTTTCAAGTGGCGGCCATCTTGGTGATAACTCTACCTACTTTAGAGAAGCAAGAAATTTTGTAAATCATAAAATCAAATTATTTAAGCATCGTTTTGTGACTAATGATATTGAGTATTGTTGTATTCATTTATATCATCATGGGTTTTTGTGCCAGACATTCATATTCCCAGAATACCCCTTTAACTGCTTCACAACTGCCAAACTGCTGTATACGTCCTCTTTGCACATGCCTGTGCAGATTGCCAGTCATAACATATACACATGCTAACTGTAAACCTAGAAACAGTCTTGCTCATATCAGTGAAACCGAGCTGGAGATATCCACTGTTAAAGTTACAGTAAAAAAGTAAATACAGATCTTAATTCCCAACTGTAACTTTAATGCCTTACAGTATAATTAAAAAGATACTATTACATCCCATTAATACTTTATTTTTTATTAAAAAAACAATCCTCCTAACATTAAAGAACTTTTTTTTTTTTTTCAAAAATCCCTTCACGAAAAGTGATTAAAAAAAAAAGTTGTGTTCCAAAATGGTACCACTTAAAAGAACTCTATGTAAAGCCCTAAACCAGCTCTGTCAACCGACAAATACTAAAATTAGATTTTCTTTATATTAGTTTTGTATAGTTAAATATAGTCTTATTATATTTATGGTGCAGTGAAAGTCTTAAACACAATTGCTGGTTTCGGATTTACTGCATTTTTTTTTAAACTCTTTATTGTATTGAGTAGGGTTGCACTATGCATTGAAATCACGGTACTTGTACATAACTTTCAAATCCAGAACGGTCCAATACCAGGCTTCTTTTAGGTGTGGTACTGAATGATTCCACAAACTTCTTGTATCTGTGTGCAGAGCAGACATCTGGCAGGGAATCCTTTTGAGAGAAGTATCGGCTAAGTGGCAGAACAGGGACCACGTCATCAGGGAGACATTGCCATCTGTCCATATATGGTATCTACATCTCCCAGGGCTTCCCTGGACACAAGTTCTCTGTTTTAATTCAATTAAATTTTTTGCCCAGCCCAGGATTTAAACCCACAACCTCCACACTCCACCTGCCATAGAGAGACAGGACAAAGCGTCTATCCACTAGAGGCTATGGGCTTAACCCCTTCACGCTCCGTGGCGGATATATCCGCCACGAAGCGCAGTGACTTAGCGCTCAGTGGCGGATATATCCGCCACGGCGCTTATGCCGGCTCGGCTCTGGATCAGAGCCGAACTGGCATCGGGAAACACGGGGTGCCGGCTGTAACTAATAGCCGGCACCCCAGTGTAACACCCGCGATCGGAGTTGTCTCCGATCGCGGGTGCTTAACCCGTTAAATGCCGCGGTCAGCGCGACCGCGGCATCTAACATGCATCTGGGGGATCTTTCCCCCACGATCGGCCCCCCCGAACTGTTTTCGGGGGTGCCGATCGTTGCTATAGCAACTCTGGGGTCCGATCTGGACCCCAGAGTTACTTGCAAGAATTGCCGGTAAGATGGCGTCTGTGACGTCATCTTACTGGCACAGTGCCAGCCTATGCAAGTGTATAGGCTGACACTGATAATACTCTGCAATACATCAGTATTGCAGAATATTATCATGAAGAAGCAATCAGATGATTGCTTGTTCATGTCCCATGGTATAAAAGTGAAAAAATTAAAAAAAAAAAAAGTTATTCAATAAAAAAAATAAAGTCCTAAATCACTAAAAATGCCCCAAAACATATAAAGAGACATATAACTCAAAAAGTCTAAATCATAACACAAACCCTACATATATAGTATCACCGCGTCCGTAACAACCCGTAGAATAAAAGTAAATCATTATTGAACCCCCACGATAAACGCCGTAAAAAAACTGTTATAAACCCTCCAAAAATTATGATTTTTACCTTTTCAATCCCACAAAAAATGCTATAAAATGCGTTCAAAAAACCATATGTACTCAGACATGATACTGGTGCAAACTACAACATGTCCCGCAAAAAACAAGCCATCAACCAGCTCCGTAGCCAAAAAAGTAACAATGTTATGCCACTTGGAAGATGGCAATACATAAATGATAGATTTTTTTTTCCCCACATTAGGGTTTTGTTTGACAAATTTAGTAAAACGTAAGAAAATATATTCATGTCTGGTATCCCCGTAATCGTATCGACCCATAGAATAAAGATAACATGATTATTAGTCTATGCGGTGAACACCAAAAAAAAAAAGTACAGAATTGATGCTTTTCTACTCCTGCCCTCAAAAAAAATTCCTAAATTTTCAACAATAGGTGATACCAACCCCAAAATGGTAACAATGGAAAAAGCATCTCATCCCGCATAAAAAGTGCCGTCACATGGCCCTAATAGCGCAAAAGCGAAAATTTTATAGCCTTCAAAAGGGGCCAATGAGGAAACTAAAATCCTGGCAGCTGCAGCGCCCTCCTTCCCTTCTGCGCCTCACCGTGCGCCCATAAAACAATTCACAGTGGGGGGTCTTTGTACTCAGGAGAAATTGCAGAACAAATTGTATGGTGAGTTTTCTCTTTTTATATTTTGGAAATGTGTAAATTTTAGTGCTAAATGAACGTATAAGGGAACAATTTGACCATTCTAAATTTCACCTCCATTTTGATTCAATTACTATGAAGATCTCAAGGGGTTAACAATCTTCGTAAAAGCTGTTTCTGATAGCTTGAGGGGTGCAGATTTGAAAATGGGTTGGTTATATAAGGGGTTTTGATGCTAAATATGTAAAATTTCATTCACAACTGTATTTATCCCCAAAATAGTCAATTCTGAAAATCCGGAAAAGCGCTATTCTATTTGTAAGCCGCGTGACATCAAAATAAATTATCCAGACATTTCAGAAATTATGAAAATGTAAAGTAGACAAATGGGAAATGTTATTCAGCAACTTATTTAGGTGGTAAATCTATCTGCCTGAAAACGCAATGATTTAGAATTTCGAAAATGGCAAATTTTTCAAAAAATTTATCATATTTTCTTCTTTTTTTTGTAAATAAACGCAAAACTTAGCCAAAATTTACCACTAAAATGAAGTACAACGTGGGGAAAAAAAACTCTCAGAATCGTTTTGATAAGTAACAGTGTTCAAAAGTTATAACCATATAAAGCGAAGCAAGTCAGAATCCAAAAAATCGGGCTGAGCCTTAAGCTACAAAATGGCTGCGTCCTTAAGGGGTTAATGGTTGTCTATGGGAGGATTTTATGTAGTGAGCTTCACTGTCATACAGGCTCCATGCACTGGTATATTGAGAGGGATATGATTGATTTAAATTAATGACAAAAAGGCCAAAAATAAGGGTTCATTCAGACAGGCGTGAAAGGACATGTGAACGGACCCATAAGAAACATTGGGTCTGTTTGCCATCTGCAAAATAAATGATCGCACACAGACATCAAAAACACCTGTCTACATGAGCTCTAAATTATTCTATTTAGTATACTATTTTATGTTAACAGTACCAGGTCAACCTTCACAACACATATACTATACTTGCAGCACTAAAGCTTCTCCTGGCAAATCACTGGCTGACCATTACTGATCACATGTGTTTCAAAGGAAATGAAAATGCGATCAGACTGCTCCGTCCCCAGATGTTTTCAGTGCATTTCTAAACGCAATGTAAACGCCCCCTTGTCACAGCACTCTAACCATTCAGATAACTTTTTTTTTTACACTTAAAAGTATCGAGTATAGCAATACTTTTCTGGGTATCGTATTGCACTCATCAGTGCAACCCTAGTATTGAGGAAAAGAAAATCCTCAACAACAATCATCTCACTGGAAATAAGCCCTTCTATGCCCAAAAAAATAGATTGTATAGCCTAATAAGTGACAATGCAAATCTGCAGTGAATGGCGCAGCTTCCATTCAATTCCATGGAGTTCCCATACATCAGTTTGCCATTACCCTATATGTAGTGGTATACTTAGTAGAAGTTGTGAAACAGTTTTGAACCCCGCCCCCCCCCCCCCCCACAAAAAAATGTAATTTTCAAAATTGCACATGATTTTGTCTTGACCCCTGTATTACAATTAACCGGTTCGCGACCGCCCGCCGTGTATTCACGGCGGCGGTCGCGTCGCGCTGCATGGAGAGGGCTCACGGGCTGAGCCCTCTCCATAGCCGGTAAGTCTTTGCTGCATATTGCAGCAAATGCTTACCGGTAACATCCGCGATCGGTGCTAGCACCAATCGCGGGTGTTTTCACAGCATGGGCTGCCGGCAAAGCTGCCGGCAGCCTCAAACAGATAGCAGCGCATGGGCGCCGCCATCTTACCTGGGATCGCCGCTCCCCGTGACGTCATCGGGGGGCGGCGATCCGTCTCCATGGTAGCCTCGGGTCTTCCGAAGACCCGAGGCTATTGAGTTTTAACCCCTTCATTACAATGTGCTGATAGCACATTGTAATGAATGAGGAAGAAAATCCCCATATATTGCCATACTGTAGTATGGCAGTATATGATAGGATAGATCAGACAACCTAGGGTTAAAGTACCCTAGGGAGTCTGAAAAATAGTATAAATAAAAATAAAAAAAAAAGTTAAAAAAATTATAATTAAAAAACCTAAAATTTCAAATCGCCCCCCTTTCCCTAGAACTGACATAAATATAAACAGTAAAAATCATAAACACATCAGGTATCGACGCGTCCGAAAATGCCCGATCTATCAAAATATGATAACTGTTTTTCAATGCGTTTAACCCCGTAACGGAAAATAGCGCCCAAAGTCGAAAATGGCACTTTTTTGCCATTTTGAAAAATCTAAAAAAATCTATAAAAAGTGATCAAAAGGTCGTACAGTCCTAAAAATGATATCATTGAACATATTATCAAATTTCGCAAAAAAATGACACCACCCACAGCTCCGTACACCATAGTATAAAAAAAGTTATTAGCGCCAGAAGTTGGCAAAATCCAAAAAATTATTTTTGTACAGGAGGTTTTAATTTTTGTAAATGTATGAAAACATTATAAAACCTATACAAATTTGGTATCCCCTTAATCGTACCGACCCAAAGAATAAAGTAGACATGTCATTTGGGGCGCTCAGTGTCTGCTTTATCTGCTGATATGCTCTGTCCTCCCATACACATGTGTGAGACAGACATCAGTTATACAAGTACCTGACATGTTCTGCTATAACATGGCTGCCTGGAGCTGTTGTATCTCTCCTATACACACACACACACACAGGCTGCAGGGGGCGCCAGCACCAGGAAGAACACGGAGGAGACATTACATCATTATACAGGCTGTCAGTCAAGCACTGGGAGCTGGACAGCTTGAATATGATAATGACTCACTGGACATCTCTCAGGTTATTTGCATACAGCTTTGGGACCTCATTGCTTAGGTTTACAGGCATGTAGAGGGACAAAGAAGGGATAGAGGCAATGCTCTCTAATGGAGGTTTATGAGTATATATTTAGTTTAGAGGGGTTATTTTGCCTGACGGGTTCTCTTTAAAGAATTTATTATCAAATTTTGGTTGAAAATTTGGTCACCTACAAACAAGCAAGATTTCTGGTTCTCACAGACCTGTAACTTCTTTTTTAAGAGGCTTCTCTGTCCTCCACTCATTACCTGTAGCAATAATTAGAAAATGAAAGACATACAAGACCACTGACAATCTCCCTCAATCAGGGGCTCCACAAAAGATCTCTCCCCGTGGGGTCAAAGTGATCACAAGAAAGTAAGTGGGGGGGTGGGAAGGAAATGATCTACAGAAAGCTGGGACCAATGTAACAAAGGCTACCGTCAGTAACACACTACACAGCCCGGGACTCAGACCCTCAGTGCCAGATGTTTCCCATTTTTAAGTACATATCTGGGCCCATCTAAAAGGTTGCTAAAGAGCATTTGGATGTACCAGAACAGTTTTTGGAGAATGTCATATGGTATGATGATGAAACCAAAGTAGAACTGTTTTGTAGAACACAACTCATTGTGTTTGGAGTACTGTAGAGTAAATGCCGAGTTGCATCCAAAGAACACCATACCTGCTGTAAAGCATGGGGTTGGGGTGGGGTTGGCAGCAACATGCTTTGGGGCTGTTTCTCTCTGAAGGTATTAGGACAACTGATCTGTGTACATGAAAGAGTGGGGCCATGTATCATGATATTTTAAATGCAAACCTCTTTCTATCAGCAAGGGCATTGAAGATGAAATATGACTGGATCTTTCAGCATGACAATGATCTGACAGCACACTTTCAGGGCAACAAAGGAGCTACTTTGTAAGAAGCATTTCAAGATACTGGAGTGGTTTAGCCAGTTTCCCGATCTTAACCCCATTGAGAACCTTTGGAGGCAGTTGAAAGTCCATGTTGCCCAACGACAGCCCCAAGACATCACTACTCAAGAAGAGATCTGCATGGAGGAGTGGGCCAACATACCAGCAACAACTTGTGCCAACCTGATGAAGACTTACGAAAACATTTGACCTGTGTCATTTCCAACAAATGATATCACAAAGTATTGAGATGAACTTTTGTTATTGACCAAATATTTATTTTCCACCATAATATATGTACAAATAAATTCTTAAAACAAAACAGATTTTTCTCGATGTTTTCACATTTTCTCTCAGATAGTTGAGGACTATGATGTAATTCTCTCACCTTTTTATTGGGAAAATTTGCACAATTGGTGGCTGAGTAAATACTTTTTCCCCCACTGTATGTTAAATCTGGATATTACTGTGTGTTTTACGCCATTGTGGTTATTTAACCTTTGCTGCTATACCTGGTTGCGTATAAGACTTACCTGCACCAAGTTATTTGGTTTGACGTTTCCTGTTTTTGATCATTCAATCACTTGGCAAACAGAGCAGCAGGGGCCTTATAGAAAGTAATACATCCATACTATGTGATTAATGGCCAATCACAAATGGTTGTTATAAATAGTCGAGACCCAGAGAACATAATTAAATGATGATTTGCCCATAGTATAACATGTATGATATACTTAGCACAACCGGACAATGTTGATACTGTCTGGAGGTGTCACCTCGGGGATCGCGCAGGGACTGGTAAGTAAATCTGCCCCATTATGTCCAAATTCAACCATGGAAGGGGAAGAGATTGGATGAGGAAGGGATTTAAGGGAAACAATTCTAACATAACAGTTATTTTGATGTAAAAAGGCATCAAGACCCTTCTTGAGGGTGTCTGGTGTTCCTACTGCGCCTGCGGCAGGCTATTTGACAGATTGACAGTTTTCATAGTAAAAAAAAGCTCAGTCACATCTGATGATTAAACCTTGTTTTCTCCAGTCAGAGATAGTCTTTTGATTCGATTAGACTTGGAACAACTTTCCACCATAATTTTTTTATGGACCATTCATATATTTATGTAAATTAAAGGAAACCTAATGTTAGGAATCTACCTATTATGGTAGATCTGATGGTAGTTTCCCATTATTATCCTAAATCCTTAAATATCCTTCCATAACCCTATAACTTTCTGGAGAGGCTACTCCATGCCCTAGTAGCCTATGCAAACCCACCCTAACTGCGCAGCCAAATTGAATCTGGCACACTGCTGGAGCTTCAGTGCCAGGTGGGAGAGACTATGTGCGAGGGCACCGTCGCTCGTGCCCGGACTCCTCACACAATGCATTATACATGGAGTCTCTCTCTTCTCCCTGTCGGAGACAGTGGAGCAAATTTATTTACCTGGTCCAGTCGCGATCCCCGATTCGGACGGTCCGGCGAAATTCTTGAAGATCGTGCGCCCGAGTTCCTGCATCCATAGCTTCCCCGCCGAGGTCCGCCGGAGTACACCTTCTTCCTGGTGCATGTAAGTGGGTGTCTTGCGACACAATTCTAAATGTTAAAACGGCACACCCCCTGATTTCTGTCGCGTGCAAGCCGGCGCCGATGCGCCAAAATCGATCGGTGTGACACAATCCCCGGCCTGATATGGTGCAAAACGGAAATCATCGGGAGACCTGACGAAAATGCGCTCCGCGGACCCTTAGTAAATGAGCCCCAGTGGATCCAGAGTTAAGACGTGCAAGGCTACTAGAGACTGCCATAAATTTACAGCCAAAGGGAAGCAACTCAACGAACATAAAGATTGATAAAACAAAAAGGTTGACAAAGGGGTTTCCCCACAAAATCAAATTAAACTAACTTGCTGATCGGTGAGGGCCTCAGTGATGAGACCCTTACAGATCACAAAAACAAGGGGTCCGATGGGGTCCCACGTTCAGTCGGATCCCTCATCGCTCCATGAGAGTAATGGAGCCGACTGCCAAGCATTACAGTTCTGCTCCATAAATCTCAATGGAGCCGACAGAAATTGCCGTGCGTCACAGATGGGGACCCCTATTGAGGTTTATTTTGCAGGGTCGTGTTACAGTGCCTCGTGCCTGCACCGCAAATTACAGGGCAGGTCTTATTACTGACAGTGTTGGGTCGAGCCTCATCTCTACCTGGCTGAAACCTTCCCGTTTGTGGCCTGTTTCGGCATAGGGTTGTGTGCATGAGGCCTAAGGAGTAGAGCATGTCCTAGTCAAAACGGATTTTTCACTAATCACAGACTATAGTTTGAGGATTGGTGAAAAGCTAAATAAATAAAGCAGAGTCACGGTAAGAGAGAGAGGGCTCAAGCCATTGCCGCATTACTAGATCGCATTAAATCTCCGGAGCGTTCGCATAAGAGATCACCTACGCCTGATATTAGGTCAGCTTTTCTCTCAGCTAGGGAATCTCTGCAAACCCTTTTGATTGATAAGGCTAAAAGCACCTTAGTTAAATGTAGAAGACACTTCTATGAATATAGTAATAAGTGCGGCAGAACCCTGACCAGGGTCTTGAGGGACCAACGATCCCACACATATGTCCCCAAAATCACTTTCCCGTCAGGAGCATTCTTACACCTTAGCCAAGAAATAGCAGCAACCTTCAGGGATTATACAATTTACCACAATCGACATCTCAACGGTCCAGAGAAGTATTCAGACGTAAAATACATTCTTACATAACAGTGTCTGGACTACTAGCTTTGACAGACGAAGAGGCAGAGGCCCTCGAGACCCCTATAATGGGGCTTGAATTTAAAAAGGCTCTACAGGAAAAACAGACCAGCAAGGCCCCTGGCCCATATGGTTTCTTGTTACCTTACTGGAAAACAAAAAACCAGAAAAAGCAGTGTGTCACTGACAAAATGGGTTCAGAAAAATATAGCAAATTTTATTTATATCAAGCACTGAACATAAACACATATCTAAAATCAATTAAAATTGTACCAGAGTACATACAATTCTCTACCATGTTGTGCACTGTGGTTGGTGCAGAAACAAGACACCTCCTGAATGGGCAAAATGTACCCAAGCCACCCCTAAGTATTGAGAAAACAGATATAAAGTGCAAAGGCATATATCAAGCTGCCATACAGGTAAATACTAAGTAAATGGATGCCTAAAATGCAATCATGGTATACATTAGAAAAGATCTTTTACCCCTGAGGAAGTCTCCAGTTGGAGACGTAACGCGTGGGGAGCCCTCCACCTCCTGACCACCTTTCCACCCCGTTTGTATGCTGCTATTTTACTGGCTCGCTGCCAGGTTACCTGTATTTTGCACTAGGGTTTGCCTCCATTACTTGTATCTAATGTATACCATGATTGCATTTTAGGCATCCATTTACTTAGTATTTACCTGTATGGCAGCTTGATATATGCATTTGCACTTTATATCTGTTTTCTCAATACTTAGGGGTGGCTTGGGTACATTTTGCCCACTCAGGAGGTGTCTTGTTTCTGCACCAACCACAGTGCACAACATGGTAGAGAATTGTATGTACTCTGGTACATTTTTAATTGATTTTAGATATGTGTTTGTGTTCAGTGCTTGATATAAATAAAATTTGCTGTATTTTTCTGAACCCATTTTGTCAGTGACACACTGCTTTTTCTGGTTTTTTGATTACTTGTTTTGAGTGTGTCGATCAGTACTTTTACTTGGCGTTACAATTGGCTGTGCAAGGTTCATTCTTTCTTTTGTACCTTACTGGAAAACGTTTGCAAAGCTGCTTGAGCCCCATTGGACAAAAGCCTTTAACTTAGTAGCTGCTGGCTCCCCTCTCCCAAGTGAGGCACTGCACGCCACAATTACCATCATAGCCAAACCAGGGAAAGATGCGACTCTGTGTTCTAGCTGTCGACCAATTTCATTACTGAATCAGGACCTTAAACTATTTTCGATGGTCTTAGCGACAAGACTGGCCCTTCTGTTGAAACGGACCGTCCACTCACACCAGGCTGGATTTATATTGGGGAGGGAGGCCAGAGACCACCAAGGCAATAAATTTGATACACAAAGCTCATTTAGAGAAACTTCCTCTCATGCTTCTCTCTATCAAATGTTTTCTCAGCATCTGTAGAGTCAACTGGTCTTTCATGTCTGAAGTACTTTGCCATGTGTACTTTGGTCGTGTGTTGTCTCTGTACTCCTCTCCTTTGGGTTCGATACACGTGAATGGCATTTTATCAGATAGCTTCTGCATTCAAAATGGTACATGACAGGGGGGCCCACTCTCCCGTTTACTATTTGTTTTGTCGATGGAAGCCTTTTTTGCGCAGGATTCACAACAATCCAGAAGTTTTGGGCATTACGATTAAAGGGTCAACTCTCAAAATAGCAGCCTATGCTGATGACCTGCTCTTTTTCATCTCAAATCCACAGGTTTCCTTACCCAACCTCATGTGGGAAATACATACCTTTTCTCTACTTTCTAACTTTCGAATTAACTGGTCGAATTCCGAAGTAGCTTTGACACCTAGCACACATGCTACTTCAATTCATATTTGCTCATGCACAAGGCTATGGTTTTCACAGCCTATGCATGAGCCGACTGCCCAGCCTGCAAAAGATAGAGCAGTTCCTATTCCTGCCTGTTCCTAGCCTTTTTTTATTATTGTCATTGGTGATGACACAAGGGACTTGTAGAAAGGTGCATGCTGCTTAACACTGCAGCAAATCTTCACATAATACGCAATGTATGCAGGAAAAGTTAATTCAGTTATTTGAGTTGAGGTTTTGAGTACCGTATATACTTGAGTATAAGCCGACCTGAGTATAAGCCGAGACCCCTAATTTTACCACCAAAATATGGGAAAACCTATTGACTCGAGTATAAGCCGAGGGTGGGAAATGCACTGGTCACAGACTCCCCCCCCCCAGTATACAGCCAGCCCAGCCTCCCCCCAGTTGTATACAGCCTGCCCCCTGTAGTATACAGCCAGCCCAGCTTGCCCCCAGTAGTATACAGCCACCCAAGCCTGCCCCCTGTAGTATACAGCCACCTCACCCTGCCCCCAGTAGTATACAGACTGCCCAGCCTGCCCCCAGTAGTATACAGCACAGCCCAGCCTGCCCCCAGTAGTATACAGCCACCTCAGCCTGCCCCCAGTAGTATACAGCACAGTCCAGCCTGCCCCCCATTAAAAAAAAAAAAAAATTAACTTATATACTCACCCTCCGGTGGCCCCGATGTGCACCGCTGCTCCTCTTCTGACTTCCGCGCCCGTCTTCTGTAAGATCGTGCTGGGTGCCGCCATTGCTCTCTCCCGGCCAACAGGCGCATAGTATGACGCGCCGCTGCTGACGTCATACTAGGCGCCGCCCGGGAGAGTGCAATGGCGCCACCCAGCACGATCTTACAGAAGACGGGCGCGGAAGCCAGAAGAGGACCCGTACGGACATCGGGGGAGCAGCGCTGCACATCGGGCCACCGGAGGGTGGGTATATAAGTTTATTATTTTTTAAGTATTTTTTAAGTTTTTTCAGCACGTATTGACTCGTGTATAAGCCGAGGGGACGTTTTTCAGCACATTTTTTGTGCTGAAAAACTTGGCTTCTACACAAGTATATACGGTAGTTCCAAAATGGACCAAAAGTAAAGGGGAATTTACATAAAGCAGATTTTTTACTGAATTTTTTCAGGGGCTTTCCGAAAAAAAAAAATCTAATTAAAAAGGGAAAAAAAAGGACTGTCTACAACAAATCTGGCAAAAGTGAATAGGTGCTACTCTATCTGCCCTGAAGTGGTTATTGGATCAAAACAGTCTAAATATTTAAATGTCCAATGGTCGGTCCAGCATGAAGTGGTCAACCATTTTTTAGGACATCTTGTTTGGATTCCTACTTTTAGTTAGCTGAAACCAATAAATGGACACATATGAAAAAAAAAAACTATTTATTTTACATGCTGCAAAAACAAAAATATGTAGAATATGAAAGTGGTTTGTTCCAAATGAAACTATCTTAGACAGCATTTAATTGTAGTATATAAGAATTTAGCTGTTAGATTTACAGGTCTGTGGCTGGTCCACCCCAGCTGTACTCTTCATCCTCTGAGCTGGAACTTCTTGCCCGATTAAATTTTTTGCGCAGTGCGTCATGCTCATATTCCCTGCAGAAGACAATCAGTTATTTTGCATATAAAACATTTTTATAACATTTTTGTTAAATTGTGACACCAGAGGTCTTTTACTGTATTGATTTTGAGGTAAAGCGATTTCTCATTTTACCTCCAAAAATAATAAAAATAACCCAAAACCAAGGCTGAGATCCAACTGTTTCTCCCTGGCTCAGAGGCTGTATTCAACTTTTTGGTTGAGGGCTTATTTTTCGCAAAAAGAGTTCTTCTTTTTAGTCGTATTATTTTAACCTTTTTTGTCAGTGTATTTGATGAATATATATTACGGCAAGTTTTTTTTCACGTTTTTATTTCTGCCATTCACTGTGCGAGTTCAATATTGCTTTTGATTTATTGTACAGATTAATACAGACAAAGCGATACCAAATATGTACTTTTTTTGTGTTTTGGAGTTTTATATACTTTGTTTTTTATATGCAACTGTGGTGATTAGTGGACTTCTAACTTATTTATTTATTATTATAAAATTAATTTTTACCTTAATTTTTTTTATTTTTTCCCACACTTGGGCTTGAACAAGCATTCATCCAATCGCTTGTTTAAGGCCTTAAACACAGCAATATACATATACATTTCAGTGTAATGTAATGTAAGTAACTGAGCATGCTGAAGCATGTTCAGTTAGTTACAGCTGGGTCTTGTCAGGAGGCAGAATTCGGCAGACAGAGGCCAGATCACCCGATAAGCTCACAAGGTGGGTTCTGATCCAGGGGCATTACACTAACTTGCCGCAGTCATCCTCAACCTTGCGTTTTTTGATCCGCTGAGTTAGTGCTGGGTCTGGGCTGTGATGACACAGCCTGGCACTAGCAAGACACTAGGTCCTGTGGTCTGCTTCTGACGCACTGATGTAGAAAGGAGGCGCTTCAGTAGAAGCACCCTTAAATTGCCACCGCAAAAACCCGATATGACGGTCATCAAGGGACTAAAACATATTTGTGAAAATCTGCCCATACTAGGTTGGCTGCCTATTGTCATCAGTTTTCTTTCAGGCACCACTGCTTAGTGTAGTGCACATTGCATTTTTTTTCTTTGATCAGATCAAGGCACAGTGAAATACATGTGTAAAGCACAATAGACTATAATTTATTAAGATTTCTGTTTGATGTAGACGGTCTCAGTTTTAGCCTGCACCTGGACCAGGGCTTTATAACCTGTCTGTACCATGGGAAGGTCTCTTCTCTAGACATAGTTATGCTGGGAGGAAGCACACAAGCAAACCCAAGGTACAGATTACCACGGAGAGAGTTTTGTGTGTTTAGTAGTTAAGGAAACCTACCGTGTTCACTAGGGCTCAGATGAGCAGGTCTTTTGTTTGTATTTTGTTTTTACAAAATATTGGGCCTGTGACTGCAACCGCTAATAAAGACTGGAAGATGCACCAGTTTTGGAACTATAAGTTTGTCTCTGTGCTTCTGTGAACTGTCTTTGCTCTCACCAGTGAGCTGAACCCCTACATTATGCAAATTAGTCATGTACCCATCAATGTGCAAATTTACTTAGGACTCCATAGAACTAGTCCTATGTGTCAAGCCTATTAAGGAGCCTGGCGTATTCACTAGACCAGCATTTAGAAATCTCCATTAGGGTATCTGCACATGGTCAGGATTTCGTGTGTAATTTTCATCGGTATTTGTAACCCAAAACTGAAACAGATCATTCATACCTTTTCTCTTTGTAGGTTCACTTCTGGTTTTGGCATACAAATACTGATCAAACCCCAACTATGTGATGTTAATGTTTCTTGAAACTACTTTAGCTAATTTGTATATAAGAGAATCACAGGGATGAGAATAAAATAAGTGCTTTTACATATGTTATTCTATGGTACCTGCTTTGATTCCACTGAGGACGGGGTTGCATAGCTGCTTCCTGCAACATAAAGGAATAATACATTTAACAGGTATTGTATAAAACTAAACTGCTCACACATGATTATACAAACAGATCCTGTATGAGACACCTCCAGTTAAACTTTTTATTTTTGGTTGCTTATTTGGAGATCTAAGTTTTTAGTTCAGCATTTCATAATACATCAGGCTCTAATTAATTTGTGACTTTACAGTCCACCAATTTCAACATAGGGAAAAAGCTTTTCTCCTTTTCCTTATTCACTATTAAAGTTTGATTGCTTAAGTCAAAAGGTGACAAAATATAATAATGCTTACCTTTGGAGGGCTGTAAGCACTTGGAGATAGTGATTGACCTTGGTAATAAGAAGACGGTTCAGTCGGTGACTGGTTTTCATGGTAAGAAGAAGTTTCAATAGATGATTGGCCTTTGTAGTTGTATGAAGAATCATAAGGCGTGCCAACGCCATGGTAAGAAGGAGAATGCTCAACAACTGGTTCCGAAGATCGGGCGAGTGCAGGTTCATCAAATTCTTCTTCCAGCTCCTGATCAGTGTAAGCACCACCTTCACCATCAGTCTCCTCATAGTCACTGTTGGCACGGCTGTCACAGCTCAGGTAGTCTGTAGACCCAACTGCTGAGCCATTCATAAGATCCAGAGGTTCATTAACTGCAGTCTCCGCCTGAAAAATTATAATACCTTTTAGATCTCTCAAATGAAACGGCAAGTGTTGCTCTAGTCTAAAAATGTTACCTTTTCCTCAGTAGTCCATATGGGTCTTGCTTGCTCTGTTCTGATAATCTCTTTCAAGCTGGGAAGCCATGAGTCACTGGCTCCACTCAAGTTAATGGTGGCTTAAAAAAAAAAAACAATCATTCATAAATAAATATATTACATAAATAGATAATATAATGATAGCAATACAAGACAACATGAAGAAGGGAGAAAGAAAAATGAGGTCACCTGTAAAAAGATGAGAACTGTTCTTGCGCAGTTTCACAGCTTGAGCATACAAACGCCGTGAACTCTTTTTGGATTCTGGAAGAAGCCATTGTCGCATTGCCTTTACCCCTTGTCTGTTTTCTGGGTTGCAGAAAACCACAATTGGGTAGAACTGCACATAATTTAAGCGTTCCACAGCCGCAGGTGTAATGTCCAAGAGTGCATGTTTATTCTAAAGAATAATGGAATCTTTTAGCTTTAAGAACAAAGAATTTTACCATTGAAATAGTTTTTATCCAATTAATTGGATGAATGCAACTAAACGTAATATAAATAACTCTTTGTTAACAATTTAAAAAAAAAATATTTTAAAGTAATTATCGAAGTTAAAAAAAAAAAGTCAATCATTATCTGCAGACTGCTCGTACAACTCTACTTCTTCCTACCTGCTCCGCTCCTGTTTGCAGGAAGTGGAGTTGTGAGAGCAGTCTGCAAATAATGATGATGGCTAGATGCAGTTTTCTGGCAGGGAACCAGGAATACTTTTATCAGCATTTAAAAGTAAGTGGAAGCAGTAATGTTAATTATAAAAGCAGAATGGGGATTTGTATTTAAATGGCTATGGGAACCTGTAATTAGGTTCACTTCAATTGCCCCATGGTCCACAAATGTGATCCAGCCTTGGACCTTTAAATGTGCTCTGCACCTCTGCTTGGTTATAGTGATGATGCCCAAATCCTAAGAGTGGCTGAGGAAAGGTGTTCCAATCAGACAGGATTGAGGACAAGTTTCTATGAAACCATGACCACAGGAGATCTAGCGCAGGATCAACTGTATGTAAATAAGTTGAGCAAGATTTATGTGATTTATGAACCAAGGGGTACCGTGAAGATCCTTTGCATTGTGTTTCAAAAAAGAACACAAATGCCATGGCCTGACAAAACTGAATTAGTAGTATATTGCTCATGTGTTATAGGCAATAGTTTTGCATTGAAACAAAATACCCTCATGGCTACATTTTTTTTTTTACTTACCCATATTGTACAAAATATGTCATTTATATGAACCAACTGCTAGTTACGGGAGGGTTCTTTGGTACCGAATATACAGTATATATAGGATCATGTGGTTAGGGCGTATCTGACCTCTACAGCTACAATGAGCTGCTGAACATTAACAATAGTACAAGTTTACAACAGAGGACTACAGAGTGCAATACATTTACCTTGCTGGTGTGCAGATTCATTTTAGAATATATTTTTATACTAGTTATAACTTTAATTTCTCAAAAAAAACACCCATGACATTAAATTAAAATGAAACATAGATAAGTTTTTGTAAACAATTGAGAGTTTTTAGTAAACTTTCTAATGTAACATGTAAAAGTCTTGATTGGTTGAGGACCAGAAAAAGAGACTACCAACATATTAACCAGTATACTGTGTATGTGCATATGTGCTAAACAATAAAAGAGTGTGCAGCATTTATAGGACAGGCCACCGATATTATAAGTTAAACATTCCTGGAAAACCCCTTTAATACTAGCGTCTTAGGACACATTTTTCATTGCAATTAGAAGTCTAACCACAACATCTGAATATTCTTATCAGACACACAAGTTCCATCAAACTTCTCACCCGTTCTGCAATCTCTTTCACAAGCTGCAGTTTGATGACTTTGGAACCACCTTCATCTCGTGAAACACTGTCTGCAAACAGAAAAGACTTCCAGTGATTGTCCTGCACCATGCATTTTCCAATAGAGATAAAAGTTGAGGCTACATTGGCAGTAATGACAGCAAGTTGACCCAGCATATGGTGGCAACATACTGGATGAGAGTTACAAATTTAAGTCACTTGCTCTAACAAAAACCTGAAGGACAAAGTAATCTGTAGAGTGTTAAACCTGCAGCAATAAGTTAATACCGGAAATATTAACCTTTTCTGTACAATATTTTTTTTTACATAAAATGTTTATTGGGTTTAAACCGAATTATACAATACAGGGAATTAATGATCCCGAAGAACCCCCAGGATAACAAGAGCGCACAGATGCAATTAAAAATGCAATAATACAAATTTTAAATTATATGGGGAGAGAGAGAGGGGAGTGGGGTTAAAAGGGGAAAATAGAAGAGGGGGAGGGATGGAAGGGACAGAAAAGTTCCTTTTTTTTTGCAGAAATTCGTTAGTGTGTTTGCCTCACATGGCCACAGCCATATTGCATTGGAAATTAAATCTAGTTATTTCCAGCACAAACTTACCTGCAGATTCAAACTCCTGTGGCATCTCGGCACAAAGCTTCATATGCGCAATGTCTGATATAGGACCGAGGATTACAACTGGTCTTTTGAAGCTTGCTGCAGAAAACATTTACATTAAAAATAAACAAATATACGTGTAATAAGAGAAAAGATGGAAAAGAAAAGGGCAGGAAGGTGTGTAAAAGATTGAATACTTATTATATATATCTATAACGAGAGAGAAATGAAAACATGTTTGGAGTGTAAAAGTATTATATATATTTAATTTTGGAGTGCCGCCTATTTATTTATTTATTATATATATATATATATATATATATATATATATATATATATATATATATATATATATATATATATATATATATATATATATATATATATATATATATATATATATATATATATATCTACCACCAGGATGAAGGATTGTAAACCAAGCACAATGACATACTGGTTAGTGCCCCCTCTGGCAGGTTCTGCTTTTCTTTTAGCTTCTTAGGACCATGTTTTTACAATGAAAAGGGTTCACAAATTATGCAAGTGAGCCTCAGGGGCTCCAGACTCCATAGATGTCAATGGAGCTTGGAGCCCTGAAGACTCATCAGCAAATACAAAGCTACAAGAAGAAGAGCATCTTCTGTCAGAGGGGGCACAAACCAGTATGTCAGTGTGCTTGGTTTACAATCCTTCATCCTGGTGGTAATAATTACAATAATTTGTTATATCTCTGATTTATATGTACAGATCTCTTATACAGACCAAAGTATTATGCAGGCCCTTACAGTCTTATTAGGACCAAAGACTGTAATGGCCTGCATAGCATTTCTTTGTGGAGTTTATAAAAATATAGCAAATAATAGTCAAAGTTTCGTAGTAGATAAGGTTGGAAAAAGATGCCAACTTATAAAACCATACAGTGATGATCATATATATAGAAGAATAAATGGTATTTCAATAAAAAAAGGAATGTCACTAATTCTACACAGTATGAGAAATGTATCTAATGTAATTTGACTTTTCAGTTTTAGGATGTTGGGGGGGGGGGGGGCAGTTAGACGTCAACACCAAGAGAGAAAAATTCATGGGGGTCCCATATCTGGCAACCCTGCCAATCCCTGTCTCCCTGCAATAGTCATGATAAGCTGATGAGATCCACTTGTGTATCACAGACCGTTGCATTCTAGTTAATAGGGCTGAGCTGATGCTTTGAACATAACCATTGTATAATTTACAATTATGTACTTGGTATAAAGTAAAGAAACCACAGGACTTTCTCTTTACAACCAGGATCCTGGACAACCCCTTTTGTTAATATGAGCCCTAGCTAAAATCATGGATGAAATTGGTCAGTAGAAACTCACCTTGCACAAAGAAGTGTGATAACGAATGTGAGAAATAACAAGACCATGTTAACTCTGTACTGACATTATGTGGAATTCAAGGTGGAATAGGTCCAATGCACCCAGTGTAGTAATACAAAGACTGGGTTTATCATGTCAGACTAAGGGAGCTTTGTTAGGAGGAAGTATGCAAAGCGTTTCTATAATACAGGCCTGACAGAAATTCATTTACCAGCAGCAGTTCATTAACCCAGCCAAAAACAGATTCACATACCTCCTCAAAAAAGTCTTATTCTTATACACATCAACATTCTACAAAAATTCTGATCTCCATCCAAGTCATATGACATGCAATTGACTTTTGAACTTTTAGCCATGGGTAAAGCTTTGCAATGCAGGTATGGAGTGGAATAGACGAAGGACAATGATGTTGCAGTTAATATAATGTGTCACAGTCCAGTGCTTCCAATAGTTACACCTAACGAGAAAGGCTATTTACAATTTGATGAAGCTGCTTTCATCTCAAATTGAGAGAGTGAACTCTGCACTCATCACATAGCTCAGGGGCCATTGGGCTCACACACGGAGCTACAAGTCTACTCTAATCATGCCACTGCACATTTTGAGCCCAGGTTCAGACTTTGTGCAGATTTGTGGTGCATATTGTGGACAGAAAACAAGCAGAAAATGACAAGCTCATCTCATTGTGAGCATGCTATGGATTTTCTTCCCGTTTTCCTAAACATAATCTAAAAAGCTGAAACAACTGGTTTATTGTCTTGAAGGGTGAGTCAAAGCCCATTCCTTTCAACTAAAAAACAATGATTAAACGGTAGTAATTTGTTTTCCTTGGACATAAGAAGGAGGTGGGATGGGGGAGGTAGAAGGCTTTCATATACTGTGGTTTTTTCATGGGTTTGCTACAACACATGCCCAGTTCTTGATCCGTGCAAAGGTGACCAGTATTAGTTGATAAACAAGGAAATGTTGGTTTGTTGCTTGTTTTTTTTATTAGCCCTTACAAATCCATCCCATCGCACTAATGAGTCTCAAAATGTACACACCAACTTGCTACATCATAAATCAATACTTTTTTAGCAGCACTACCGTATATACTCTAGTATAAGCCGAGGCCCTTGATTTTACCACCAAAAACTGAAAAAACCTATTGGACTTAAGTATAAGCCGATGGTAGGATATGCTTTGGTCACAGCCTCCCAGTAGTATACAGCCAGCCCGCCCCCTTTAGTAGCCAGCCAGCCCCAGTTTCCCCAGCAGATATAAAAAAAATAAATAAACTTACATACTTACCTTCCGGCGCCCCTGGTGCTTAGCACGGCTTCCTGAATCGCAACGTGGCTCCCTGCGGCTACCCTTCTGTCTTCTCTTTGCTGTAACAGGCGCATACTATGATGTCATCAGCGGCGACACCACTGCATCATAGTGTGCACCAGCAGAGTGTATGGTCACGCCTCTGCCAGCTGTTACAGCAGAGAGAATTTAGAAGAGGAGCCGGAAAGGTGAGTATGTAAGTTTATTTTTTTATTGACTCCTGTATAAGCCGAGGTGAGACTTTCAGCACATTTTCTGTGCTGAAAAACTCAGCTTATACAGGAGTGTATATACGATAAATCGATAAATCTGTGCATTTAACACGGATCATCAAACCAATGAGGTCATTTATGAGGCATGGCAATAAAATAATAATTAATACAATATTTAATAGCTGCACAATTCAATATTTCTTTCTTTCACAAAAAAAAAAAGTCTAGACTTGGCAAATGTACTTATGTTATTGCTATTTTCTTACATTAGGTGAAGCAGAATAACTACTTGGGGTACGGTATTACAAGATATGATTAGAAAAGAGAGAGTAAAAATGGATTGGTGATTTACCTTCCCGAAGCACCACTTTCTCATACGGCGGATACTTTGCTTTGCTCGTAATTGCTGACAAATCCTCTCTACTTTTCTTTAATATTTTTTTGGCTCCTCTCAGACCTCTCAGCTTCCAAAACTCAGCACGTGGTCCTGAAGATGATGGTTGCTTTAGGACATTTTCTAAGCTGGCGTACTGTTCTGCCCTGTGAAAGTGTGAATGGAAACTTTAAGATCGACTTGGAAAACCAATAAAAGGCAAGGTTGTGTAATTATCGTTGCAAACTTCTTACCGATTACGATTTGGTAAAATTCCCTTGTCCTTCTCGTTAAAATCCCGAGCAACACGTACAGCAAGCCAACTCCCTAGCTTCCCACGGTACATTGTGTCCAGAACATGGAAAATCTCACCCCGAGTAAAGCTCAGGCTGGATGGTGTATCTGCCTCATATTCAAAGTGTGTACGAATGTAGAAGGAATCACCCACATTGGACTTTATCATCTTCCGGTAAACTAAAAGAAACAGCGTATATTGTGTGTCCGACATTTTAAAACACACAAGTACAATAAAAAATGCAGCCACATTGCTTAACTTACTGTCTTCCTTGCCCTGTGTTAGTATTATAACGTCTTCATTCTGTGGCAGGTTCATCAGATATTGGACAGCATCTTCACGTGTCATGTTGTGAAAACTGGTTTCATTTACCTGCAAATGGCAACAGTAAGTAGTTGCATGCTGGAATCAAGAGAACACCCATTTGGTACCAGTCTGGAGTATACCTTACAGAGAAATGGTCACAACAGGTATTGTTTTGTAATAGGCGATTCACGCATCTCAAATATCAATATTTCTATTCCAAATATGCCTTCATTCAATCACCATATGGAGAAACAATACCCCTGATATTCTTTTTAAAAGCACCTCACCTTGTTAAGCAGGTGTTACTGAAGGAGCGGTTTGCAATTAGGTGCTTTCCTTTGGCTTAAATCCTTAACCATGCTGCTGGGACTGTTAAAAAGGGAACCTGTCACCTTCAACCAACTTAAGAAATCCAAACAGTAGCTTATATATAACTATACAGGTGTCTGAATGTTTCCAATTTGGTTCATGTACAATGTAGCTGTGGTGTAAAAACAACTTTTTGTCCCATGTTTTGTATCAAGGAAGCGGGAGAGCTTTTTGATTTAGTCAAGCACCTAACTTCCTCAGGGGCGCTCCAGATTGGACCTCCGCTGTGCTTCCAGCCCTATGCCACTACTCTCTAGTTTGAAAATCCTGTGCATGCGCAGTACTCATGATGTTTTGGTGTACTGAGCATGCGCGGAAGTATCATGCTGGAAAGAAGTGAGGGCTGGAGGCATGAAGGTCCTATCTGATTTATGTATGATACAGCTTGATGCAAGCTTGAGTAGCTCCCTGCGCCTCCTTACAGCTGCTTAAGCTTGCATCAAGCTGCATCATACATGAATCATATTAGAAATATTCAGACACCTGTACAGTTGTCTGTATAGTACAGTCTGGGGTTTAGCTGGTTGGAGGAGAAACATGACAAGGTAGCCACCTCCACTAAGTTAGCTAACATGCATGGCCTATAAAACTACCGCTGTTCTGGAAACTATATTCTGTAGGAGGAAATTTTCATTAATTTCTTACCATGGATATAAATACCGTACATTGGGGAAGATTTATCAGCAGTGTCAGAGCAGAACTGTTCTAGTTGCCCATGAAAACAGCTACTACTAAAATGATGTTGATATATAGCAGTGATGGCAAACCTTTTAGCGACCGAGTGCCCAAACTGCAACCCAAACCCCCCTTATTTATCGCGAGGTGCCAACCAAAAATTAAAGCAGCAAGTTATTGCTCACTGTTTTTCAACAACTTTCAATCAGATTGGCCTCCTGAGGACAGCAACACAGTAGAAAGATGGAAAATTTGCATCACTTTAGCTTCTTTCCAGTGTCCCTCTGTACACAGAGAATCCTCCAAAGATAATTCGGCCCCGTCTACTCATTCTCCCTATTCCTACAGTTCGAAGTAGAGAAGCAAGTATCAAAATATGTCTGAAAGCAGCCTCTTTTAAGTGGCTTGCAACTGCAGGAAGATTCTTTGAGTTCTGTCTGGTGTGCTGGGGCGATGGCCCGGGTGCCCACAGAAAGGGCCCTGAGTGCCGCCTCTGGCACCCGTGCCATAGGTTCGCCACCACTGATATACACTCACCGGCCACTTTATTAGGTACACCATGCTAGTAACGGGTTGGACCCCTTCAGAACTGCCTCAATTCTTCGTGGCATAGATTCAACAAGGTGCTGGAAGCATTCCTCAGAGATTTTGGCCCATATTGACATGATGGCATCACACAGTTGCCGCAGATTTGTCGGCTGCACATCCATGATGCGAATCTCCCTTTCCACCACATCCCAAAGATGCTCTATTGGATTGAGATCTGGTGACTGTGGAGGCCATTTGTGTACAGTGAACTCATTGTCATGATCAAGAAACCAGTCTGAGATGATTCCAGCTTTATGACATGGCGCATTATCCTGCTGAAAGTAGCCATCAGATGTTGGGTACATTGGGGTCATAAAGGGATGGACATGGTCAGCAACAATACTCAGGTAGGCTGTGGCGTTGCTCAATTGGTACCAAGGGGCCCAAAGAGTGCCAAGAAAATATTCCCCACACCATGACACCACCACCACCAGCCTGAACCGTTGATAGAAGGCAGGATGGATCCATGCTTTCAGGTTGTTGACGCCAAATTCTGACCCTACCATCCGAATGTCGCAGCAGAAATCGAGACTCATCAGACAAGGCAAGGTTTTTCCAATCTTCTACTGTCCAATTTCGATGAGCTTGTGCAAATTGTAGCCTGAATTTCCTGTTCTTAGCTGAAAGAAGTGGCACCCGATGTGGCCACTCTGGCATCAACAAGGCATTTCCACCCACAGAACTGCCGCTCACTAGATGTTTTTTCTTTTTCGGACCATGCTCGGTTTGAACTGCAGGAAATTGTCTTGACCATGTCTACATGCCTAAATGCACTGAGTTGCCGCCATGTGATTGGCTGATTAGAAATTAAGTGTTAACGAGCAGTTGGACAGGTGTACCTAATAAAGTGGCCGGTGAGTGTATAGTCTAGAATTGTTCAAAGGGGCAATATCATCATTATTAATGCTGGAGCATGTCCTTTTTCGGGAATATAGGCCTTAAGATGTGACCATCTTACTAGTCTCTTCAGTAATGTCCTAAGTTATACAAGAGTCCATTTATAAAGTTTTTATATAGTCATCGCAAGTAGAGAAGAAAAGTTGGCACTCACAGATTGGGGCACATTTACTTACCCGGCCCAATCGCGATCCAGCGGCGCATTCTCTGCACAGGATTCGGGTCCGGCCGGGATTTATGAATGTAGTTCCTCCGCCGTCCACCAGGTGGCGCTGCTGCGCTGAAAATCATCTCAACGCGCCGGAATGCACCACCTCGGACCAGGTGAAGGTAAGCGCTTCCCGAGCGACACTTTTTCGTTTTTTAAATGCGGCGTTTTTTCCGAATACGTCGGGTTTTCGTTCAGCCACACCCCCCGATTTCCGTCGCGCGCATGCCGGCGCCGATGCGCCACAATCCGATCGCGTGCGCCAAAATCCCAGGGCAATTCAGGTACAATCGGCGCAAATCGGAAAAATTCGGGTAACACGTCGGGAAAACGCGAATCGGGCCCTTAGTAAATGACCCCCATTATCTTTACAGAGGAGAGGATATGCAGTAGGTGCACATTCTAGGGATCACGAGAAAGATAATAAAGCTACTTATTTGACCAAAGTGACTGGGTGTATAGTTCAGTATCAAAGGGAGAAAAAGGTTTGTCCTATGGGGACAGTACCACCCATTTGTCACATAAAATTTAACTTTTATTTCTAATTTTCTTTAAAAATAAAGGGATGGATCAGAGATCATTTGACTATAAGTGAAATTTTAAAACTAACAGACAGTCGTGCACAGCGGATAGAGCGGTGTGGGGCATATAGGGAAAATAGTAGTAAGTTCTATTATATATAGGTCCATGTATGAACCGTCCGGGTCATCAATTTGTTTCCCAGCTGGGTAGTCTCACTCCAATATGACCCCTCAAGCCTCCTGTATGTAAGCTATGGTACGGCACTTTCAAAGCCCAACATCACTCCTAATACATAGCCTCAACCAGCTAAGGGGAGGAGGGGAGGGGGGAGTAAAATTCATATATCTTGCCCTATGGTTGGTCTCCAATCATTCCATCACACATACAACTTGTGTAGTCGCTGAATTGCGAAACGCTTTAGCACACTGCTGAATCTAAAAAAGTAGAATGCAGACTAGCCCCCCCCCCCCCCGACATGTTTCGCCACTTTCTAACCATTCAATAGCCTCTTTTTCTTTTACCGAGATATTTTCTTTGTCATGTATCATGTATCAGTGCTTTCACATCTCATACTACTCTTTGTTGAAATAAATCAAGGCCACTACGTGGTGTAACTGGGGGAATAAAGGGGGATGGATTACCTCCTTTGAAGGGTTATATTTCTCCTTCTTTCGTACCTTCGGATTCAGTAAGTGCAGAGTTGGAGGGATTATGGACAAAAAAACCTAATGGACCTATATTTATGGAACTTTCTCCCTTTTTCTTATCTTTACTTTTTTTTGAATTGCGTGTTGCAAACCATTTTTTTAGCTTCATCTTTCTTATATCTTTGAATAGGTCTATTTTGAAGAGAAGGGTGGTGGATTATGTGAAAAGAAGCTCTGGAAGTGCTAGGGTTAGATGATAAAAATGACATGGGAGTCGTCTTGTAACACGTACATCCCCGCTGCCCGTTACAATCTAAGAATGTACTAATTATGATCACTTCTAGAGACACATATATTCGTACGTGATAGGAATAAAATCCAGGAATGAACACGTAGCGATAGTAAAAGAATACCTTTAGCTTTGATTGGATCCTTTTTGTTAAGGGTCCGCCCATCCATGATGGGATCTTCTTGTAGCCATGCCATGCTGCCCATTAAAATCTAAGAATGTACTAATTGTGATCAGTATATAAACTTGTCTAAATGGATGGTATACTGTGAAAGCATTATGGCATTTATCTTTTTAAATTAATATCCTAACAAATGTATGCCCAAGGTTCTCTGAATTGCATAATATAAGAGTTTGCGGTAAGAATATGACTGTCCAATAGGAGGCATAAGTGCCTTCATATAAGATCTAGCAAAGGATTCTATTATTCTTAGGCGGAATAGAAGTGGTGGGATCGATCCATTTTATGTAAAGAATAAAAGAATAATGTTATGATCACTTCATAGACACATATATTCGTTTGTGCTAGGAATATAATCCAGTAATAAACACGAAGGGAGAGTCAAAGAATACCTTTAGCTTTGATTGGATCCCCTTGTCTAGGGTCCTCCAATCCATGATGGGATTGGACAAATTATAGACGTTTCTTCTCTTGTCCAACTTAACTTTTGATAGAAACCCGCCTATTAAAAAGGAATTGGTCAGGTACTGTGTTCACCAAGATCTGCCCACCTTGCATGCGATTGGACAACCTAAATACAAGGTTTTTAAGTTTTAAACCAATGAAATGTTTTTAAGTTGCAGGTGTGACTGTGTTACATAGTGACACCGTTCGGCATCCTCACCTGCCTTTTGATTGAGGACATGCATAGCTGCGTAGTGAAAGATAGGCAAGATGAAGCGCTAGGATGCAGCGCTAGGACTGCATATCCTCTCCTGTGCATCGATCTCAATTTTAAATGATGAAATAAAGAAATTATTTATTTTGAGTTTATAAAATTATTGCTGAGCTATGATTGGTTGCCTTGGGCAACTAGAACAGTTCTGTTCTCAGACAATTCTGATAAATCTCCCGTTTTATTTATGTTAAAACCATGTAAACTTCCTCCATTAAAGGGAACCTACCACCCCGATTCTACCTATAAAGGTAGAAGGGGTGGTAGGTGGATGGATGGGACGTGAGGAGAGCCCTTTTTTGGGCTAATCCCCACATCCCGGGTGTCTTTTATAAAACTTTATTGCAGTTATATGCTAATTTTTTTATGCGGCTACTGGGGCGTGGAGTAGCCGGACATGAGGCTACTAGTCGCGGCTACTACACGCCCCAGTAGCCACGTTACTCCGCCTAGTAGGTAAACTTCAGCGCGCAGCTCCTGGTAGCTGCGCGCCCTCGTCCGGGTCCCCTGCCTTCGGCTGCGCGGCTCTGGGGCCGGAACTACTGCGCATGCGCAGTAGCCGGGGGACTTTGACGAGGGCGTGCAGCTACCAGGAGCTGTGAGCCGAAGATTACCTCCTGTGACTGAAGGGGTATCAGGTGTTAGATTTCAGACAACCTGATATAGGGATAACTTCATGATAGGTGAGCAAAAAAATAAATACTAGAATACCCCTGATTCAACAGATCAAAGACTGCACAATGTGAATGAGGTTTAATAAAGGGCTGAATGAGCAGATTTATCAAATGTTACGAAAGACAATCACCTGTAGGATTTGGTCACCCTCTTTCATCCCTTCTCTAGCTGCAGGGCTACCTTCCTGTACTGCTGCAACAAATATTCCAACATCATTTCCTCCAGCAAGGCGAAGTCCAATACTTCTTTCCTTCTGAAACTGGACTAGGCGTGCATCAGGACTATACCTAAAAATAGTAGTAGTTTAAAAAATAACTCAAGGTTGCAACGGACATGATCCACCTGTTCTCTAATACCCCTTTATTCATTTTCCAGTTCCATAGCAAATGTGAACTAACATTTGTTTTAACATTATTTTACACAAAGTATTTGTATTTTCCTGAAGGCCCCAAATCTACTAAAAGAATGCTTGGATTTGAGGGACATTGAAAGAGGAATGCAACGCATATAATGAGAGGCTCTGACCTCCCGATATACCCAGCAGGGCAGTTCTAAGCCAGGTCCTGCCTGGCACAGAATTGCACTGTAGCCTGCACCACTTCCTGGTACAAGATTTAGGTAGTTCACAGCCCCATTCATGCCCTCCAGTTACCTGCCCTGGTAAAGAACACCCAGACAATATGCCAATTGAATTACAGTATATAGACATCAGGGTAGGAAGTTAAAACCCATTAGGTCCAAAATTATTTACAATATAAAACTTTCATAGTGCCATGCATGAGTCTCACATAGGAACAGAAGCTTAACTTAATGGGAAATATTTCTATTCATTGTGGATTTAAAGGCTATATATTATGTATTTATTGTTTTTCTACTCATGTTATGTTTATATTAGAATATAAAGTATTTTTTTTATTTTCGAAATGTCACACTATATAATTATTTTCCATAAATTTCTCCTACTTTTTGGCTTATATATGAGTGTTTGTGAGTTTCCGTACATTGATAGTGGTCATTATTTTGTTTCTTTATTCATGCATTTGTTCTTAATGCGTTTATATGTATCCTTAAATAGTTTGAGGTTTTTCTACATTTGGACTTGTTTCCTGTTTGTAACATTTTAATAATGAGTAAAGAAAGTGAATGAACTTAACCCTTTAACCAGAATTACTGCAAACCTTTTTTGTGTTTCCATTTTTCACTCCCCACCTTCCAAGAGCCATAATTTTTTGTTTATTTTATTATTTTAGTTTGTATGAGGGCTTGTTATCTGTGCAAGTGGCAGTATTAAATATTTATTGCGAAAGGCTGGAAAGAAGACAAAAATGACAAAAATCCACTGTTGTAAATATGATGCCTCTAAGAAAATGGCACAACTTTCACTGTGCGCTCCAAATGACGGCTCTACTTTACTCTTTGGGTTTGTACGATCAGAGAGATTTATATAGTTTTTATTATGTTTTAGTACATTTATAAAATGTATATCTTTTATACAAACAGAATATGGTGAAACAACGAAACTTTAACACCAATAACTTTCATACTTTGGTGCAAAGATCTGTGTCATTTTTTGCAGGATGAACTGACATTTTTCAGTGCTATTATTTTTGGGAATATATGAACTTTTGATAAATTTTTAATTGATTTCAATCATTATGTGTTGTGAAACGGTGAAAAAGTGGAGATTCTGAAATTTGGACCCATTTTTGGTTACGGGATTCACCAGCGGGAATAATCATTGTTATATTATGATAGACTGAGCATTTTGGGATGTGGTGATTTTTTTACTTGACTCCTAAGGGATTTGGTCACCAATCTAGAAATATTGAGGTATAATAGAAAATTACTGGATCTGTATACATCCCAGACCCTGTTATGGTGAGGGTTCCTGGCACAGCAACTGTATGGGTTGTTAAGGGGTTAAATAAATGTGCGCCATTTAGAAGGAAAACAAAATATACTATACCCGACTCTTAGGTCATCAATGTCCTTGGCCATAGGTGGCTCAATTTCTTCCCTGTATTTGGTATCCATTGGAGGTTCACTGTTAACTGAAAAGTAAAACAAATTAGGAAGCACTAAAATACTCATGAACAGCTCTCACATTAGCGCTGATTTTTGAATTGGTTACTATGAACCAAAACCAGGTATTGAAACGACACTAATAATGTATGATGGAAAAGACCAGCGACATTACATTCCATGATGAGTACAAATACAATAGATACCTACAACAGTAGTACATCAGAGACCATGGCGTCTTACCATTTTCCAGTTCTACTGTCTCTATCTGTGGGCTTGGTGCTCCATTAAATGAATTACTCTCCCTGCAAAACATAAAATACACAAAAAGAGATAAAAAAAAATGGCTCCAAACAAAAAAACAACAAATAAGCATTTTTAAAGGCTATATCCAATGGCTCTTACGCAGGGTTTTCAAGACTCTCAGAGGAGCTCCTATGGGTTGGTCCAGTCGGGGGAGGGGGAGGATGAGAAGGTGGTGGATCTGAGCTCATCTCAGAAATATCTGTTATAATGAAAAATAAAGTTACACTTAATGGTCTGACATAAAAATTGTGGCAACTGAAAATGTATCAAGCTGCTGTAGACACTGGCTGGCCACCTGAAATCTATGAATTATCTGTTATCAGCTGCAGACAAAGACACCTAAATCTGATTGTCCCATTGAGAAGGAGTGGCAGCTCACTTACAGAACTTACACAACCTCCATATAGATGGTGGAACCTCTCCTCCCAGCATTATATGGTTATGTCTATCCTCAGAATGTATACTTGTCACAACCATTTTAAAATATAAAACAGATTCCCGTAGATCATTGTTTCTTCTATCATAGGGCCTTCAAATGTGAGACTTCAGGGGACCTACACCCATGATTCTTGGAGTTGCGGAGAGTCCCAACAGACTTTGAAAAATGTATGTAGTTACTTTTTTTAAAACACCAATATTTTGTCAATTTCCTGTGATATGATTAGCATTTACTGTGAGGATGATTTCCAAATTCTGTACAATGCTTCTTGTCTAAAGTATTTATCTGACATGTATTCTGTTATAGTACATATGTAGGATGTATACAACCACTTACCATCTGGGATGGAGCTCCTATCTTCACTCTCACTGTCCCTTACTTCTGGAATGTTGACCAGGAACTGCCGATTATCCCTCAAAACAGTGAGAGTAAGTTTGCCCTTTGACTTCTCAATTAGCCGGCGTGTGTCTACCAAAGACATATTCTCACTAGCCACACCATTTATCTGGAAATTTATAGAAAATATACTTTATTTTAAAGTGAAAAGCCCAAACAGAAACAAAGATTAAAGCAAGTTAGCGAGAGAAGCAGGAGGGTGAAAAGGGTAAGCGAGGAGTCAATAACCTTGAGAATGAGGTCGCCCTCCTGGAGAGATTTTTCCTGAGCTGCCAGACCAGTCTCTGTAATATGTTTAATGAATATCTGACTGCCCAGCTTCAAGCCATATTCTGTAAGGGAAATGTAAATGAGAAAGAAACATAGTACAGTAAAACAAATGCACTAATATTAATAGTAGAGAATTAACTATTATACATTGCACATGCCTGCAGCATACCTTGATTTTCCACACGTTTCACCAGTACAGTTTTAACAGGTTTGGATGGTACATCCTGAATGGGAAGGCGTTTGAACCCAGACACCAGCTGTAAGCCATTATGATCTCTTTCCTCTGGCTCGCTGCCCGATCCCCTCCTTGAGTAGTCTCCTGCCTCACTTGCAGAACCCTCCAGCACACTACCATTGTCCTTCATTCTACTGGAAGCCCTCATATCACTGCCAGAGGCATATCTCTCTTTACCAGTCCTCCTCCTTGAATAATTTCCTATGTCGCTTCCCCCATCCCGCGTTCGGCGATGTCTGGCACGGTATGAAGATGGTGTGCGAGAGCCCGCAGAGCTCCTTCCACTAGAAGAATCTCCTTCGTAGCCCTGTGCAGTATCCTCATTGGGCTCTCTGCTGGAGCTTGCATATCTTTCTCTCCACTCTACAGGAGACTCTGGCTGGTATTCTTCGTCCCTAACATAGGATTCAGATAAGCGGTCTGAGGAGTTTGTTGTTCGCAAGGGTCCCGTAGAGGCTGGCATAGAGTTGCTCACAGGAATTTGAATTTTTCGTGGTCGTTTTACTGTCTGTAGCAGGAACACAAATAGGGTATATAAAAGATTTGACAGAAATCTAATATTATATATATATATATATATATATATATATTATATATGACCAATTTGACATGCTTTGTGCTGCGCTGCGTAATATGTGTGCGCTATATAAAGAATTATTATTATTATTTCACTATATATTTATTTATAATGAATAATATTGACTTCCAGACCAAAGTGACAAACCATAGTCATTGCCCAATGCACTAAATAGTAATTATATTCAGTGTATAAGTCAGAAGTCAGTCAATATGGCTAACATGCTTACAATTAGCACAAAGGGAAAGACACTATTGAAATCCAGTTAATATAGGCAAGGTAACCCCCACATTTATCAAAACTTTCCAACAGAACTAACTTTGCAGCCAGTAAACCAATCACACTGCAGTCTTCAGTGAAAAAAGATTAAGTGATATTTTCATAAACATGCCTAAACATACACGATGGAAAGAAATGGTTGCTTACCACATTGGCAGTTTTGGCACAGGATTTCAGAGTGTGTATTGCAAAAGATGAAGTCACATTTTCCATAGATACACCATTCACCATTACTATGCGATCTCTGGTCCTGCAGAATCCAAATTTTATAGTTAGATCAGAGCAAAATTAAGAGGGAAAACTTAACGTGGAATTGTGAGAACAAGAACATGTGCCTATTCTAGCTAAAGCTTTGAGAGATTGTCAATCACCCAGTCCTGTCATTCCCTCTATTGGTAGACCTTTCAACCATTACAAAGTTTGTCGGTAATATAGAAAAAGACCTACTGTAATCTACCATCAGCAGGCCCACTGCGTACAACATCTGACACAATGACAGAGTTATCTCCATCTGTTCTTGATGGTCGATCTCTGCCTCCAGAGACAGCAATACCAAATCCTCTCCGAGCGTCCTATAGACAGATGGCAGGTTATAAAAGAAATCACATTCTGTTCAATACAGTGAATATAATAAATAGTGAAAATAAATGTAAGCAAAACTATGGCAATTATTTAAAGGAAATCTACCATGAAAATCAAGCCAGGGACACTTACGCATAGATCCAGGCACCATGAATGTGGCTATGTTCTTATATTTGTTATCCATGGCTTCTCTCCTTCAAAAATTAACTTTTAAAATGATGCTTTTGAACCTGAGGTGCTACGGTGGGTGTTTCCAGAGCCCCTCAGTGCTGCAGCTTTACAGGCTGTTACAATAAGCCTCCCTCTGCTCTCTCCCTCCTCCGCTCCGCCTATGTAAACCAGCAGCAGCAGGAAGGGGAAGGAGACTGACTCTGCTCATTGTAATAACGAGCAAAAGGACATTACCACTAGAGCCCTACAGGCTTCTATTTAAGGAAAGGGGCCATGTGTAACAAATATGAGAAGATTACCATGCTCATGGTGCCTGGATCTTTGAGCAAGTGTCCCTGCTTTATCATTTTTATGGCTTACAAATAAATATATTGATACCCAGCTACTAATGAAAAACGCAACAGATGCACACCGGAAACATAATAAGGTCTCAAATGGCAAGTTAAACCATCCCTCCACCCAAATATCATAATATGACAATTTATCAGGCTTAAATAGCCAACATATATGCTTTCTGTTCGGCCCCATTTGTGGTAGCTTAAAAGGTCACAAGATGCATTATTTGTTTGTAGGTCCTATAGCAGTGATGGCGAACCTATGGCACGGGTGCCAGAGGCGGCACTCCGAGCCCTTTTTGTGGGCACCCGGTCCATCGTCCCAGCACACCAGACAGGACTCAAAGAATCTTCCTGTAGTTCCAAGCAACTTAAAAGATGCTGCTTTCAGTCATATTTTGATACTTCCTTCGCTACTTGGGACTGTAGATAGAGGGGGAATGAGTAGACAGGGCTGAATTATCTTTGGAGAACCTCCTGCTGGCCCCATGATTCTCTGTGTACAGAGGTACACTGAAAAGAAGTGATGTAAATTTTCCATCTTTCTACAGTGTTGCTGTTCTCAGGAGGCCAATATGATTGAAAGTTGTTTAACAGGGAGCAATAAGTTACTGCTTTAATTTTTAGTTGGCACCTCGTGATAAATAAGGGGGGTTTTGGGTTCAGTTTGGGCACTCGGCCGCTAAAAGGTTCGCCATCACTGTCCTATAGAATCAAAGATAAAGGTGTCTGAAGTCACAATTTCCCGGTTGCCTCTAAACATGACTCACCACTGGCAAAATATGACAAATTGGTGAAAATGCACAAAAAAAAGAGGGAATTTAAAAAAAAATAAAATAAATAAATAATAAAAATAAATATATGTGTGTAAAATATATATATATATATATATATATATATTATATATATATACATATACAGGCAGTCCCCGGGTTATGTACAAGATAGGGTCCATAGGTTTGTTCTTAAGTTGAATTTGTATGTAAGTCGAAACTGTATATTTTATAATTGTAGATCCAGACAAATTTTTTTTTGCCCCAGTAACAATTGGAGTTTAATTTTGTTTGCTGTAATGGGACCAAGGATTCTCAATAAACCTTCATTACAGACACTTTTAAGCTGATTATTGCAATCTGGGACTATAGCAAAGCATCCAGAGAGCTTCACCAGAGGTCACAGTGGGCAGAGGGGTCCGTCTGTAACTATGGGTTGTCTGTAAGTCGGGTGTCCTTAAGTAGGGGACCGCCTGTATATATAATAATATTTCCTATCCTACCTGAAGTGGGTATTGTCTTAATGGGGTAAAATCTAGTGACAGTATCCCTTTAATCAATGTTTGGTTTAATTTCTTTTGGGTCCCTCCTAAAATAGCCAAATACTTCTGTAAAGTAGCTGTCAAAGCATCAGACACACCCACCATCTATTCTTCCAGTTCAGGCTTAGGTAGTGACTAACTAAAAAATTTACAGCCGTTTAATGAAAAAAAACAACAGAAAAGGTGCAAAAAGCATATGGGGGCACCATTCATGCCTCATATATAGTCAAACTACGATTTCTGGGTTTAGGACCCTTACCATTTTTTGGCTTGTGCATACAGGAGATTTTAAAGTGTTTTACAATTTAGGAAATTATAGAAATGCCATCTTTTGTCATACATCAAGGCCTTTATAGATAAACACTTGGTATATGCTGGGAGCATTCTCATCACATATTCAACACTTGGCACTGAACAAAGCCTTATAGCAACTAATCACCTTAGAATTAGTAGGACCCAGCTAAAGTTTGTTTTTGCAAATCTTATGAGAACAAAGGATTGAATGTGATGGATTTCAACATGCCTTATCATTTTCTTCCAAAGGGACATAAGTGATCCCCAAAGATGCCTTGTAGGGGTTTATCACCCTCTACACATTGAATATCTGCATTTGTGACATAGCCCAATAAATAGATATATGTACACATATATATAATAGAAAGACAGCTACTTAAAATATATAGACAGCTTTTGTGGAATAACAAATACAAGTCTAAAAGGCTGTAACTTGGGATCTGTAGTTAGAAAATTAGTCAATGCTATCTATACATAACTACCTAGCTACATAACTATTTATCACAATCCTGTTGACACTAGGTGGTTTGACCTACGCCTGGTATTTCTGCCGCAGTACTTTATGTATACTTGTAGAAGCAAGTATAACAGAGCAGATTATGCATTCAGTAAAATAATAGTTATTAACATTTTGCTTCTATTCATTAGGGATCTTCATTGTTTCATCTGTCCTGTTCAGGTTATGGACACACACACACAAAAAAAAATAAAAAAAAATAAATAAACCTAATTTTGTAATGCCGGAATATCCATGATATGTAAATAAAATGAAATGACTAGAAAAGATCAAATCACTGGCATTTAAAAGGTGGCCTCAGGGAAAACAATTCAGCTTCATTACAACAGACAGCTCATTCAATTATAATTTTGGAAGGAAAAACCCTTTAAGGCCATGTTCACATGTTGCATTTCTAAACAATTTAAACAAAAGGTGTGAACACAGCCTGGATGAAAACAATATACCCCAGTGGAAAAAGTGACTGCCATTATGTGTACAAACCTGTAAGAGACTAGAACCCATGGGGAATGGCCATCACCTGTTTCACTGGGATGTCACAGCATCATTTTGTATTGTCATGTGCTCCAAGGTGAAGGCATCTTAACCTTGTAAGGGTGAGTGGTGGTTCAGGCACAACTAATGATCTCCATAAAGCAGTGTACAAGACAACAAAATCTCACCGTCTAAAATATTATGAGAAGAGCAAACTCACCCTGTTCAGTGTGACTGTATACTGCTCCCATATGGTCATCTCCTCCATTTCAGACACCTGGTAAGAAAAGTAATACAATACCCATTCAGAGAGGCGAGCTGTACTTCGCTACATACTTGCAATACAGTTTCATCATAAACGAAATAAAATACAAGGAAGGGCATGATCTATCTTCCTGTAATATTCCTTCATTATTATCACATACAATTGTGGGAAAACCTTCTCATACTTTGCTTAAAGCCCATACCCCATAACAACTGTAAACTGATGGTATTATATTATTAAGAGCAGTTACCTCTTTAAACCAGAGAGAAAACTACACAGAAAGATGCTTAATTTACTAAAAAATGGTGAGAAAAACTGCATAAAAAGAAGCTGAAATAATATATACAGCAAATAAACACACAATGTTATGTCACGACCTGTGCTATGAACAATATACTTTCTATTACATGCTACTTGCTTCTTATATTACGTACCTGAAACCTTACAGCCATGCCCGAAACCTCAAGCAAATAGTGCTGACAGCCTGCGTGATGCTGTACACAGGGGTCAGCACAGCTACACTGGGGGAGGGCGGGAGGGCTTCTTCCAGGCTCACCTGTGCACTGCTGTTTTTCTCCCAAAAGTGCCCTCCCACAGTGACACAGGAAGGCATATTAAGAAGGCGGGGAATCAGGACGGGAAGCAGGTGGAAAACACAGTAAATAAGGAGGGATAAGGTGTCTTCCTAGGGCTATAGTGACATGTCTATGTGGTTAGTCACTTCTCAGACACACTAGGTTAGGTCATACAGAAGCTTTACATTTACCTATACTGATAGGATAAAATCATTAAAACCAGAAGCCTTTTTGATTAATACAGAGATCAAAAGTTTTCTTTTGGACAGTTATGTATGATATTCTACAGTATAGTTATTATGTAACATTATGCATTGCAGTTAAAGGACCACTCCAGCTTATACAAGTCAAGGTTATCAGTGATTGATATGTGTCAAGGATTGGTTCCGGTTTACTTTGCTGTAGCCTATGGTGGCTGATAAAAGGGAGAACTCGCAATACATTAACCCCTTAAGGACCAGACCTTTTTTGTTTTTTGCGTTTTCATTTTTCACTCCCCAATTCAAAAATCTATAACTTTTTTGATTTTTTTCATGTAAAGAGCTGTTTATGGGCTTGTTTTCAGTCAATTCACAGTGACTGTATCTAATATTCCATGCCGTGTACTGGGAAGCGGGAAAAAAAAAAATCAATGCAGTGAAAATGAAAAAAAAAAAACGCATTTGCACCATTTTCTAGTGGGCTTGGATTTTACGTCTTTCACTAAGCCCCCCAAATGACATGTGTACTTCATTCTTTGGGGTTAGTACGATCATGGAGATATGATATTTGTATAGGTTTTTTTACAATGTTTTCATACATTTACAAAAATTAAAACCTCCTGTACAAAAAACAATTCTTCGTTTTGCCATCTTCTGGCTGCTAATAACTTTTTAATACTTCATGTATGGAGCTTTGGGTGGTGTAATTTTTCCAACTTTTGATGACATTTCCATTTTGAGGACTGTACGACCTTGTGATCACTTTTTATTGAATTTCTTATATTTTGCAAAATGGAAAAAAAAGTTACAAATTTCGACTTTGGCCGCTATTTTCCGTTACAGAGTTTTACGCTGGGAAAAAACATTATTATATTTTGATAGAGCGGACATATTCGGTGATGCCACATGTGGCATTTTTGACCCGGTATTAAGCATGTGTTTTCAGTCCGTTTTTAAACCACATCCGTTTTTTAACCGTCTACCATGCGTTTGGCTGCTTAGAACCGGTTTATCTTAATAGATAAACAGGTTCAAAGCAGCCAAACGCATGGTAAATGGTAAAAAAAAAGTGAATTAGTCTTACCGGTAATTCCATTTCCTTAGTCCACCATGACGGCCCACCTGGAGGATGACCCCTTGACCTCTGTAGGGACAGGAAGCAGAGAAGTTAAAAGGCCCCACCCCGGCATCCGTACTCCAGTGTCTACCAAATAACTACACCGGCTTGGATGCAACCCGATTTATTGCCTGTTAATATGCACAAACAAATAAATCAAGCAAGATTTTAAATACATTAAATGACATATCTAGGGTGGGAAAAAATATATGGGCCGTCATGGTGGACTAAGGAAATGGAATTACCGGTAAGACTAATTCACTTTTTCCCTTACGTCCCCATGACGGCCCACCTGGAGATATACCAGATGAATTATTTTTTAGGGAGGGACTACGGCCTGTAGTATCTTTCTCCCAAAGGAAAGGTCCATGTTATTCGGAATGTCCAATCTGTAATGTTTAGCGAAGGTAAGTGAAGAAGACCAGGTAGCCGCTTTACATATCTGCTCAATTGTGGCTCCTCTTCTTTCAGCCCAGGAGGTAGCCATCGCTCTTGTGGAATGGGCTTTTATGGTATCTGGCACAGCCATTTTCAGAGCCTCATAAGCCTCTTTGATGACGGTTTTTATCCATCTGGATAAGGACGATTTTGAGGCCTTCTTCCCTTTGTTTTTCCCTTGGAATTGGAGAAGAATATTAGAGTCCTTCCGCCAGCTCTTAGAGACTTCTATGTACCTGAGTACTATTCTTCTTACATCCAGGGAATGCCAGCTGATTTCCTTAGCGGCTCTTGGATTCTGGCAAAATGAAGGTAGGACCACTTCCTGGTTTCGGTGGAAAGCTGTGCAAACCTTGGGGACAAAGTTTGGGTCAAGCGTTAAAATGATCCTGTCATCTGAAATTAAACAATAAGGTTCATTTATAGATAGAGCCTGAATCTCGCCAATCCTTCTTGCAGTAGTGATTGCAATTAAGAAGGCAGTTTTCAAGGTAAGGTTTCTAAGGCTTACAGATTCAATTGGTTCAAACTGAGGTCCAGTAAGAAAATTTAGCACTAAGGATAAGTCCCAGGGAGCTACTGAAGGTTTCACTGAGGGCCTGATTCGGACAGTTGCTTTTACAAACCTCTTTATCCATCTATGATCCGCCAGGGATGAATCAAAGAACACACTTAGTGCTGCAATCTGGACTTTAAGGGTACTAGTCTTAAGGCCCATGTCGAACCCAGCTTGCAGGAATTCTAAGATCTGTAAGATATTAGGAGAAGATTGATTGGGAACTGCTGGACCACAGAAAGAAATAAACTTCTTCCATATCTTCAGGTATATAGCTGAGGTAACTGGTTTTCTACTGGACTGTAGAGTAGAGATTACCTTGTCCGAAAGGCCTTTTGCCCTCAAAAAGCTCCTTTCAGGATCCAGGCTGAGAGCTTGAGATCCTGTGGCTTCGGATGAAAAAGCGGCCCTTGATGGAGGAGATCTTCCTGAATGGGTAGCATTAGAGGTTCTGCTAGAGCCATCTTTTTTAGGAGCGGAAACCAGCTCTTTTTGGGCCAGAAGGGAACAATGAGAATGACCTTGGATTCGTCTCTTTGAATTTTCCGGAGAACTCTTGCAATTATAGGCAGAGGAGGAAAGGCATATGCCAGAGGAGCGTCCCACTTGTGGCTGAATGCATCTAACTTCGAGGTGGTCTCTGAATAACAGAGAGTAGAAAAGTTCCGCTTTCGTATTTTCCCTGGTGGCAAACAGATCCACTACAGGTATTCCCCACATCTGGGTTAGAAGCTGGAATACTTTTTGGTTCAGACACCATTCGTTGTGGTCTAGTTTTTTCCTGCTCAGAAAATCTGCCACCTTGTTGTCCTTCCCTCTCAGATGAACTGCTGATAGAGACTTGATGTTCAATTCTGCCCATGAGAATATTTCGCTCGAGAGGTCTGAAAGGTCTGGAGATCTTGTACCCCCTTGATGCTGTAGGTAGGCTATTGTCGTTGAGTTGTCCGATAGGACTTTCACGTGTTGTCCCACCAGAAGATGATTGGCTGTCTTCAGGGTTTCCAGGACTGCCCTCAGTTCTCGATAGTTGGACGACATTCTTTGGATATGAGGAGGCCAACTTCCCTGGAAGAAGGACCCTGCTATGTTCGCACCCCAGCCCTTTTGACTTGCATCTGTCTGGACTATAGATAGGGGCCAAGGATGCCATGGAACTCCCCTCTGTAGGTGTGTAGGAATGGTCCACCACACTAAGGACTGTTTGACCGCAGGAGTAATGCTGATGCAATTGTCCAGATGTAGGGGATCTTTGTCCCATGATTGTAGTATCCAACCTTGCAGGACTCTCGTATGGTTCTGTGCCCACTGGACACACTGGATGCAAGATGTTAACTGCCCCAGGAGCTTCATAGCATCTCTTATCGAGCATCTCTGGCGATGGAGAAAAACGTTGACCTGACCTACCAGGCGTTCTGACTTTTCTCTGGGAAGATAAGATTTCTGGTTCACAGAGTCCAGGAGGGTTCCCAGGAAAAGGATCTGAGTATCTGGATGCAAGGCAGACTTCTCCCAGTTTATAATCCATCCCAGATTCTGTAGCGTTTGGATTGTAAAGTCTCGGTGTAGAATAAGTTCTTCTCGATTTTTCGCTATTATGAGTAAGTCGTCCAGGTATGGAACGACCAGGACTTGATGTGTTCTTAAGAAGGCTACGACCTCTATGATGATTTTTGAAAACACTCTTGGCGCTGATGCTATCCCGAAGGGTAGAGACCTGTATTGGAAGCATAGTTTTTTCCCCTGTGGTGAGACTATTGCAAACCTCAAAAACTTTTGAGACGGAAGGTAGATAGGGACGTGGTAATACGCATCCTTCAGGTCTATCGTGCACATGTAGGCTCCTGGATGGATCAGTGTTACTGCAGACTTTATTGACTCCATCTTGAACTTCCTGTACAAGAGATGCTGGTTCAAACCTTTGAGGTTGCAAATCATCCTGTGGGATCCATTTGGCTTTTGGATGAGGAACAAGGGGGAGAAGTGACCGCCCTTCCACTTTTCTTCTGGAACAGGTGTAATTACATCCATCTGAATGAGTTTCTGGACTTCCTGAAAAATTAAAGCAGTCAACTTTTGAGACCCCAGCCTGGTCAGGATAAACTTTTGGGGAGGAAGAGATGTTAATTCTAGCTTGTACCCTTGCTTTATTATGTCCAGAATCCAAGGGTTGGATGTGATCTGGGACCATCGTGCAAGGAACCCTAGTAACCTTCCTCCCACTCTGGCGTCATTGTCTCCCAAATGAGGTTGAATTACTGGAGCTGAGGAGGAAGCCTCTACCTCTACCTCCTTTCGGATGGCTCCAGCGCCCTTGCTTGCCTTTGCCTCTGTATGAATTTTTTCGATCTCTAAAGTCCTGAAAGGGCTGTTTTCTGGGTGGTTTTTTAACCTCAGGAAACCCTTTCTTTTTGTCCGCCGCCTTCTCCAGAATAGAGTCAAGTTCAGGACCAAACACAAATTCTCCCTCAAATGGAATGCTGCAAAGTTTGGACTTTATCCTGAAATCCCCACACCATTGCCTTAGCCATAGCGCTCTTCTAGTTGCAATGGACAATGCTCCTTCTTTTGCAGAGAACCTGACGGATTCACCAGATGCATCGGCAATAAAGGCAGTAGCCGACTTTAAAGTTGGAAGAGTCTCTAACAGGAGTTCTCTGGGAGTGCCTTCCCTAATGTGATTTTCCAGCTCAGATAGCCAGAAGTACATCGTACGGGCAACCGAGGTAGTGGCTACATTCGCTTTTAGATTAAGCATAGCAGACTCCCAAGCTTTTTTAAGTAAACAGTCAGCTTTCCTATCCATAGGATCTTTTAGCTGGATAGAGTCTTCAAAGGGCAGGTCAGTGCGCTTTGTTAATTTTGTTACCTGGACATCAACCTTGGGAGGTGAATTCCAGAATTTAGTATCATTTTCGTCAAATAATAGACGATTCCTGAATTCCTTAGACACAGAAATCCTCTTTTCTGGATCTCTCCACTCTTCCTGAATGAGTTGTTTGAGAGTATCGTTAATGGGGAATACTCTCTTTTTCTGGGATCTAAGGATGCCAAACAGCTCATCCTGAATGGATCTAGCTTCTTCCACTTCTTCAATTTTTAGAGTATCACGAATGGCTTTAAGCAATTGGTCTAAGTCGTCAGAGGAAAACAGATATCTGGATTCCATTTTTGAAGCGGATAGAGAAGTGGATGGCTCCAATTCTAGAGAATCCTTAAAGGAGGAATTATCCTCTGAGTCAGGGTCTGATTCTGAGGCACATATTAAGGCCCTTTTGGGTGGGGGCCCAGGGAGGCTAAGTGAGGCTATGGAGGAGGCTACAGAAAAATGGACTTCTTCTTTAATGAAAGCACGTATCTCTTCCCTAAAGCCTGTTCGCTCTTCTTTTAGAAGGTTATCCAGACATTCCTTGCATACTGGTTTTTTATAATTAGAATTAAGCCTTGTATTGCACATGTTGCATTTACGATAGGCTGATTTCTTCCCATCTTTAGAGGGATCTTTGCTCCTCACTTTCTCTTTCGGCTCCTGCCAAGAGATAAGTGACAGCTTAGTATTTACAGGGGATATAACATATATATGAATAGAGCCCCTGCCCCATTAATCTTTAAGACACTCACAGAGCCTGTAGACAGGGGATCTGATACAGAAGATTCCATGGCCAGGACCTCGCTAGAAAAGATAGATACTTCCATGGGTCCTATAATCATAGGTAAGGGGGGCTTATTCACATACAGCAGTACAATATATGAAGAATCAAGTACATTAACACATCAGCCTAGTGTACAGTACCTTATCGGCGTAGTGGTAGGCGATCTAGACCTCAGAGTCAGAGTGACTACCTGCGACCAAACTTTTAAATTTTGGCGCCGCCGAGCCCCCAAACGTCACTTCCGGTGCGACCGGAAGTCCTGTAATTCGTGTGCCGCAGCACGTGATCCGGCCTCGGCCAATCAGTGACTCCAATCGTCACTTCCGGTGCGACCGGAAGTTCACCAACGAAGCGTCGGAGCACGTGACCGGAGCCACCACGCGTGCTCCGACTTCCGGGTACCCTGGAACTACGCGGAGTCGGGGGTAGAGCCGGCACAACAGTTCCCCACGGAGCCAGGGAGGACGCGCGATGCGCCGAGGCGAGGTCCGGGAACTGGCAGGGTAAGGGTCGGCCCGTGCCTGCAGACTTGTGCTCCCCCCACTGCCCCCCTGGAGAAGGCCCGTGAGGAGAGATCTATCTCTGCTCCCTGCCCTGTGTAGGGACAGGAAGACACTGGAGTACGGATGCCGGGGTGGGGCCTTTTAACTTCTCTGCTTCCTGTCCCTACAGAGGTCAAGGGGTCATCCTCCAGGTGGGCCGTCATGGGGACGTAAGGGAAAACGGACTGAAAATGCATGCTTAAAAACGGGCCAAAACGCCACATGTGGCATCACCCATTGGGACGCGGCGATTTAGAAAATGTTTATGATTTTCAATGTTTTTTATATCAGTTCTTGAAAAAGGGGAGGGATTAGAATTTTTAGGTTTTTAAATTTAATTTAAAATTTTAAAAGTTTTTTTTATTTTAATTTTTTTACTATTTTTTGCACCCCTTAAGGTACTTTAACCCTAGGTTGTCTGATCGATCCTACCATATACTGCCATATTACAGTATATAGGGATTTTGCACATTGTAATAGATAGCCTAAAACATGACAGCCTTTGATCTTTGTGTGACCCGAGGCTGTCATGGCAATGGGGAGTGACGGATCAGAGCCAAGATGGCGGTGATGCGTGCCTCCAGGCTTGTTAATGCGATCAAAGGGTTAACACCCGCAATCGGTTCTAGCACCAATCGCGGGTTTTAGCAACGAGTGTTTGCTCCATTGTGCAGCAAACACCCATTGAGCATGAAGAGGCCGCTTTAGGGTGGGGACACACATGGCGCTTTTAGTCAGTTTTTAAGCAGTGTGTTAAATGCATGCATTTTTGATAATTGGGAAAAACGGTCAAAAATTGATGCGCTTTCAAAAATGAATACGTTTTTTTAATGGACTACTTAAAAACGGCCTAAAAACAGGTTCAAAACGCTACCTGTGCCACCGCCCTTATACTCCCCCCTCCGCTACAGGACGTTCAGGAACGTATTTTTGCATTAAGCCAAGCCAAGATTTGTATTAGGGTCTCAAACAGCAGATTGCTGTGAGCTATAACAATGGCAATATACACTAGATACCATAAGTGTTTAACATTTTATGGGTGTAGGCAGATAATGGGGAATTCATTAAGCCACTTTGGAGGGTGCATTCGTTCATTCAGTTTTTCAGATGCAGTTTTCTATGTCCATACCAGGAGTGGAGTAGAAAGAGAGAAGGAGCAGCTTCTCTCAGTGATATGTTCTCACCCATTGTGAGCCACTCCTGCTTTTGGTTTGAAAAACTGCATATGAAAACGTTTTAACACACCCAAAGTAACTTGCTGTAAAAAAAGAATGCCTTCCAAAACATTTATGAAGGCTTTAAGACCTTTTTTTTTAAATTTACTTTTAAAACTTTTTGAACATAGGGGAAAGTCACATACAGCGCTTGCAATGGGTTTACAAAGGTGGTGGAGCTAGGCCCGATCACATCAGCGTTTCAAGCCCCCAGTGTTTTACTTGTAAATACAAAACACCAGGTCATTGAATGAAAACTCAGATTTGATCGTGCGGATCCTCACCCCGGGTGACCATACCCTAAAAGTAGAACTCGATAGATTCATCATCACAATGAATTTGTTGCAAAAGACTTGTTGAGCTCTGCACTGTGGGAGCTAGCGACACATTAATATATTCCCCCCAGTGTGTTTTAACAAGTCCTTGAGGGTGTGATCACATGACATTTACAAATAACCTGCACGTGCTCATTCAGCAAAAAAAAAAAAAAAAAAAAAATTCGAATACAGACACTTATAAAAGTATTTTTACACAATTTTGAAAACATGAACATAACAAGAGCTGGTATGATCTAACGTGAGAACAGTTATGGGTCTGCCATTCAAATGTAGTCAATCCAAATTAATCAGAATTAAAACCAATGTGCAATGCTAAGTGTATATGACCATGAGCTTCACATGGGCCGCAAGCATGATAATTTAGAGGTCAGTTGGAGATGGGCTCCTCACACCTCCCATTTCCATGAAAGCTTTGCGACTGTGCCGCAAATTGGAATAGGGCCTGCTCCATCCTTTACAGAAATTCCACACAGCTGGGTCACACTGTGGTGAGACATGTGAGGGAGATGTATGAAAAGGTGCAAGAGGGGCGGGGGAGAGTAGAGGGGCCACATTATTGGGAGAGGCGGGGTTGAGGAGGAGAAGGAACACAGATCAGTACTACTACTCCTACTCTGTATATATGGGCACAGCACAGCTCCGTACTACTACTCATATCCTGTATATATGGGAACAGTACAAGTAATGATAATCAAGGTTGATGGATATAAAGATTTTCCTTTTATATTTGTCATCATGCACAGACCTGTAACATTAAAGTAACGACTTTCAATAGATATATTTTGTCATAAACTTACAGGAAACTAGTCAGGTGGATTTGGGACACTAAACCACCCACAGGTCTTTATGGACTAATGGTTTAGTGTTCCAAATCACAATGTGTGATTACTGTCCATAAAGGCATTAAAAAAAAAATTCCTTGGTCCGGGGCTCTCAGTGCCTGTGTGATACTGATAGTGACGCCGGAGTAGTATATCCTGGCTTCACTGCACAAGCGCTGTAGATATGCAGCATGTACTATGATGTACCTTCAGTGAAACATGAGAAGACGCAAGGGCTCCAGATAAGTAAAAACACCCCATAAGGACCTGTGACTATTTAAGTGTCCCAAATCCAACTGACAAATTCTCTTCAACAATCCCAAGATCCCGCTGGTAGAAATCAGAGAGGCTCTGTCAGAGCGGCATGAGACAGGAAATGTGTATAGTACAACAAGGTCTCCTATAAGTCACTACGTTGTTGTATACTATGATTATTAAGGCTTGAGGAGATCCAATATCTGTCACTCTATGGTGCAATACTGGTATACTTGAGTTGGGGGCCCACTTGGGTGAGTTTTGTCCCCCCCCCCTATGCTGAACCCAAAGCTACGCCTCTTATGTAGCCATATGGTAGGTGTGAAAGGGTTAAGGTGTTAATACACACACCCAACCCTTGGTATATAGTAAACAGCAAAGTATTATCACTCATCTAATATTAAGGGATGATGACATGCTGGCCATTTGCAGGGTAGGTGAATGCCACCCATTGTTCGTTGATATCCACAGCCTAACAGAGAGAGGCCGACTATTAACTACTGGCTCTTCTCATTGACTACTGCTCATCCTTATGCTTTCCTACATAAATTGTAGGGAAAGACTTCTGTCTGATCCCCTTGTATTTCCCAGCCTTCTCTGGTAAAAAAAAAAAAATCTCTAGCCTTGTATTTTCTAAAGAATTGTGATATATCCCTTTGTAAGGGTAACAACTGTCTCTCCGATCGGCTCTCTGGGTCGCCTGAGCCAGTTGCCCAATTTACAGGCAGCTCTGAGAGCTCTGGACTGCGATCTGGCTCTGCTTCCCCCTTTTCTACTACAGAAACAGTGTGGCAGTCCTGGCAACTCGGCACAGAAATGAGGAGAACAGCAGTAAGGGGAGAAGGGGGGCTGTGTTACTTTATCCTCTGTGTAGCTGTCACTCCTCTCCTCTTCCAGGAAACCACAGCATAAAGGTCGTGGAGCAGAGGCGTAACAACAGCCCATCCTGCCTTATCCATGTGCGGCCGCCCGCGCCTCTCCCATGTCATCCACAGCCGGGCCCGCCCGTTACATCTCCGGCTGCCCATCCGTATCATCTGCAGCTGGGCCTGCCCTTCACATCTGCGGTGACACCCTCCCTTCACATCTACGGCCACCCCGACCTTCCGTTCCATTTGCGGCTGCCCGCCCAACTCATCCGCGGTCAGGCCCACTAGTTCCATCCGCACCCGCTCGGCCGCCCATCCCATCTGCAGATGCCTGCCAAGCACCTTTCATCTGAGACCCTGCAGCCGGGTTCACCGTTTACATCTGCAGCTGCATGTCCCTCCTTTCCATCTGTGCCTGCTCGCTCTTCTAATCTGCGGTGAGGCCCACCCATTCCAGCTGCGGACCACTCGTTCCAGTCCTTCTCTCTGTATGCATTTATATGGTGTATGAGTGTATATGGTGTATATATGCTGTGTATGTGTGCATGATGTCTATATACTGTATTTATATGCTATATGTATGTATACGCAGAACGGAGCACATTTAGCATTATTTATTATACACCTGTACCGGGAATAGGCCAAGAATTGCGACTTATACCCCCTCTACGCAATGTTGTGTATAAATGTGTGAATGTACATAAACCACGTATGAATGTATAAATGTATATGATTGCACATGACCAAGTATGAATATGTGTGTATATAACTACATAAATGTATGTAATTGATAAAATTGTATAAAATGTGTTTGAATGGGTTTTTTTTTTAGGGGGAGGGTCATGAAGGCGTCATCCATAGGGATCAGCCTCTCAAAGTTACACCAGGGTGTGTACTGTATATGTGAAACTGTCATTTTTAATTACCGTATATACTGGAGTATAAGCCGACCCGAGTAGAAGCCGAGACCCCCAATTTTACCACCAAAAACTGGGAAAAACTATTGACTCGAGTATAAGCCGAGGGTGGGAATTGCATTGGTCACAGCCCCCCCCCCAGTATACAGCCAGCCTGCCAGCCCCCATGTAGTATACAGCCAGCCTGCCAGCCCCCATGTAGTATACAGCCAGCCTGCCAGGCCCCATGTAGTATACAGCCAGCCTGCCAGCCCCCATGTAGTATACAGCCAGCCTGCCATCCCCCATGTAGTATACAGCCAGCCTGCCAGCCCCCATGTAGTATACAGCCAGCCTGCCAGCCCCCATGTAGTATACAGCCAGCCTGCCAGCCCCCATGTAGTATACAGCCAGCCTGCCAGCCCCCATGTAGTATACAGCCAGCCTGCCAGCCCCCATGTAGTATACAGCCAGCCTGCCAGCCCCCTAGTAGTATACAGCCTGCCTGCCAGCCCCCTAGTAGTATACAGCCTGCCAGAGCCCTAGTAGTATACAGCCTGCCCCTAGTAGTATACAGCCTGCCCCTAGTAGTATACAGCCTGCCCCTAGTAGTATACAGCCTGCCCCTAGTAGTATACAGCCTGCCCCTAGTAGTATACAGCCTGCCCCCCATGTTTTCTTCTAGCAGGCGCATGAGAGAAGCAAGAAGAAAGAACAGGAGCCGCTGAGAAGAAAGAAGACGGGACGCGCTGACATCGGAGGGTGAGTATATAAGTTTATTTTTTTAAGTGGGTAAATTTTTTGTAATAGACTCGTGTATAAGCCGAGGGGATGTTTTTCAGCACATTTTTTGTGCTGAAAAACTCGGCTTATACACGAGTATATACGGTAAAATTCCTTGGGAGTTTATTTAGATGGAATGAATCTTGCCATTTTGAGTTTCTATGTATTCACCACCACACATGTATACGTAAAATGGATGCTTTTACACATTATAGACTTCTATTTTTGTTTTCCGTATTCCATCCGGGAAAATGTATTTGTATATTTCCTAGAATCCCCCGGGTGGAGCTCAATGGCTGCAGGTATCCACATACCTGCAGAAGAAGCCCTTAACCCCTTAAGCCACCGTGATGTTGGGGAACATCATGCTGAGCTTCTGTTTGCACCACCATGACGTTACCCAACGTCACAGGGATCACGATGTTGCAGATCCTGTACAACCCGTGCAGGAGGCCAGCTGTACTTGACAGCAGAGCCAGCAGACAAGCAGCCGGGATCGCGATAGTCAAACATGACCAAAGCACCCACCCACCTCTTCAGCCAGCGATCGGCCACCTATCGCCCCCCCCTCCCCGGTATGGGGGTGCTGATTGCTTCCATGGCAATCCTGGGGTCAGATGAAGGACCGCATCGCTGCCTTGTCTTACTGCCTTCTGGGTCGGAGCAAGAACTGCAACTGTCAGTCTATGCATTTTTGGGCATCCAATCACACAAAAAACACCATAAAAATAATAAAGATCAAAAAAGCTTGAAGAATCTTTTTTCCAAAGGCTAGATTCTTTGAAGACTCCACATCCCAGCGATAATAGCAGACCCCAGGTACTCCGCCCAGGAGGCTGCCACTGTCCTAGTAGAATGTGCTTTCAGTGAGTCTTGAGAAGGTACATTTGATAACCTGTACCATTCCCTAACAGTTTAACTTCAGCCATCTTGCAATTGATCTTTTAGAGGCTTTGGCGCCTTTGCTTTTCTCTGTGAACTGAAGACTGAAGAAAGAGATTAGAGTCCGTCCTACAGCTCTTTGTTGCTTCTAGATACTGCATGACTTATCTTCTAACGTCCAAACAACTCCATTTCTCCTGAGAATGGATCACTGTAAAAAGACGGCAAGACTATTTCTTACTATTACACCACTTTTGGAAGAAAAAAAATTGTCAAATTTTAGGATAATTCTTTCATCAAAAATACGTAAAAATAGGTATTAACATGATAAGGCCTGTAGTTCATCGCGTCTGCGAGCCGTTGTAATCACTACAAGAAAAACACTCTTAAAAAAGGTGAGGTGTTTAAGATCTATATCCAGTATTGGCTCAAATGGCGGATTTGTTAGGGCTTCCAAAGCAAGTTTCAGGTCCCAAGGAGGGACTGTATTTCTAATTGTAGGCTTAAGTTGAAGGCATCCTTTTCATGAATCTTCCAATCCAGGGATGTTCAAGACCCATGAGTTTTGTGTCATGTCCTCTCAGACTGGAGCAAATGGTAGAAGCCCCCCCCCCCAACCTTTATGACCTCTGACTTACACTCCCCATGAAAGTATCTTTATTTTTTCCTAAAGGGGGAAAAAACTTACTTTTTATTTGTTTTATTTTCAGGAAAACCTTTTTTCTTGTTGGAAACTCTTTCAATAATAGATTCCAACTCCAGCCCAAACAATAAATTACCCTGGTAGGAGATGCCACATAATTTGTTCTTAGACTTGAAATCACCTTCCCACTGTCTTAACCCCTTCCCACCGTTTTTGCGTTTTCATTTTTCACTGCCCACCTTCAAAAATCTATAACTTTTTCCATGTACAGAGCTTTGTTATTACTTATTTTCTGCGTAAAAAATTACACTTCAAAATGGTGGTATTTAATATTTCATGCCGTGTACTGGGAAGCGGGAAAAAAATTCCAAATGCAGTTAAATTGGTGAATTTCACTGTACGCCCCAAATGACAGGTCTACTTTATTCTTTGGGTCGGTACGACTACGGGGATGCCAAATTTGTATAGGTTTTGTAATGTTTTCATACATTTACATAAATTACACAAAAATTTTTGGGGGATTTTGCCATTTTCTGGCGCTAATAACTTTTTTATACTTTTGTATACAGAGCTATGGGAGATGTTTTTTTTGCGACTTTTGATGACGTTTTCAATGTTATCATTTTTAGGACTGTACGACCTTTTGATCACTGATTTTTTTTTATTTTTTAAAATGGCAAAAAAGTGCCATTTTTGACTTTCCGTTACAGGTTTAAACACAGTGAAAAACTGTTATTATATTTTCCTAGACCGGGCAATTTCGGATGCGGCGATACCAAATGTGTTTATGATTTTTTACTGTTTATTTATATCAGTTCTAGGGAAAGGGGATGATTAGAATTTTTATGTTTTTAAACTTTTTTTTTTAATTTTTACTTTTTTCCAGACTCCCTAGGGGACTTTAACTCCCGGTTGTCTGTAAGATCCTATCATATACTGCCATACTACAGTATGGCAGCATATGGGGATTTTGCTCCTCATTGATAGCACAGTGTAATGAATAGGTTAATATGAAGCTTCTTCTGAAGATCCGAGGCTGTCATTACGATGGATTCGACTACGTTCAACTTTAAGTCCCCTTCCACACTAGCGTTGCATTTCACGTCAGAGTGCAATGCATGAAAAAATGACGTTTTTGGCTGCGTTTGTGTTCCATTTTTCCTTGGAGTCATTAGCGTTTTCGGTGCATTTTTCATTTTTCTTAAGTCAATGGGAGACTCGAGCATTTTTCAAAGGGACCATGGTTCGGGAATAAAATGTCTTATTTAATTGAAAAAGAATGTTTTCTGATAAGTTAGCAGATGTATCCAAACATCTGTAATCTATTCTTCACTGTTCCGAGCGTATATTATCTCCCGACAAGTTAGCAGATGTGAAGAACAGTGAAGAATAGAATAAAAACTGAACACAGTGAACACAGGATCATTTAAGTGAAAAACACAGTGAAGAATAGATTGCAGATGTTCGGCACATTTGCTTATGTTTCCATACATCTGCAATGTGTTCTTCACATACTATTTTGTTTGCACCATTCCGCGCGTATCTCCCGACAAGTAAGCAGATGTGCCGAACATCTGCAATCTATTCTTCACTGTGTTTTTCACTGTTTTTCACTTAAATGATCATGTGTTCACTGTTTTTATTCTATTCTTCACTGTTCTTCATTGTGTTTTTTTAATTAAATGCTCGATCTCGAGCAGGGGAATTATTTACCTAGCAACCCATCCGTTTAAAACGCATTGCACTCGCAATAATTGCGAGTGCAATGCGTTTTTGATGCGTCTCCATAGACTTGAATGGGGCGGGAAAAACACCCGTGAAACGCAACAGTAGAGCATGCTGCGATTTTGACGCGCGTCAAAACAAACGCATGCACGCGCGTGAAAAAAAATGCAAATAAGGACAAGCCCATTGGAAACAATGGGACATAATGCAATGCAAGTTCTGCGCGTCAAAATCACGCGCAGAACTCGGGCATGAAAGACGCTAGTGTGGAAGTTTGTAATAGCCGATTCCCAGGCACGTTTTAACAGGGCGTCACACTTTCGATCCATGGGATCTTTCAATTGTGCCCAATCTTCAAAGGCAAATCAGTTTTTTGGTCATTGTGGTTAATGAACCATCCACACTCCGTTGTAGGTCCCAAATCTCTTTATCTTCAAATAAAAACCTGTTTCTGAACTCTTTAGAGACCGATAATTTTTTTCTTTCCACTCTTGATTGATTAACTCTTTAAGTGCATCATTAACAGGAAAAAAAGTCTTTTCATATCCCTAAACCCTCCAAACAACTCGACCTGTATGGATTTTGGCTAGACAACATCTTCTAAGTTTAGAGTATCCCGCACAGCTTTAACCCCTTAAGGATGCAGGGTTTTTTCGCTCATTTCTAGCTCTCCACCTTCAAAAATCCATAACTTTTTCATTTTTACGTGTACAGACCTGCTTATTTGGTGCGTAACACATTTTACTTTCCTGTAATGTTTTTTTATTTTAACATGCCGTGTACTGCGAAGCTGAAAACAAATTCCAAATGTGGAAAAATTGAAAAAAAAAAAAATGCACGTTCTTGTGGGCTTAGTTTTTACGACTTTGACTAGGCGCTACAAATAACACCTCTACTTTATTCTTTGGTTCGGTACGATCGCAGTGATACCAAATTTATATAGGTTTTATGGCGTTTTAATACATTTTCAAAAATTAAACGAATGTGTACAAAAAGCAAAAAAAATTTTTTGCAATCTTATGACGCTGATAACTTTTTCATACTTTGGTATATAGAGCTGTGTGAGGTGTCATTTTTTGCAAAATGAGCCGATGTTTTCATAGCTACCATTTTGAGGTCTGTTAGACATTTTGATCACTTTTTATTCCATTTTTTATGTGATGTAATTTGGGCGCCATTTCCCGTCTCGGAGGTCATCGCCGGCCGTAACCGGTTTTATATTTTGATAGATTGGGCATTTTGGGACGCGGCGATACCCAATGTATCTGTGATTTTTACTGTTTATTATGTTTTATATCAGTTCTAGGGAAAGGGGGGTGATTTGAATTTTTAAAATTTTATAAATTTTTTACATTTTTTCACTATTTCTTAGACCATCTAGGGTGCATTAACCCTGGATGGTCTGATCGTTCCTACCATATACTGCAATACTTCTGTATTGCAAAATAAGGCTTTTTTGCATTGTATTCGTTACAATGAGCCACTGCAGAAGCCATTTAGCCTTGGGTCAAACGATGACTTGAGGCTACCATGGCAACCGATGACGTTCGGGGAGTAACGATCGGAACAAAGATGGAGGCGCCCACGCGCCGCCGTCTTTTAAATGCCACCGGAGGGGACAACAACCCCCACCCTTGTATGAAGAGGACTCTGTAGAGCTACTGCGCAGAGCGTTAAGCGGTTAAGCAAATCCTGTAGATCATTTGATGAGAAAAAATATTGTGTACTGGGGCTCTTATCAGGGGGTTTAATGGACATGTCATCCTCCCTGGGATCTTTAACCCCTTAATGACCGCCCTATCGGCTTTTTACGGCGGTCATTAAGGGTACTTCTTCTGACGCAACGCGTTTCTATGGCGGCGCGTCAGTAGAAGATTTAGGGACATCGGGTCAGTATAGTGCCAGACCCGGCACTAACACTCGGGATCGGAAAAACTCTGGTACCGGGTGTCTAACCCCTTTCACGCCACGGTCAAGCATGACTGCGGAGTGTAAGTGTCCCCACCGTGGATCGGACCCCCCGGTGTGCTTTAGCCCCGCGGTCCGGCGAGTGCCCGGAATCTGTGTCACTGGGTTATAGGAGCTAAAACAGTAATAAAACTGAGTAAAATTGTAAAGTAAAATGATCTTTATTGTGTAAACATCACTAAAGGATTGAAATTTTAAAATTTCTTTGGTGGCAAACCCGTTTAACCCTTACCGACATGTGACGTAATACTACATCACATGCCGGGTTTGGGTGCATGGAGGGGGCTTACGGGCTGAGCCTTCTCCATAGCTGGTAAGTCTTTGCTGCATATTGCCATATCGCGGGTTTTCCCGCTGATCGCCGCCAGCACCACCGTATTCCCGGGGATCATCGCTCCCAGTGACGTCATCGGGGAGCGTCGATCCGTCGCCATGACAGCCTCGGGTCTCCACGTTAACCCATTCATTACAATGTGCATCAGCACATTATAATGAATGAGGAGGAAGATCCCCATATACTGCCATACTGTGGTATGGCAGTATATGATAGGATCATACAGACAGCCTAGGGTTAAAGTACCCTAGGGAGTCTGAAAAATAGTAAAAAAAAAAATATATAATTAAAAAAAACATGAAACCCAAATCACCCCCCTTTCCCTACAACTGATATAAATAGACAGTAAAATAACGGTTTTTCACAGCCTTTAACCCTGTAACGGAAAAAATGGAGCCCAAAATTAAAAATGGCACTTTTTTGCCATTTAAAAGAAAATTCTATAAAAAGTGATCAAAAGGACGTACAGTCCTAAAAATGACAACATTGTAAACGTCATCAAAAGCCGCTAAAAACAACACCTCTCAAAGCTCTGTATACTAAAATCTAAAAAAGTTATTAGCGCCAGAAGATGACAAAATCCCCCAAAAAAATTTAGTGCAAGAGTTTTTCATTTTTGTAAATGTATGAAAACATTATAAAACCTATACACATTTGGTATCCCCGTAATCGTTCCGACCAAAAGAATAAAGTAGACACGTCATTTGGGGTGCACAGTGAAATCCGCATAAATATCACCATTTTGAAGTGTAATTTGTTTTGCAGAAAATATAATCCATAGCACAGCTCTGTATATGAAAAAATAAAAAAAAAAGTTATAGATTTTTGAAGGTGGGGAGTGAAAAATGAAAACAAAAAAACAAAAAAGGGCTGCGGCGGGAAGGGGTTAAACCCTTACCACATTTGGACGTTCCTGAATGTCCTGTAGCGAAAGCAGGGAACCCTCTTCATACTCGCCTGGTGTTAGCTGTACAATGAAAGTCGCATGAAAGTCAGCGCAGCTGTGCCAAAATCCGATAGTGTGCTACACAATCCCAGCACAGACAATTGTTAAATACCCGTCACAGCCGCGCAAATCCCAAAATCAGCCAACAGTCCGACAAAAGTGTGATCTGCGACTCTCAGTAAATAAGGCCCATAGAAATCTCATCTGCACGATCTCACACAAAAATCAACATGTGCCCGACACCAAATCTGAGGTTACAGGGTGGGATCTAGGGGCAACTGAAATTGTGTACACCAGGACTGATAGAGACAGGTTGGAATTATATCTGTGAAATGCTGTATTTTTGTTAATAACAGTGAATTAGAGAACGTGTTATTTTGATATGCTGAGCACATATAATAAACTTGTCTTCGTGGGAATACCACTTTTAGAGGTTAATGGCAACATATCCATAAATAGTCTTTGTACATCCCTGACCTAAAAAGAAAACGGTCATACTGTCTTCACACCCAAAAGTGCACTTGCATTTAGAAACTGGAACAGGGAAGGGCTTGGCCAGATCACACATGCGTTTCAACTAATACGATCGATAACAAGCACGTTTTAGGGTGTTTTGTAAATGGAAATGTTAACAGTAATGTAATTAGGCAAATCACCTCTCCTCAGCTGTTGTAATGCGCTTCAAACACAATGAAAACGCAGGACAAAACGCAATGTGTGAACGTGCCCTTACATTTACTTTTTTAAACTTTTTTACGCAAAACACATGGCCAAGTACCTCAGTGTTCTAGCCACCCTCGTTTGCGGTTGTGATCTTAACGCTGTAAGAAAAATGAATGGCACACTATGCAATCCGTCACAAAACCCCACAGCGTTAGGGCACATCCCGCCCGGCATACCTTTGTGGAGGAGGTGACCCCTCCATGGAGAACAGCGGCGCAAGACGGCACACACAGGGAAAGATCATCATGGGATGATCATGGGATCTGTGGGCAAGCTAGCTGGCCTAGATTGACAGATATTAGTCTCCGTCCACTTCACCTCAAGTTTGAAGGATTTTTGTCAAGCACTTTCAGAAGAGAAAATGCCATAACTTTGGAAAGAAAAGGGTGAGCAGCACAAAGTATGCATAGTTCAGTTTGTTTTTAAAGGGGAAATCACACATAATAATTTGGTAAAATCAATATAGCTTTACAGTATATACTATGGATTGGCCTGTCCACCATTGAAAACCAAAAATTACTTTTGGAACCTGTTACAAGGACCCTATACACTTACCAACCGCTCAGCAGGAAGCAGGTCTTCCTAGTACTTGCAGTATAGCTGACACATCTACCATGCATGCGCAAAATAGTGTTACTACACAGGCGCAAGAACCCGACATTGTCCGGACCTTGTGGAAAACCTCCGGGACGCAACGTATATAGAGGTCCATGGACACAAGTCGGAATCAATACTACTATCTGTAAGTACAAGCTGTCTATGTTCCTAACTCCTGTGTGGATTAAGTGGAATTTATTTGCGTTTTAATACTTTTTTTCTTATCAATATTTGACTTTGAACAGACTAGCAAACTTCAGCGTCTGAGTTCCCTTTTCTAAGAACACATTGGGGCAGATTTATCAAGCTGTCTGAAAGTCAGAATATTTCTAGTTGCCCATGGCAACCAATCACAGCTCAGCTTTCATTTTACCAATGCTCATGAATATTTCAAAGGGGAGCTGTGATTGGTTGCCATGGGCAACTAGAAATATTCTGACTTTCAGACAGCTTGATAAATCTGCCCCATTATGTACTATTTCAAACAATGTTGTATAACATTTAGGCAAAGCAGGATCACACACTACTTGAGAGTTTTCAAGCATAGATGCAACATCAATTGTATATAGAGATTTTAACTCTGCGTGTAATACAAGATGTGTGTGGGTATGATTGTGATGAGTGAATTCATTCGCAGAACATGCAGAAAATTTTATTCAGGTCAGATAACTGAAACAGATCTGTCCCATTGGATAGGCCCTGTTATACTATGCCAAATATAAGCACTTAGTAACCGTTCAGGGCAGTGGAATCCCCTTCATGCATATAAACCATACCAGTGGCCTGAAGTGGTTATGAAATGTCAATGGTTTTCACTTTCTATATCATACAAAGAAGCATCTTGAAAACCTTACAGAATGACATACCATTACAGAAAGAATAAGTGACAGTGAAAAGCCACACATAATAGCACGGTCTAGGGACTGGCGAGGACACGTACAGCAGTTTATAGTCCTTGCACATCTCTACTAGTCCTATTAAAGTTTAACAATGCCACATTCCTGAGCCTTATTTACAGCATTACACTATAAAAAGTATAAATTGTGGCGCAAACTTTCATGACTAGGAGGGCAGAGAAACACAGGGAACAGAACCTCCCCAGCTGGTTTGACTAGTTACAATGAGTCCTGATAAACATTCCACCGAAACTCACCCTGCAGGCACTGAATGGGCACAGCACTAGAGCTGGCTCTCTGGATTGGGGAGTGATGTTAGTTAGGGGGTGGTCATACAACAAGCCTGGTCACAGTGAAGTGTAGGGGGGAGATCAGGTTCAGAAATTGTCATGCAGCATGTGAGGTGCCTTTGTTTGACTCTTCTATTTACATAAGGAGGGGGCGCTTTTCATGTGGAGAGGCCAACTCTGCTGCCCACAGGAAGTGTACAAAAGGGGAGGCTGGCAAGAAGCACTGCACTGCCCAGCAGGTCACCACCAAGACAAATGGAAGACTCAACGCAAACAAAACTCACAAGAATGTATTGGCACCTGACCAAGAGGCATAATCAAAATATGTTGGACCCTAACACAAAATCTGTATCAGCCCTGCTATACGCAACCAAAAATGTATTGTAGCTCCCTAGGGCTCTTAAGCATCCACTCACATATGCAGTGACTTCTTAGGCTGCGTTCACATGTGGCATTTACATTGCGTATTGAAAGAGGAGATTTGCCCGTTAAATGCACAAAGACATTTTGTTAATGCATTGCCTTTTGTAAAAATAAATGTTAACAGCAATGTATTTAGGCAAATCTCCTTTCCTCAGCTGTTGTATTTTGTTTCAAAACGCAACGTAAACGCCACATATGCACACAGCCTAAGGCGAATTGTGGTATTTGGGCAATTATAGGTGACAAAATCCATCATGCACAGGAGTTCGCAATGTATGAGTATGCCTGTTTTTTGCCGTATTGGTCTTTGTATTTTGCCTGATGATGGTGCACGATTTACTCGCCCAAAAAAACTGATTTAACAAAGAACCCAGACAACAACAACAAATTAGAGCGAAAAAAAAAAAAAAATCAACCCCAATAAAGTGTGGATCACAGGGAAAGGGATTCGCTAAAGTTCCCTTCTGTGTTCCCACTTAGTAAGGCATGGTTGATAACAGAGAACACTAGCCTGCATTCAGCTTATTGCACATAGAGATTAGACTGGCAATGATGGTAAGATATAATAGATTGTCCCCGTGTTGAGTGTGTACCTGGTCAGTGTCCTCGGCTCCGCAGGTGCTCGCTCTCTACAGGTGCCTCCAGTGTCTGTGCATTTCCTGGTATCGCCTGAGACTCTCAAGCAGGTTAACCCTGTCCGTGCCGCAGGGACTGCGCACCCTCACTATTACCACTGTCAGAGTTTGTCACACAGGTTTTATTCAAACATTCATAAAGTGACTCCGGCTGCCATACATACATATGTGTTACGGGGCCATTTCTCATTATTGGACACATTACACATCCACATGAACTACATCGGAATCCCCTGCACGTTACATGAAGAATAATAATAATAACTAAATAACTCTTTCGATAGTTCGGGAACAATTTTGCCCATAACAAAGATGGCGGAAAGGAACTCCTAAACCCCAACCTCTAGAACGGGGAACTCTTCTGACTAGTGACGTAAACCTCCGTACAACGTAATGGCGTAAGCGGCAAGACCTCTGGCGGAGCTGTCAAGAGAACGGCATAGAGGATCGAGAGGATGGAGGAGCCCGAAGAGGAGGAGGGGTGCGGGGAAAGCCCGGAGCGGGCGGCTGGGGCGTCCACAGCGGAGTTTGGTGAAGGTGAGCTGACGTCTTGTGTAAGAGCGCGGCTCCGCTCCCGGCTGACATAGACATTGATTAGGCAGGACGGCAGGTGCAAGTTACACACACCGGTGATAGGGCACGTATTACGGCAGGCGATTAATCCGGATGCCAAGCGAGGCCCGGGAGCACCGGGCAACACTATGAAACTTCTGGAGGAGCGCTCTAGGCATTCCTATGGAATCTTGTGTGCCCTCTATCTCCATCCTTTCTTACAGCTGTGCTCTATGTACCCACATCCATCCATGTCACTTCTGCAATGTATTATAATAATAATGTTCAAAACGGTGGTTTTCTAACTTTGTTCCATGTATCAGTCCTTTAGTAGATGTGTCATACCACCTTGATTTAGATGAGATCAAAGGGATGTCCATACACCAGTCGGGATGTCCTGATACGAGGTCCTATAGTGGGTGGCCCTATATCAGAATATCACTGGACCAGCAAGTTTAGAACAGTAGGAGTGTTTTTATACTGAGTCATTACAAAATTACTATTCACACATGGTAAATCTGTTGCTGAAATGTCTGCTGTGATCATTCTGATGTGAATGGTACCTGCAGGAATGCATGTCTTTTGGTAATTTATTACATGTTACTAGATGTGGTTGTCAGTCTCTGAAACTTGTGCACCCTTTCTGCCACATGTGAATGCACCCTGCATGTATTTCCTGGGCTGACATGCCTGGGATCACATACAGAATCTAATAAAAAAAAAAAGCTGGGCCCTGACTGATGTGATGTTTCAGTGTTTGGTTTAGTAGTATGAGGGTATCCAGCCATAGGTCCCCTGTTTATTGGACTGTCTGCCTGCCCTGTGTCCAGTATAGGAAAGAAGATGCTCCTCTGGCCTCCAGATCATTTCCCTAGACATTTCACTTTACAGATCGACGTCTTGTCATGAAGGAATGGGAAATCGATAAAGTGTAAATGTAGACTTGTGACCTTACAGATATATCATCTTCCCGTTTTGTACACAAAATAACAGGACTCCATAAATGGAATTATTTTGTTTTATCTTATTGTTATACAGGTTTACAGTTGCCTTTCTAGTGGTTAAACAGTACAGGGCCATTTAATTTTTGTTTATTTTCCTGTGCGGTTTGTTACACGTGGCATTTTTGATGTGTTTTGTCATTGTGTTTTTCCATTCTTGAAAAAACGCATGAGATTTGCATCTTGGCTTTTTTAAATGGGATTTTTGATAGTGTCTTAACTTTGCATTTTCTCTCTTGCATTATTTAGATCTGCACTTGTGAGGTGCATTTTAAAATGCAATTACATGCACAAACAGCAGGGAGAACAAGATCACTGTGTTTTTAGCGTGCATTCATGCGTTTCGCTTTTTCAGATGCAGTTTTTGAAGCCATAAGCAAGTGTGGATTATAATAGGTACCAATTGAGAAGAGTTACTCCTCCTCATTTTTAACTCCACTCTTGCTTTGGACATCAAAAACTGCATCTTATAAAGGGAACATGTTAATGCTGATTTACTCAAAACACATCAAACATTGCATTTTAAAAATGCAACTGAGCAATAAGAGCACATGAATTTAAAAAAAACTGCACAGGCCTAAGGGTAAGTATCCGCACATAAGGCCTCATGCAGACAAATATTTAAAGGGGTTATCCGGGTTTAAATTTTTTTTTATGTCCGGGCTGGGGAAGGCTAGTTAAACATAATAAACATGTACTTACCCCCTCCGGCTCCGCCGATGTCCCGCGCCGCGGTCCCTTCGATCCGTGCCCCTGTTTGTTTACAGGGGCACGGAAGCCGCGCACAGGGAGCTTCCGGTCCACGATGTGGACGGCTCCTCCCATGCGTCCCTATCTCTTAGCGTTGTAAGCGCTGAGAGATGGTGCGCATGGGAGCTTCCGGCCGGCCGGAAGCTCCCTGTGCGCCGGTGTAATGAAAACGGCGCACAGAGAAGACGGGCCACGGCGCGGGACATCGGCAGCACCGGAGGAGGTAAGTACATGTTTATTATGTTTAACTAGCCCTCCCCAGCCCGGACATAAAAAAAAATTTAAACCCGGATAACCCCTTTAAAGAGGACCTGTTGCCCTAAAAACCACAATTAGGAGCTGCTTACTAAAGTAAGCAGATCCTAGTGCTAAAACAAATGCAGCAGTGTTACAATGTTAGCGTTTTCGGAAACCTCCGATAACGCTAACAAACACTTCTGCGCTGTACACTGGAAACGCCGGACCGCTTTGAGAGCGGTCTGGTGTTTCCAGTGTACAGCGCAGAAGTGTTTGTTAGCGTTATCGGAGAGGGAGGTCCGATGCACCGCCTCTTCCCCAATTGCCCCGCCCTATCCATAGGCCAAGGTGACTGCCGGGGGTCATGCTCCCCTAATCCCGCCCCCTCATGAATATGCTGGACCGCTTTGAGGGCGGTCCGGTGTTTGTTGTGTACAGCGCAGCATGCTAGTTAGCGTTAGTTAGCATTTGTTTTGCCACTAGAAGCTGCTTACTTTAGTAAGCTCCTAGTGCTGGTTTTGAGGGTGCAGTAGCCACTGCAACGACTAGCAGATGCTCTATTTAAGTGTCTCCATTTACTTCTATGGGCTTATGCCTTGGTATTGTTCATGAGACAAGTATTCTTTTTCTATTGCCATCTACGTGTGGGTTACATATGATTGTACATGATTTTCTTAAAAAATCTGATGAAATTCCACACGTCACATTCTTGAACAGTTTTTTGGACCGTTTTTAAACAGACTGAAAATGAATGCGTTTTTAAACGGATGCGTTTTTGTAAGCTTACCATGCGTTTGGCTGGTTTTAATCTGTTTCACAGCCGCCTACACTTCTAGAAATGAAGATAAACAGGATCAAAGCATCCCAACATATGGTAAACATTCAAAACCGTGTGTTTTTAATTGGTCCAAGAACGCGACATGTGGCAAAACCCGAAGGGTGATGCCACACATGGCGTTTTGAAACAGTTTTTGGTCCTTTTAAAGCACTCCGTTTTTGAAACCGCATGCGTTTTTTGAAACCGCATGCGTTTTTTGAAACCGCATGCGTTTTTTGAAACCGCATGCGTTTTTTGAAACCGCATGCGTTTTTGAAACCGCATGCGTTTTTTGAAACCGCATGCGTTTTTGAAACCGCATGCGTTTTTTGAACCGCATGTGTTTTTGGAACCGCATGCGGGTTTTTTGAAACCGCATGCGGGTTTTTTGAAACCGCATGCGGGTTTTTTGGAACCGCATGCGGGTTTTTTGAAACCGCATGCGGGTTTTTTGGAACCGCATGCGGGTTTTTTGAAACCGCATGCGGGTTTTTTGGAACCGCATGCGGGTTTTTTGAAACCGCATGCGGGTTTTTTGGAACCGCATGCGGGTTTTTTGAAACCGCATGCGGGTTTTTTGGAACCGCATGCGGGTTTTTTGAAACCGCATGCGGGTTTTTTGAAACCGCATGCGGGTTTTTTGAAACCGCATGCGGGTTTTTTGAAACCGCATGCGGGTTTTTTGAAACCGCATGCGGGTTTTTTGAAACCGCATGCGGGTTTTTTGAAACCGCATGCGGGTTTTTTGAAACCGCATGCGGGTTTTTTGAAACCGCATGCGGGTTTTTTGAAACCGCATGCGGGTTTTTTGAAACCGCATGCGGGTTTTTTGAAACCGCATCCGTTTTTGTCAGTTTTTTTATTGTGCAAATTCGGAAAACCATGCGTTTTTAAAAGCCGGATGCATTTTTTAATGGATTGCTTAAAAACAGACGGTTTCAAAACGCCATGTGTGGCATCAGCCTAAGGTGTGCTCTTTGCGGCCTGCAAACAAGGCAACATGACCGCAACGTGTCCACTGCATTTGCTAAAACACAATGTAATCTCCGCATGTGATCACGATTCAAGCCTTTGGAATGTGTCGAAAACTCAACAAAAAACGTGACAGAGCGCATCATGTGAGTGCGGCCTCAGTCTTTTGTGGCCTGAACAGTCGGCTTATACATGGGACCGGGGAATGAGCCCTAGTGAGCCCATAGAGCGTACTGGGGTTTTGTGCTAGCTACTGGAAAAACAGCAGGCATTCTACCAGTAGACTCCTATGTGCATAAAGCCTAACAGTGGAGATGCTGGAAACACAAAATGGTGTGATATTTGTCAACATTTTGTGCATTACAGTAATAAACAAAAAGGTGCAAGATACCACATCACCTACCCGCCTTCCTCACATTTATTGTAATATCTGTTTAATATCTGGGGCATCTTTTCTTCTCATTCCTCTACTACATCTCCTTGAAATGGTGAATAAATAGATAATGGGGTGTTAGACAAAACTTCTTATACCACATTGTCAATTAATGGATACTTTCTTGTGAGGAATAAAAGGAAACAGTACACGAGTTATAAGAATTTATGTATTTTACCGCTTCAGATTGTTCTAGCTAGACATGTAAACACATTTCTGTAATTATGGCTCTATATCTCCAATTGTAGCTTATAAAAGCTATAACAACCTGTGCACAACAGAAGTTTTCTCTGGACACACAGCTATGGAGTGCTTCCTTGTCCTGGGCTCCTGTAAAGTTATCCACAGTGAGGGCTTGGTCCCTGTGCACAATTCATCCCTGCTATAGAGAGTCTGTGTGAAGTATATATTCTTGTACACTGATGGAAACCAATGGGACCTGACTAACCCTGTTTTAAGTCAGGTTTTATATGTCTCATTCCTAACACTCCATCACTTATCATTTTCCCAAGGGTGGCATCCTAAATGTAAACCCAGTCAAGTTAAGATTGACTTTAGATGTTAAAAAAAGAAAGCCCTAACCTAATGGATGACAAGATGTAACTGGTAATGCCAGCAGGTTTGGTGTCGCCTGGTATATTTAGTGTAAGCATCTATGCATTTTGTTGCCCAGGTTTCATGTGGGCAGCAGAGCTTGCTCTCTGCACATAAGACTTAGCAGGGCATACAGATTGTATATAGAGATGACGTCATCAGCCGATTAATCTTTCATACTCCCTCCTTCCTGAGACTAAATCCAGCTACTGCCATCCTGAACTTCCCCTCCTAAATCTCTTCTCGTCTAATCCTCCTCATCTGCTCTCTCCTGCTTATGGTCAGGAGGTAATATGGGTTTTCATTAAAGAAAGAAATAAAGGCTTTTTGGAATAACATAAGGGAACTTGATTTCTCTTTTTAATTTCCCTAGATGAGATGCCAACCTAATGTTTTTTTATTATTAAAGTTTACTTGCTGTTAGGCCGTGTCACCACAAAGATCATCTTTCGAAAAGATGCTTGTATTACGTAATAATAGGAATTTTGTCTTAATATTGAGGGATGTGTACAGGACATGTACACTGGAGAACAATGTATGAGTGTTGACCACTTCTCCTCTGTTCACACTACATGCTTCTCTGCAAAGGCGAGTAGAAATACATATGCGATCAGGCCAAGGCCCACCCCTTGTGCACTAGCGTTGCGTTATGAACGCAATGCTAGCAGAACGTGTTACCCCAGCCATACCCTTTTCAGTGCTGAACTGCCAAAACCGAGCTATACACAGTGCAAAAACTTAATGGAAACAGTAGGGGAAAGTAAACAATTACATGGCTAAAACTAGATGTGCTTCTGCAGTTTTCAAGTGTCTTATTGGGGTTAGACAAGTGGGCTGCGGCTTCTTTCTGGGGTCTGGTCTGCGACAAGACCAGATGGATTAAGGTGAAAAAAAAAAACAGATTGGTCAGCGTGCTGCTTCCAGTGAGTACATCCATCACGAATTGTACTAACCTGTGTTTAGGATTTGTTAATAGGGTGCCAAATTAACACCAATAACTTGCAGGTATCTGAAAGTGTTTTCTAATTTTATCAGTATTCTTTTAAAATAATTAATATGCGCTTTAGAATTTATACAGTCTATGAAATAAGCTTAAAATACAGATATACTTTTGGAAATTGGATAAGTGTACAACACTTAGGGATACAATTAGCTCAAACGCCAGCAAAGATGTGTACCGCCTCAATTATAAAGCTCTTAGAGACGTACTGAATAAAGATATTAGAAAGATTGAGCATAAGGAAGTTTCCTGGATTGGGAGGGTAGCAGTGTTCAAGATGCTTCTGCTACCCACCTAGCAGCCTACCAATAATAATAATAATAATTAATAATTCTTTATTTATATAGCGCGCACAGATCCTGCAGCACTGCACAGAGTTTGCCAAATCAGTCCCTGTCCCCAATGGGGCTCACAATTTAATCAACCTACCAGTATGTTTTGGAGTGTGGGAGAAAACCATAGGACCCACAGGAAACCCACCAGCTGTTTTACACTACAGAATGAGCCAGGTGAACACAGCTCATTGAAGGCACTGCCATATTAATAGTATATGCGAGCAGTGCCTACAGTGAGCAGCTGCAGCCACCACATCATGGATAGAGCCTAGTTCTTTTAGCTCCATCTGTGTTGTATCTTGCTGTTAAGCCCCAACCATTATCTATTAAATAATGTCCTGTCCAGTGGAAAACCCTGTAAGAAACTGATCTATAGGCTAAGCACAGAGGCTGAGATTTATCAGAAAAATAGCTGGGGCTTTCCTTAAGAGGCGAGGCTTCAGATGCAATACTATGCGCCAAAGTTATGCCAAGAATTGAAGTGTAGTCCTTATTTCTAAAAATCGAGCATCATTTATAACTTTGATTGCAACATATATGACTGAAGTTTGTACCACAGGCACCAAATTTATAAATGCTTGTTGGACCATTCATTGTAGCCCATTGTCATCGGGATGTGAGCACCACTCTTGCTCCTGTGACAGTAACAAGAACCTGTCCAAGTGGCAATGCGGGCAGAATCTTTTGCGACTGGGGCAGTCTCCTCGTGCACAGGGCTCTAGATAAGAGCCCATAGAGGTGAATGGGGACATGTTAAAACAGTGGCTAGAACACATCCAAAATTCACATTCAGGTGTATTTAAAACCTCTGTTTCTAGGTAAAGGTAAAACTCAATTTTGTCTCTATGGGATTGATGTGGATAGCACATGACCTTCTTTCTCAGACTTTTATTGAAAAAGCTTGTCTATTTTACTCCTACTCTCAATGGTTTTGTGGAGTGTATAAGGAAGACTTGACTCTCATCCATCTAGCAATTATTACCTGTTCAGTGGTTAAATTATGCCATATTGCATACTGTTTTATCATTAAGAATGACTATCTTTCAGCATTTTAGAAACAGACCTCACCTGGGCACTCACATTCAGTTTCATTAATCTGCTATATATAAACATTTTTTCAATTGGATGTTATTTAAAACAAAATGTTCCTCTGTGAAGATAATTTCCCATAATTGTAGCCATGTTGTCCCTTAGAAACGAGATAGCTTCCTCGGATACGGCCACCTCTGCTGGAGAGATTGCACAAAGAAACAAAAAGTTTTTGTATATGAAATGTCCGTGACTTACTACATGTCGCACAGCCGTCCTGTGGTAATGATAGCTGAATCCTGGTGGTCAGGCAGGGCTTTATAGCGCAAGTCTGGCCAATGCTGCCAGAGTGTGGGGTGGTCGTATCCGAGGAAGCTATCTCGTTTCTAAGGGACAACTTGACTACATTTATGAGAAATTATCTTCACACAGGAAGATTTTTTTAATTAACATCCAATTGAAGAAATGTTTATATATGTCAAATGAATTTAATTAAATGTAAATGCCCTGATGGGAATACCCCTTTAAGCCATGCACTATCTTTTCATTTAATATTAAACAGGAGATTTGTGAATGAATACAGAAGACATAAAATGATGCTTCAAGGGTCATTGATCATTGATATCTATAGAGAGTTTAAACAAGATAATAATTCTTTTTTTTCTTTCTTAATAGATGAAATTGCAAAGAGAGTAGCTTCAGAGGTAAGAATTTCTTTTTTTAGGTATAATGCAGTAAAAAAAAAAAATTACTTTGGAGCCCTCAAGTCTTTCAGTTTAGTTAGGCTGATATTCGTGTATTACATCTACCTTAGAGTCTTACCTTATGTCTCTTCTTTATTCATGCAGTCAGGAGCTGGTAAGAAAATTGGGCACCGTGGAGTTGATGCCTCAGGAGAGACCACCTATAAAAAGGTTAGAGTGCCTATATATCTGCAACAAGATGAATAGCTGACATTCATGCAATATCAGTAACCACACACATACGTTTTCCACAGACTACATCGACCACATTAAAAGGTGCCATACAATTGGGTATTGGATATACTGTAGGGAATCTGAGTTCCAAACCTGAGAGGGATGTCTTGATGCAAGATTTCTACGTGGTTGAGAGCATCTTTTTTCCTAGGTGAGGTGAATGACTTGAGGGTGTAGGGTTTCCTTAAGCCAGTTATTAATCTTGACTCATTTTGTGTTATTTGCAGTGAAGGCAGTAACCTTACCCCTGCCCATCATTACCCAGACTTTCGCTTTAAGACTTATGCCCCTGTGGCTTTCCGATATTTTCGAGAACTTTTTGGAATTCGCCCAGATGACTATTTGGTAAGTCATAGTGAATAACAGACTGTTTCTCTATTGGAAAGGAATGTGCAAGTGACCTTGTATTCCAGTATAATGATCCTTCTGCTAGCCAGAGATGTCCTTGATCTTTTTTGTCTAGCACCAGAGTTGCTGCTGTTACTTGTTTGGCATCTACCATTGTTAGAAGTTTGGATGTGGTTATCTAATAGATGTATCTGTATAAATGTCCTGGATGACAGGATTATGTCCATCAGAGTAAGGGCCCTTGCGTGCAAACACATGGGGCCGTTGCTTTTGCCACACAATTTGCTGCCTCATCACGGCCCCCATAGATGTCATAGCGCAGTGAGTACATGCTGTCTCATTGCACCATGACCGAACTGGGCAGCCGAACAAAGAAATATAGGACATGTCCTCCATTTTGCCGCGTTAGGGCAATGAATGCTCGGCTTTGAATGGAGAGGGGAAGGGTGAGGAGCACTCGCCCCTCCTCTCTCCTGCACGTGGCTCGGCCTAAAACCTATAACGTTTCCTATAATTCACTTCTTTGTAGATTGTGTGTGGGGGGCTTGTAATTTTAAAGGAAATCTAAAATCAAAATCAAGCGTGATAAACCAGGGAGACTTACTCATAGATCCAGGCAATCCTCACTTACTTGTAATCTTATATTTGTTATCTATGGCTTCCTTCCATCTAAAATCATCTTTTAATATTATGTTAATGAGACAGGATGGCTCTGGGGGGCATTACCATTTCAGCACGTGGTGTGAGGGGCAAGTGCTCTATGCACAGTTAAACAGCCTGTAAAGATGCATCCTGGGGAGGCTTTGATAACCCGGGTCCCTCTGACTCATTAGCATAATTTTCAAAGTTAATTTTAGAACAATGGAGGCCACAGATGCCAAATATAAAAATATGATCTAGTTACCATCTGAGCTTTGCTTTAAATGCAAGTAAATTACAATTTTTTTTAATATCTTTTCTTTGCCACTTTCATCCCTAGTATTCTCTGTGTAATGAGCCTCTCATTGAACTTTCCAATCCTGGCGCAAGTGGGTCCCTGTTTTATGTAACTAGTGATGATGAGTTCATTATCAAGACGGTTATGCATAAAGAAGCGGAGTTCCTGCAGAAACTGCTACCTGGATATTACATGGTAAGTCTGCTGTTTCTGCTCATTTTACGGTCTTTTGCAACAATGGGCAGTCACTCCATTGATGGGCAGAAACCCCATCAATTAAATAGACCATGGATACTAAGCTATACACTCCATGCCTACACCTAGTTTGGTATTAACTTGTATCCAACCATTTATAACCTTATTTTAGATTTGATTGGCACATATACTTACATCATAAAATATATCAAATCCTTATTATTTCAACAGAATATCCTCTATGCTTATATACTAAAGTCTTTGTGTTATATTGAATCAGAACCTGAACCAGAACCCACGGACACTTTTGCCCAAGTTCTACGGTTTATATTGTGTTCAGTCTGGCGGAAAGAATATCCGTGTTGTGGTCATGAACAATATCCTGCCGAGAGTGGTCCGTATGCATTACAAGTATGACCTGAAGGGTTCCACTTACAAGAGACGTGCATCCAAGAAAGAAAGGGAGAAACGCAGTCCTACGTACAAAGACCTAGATTTCATGCAGGATTCTCCAGAGGGCTTGCTTCTCGATAATGACACCTTTAGTGCACTGGTTAAAACCCTTCAGAGAGACTGCTTGGTAAGTAATCATTAATATTTCTGGGTATGCGGATGTAAATGACTACTAAAAGGGAACCTGTCACCTCAAATATTTATGCTAAACCTTGCACAACACCAAACAGACCAGTGTAGAGGCATTCCAATGTTTTCGTACGTTTCCAATGTTCTCTAAAAACAACTTTTATTCCTCTTGCTTTGATGACTGTTAGGCTGCATCTACACGGCTAGGCCTCTGTGGAGTGGATTGTTAATGATAATGCTGCCTGCTTGAGGCACCAAATATCATTGTATTACTTTTATCTGTTCTCAGGTCTTAGAAAGCTTCAAGATCATGGATTACAGCCTTCTTCTAGGAGTGCACAACACGGAGCAACAGGAAAAAGAGAGACAAACCGATGGAGCGCAGAGTCAAGCAGATGAGAAGCGCCCCGTGGCACAGAAGGCACTGTACTCCACAGCAATGGAGTCTATTCAGGGAGGTGCAGCGCGCGGAGAGTCCATAGATACTGATGACACGTGAGCAAATTTTTCACTTTTTATTTTTTGAAGTGAATATCAAAGCGTAAAAACAGAACTTTTGGCTGACCTGTTTAGTTCATGGGGGAGAATAATCATATTGATAATGCATTATATTAATCATATAAATAGTGGTGAACGTAGTTGTACTTTAAGTAGGAAGCTGTGCGCTGCAAACATGTCACTGCTGCTGCCTCGGTATCAGCAGAAATCAAGGTATATGGAGCACTGCACTGAAAGTGAGGAGTACCGAGGCGAGTACAACTTCTACTATTATAACCTGATAATACCTCAGTTTAAAGTCAAAGCTTTGTGTTTATACACTGAATATAACCGCAAAAGTACTTGAATAAAATACAGTACGCTCTGATAAAGTTTTTCTTACAATTAGCATGTGCATTCAGCATATATTCATCCTAAGTACAATGAAATCAATGGCAAACAATGTTAAGTACTGCACTCAGTGGTGCAAATTGGCTGTTCTCAATATACAGTGGCTCAAACGTGAGACATTATTAACAAAATAGAAAATGAGAGAATTGCCACAATTACTTTAGCCGTTGGCTACAATAAACAGCTCTAACAGTTATCAAAGGTGTCTGTAATTAATCTTTTTTAATCCTGGTTCTTATGACAATCCAACATTATTAAAATCCAATTGTCACAGAGACCAAAATCCTGTCAGGGGTTAAAATTATAAAATATACAGTTCCAACTTACATACAAATTCAACTTAAGAACAAACCAACAGAACCTATCCTGTACTTTACCTGTGGACTGCCTGTATAAGTTTATTGGTATCTTATTAAAATAGATGACATTGGATGAATAAGAGATGATAAATTAAGGGAAACCACACTGCACAGTATCAGCCCGGACACGTGTTTCGTTCAAAAGGCCTTTATTCATCCATGGTAACCAACATCCTACTAGTGTTTGTACAAGGTCCTTTTTTTCTAAATACTATTCTATTCAATGATGTAACTATGCCTTCATTGACCTGCTGCTCAACACCACTTTTCTATGTATCCATCCATATTGTCATCTCTTGTATTTTAATAAGATACTAATAAAGTTTTATATCTTTTATTGTTAAAGTGGCAATTTTCTTTTTTGGTAATGATCTATTCATTCTAAGGCCTCATGTACACAAACGTATGGGGGCACTGATTTCACCGCACAATTTGTGGCCAGATTACGGCCCCCATAGAGGTCCGTGGTACGTTGAGCACAGCTCCTCTCCTCCTGACTCGTGTAGCTCCCTCAGCCCTCTCTTCGCCGTCATGTGCATTGAGCAGGCAGGGAAGGGAGTGGGATGGTGTGTAGTAAAGGAAGAATGCATGAGGAGACACATTACCTGGCTCTCGGCCAGCAGCATGTGAGTTAAACTTACCGTATATACTCGTGTATAAGCCGAGTTTTTCAGCTGAAAAACCTCGCCTCGGCTTATACACGAGTCAATGATAAAAAAAATAAAAATACTCAGCCTCTGGTGTCCCCGATGTTCGTCACGGCTCCCGATCCCTGTTGTGGCTCCCGGTGTCTCCTATTCTGTCTTCTATCTTCTCTAGCCGTCAGAGTCGCGTCCATTCAATCTGCCAGCCGTCGCACGCTGTGATGCATCACAGTGTGCGATGGCCGGCGCTATCTGCCGGCCAGAGAAGATAGAAGCTAGAAGAGTGAAGAAGCCGCCGGGGACACCGGAGGGTGAGTATTAAGTTTATTTATTTATTTTTTTGACTGTATGCTGCACGGGGGCAGGCTGTATGCTGCACGGGGGCAGGCTGTATGCTGCACGGGGGCAGGCTGTATGCTGCACGGGGGCAGGCTGTATGCTGCACGGGGGCAGGCTGTATGCTGCACGGGGGCAGGCTGTATGCTGCACGGGGGCAGGCTGTATGCTGCACCCTAGGCTTATACTCGAGTATATACGTGTATATATATGAAGATATATAAACTACTGAAATTATTCAGAATGCTGACAAAGGCATTTTTAGAAAATCAGCATAGCATATGGTATCGGAACCTGACAGATTTGCTTAAATGTGTGTACACAAATATCAGTCTACCTGCTTAACTATCTTTTCAGAATGGGCGGAATTCCAGCTGTAAATGGCAAAGGGGAACGTCTTTTACTCTACATAGGAATTATTGACATTCTGCAGTCATACAGGTAAGCGTGTCGTCTGCTCTTCAGAAGTGTGAAGCAAGGTAAAGCCGTATAAGGCAGTTCCATTTGGCTAGCAGCCAATTGGCTTTAAAGGGGTTGCTCATCAAAGAAAATTCGCAAATTTCAATCCCCAAGTGATAATTACACAATAACGATAATTTTTAACCGCCCGTTTTATTGTGGTTTTAGCTCCAATCACTCATTAGGCTGGTCAGTGTAAAATTCCAGAGTGCGGGCAGTGACTTTCTAAGCATTATGTTCCCTCTAGTTCTGTGAGATAGTGTGCTGAAAAATGTGGTTAGCCCTTTAACCCTTTGATCGCTTTGCCGGCGGCATTAAAGAGCCGGCGGTTCGTGGGCGCCGCCATCTTGGCTCCGATCGTCGCTCCCCGTGACTTCACACAAAGATCCGAGGCTATCATGATCTCGGCTATCTATTATAATGTGCGATTTGCACATTATAATAGATGGTGAGCAAAATCCCCATATACTGCCGTACTGTAGTATGGCAGTGTTAGTAGGATCAATCAGACAACCTAGGGTTAAAGTACCCTAGGGAGTCTGAAAAATAGTAAAAAAAAAATAAATTAAAAAAAGTTAAAAAAAAATTATATTAAAAAAACATAATTCAAATCACCCCCTTTTCCCTAGAACTGATATAAATATAAATAAACAGTAAAAATAATAAACACATTAGGTATCACCGCGTCCTAAAATGCCCGATCTATCAAAAAATAATAACCGTTTTTCACTGCGTTTAACCCCGTAACGGAAAATGGCGCCCGAAGTCGCAAATGGCATTTTTTTGCCATTATGAAAAATAGAAAAAATTCTATAAAAAGTGATCAAAAGGTCGGACAGTCCTAAAAATAAAAGCATTGAAAACGTCATCAAAAGTCGCAAAAAATGACACCACCCACAGATCCGTACATGAAAAAGTATGAAAAAGTTATAAGCGCAAGAATATGGCAAAATGAAGAATTTTAATTTTTGTAAATGTATGAAAACAATTTAAAACCTATACAAATTTGGTATCCCCGTGATCGTATTGACCCAATGAATGAAGTAGACTTTGGGGCGCACAGTGAAAGCTGTAAAAACCAAGCCCATAAGAAACGGCGCAAATGTGTTTTTTCATCATTTTCACTGCATTTAGAATTTTTTTCCCGGTTCCCAGTACATAGCATGTAATATTGAATACTACCACTACGAAGTGCTATTTGTTACGCAGAAAATAAGCCGCCACACAGCTCTTTACATGGAAAAATTAAAAAGTTATAGATTTTTTAAGGTGGGGAGTGAAAAATAAAAACGCAAAAACAAAAGGGCCTGGTCCTTAAGGGGTTAAGCACACCAGAAAACCTACAGCAGAATTGTGATGTTGTAATGCCAAAGGCCAGACCTCAACCAAATTGAAAAAGGACATTAACCCCCTACATGCACCTGGATGTTATAGTATGTCCTGGTGAGTGCGCACCAGGATGTACTATAACGTCCTGTCTCCCGGAGTGCACCTGTGACTGCTGACACTCCACGCTCACTGGCAATGGGCCGCAGCTAATGGTCTATTGTCAGCATCGGTGCAGGGACTGTAGGTTCACGGTCTCGCTGTTTTTTCGGACAGTGTCCGTTAACAGGGAGATCTGCTGTCATGGACAACCAACACTCTCCAGTCACCAGCAAAGGACTGATAGCAGAGGTCCATTGCCAGCCGCTGCAACAGGCATGTCTACACAGACCATTCTGTCACAGCAATGTAATGGAATGAATTTTTTTTTTTTTTTTTAAATAATATGTAAGATTAGAAATTTATTTAACAATTGCTTTAACACTTTTTTTATACAATTAGCAAACAAATAAAAAAAACATATTTTTTTCACATTATTAGTCATCATTTTCCTATTAAATTTTATTTTAATAAGCAGTAAAATTTTATAAACCTTTACCAAATGTTAGAAACATGTATATTGTATATTCTCACCATTTTCCAGCTTCAGCGGCAAAGTGTCTCCTGCAGCTCCTTATACTTTCTGACAGGCTGGATGGGGACTCGCTTCAAACTATCATATTTCTGGAACTGTGGCACCTAGTGTTCCCTTTTAATTTGACACCAGAACTGTGTTTCTATGTGCCACAGTTCAGAAGATATGATCAGAAAGTGGGACACAGCCCCAAGCGTGGTATCTGCTTGGGGTATAGGCAAAATGACTATATATAGCCTAGTGGAGCATAAACAAATGGCCACCATCTCGGTGAACTAATTAACGGAACCAACATATATGTGTGCAATGTATGCCATAATTTCTCCAAAATGATGAGACTGATGCATAAAACCATAGAATTCATACAGCACTTTCATATACCCCTAGTGTAAGCTTCTATATATTATTAGATACAGAAATGCTTACATGTGTACATTTTTGTTTTTGTTTTTTACAGGTTAATAAAGAAGCTAGAACACACATGGAAAGCTCTTGTCCATGATGGGGTGAGTGGAAGCCATGTAATAGTATTGCTTCCTTTTTCACCAGTAGTGAAATAACGCTAAGGTTCCTAGAAGGGCCATGCATGTAAAATCAGCAGTCTTGAAATTATTAATTTATAGAGCACCATCAAAGGAACACTCCATTTACAGCTAATTCATTGAATCATGCATGGTGCAGGCCCTGAAGGGAGGAGTATAACTAATTTTCACTGTATTCCTAGAACCTTGCTAGAATCTAGAATCCTGCTCCTCCCATTAGACCCTGCACCATGTATAATTCAATGAATCCGCTGTGGTGGAGTGTTCCTTTTGATTTTATGTTGTCCTACATTCCATAAATAAAAGTACAAAAGATGCAGAACTATAGTGATCTTGAAGAAGTGGAGGGAGCACACCGCCGTTGAGGGCTCTCGCACTATATGGAGGTTAGAGTGAGTTTGAGAGTGAGGGTGCGATCACACGTTGCAGTTAAAACTGCATCGCAATCAACTTTGAGGTGGTTTTAGCTGCAGTTTTTTCAATTTAACAGGTGAAAGACATGAACTGAACGAGAGAATGACATTTGTGGAGCAGGTTTCCCCTTCAAAATCAAATTAACTCGTTCAGTTCATGTCTTTCACCTATTAAATTGAAAAAACTGCACCTAAAACGACCTCAAACCTGATTGCGATGCAGTTTTAACTGCAATGTGTGACTGCACCCTCAAGCAGAAGGTCTGGAAGTGGCAGGTTGTGGATGGCTTTGTAAGTTATGGTTCACCAGTGAAGGGGTTGGCAGTGAGTAGAGGCAGATGAGAGACTTATAGGGGGAAAGAGAGGCACTGGCACAATATACCTTACTCGCACTTTTCACTACTGTCTGATTACCTTTTAAAGGTAACTTTTTTTTTTCTTATAGGACACAGTGTCTGTACATCGACCTGGTTTTTATGCTGAACGATTTTTTAAGTTTATGACCAACACAGTGTTCCGAAAAACATCCTGTAAGTAACTTTTGACTCCTATTAATTACTTGCCTCTTATTCCTGCAAATGCCAAAACATGAGTGTTTGCGTGCCCTCGTACTTGAGACCATAAAGTGGAATTCTTAACTTCGTCTTGAAAGCACCTCTCCACCTCTCTGAAACTGCTTGAGGTGGTCGGGAATGAGCAATCTATTATACGCCATTTCCATTGCTCTCATAAGTAAAAGGTAGTTGCACATACTGGGTAGCTCCGTAAGCTACACTGTTTCTGTAACTCCACTTCCAGTTCTGTTAATTTAATTTAACAAAACAGTATAAGATTGACAGCTTGGCCTTTTCTGTAATCTAAGCCAGCAGTCCCCAATTGCCGGAGCACAGCTGAAGAGGGGAGAAGAGAAATCAGTGCTTGCCTCGGCGCTCCTCTTCATCCCACGACTCTGACTTCATCTCTCTTCATGTTCTGGACCAAGGCACGTATCTGCTGTCTGCCAGCAGAGACCCGCTGTGATGTAATCAACGGGAGACACGGCCGCATCATAACGTTTGTACATAAGCAGAGAGATTAAGTCTGAGCCATGGGTTGAAGAAGAGCACCGGAGGTAAGCATTGTCTTTATTAATTTTTTTGGGGTCTTCGCTGTGGACATTTTAATGGGGGTGGGGGGAAGCACAGTTGGGGGCATTTCACGGGGTGTGGGAGCACTTTCGGGGGCATTTTATTGGGTGAGGAGCACTGCTGGGGGCATTTTATAGAGTGGTAAACACCTCTGTTGTAAAGGGTGATTGGTGGCAAGGTGGCTGAGTGAGTAGCACTTCTGCTTTGCAGCCCTGGGGACCTGGGTTCGAATCCCACCCAGGTCAACATCTGCAAAGAGTTTGTATGTTCTCTCCATGTTTGCGTGGGTTTCCTCCGGGTACTCCGGTTTCTTCCAACACTCCAAAACATACTGTTAGGTTGTTTAAATTGTGAGCCTCATGGGGACAGGGACCAATTTGTGCAACGTTGCGTGTGCGCTTTATTAATAAAGAACTATTTATTATTATTATTATTATTATTATTATTATTGTCCTTTTGCTTCTCCTTAGAGCTTTTCGGTTTTACATATACATATAGCTTTCTGTTTTGGCTTTGCAGCCCTGAAGTCTTCTCCTTCTAAGAAGGGTAGAAGCGCTCTACTAGTACCTCGACCCTTGGGACCAACTGCCGCATTTTCCGCAGGACAAATTCCTACAGAACAAGAAGAAGGCAATTATGACCTACGAGGAGTGCGCAGCTACCCTACATTAGAGGATGATGGTAAAGTATTTATTGTGGTTGTGTTTTTTTTTTTTTTTTTTTTTGTAGACAAAATTCCTTAACTGCTTTTCACAGCATACTTGTATGCAAAGCAGGCATTCTGTAAATTCACTGGAACCATGTATCCAATGGTTTGTGCTGCAGTGGGTTAGCTCTCGACACCAGCAACTAATGGAGCAAAATGTTAGAGGATAACATTGAAGGTCTGATTAAAACTTTGAAATTTTTATTTTGAAGCAAACAAATCAGTACTTTGTAGAGCCACCATTTGACAATTTCAGCTGCATTGCCATACATTGATACCATAGATATTGATGAGTCTCTTTTTTCCCACTCCTCATTGCAAAACTGCTCCAGCTCCTTCCGCTAGAGGCATTGGAAACTGTAATGGTGGGACCTAAAGGAGTTGGCCACTTTACCAATGTACATCTATTAAAAGCCAGACAATCCTAACCATAAAATGGATGGAGGATTATGTGATCTGATCAGTCCTGACAGGGCCATTGTGCATGGACAGATTTGCAGCCATTTTGGCCATTTGGTCTGGCTCATATGGGAAAAGACAGGATGCTTCACTTTACTTGGCAGGGAAGAAGAGCAGAACTCTTAATAGATGTCTATTGGTAAATTACCTAATACCCTTCCCCCACACTTGCATATAGGTTACAAAAACATTAGGTAAGGTGCCAACCCCTTTAATTTAGGCAGAAATAGCCGTAAACTTGGGATATCTTGAAAATGACATGATGGACAGAAATAATAAACCTTTTAAAACCCAGTGAAAGAGAAGTGAATACAGAATTTAAATCTTCTCTTCTGTTAAAGATGGAGTTGAAATGTTTTACCAAGCAGAATTTAATATATATATCACTCACCGGCCACTTTATTAGGTACACAATGCTAGTAACAGGTTGGACCCCCTTTTGCCTTTAGAACTGCCTCAATTCTTCGTGGCATAGATTCAAAAAGGTGCTGGAAGCATTCCTCAGAGATTTTGGTCCATATTGACATGATGGCATCACACAGTTGCCGCAGATTTGTCGGCTGCACATCCATGATGCGAATCTCCCGTTCCACCACATCCCAAAGATGCTCTATTGGATTGAGATCTGGTGACTGTGGAGGCCATTTGAGTACAGTGAACTCATTGTCATGTTCAAGAAACCAGTCTAAGATGATTCCAGCTTTATGACATGGCGCATTATCCTGCTGAAAGTAGCCATCAGATGTTGGGTACATTGTGGTCATAAAGGGATGGACATGGTCAGCAACAATACTCAGGTAGGCTGTGGCAATGCAACGATGCTCAATTGGTACCAAGGGGCCCAAAGATTGCCAAGAAAATATTCCCCACACCATGACACCACCACCACCAGCCTGAACCGTTGATACAAGGCAAGACGGATCCATGCTTTCATGTTGTTGACGCCAAATTCTGACCCTACCATCCGAATGTCGCAGCAGAAATCGAGACTCATCAGACCAGGCAAGGTTTTTCCAATCTTCTACTGTCCAATTTCGATGAGCTTGTGCAAATTGTAGCCTCAGTTTCCTGTTCTTAGCTGAAAGGAGTGGCACCCAGTGTGGTCTTCTGCTGCTGTAGCCCATCTGCCTCAAAGTTCGACGTACTGTGCGTTCAGAGATGCTCTTCTGCCTACCTTGGTCGTAACGGGTGGCGATTTGAGTCACTGTTGCCTTTCTATCAGCTCAAACCAGTTTGCCCATTCTCCTCTGACCTCTGGCATCAACAAGGCATTTCTGCCCACAGAACTGCCGCTCACTGGATGCTTTTTCTTTTTCGGACCATTCTCTGTAAACCCTAGAGATGGTTGTGCGTGAAAATTCCAGTAGATCAGCAGTTTCTGAAATACTCAGACCAGCCCTTCTGGCACCAACAACCATGCCACGTTCAAAGGCACTCAAATCACCTTTCTTCCCCATACTGATGCTCGGTTTGAACTGCAGGAGATTGTCTTGACCATGTCTACATGCCTAAATGTCTAGTTGCCGTTATGCGATTGGCTGATTAGAAATTAAGTGTTAATGAGCAGTTGGACAGGTGTACCTAATAAAGTGGCTGGTGAGTGTAATATAAATAAATATATATATATATGTATGTATGTATGTATGTGTATATATATATTTGTGTTTACAATCATATCATTGTTCCCTCAGGTCGTGCAGATTTACTGCCCTGCACACCTCCGTCATTTGAGGAGGCCACTACTGCTTCTATTGCTACAACGCTGTCTTCCACCTCTCTGTCTATTCCTGAACGTTCTCCATCTGAAACCTCAGAACACCCCCGTTACCGGTAAGTTTGGTTGTGTGTGTCCAAAGCTGCTTATGTAAACTGCCTTTCATGACGGGTATCCCACATACAAAAATAATAAAAAGTAGTTTTTCCAAGTTACAGTTCATTCTAATATTTTTTGATGTATACAATAATAATAACAACTGAGTAGTGTACAATGGCATCTGTGACACAAAAATTACCCTCCTTATTATAACAAAACTAGAACTTCAAAAATTCTCCTGCTGGATGTGTTATAATGGGTTTTGCTGACTAGTATTTGTAGACTTGCTAGTATTTTGAAGGTCTAAATTTACTGTGTTTAATATTTGTCTCCCTGCTAACAGAAGGCGTACTCAGTCATCGGGATATGATGTCAGGTAAGTGCGCTCTGCACAGCATATGTGTGGCTGGATATATGTGTATATTTGTTTGTACATATAGATGCACTCCTTGCCCAAAATAAAAATAATGTACCAGGAAAGAGTTGTTGTAATGAACAAATGGATCCGCAGGCACTGTGGTTTGTATTCTTTATTTGTGCATATTTGAAAACCTCTTCAGGCCGTACAGAAGGGAGTTTGGTGTAACAGAATTAAACGTTGTATTTGTAAATGTAATGATTCGATATGAAAATGATTAGAATGTTAGTGAATAATAATGCTTACTTGCGAAAATTAAAATTGAAAGAAGGCTATAGAGGTTCCATGCAGTATCCTGCAGCCCATTTTCCCAATAGGGTTGCAGTGTTGTAACCTAGAACCATGCTTTAAGAGATGAGAATCTCTCCTTTTAGATTGCATTAGGTATGTGTACTATATAACTGTAGATACAGGCATTTATAGAGGTAGTTGGATCAATACAAGATTCTGATGAACTGGTACCACACCCCGGGGCTCCTACACAAGCTGAACCCGCTCATCCCTCATATCTGTTAAAGATGTGACGCCCCTGAGGCCACTATATACCATATTATCTCAGATTGGGTAGCCATACAACCTTCCTGGGAGAATGTTCGCTTGGTGCTGGAGGCAATTTTAGGGGTTGGAATGACCAGAGACCTAGTCGCATTTCCTTTGGGACTCCCGGCCCCCAGAATTGGGAAAGGTTTGAGCCAAGCAAATACACTGATATCTCTATATTGGAGGCGCACTGTGCTCCCCTTTTTGCTAGATCTCTATTCCTGTTTAAGACACATGTGAATATTAGAGTATATGACAGCATTCATACACGAAAATACTGACCAGCTTCTTAGTCTGGTCAGCCCTAGTGTCGGGGTATGAGTGATTTCGTATGTTTTGATAAGACCTGAAGGGCTGGGGCATGACCTACCTTATGAGTTGGGAATTAGCGCACAAGACTCATCCTAGGTTGGGAGGGGATGTTTTTCCCCAAATGGGGTTTTTCTTGTTTGTTGTCATGTTTGGAAAAAATTATAAAATTAATAAAGATCAATCTGTTTAAATTAAAAAAAAAAAAAAGTCTGGTCAGCCCCAGCCCACTGTCCCAATATATAGCATGTCCTCCGTGTATAGTCGTCCAGCTGGCCACGCAACATTGCATGGACCTGCTGCCGCCGGATGGAAGAAAAGACAACTTGTGGGGGTGTCAGAAAAGGTGAGTATTGACTTTCTTTTCAAATCTGCCGAGTTCCTTTTTGGTTTAGGTGCATTGTAGTATAAAGTGCAAAAGATCTCTGGTTAAAAGACTTGACAACCCCTTTTAAGACTGCAAAGAATGGAAAATTTAAGATGCATGTTGATTGTATACAAAGGCTCGGCCGTAACGGACAGCACCACCACCAAACTGCCACTGCACCTCACCCAAGCCATATATATTGAATTTTCTAATCGTGGATAACCCCAACAATTGTTGGTACATGTTTTAATACTCTGAAATCAATGACCTATACTCTGTGTTTCTGTTAAGGACCTATGAGGAGACACGGGCAGAAGAAGACATTCAGCAGATTTCAGTAGAGGTAGAGCATAGACCATCTGAAACTGTGATTCTACCGGAGGAGGAAAAGCATGGGTAAGGAAGACAAACCAATGCATGGGTGATTTATCTTCAAAAGGAGAATTTGATATAAAAATTGATATAGGGGAGTATTTTTTCCAATGAATTTACTATGGCTCTTTCACCACACAGTGAAGCCTCGGGCTGTTCATGTCCAGTTGAGGAAACGGGAAGTCAACGATCTGAGGAAGATGAGGAGGTGCCTGTGACTGACATTTATTTTGTAAGTTCTTATTACTTTTGTTTTAGCTAAGACTTGAAAATAAAATACACCTTTTGATCGGTGCTGGGACAGATAACTTTCTTTGTAATGTTAATACATTTAACATTTTAAAATTCTTTGTCAATAAATATATGCGTTTTAACTGGCAAAGAAATCTGGTCAAGCACCAAAAGGGTGCCGTCTCTTACACTTGCATCCCGTCAGGATTGCAGGTACCCTTATAAAGAGTTTTAGGCATTTTGTTCTAGACATCTAGAAATCTGTGTATATAAACATAAATGTTGAACAAGAAATTAATGATACTGTATACTTTGGGTCAGTATCTTTGGGATTTTTATACTTGTATGCTCAGATTGACCTGGAAGAGCACTAACCATAGTATTAAAACATGACTACGCAGCAAGGTTTACTTGTAGAAAAGGAATGATCGTACCTTTCCCCTTTTCCTTTGAGATTTGCTTTTCGATCATGGCAGTGTGCGTACCCAGCTCTTTAGGTTATAATGTTAACTTACGCCACACAAGCACACTCGGGTGGCACTCTACTTGGTAGCACTTAAACGGAAAATTGTTGACTGCGATATATTTAACTGTAGGTGCCCACCTCAGTAGGGTGGATGCAGTGCAAATTTCACTGGACATACTCTGGTGTGGTTTTTGGTAGATCTGCCCTTTATCCATGATTCATATAAAGATGACTGATCTGCTCTCCTAACATGTTGGTTTTAGAAAAATATTTTAATTGTAAATTTTACTACAACTCGAAAGGAATGAATGAATTGAGACCTGGGGGTTCATGTGCTCTATGTCTCAGGTTGGTCTTTGCACAAATCCGACAGTGAACAACAAAATGTCACACGCTTTTTTTACATGGGAAATATTAAGCCCAGTTCCTTGTAGATTCACAGGGAGGATTCTAAAAAATTATGCTCCACAAATATCTTCATTAGTAGAACAGAAGTTGATGAGTCCATGTTAAGACCATCCTATACAAAATGTCTCTTAGTTCCATACCCCTACTGTCAATATCAATAAAAGTAGTGGGGGTTCAGCAACTGTCAGGAACCTTGGGGCACGTATACTATGGACCTTGCACATATATTTAAGAAATGCCCGTGCCACTTATGTGTCGCACTTGACCCTTTTGTGTCGCGGCTGCACTATTCTTCATGCAAGACAAGTTTTGTCACTGAAATGGGTCTTCCAGTGCACAGTCGAACTGTGCTCCACATTTATCATGCAGAGCCTAACAGAATTGTCTGGCCCGTGCTAACTTTATACCCCAACCACCTTTTTAATTTCCTATTGAAAACTATTCTCTGTGTAAAGTGGCTAGCTTCAAGGGTAAGAAAACGGGACAAAGCACAATTATTCATGATTTATGCAAACCTTTTCCCTGTTTTGAGCATACACTTCCAACTTGGTCTTTGTGTACACACTACACATAACTTAAAACCAATTATAACTAAACTGACCCACAGATTTGTATGCACAGACCGCTTACAGGAGCTTAATAGGTAAATATCTGAGTTGGTTGTAGATGATGAAACTCCTGAATTGGGTTAAAGTGGAAACAAGTTGGCAATAAATAAAAAATATTTATTACATATGAGTTTTGTTGGTGTAAATAAATGCCTATAATTTTTAAATTTCTTTAGAAAAATTTCTCCTTTCCATTTAACGCCTAATGTTGCAGGTTTCTCATCCGCTTCAGTTTTTCATTTTGTTTATTCATATAATCTGTCCCCCCTTTCATCTGTCTGTCTGTCTGCATGCCTGCAGTTGTCAACATTTCTTGCCTTTACCAGAAGAGAGAGATCCTCACTCATATACCATAACAAAATCCAATATATGACTAATGGCTTTGCGTCATTTCTATAGCAGTTTCTTAGCAGTGCAAAATTCAAAGAACTGTATGGAAGTTGTATATTCTTGATTATACTCAAGTTTTATAGAATTTGAGTCAAGGACCTGTACTATTTTGGTGTCACAAATGCCCTGATGTAATACCTATATATTACCTATGACGCCTGACTGCATACTAAATCATGTATCAGATCATAAGTCCTATATCAGATTAGTCTATACTTTTTGCAAATAATCTTTTAACGGGGTTGCCCGAGTGAGGTTTTTTTTTCCTTATTTCCCTCCAGTTCTAACATTGCAGCTCCAATGGTGCACACAATCTTTGTTATGAGGTGGGAAGCATGTGGCTGAACAGTGTTGTCCCACAGTCATTGGTTTGATGTGAGAAGCTAGACCTGGGACTATGGAACATTGCTGGGGCCACATAAAAACACTGACTGGGAACCCTGTCAGAGGTGCATTTTTGTAGAGAGAAAATACATTAAATTCAATTTAGGAAACATCTGCACCTCATACTTGGCTTATATACCAGGTAAGCTCCTGGTATATATGCTGAGCGTATACGTGGACAGTAATGGCACTGTAGAATATATACATACAGAAAACATGAGCCACTGTGGAATAAACACAGAATAAAAAGACGTAGCTAGCTGCATCTCTCCGTCCTGCTTTCTCTTGCTGAGTTCCAAATACGCCGAGCAGACGCCATTTGAGCCTGTGGGGATGGATGCAATACTTTGTCCTACGCTGAGTGCATGCATCTCTTAGCAGAGGGAGTTCCCCTGTTATGTCACTGTGACATCACTAAGGGAAACTTCCTGATTCGACATTCATCTGCTAATGCCGATGTTCGCTCCTCCCACTTCCAGGGGGAGGTACAGAATTATGTATACGACTGTACTTTCATACAGCGAGATACGGCTTCTCCCGCTGGTGTAATGACACGTCAAGAATCTTACAACAGAGGGTAATAAGTTTGAACCCAGCCTTATTATGGTTAGTGTAAGATTTTTGGAAGGAAATGTTATGCTAGATAACAAAACATGAAAGTTAGCTGAAATGAATGATGTTGATCATTTTTGCGCACCACAGTTTTAATAGTTTTAAACCAACCATTTTTTACAATGGCCAACAGCAGACTACAGTCTCTTCATAGGTGATCTGTCATGGTGGAGTTCTTTCATCTGTACCGAGGCATGATTGACCAATCACAGCTCATCGTTCTACATTATGTGCAAGCACAGTAATTTCATTTATTTATTTTTTTAAACTGTTTATTGAACGATCTATGACTGTACAATACAATTTAAATCAATAAAGCAACAATGTCACAGTTGCTTTCAGTGTCTTACATCTTCTGCATCATGTTACAATAGACCAGTGATGGCGAACCTTTTAGAGACCGAGTGCCCAAACTGCAACCCAAAACCTAATTACTTATCGCAAAGTGCCAGTACGGCAATTTAACCTAAAAACTGACGGTTTAGTTTAGAATCAATAAAATTATACATTCCCAATCAGAGGTAGGTTCCCTCCCATTGCGTTTTATTTGCATTTCAAAACTCCTATATTTGTTTCATACGTGTGACATTGAAGAAGAGGCAGCAGCCCTATTAATGCAGACTGCTAGCGCTGCATATACAAACGCAGCACTACAGTATGGGGGCAGGCTTTGGCCTGATCCAGATGCATTTCTATGGAAACGCATGCAATCAGTAACCAGAACATGGTGTCGTCCATTAAAACAATGCATTACACTGGGTTCTGGTTACCGATCACTTGCATTTCCATAGAAACACATGCGCAATCGGACCAAAGCCTGGTGGTATTTGTGACCACACACTTACTAAGGACTGTTGTAGTTCCCTGAATCACAGTGCTGTGTAAAATTTTACAGTGTTACTTAAACAGGACTGTCTGACATTTATGGTAGGAAGAGGCAGCAGTCTTATGTTCTTACATAGGACTGGTGCTTTTTCCTACACATAAGGAGGTAGTCCTGTGTAATCAAGTATGATAAGGTAAAGTTTTACACAGGACTGTCTGAGCTTGGTTTACAGCAGTCATTTATACACTCAATGACTGAGATCAGGGCAGATTGTAGGGTCGAGTGACACAGATGGCCAAACAGGACACAGGAGATTGAGCAGATCTGAAAGCTCACCCGCTCACCTTCTCACAGCCAGAACTCTGTCCTGCAGTTCAAATCATCTGTAGATCGTTCTGACAGCACGTGGAAAGGAACCATAAAGCAGACGCTGGGTGAGTATCCAGCGTCAGTGATTCCTCCCACACAACCTCTGACCTGTGACGGGCTCCGTGCTGCTGCCTGCATAAATTCTTGTAACGTGCGTTAATCTGTGAGAAGACAGCAGCGCTACGGAGCCTGCAGTAAATTTGGTAGAGAGCAGGTACCTTAGGGACAGAAAGAACAGCTGCCTTAGCGACCAGTGTTCAGTCGGCACTGACACATTGCCTGTCCGCACCTGGCAGTGGTTTGGGGGATGGGGCGCGTGCCAGCAGTGAGGGCTCTGCGTGCCCTCTCTGGCACGCGTGCCATAGGTTCGCCACCGCTGCAATAGACTATGAAGTAATACAAGCATCTGACAGTTATAAAAGCCTAATTCTAGCATAGTGCCTTACATCCTTAAGATCTAGCATAAAAAGTTGAAGCAACATGCCCTCTTAACAGCAATGTAGGGGGTGTGGTCCATGGGGGTGAGGAGCTCTACTCTTGAATTGCAAATTGAGATTAAGGCTCAGGGTGCCTATAACAAGCCTTAGCTGTGTTGAACTTCGGCTGTGGTATAAGATGTTAGTGGGGAGTCACGCCATTTCCCCCATACTTTATTAAATTTATCTGGCCGCCCACTATTTTTTTTTATTTTTTTTTTATAAACTATTTTGTTATATGGGACAATTTGGTTGACCTTTTTCTTCCATTGTGAGCAGGTTGGAGGTGAGACCAAAGAGGCAAATCAGTGGGGTGGCAGTTACCGGATATTGATATTGTACTCCTAAGGTCTGCCACAAGTCTGGTAACACGTAACTGTTTTAGCTGTGGTAAGCCATCCTTATACCATTGTGGGGTCTCCTCAGGAATCTCATTGAATGGACATAGGGCTCCTGCCTCTTTCCACACAGTCTTAGCCACCTTATGGACAGGAAGTAATTATTTTGTTCGCCACTCTGTCGTCGGATGCCAAATGCCTTTGGTCTATCCTAAATATTCAGCTAGCCTACTCTTGTGGTGTGGGGGGGGGGGGGGTGCCAGGGGTTAAAGGGGTATTCCCATCTGGGCATTTACATTTAATTTAATTCATCTGCCATATGTAAACATTTAAATTGGATGTTATTAAAAATAAAATATTCCTGTGTAAAAAAATTTCATAAATGTAGCCATGTTGTCCCTTAGAAACAAGATAGCTTCCTCGGATACGACCACCCCACACTCTGGCAGCGGTGGTCAGACATGCACTATTGAGTCCTGCATGACTAACTGGCTTCCGCGTTGATTACAACAGGATGGCTGTAGGGCATACAGTAATGATATAATCATAGAATCCAGATTTTTGAAGAAACACTTAGGAATCGTGTAGTTGGAATACATATAATCATTTGGGTAGCACCACCATTTTTACAAAATTGATTCTACCTGCTACAGAGAGGGGTAATGACACCCATACCTTAAACTTATCTCTAAAGAGGCCCAACAGGGAGATGATGTTAACCTCTATTATTTCCAGACAACCACCAGAAACCTTGATGTCCATATACTTGTCCACTACTGCTATATCATGAATCTGAGATGGTGACTCTGCTGCTCTCCTGTTGTTAATGTTGTCCTGTTACATAAGACAAGATTTCCCCCAGTTTATATGTAAACCTGAGAAGTTCCCATATCCCATCAGTTCTATAGCTCTGGGTAAAGATGGGTGCGACATGAACAGGAGAAGATCATGTGGCACCCCTACATATAGGGTGTCAGTTCTTAGTCTAATTGCAAGAGGCTCTATAGCTAGCATGAAAAGAAGCGGTGATAAAGGGCAGCCCTAGTGGGTGCCCCGGGCCAAGGTAGAGGAGTCTGATAGGTTACTATTAATTTGTATATTTGCCCTCGAGCCCGAATAGCAAAGGGAAACCCATTCAGTGATCCCTGTAACCTATACCAAATTTTCCCAGTACAGCTGGAAGAAAATTCCACTCAACGGAGTCAAAGGCCTTGGCTGCGTCCAACGAAACCAAGGCCCAATCCTCCTGCCAATTATATCCCACCTTTGCTATTATCTGGGCTTGTCTCGAATTATCTGAGGTACTTCTGCCTGGGATAAAGCCAGATTGGTTGCATTGTACGAAGGATGTTACCACCTTGTTTAGACGCATTGCCAAGACTTTTATAAGTATTTTATATTCCATATTCAATAGCAAAATGGGTCTGTACGATCCACATTCCGTAGGTTCTTTATCTGGTTTAAGAATGGCAAGGCACCGTTATCAAATGAGGCCTGTAACAATGCTAGCATAGCAGGTAATAGTTCCTCCTGATATTTTATCCACGTTTGGGCCGGACACCTTTCCCTTAGCCATTGCAGGTGATCTTGGCGTCTAACATCTCACGTTGCTCTCTGGAGAAAGTGGGGAAAACTTTGTCACTTATTACAGCTATTGAGTTACCACATCATATATAATCTATGCGGGATAAGAAGCCTCGCCCTGGGGTATGGCAGGTGTATTCACGATTTGTGGGATGACACTCTCCATAAATTTATTCAGCCAATTTTTGAGAAAATAGCTAATTGTGTACAGGTGAACAGTATCAGGATTATACTTGTCCGTACTTGCGTTGTGCAGACAATTAAAATCTCCCAGGCATAGTACCATAACTTGCAGCAATTACAACTACCGGTGAAGTAAAAAAATGACACCTTTTTCAGCATATACTACTCTTAAGATGGGCAGTACCTCTTGTATCCAGGATCCATGAAGCTTTTGTGGTCTGCTCCCTCCACCCTCTCCGAAAGGCTCAATATGTGTACATTGTTACACCGAAGGCAATTTTCTAGGTCATCCACTTTCTGTGACTATAATTGCGCTGCTCTATCTAGACTGGCTATTTCTGCGGGAACCTGGGCTGTGTCATCCTCTATTTAGGATATGCGCTGTCTTTCACCCGGTCCCATAGCTTTTGCATGTCATGTCTTATTAAACCCACATCCACTCGGATTTCTTCAATCTTGGTGGTCAGGGAGGTAGTAGACTTTTGTATCACTGAAAGCAGTTGTACTGACATCTCTTTTGGTGTTGGCTCCAGCTCCGGATCTGTATTAGTTGCTATGTCATCATCTGCATCGCGGCCGTCTCCCGGTGCGCCCACGCCATCTTGGGATTGACCGCATCTAGCATATTCTTTGAGCTCCTCCACCACACTGGAGCATCTGGATTTGCATATTTTTAGCAGCACCCCGTTGGGAGGACCTTCTAAGCTTCGGGTCAGGTCTGTTTTCCGGTGACATATCGGCAGGATGATGGGGAAAAGCTGGCTAAGTAAGGGAGCTTCTTCTAGTTGCAGGAAGCCAGGCCACGCCCCTTCATTTATTTATTTTTTAAATAAATGTTCACACAAGCAATCTAAATGTATGGCTGACCGTCTGCCTTCTGATAATCGTAATGTCAGAACTTCTATCCTCTTATGATTGGGCATCGTAGATGAGCTATGATTTTGTTTAAAAAGAAAAAAAAAACCAGGACTCCTAGAAAGCTTTCTGCCCTGCTTACCACTCTCACAGTCTTGGTGACTCTGAGTGTAATTGGTGACTGTACCTACTGTATGTTGTAGTGTATGGTAAGTGCTGTTTCTGATACTTTCTGTTGATTGGTATGCAGTTGGAGTTGTTTTGGATATCAAAAAATTGGATAATTTTTACAGAATTGGATGAATTTACACTTTCATGGGCAACTAGCCTCAGTGTTACAATAGGAGCACCCTACGAGTTGCTGTCCTTCACGTTATAAAATACTTGCAGTCAGTGTGGACTACTTAATTATCCTGTTGAAGCCCTATTCACGTGGCCATGATCCCACAGCATGAATTGTGGCCAGATCAGTCTCTGGCACCTGGTTATGGTCTGGTAAGCACATACTGTCCATGACTGAGCTGGGAAACTGTGCCACAAAATATAGAACATATATAATTTCTGTGATGTGAGGCGCGGATGCTCAGCTTTCAGTGGAGGGGGAGGAGCGCTCTCTACAGAATGTGCCTTTTCAACGTGTGAAACAGATCATATATTATGGACCTGCAAGTTTCTGTAAAGTGTTAACTACTATATTTCTATGATTTTCATGATTGTTTCATATTCTTATATGCAATACAGAAATATCTTCATTCATTTTTTTTTATATACTTGTAAGTTGCTTGTGACGGAAGAGCTTGAAGCAATGTTCTTTTGTTATTGCTTTGGCTTTTATATCTGATATTGTAAGCATTTTTGTAATATTATTTCTGTGTATAATAACGCAGTGTATATGCAGGCTACATCTTTCATTTTACCATCCTACAGACACTGACACTAATGCTACTCCCTGGCACACGTAAGTGCTATATACTTGTCATACGTGTGCAGTGCCTGGCTGTTCAATTAACCTTTTCTATTTACAAAAACACCATTGATGCTCTTTTAACAATGGTTTGACAATATTTGAGATTTTCCAGATTTTGAGAGATCATTTCTAACTTTTTTTTCTTTTGTGTAAATCTAATTGCACCAATCAATCTATTGTGATCCTAGTTTTAAATAAATCCAAGCATTTTAATGTAACAAACATAGTTGACTCATCGGTACTGCAAGCATTTGGCTTATTTTATGATTTGGCATGTCCTACGGTTCTCATAATCCGTCATTTCATTTCTCTTCTCCTTTATTGCATGCACCCTTACACCCCTTGTCTTGAATACATTTGAAATTGCTTGTGAATAGAAGAGATTCTGTGCTCTTCCTGGCTATGTATCATGTTATTTATGGCAATCTCATCCCATTCTCTGAATCACTTCATTCATCTATCTCTTACCTCTGTGTGTTGGCTGCATCTCACCCTTCAAGTAGTTCACGGATGGGCGATACTGGGTGTATTCCCCCCGCCTCAGCAGGATGCATTCTCCTTCATCATCCACTGACTCTGTGAGTACGATCGGTCCAATCATTTCATTTAAGATGATGACCTGAGTCTTAAACAAGTATCTTCTATAGCAGTGTTAGAGGGGCCACCAGTATGCATATTTTATTTTGTTCTTATTTTCTTCTGTCTTTCCCCCCCCTTCCCACTTCCTCTTCTACCTTAACTTTTCTCCTCAACACTTGTGTAGCCTCCAGATGACCGGAGCTGGGTTTATTCTCCACTCCACTATAGTCCCCAGGTTCAGTCTGTCTCGGACGAGGAGAGTGACACAGTAAGTTCATTAAGGAAGCACATTAGCTCTTGTTCTGTGTTTTTGTCTTCGCATAATTTAAGTGTCAAAATGACATAAAAAATTTGACATTAAATTATGTTCATTGGTTAGAAAGCAGAGTACCTTTTAGGAATAGAGAGCTGATCCTGTGATAATTCAGTTTGTGGTTTTGGTTGGACTTGATGGACCTGTGTCTTTTTCTAACAATATCTTCTATAAAACACTTTATTGCTGGGGACACACTGGTCAGCTTCATTGCAGAATTTTACATTGTGGAGTTATTTCTGCCATGGCAAAAACCAACTGAAAAACAACCTTTTTGCCACCTCGTTCAGCTGTTATTTCACTGCAGCCCATGATTTGCGGAGGAATCCGGGAGGAGAATCCTCAGCAATATTTAACATATGGATTCAAAACCTACAACTCTAATCATTTTCCTCTTCAGGTGTTTGGTATGCAGCATGAAAATGGGATTTCCATTCAAAATTGCTGTGAAAGTTAGCCATCAGTGGTTTTAATCCACAATAATTGAGGGCTTGGCTTTGAGACTGTCAGGTAGCATAATATTAATACCCTATGCAAATGTTGAACCCCCATTAAGTACCCTAAAATAAGTAGTGACCAGAGGCTTTGTTACAGGAACAGGGAGCAGGGTAAGTGCCTTCTTTTTGTTTTCTGTTTTTTAATATTTTCCCTGGTCTGACACCATTATCTCACAGTTGTGCGTTGTTTTCTACATTTAACTTCTAGAAAAGTAGTTGAGAAAGAGTTGAGCACGCAGTTTTAATGCCAATATATGTGAAAAGTCTCCATTAATCTGAAATTTTATACAGTAGCCTACAATAAATAATTGGCCATTTTGTAAACTTTTGAAAACTGACCTTTTATGACCCCCATGAACACATACTCCTAGCATCATTTTTGTCCAGACCAGTCTAACTTTTTTTTCTGGTGAACCACAATTTAAAAGTAATACCTAATTTTACAGAAGTTGATTTGGAACCAATCACATGTGTACATGTAACCTAAAATGGTTTTGTCTGTGGTACCCATCATTCCCAACCTTATCAATATTTTCTCCTCCTCAGTAGGCTTGGTAGTTTCATTATACAATAGTCTAGTCGAATGGTTTTCATTCTGCTGGGGCAGCAAGCCTGTCTCTGCCCATCTGGCAGTGGAGATCAGCCATGCTTAGGTCCAGAAAAGATAATTGAACCATGTGAGTTCTCAGAAATGAGAGGGAAGGCATGTCAGAGAATGTTTCGGGCACTTTGGGGCCTAGAAACAAGAAGTCACCGGAACAATTGCTATTCATGAGCCGTGTGGTGGACTAAGATATTTAGAGCAAAATTGCGAAAGTATGAAAGCCATCCCTAAACAAGTCATCCCAACACAGACCCATAGTCCATGGCAATTTTTTTTTTTTTCCTCTGTCATGGAGACCTATCCATTTTCTAGTTCATAGTATTGTCTGTACTTGTATCAGTCTTGGTTCCGGGTAAATTCTGCGCAATTAATTTTTTATGTTGTTGGTATAAAATGATTAGGGACCCTATATGGGTCAGATTGGGGGCCATTGCATTAGAAAGGCACAGTGAACGCATTACGCCAAAATGCATCACAAAGGACATCAGGTTAAAAAATGCTAATTATTTTGAGATGCAAACACATTGCATGAGCACAGCCTATGGCCATTTTCACAATTTAGGGTTTAGACCTTAATGCTTGTGTCCGGTATGTAGTAAAGACACTTATTGCAACTTGCTAAACACAGGCATTTAGATCTAAACATGTCTGTGTTCAGGGAGGAGACGCTTCAGAAGCTCTTGAAGTACTCAACTCAATCTTAAGATAATGGACTTAGGGCCTCCATTATGCTACTAACCTTTCCATATTCCCCAGCAGTTTTCCTATTCTCATCTTCCTCTGTGCTGTGAGGCCAATAAACGTGATAACCTACTCACATGTGGCCTGTTGGCATCATTGCTCCAGTGGAACAACTGTGTTCTGACTATGGTCCTTTTTATCATTATTTTTGTGTTTTGGTTAGTGTACATGTTTGCTGACTCCATTGGACTCTTTATCATGTATTATGTATTCTTGATTTGTATTGTAGCAGATAAGCCCTTGAAATTTTTTTCTGTACAAATTTGGGTTGTGTATTCAAAGGTCTCACTCTACAATATAATAATAAAAAAAAAACACATAAATAATATTGGGTTAGATAACAAAAAAGATAATGCTCTCTAAGTTTCTTTTCCAATGCTTTAGTATATTTTAAACTTGTATTGACTCATAAGCTGCATCATCATAACATGAGATAGATAGAAGCCATAAAATCCTTAACTTGCAATCTCAGAAGTAGTGTCCATCAGGGAAGTTGGTTTGCTAGACAGGACTGGCCATTTGTCACACCTGTGCTACATTTTGGGGCACCCTTTCTCGATCACCCATCTAGTACCTGCTTCAGAGGAAGGTACTATACAGAGTTCTACTGCTAATATCTGTCAATTACCAGGGGTTTAAGACAGGGGGCTTACAGTGATCGGATAAGAAGTTTAACTTGTACCGTGTGGAAATCCACTCCTCAAATGTAAGAATTTCCTAAGCATTTGCTGAATACGTCCATGCTTGAAAAATCGGGAGCTGCATATGGATTTGAAATTTTCTGTGAGTGTGGAAGGGGAACTGACATGTCAATTATCATGGCAGATTCTGTCCAGTGGGCCACATGTAGATTAGCTCAGTTGAATGGATGGCTTGTTTGATTGCAAATTTTCACCACCCAGTAATGTACAGTATTTTGTTCATTTATGTTAATGGAAAAGGCTCCTAGACAAATTTTTGCACCCGGCACTCACAAGGTCCTTTCTCAATGTTGTTTCATTGTAACAGATAATATAGCCAGTGGCAGGATGCGTTTTGCCGATCTTTGGGTGCTGTATGTCTGATCCAAATACAAAGAATCCCAAATATGGTGATGTCCGATCCGTAAGGGGCAATATTGTCATACAAAATATTGTCCTTTGCCTTGACTTTTTTCAAACTTTGTGGAAGCACTATGTGCATATTTGCACAGGAGCTTTTGTTGTTTGGGACTTCCATGTATTCACTATTTGTGAAACACTATTTGTGAAACAAAAATTTATTTAACTGACCACAGTGGGGTACAACGGGCTTCATTTTTCTTAGTGATAGTCCTGCTGACTGGACTTTCATCTGTGAGGAACTGCAACACAGATGTACACTTACAGTTGCCTTATTCTTCTACAGAAATGTGTTCATGTCTCCAGACTGCTTATCCGGCTTTTAGGTGACAATTTTCTTCTCCTTCCAGTAATTACTATGCAGATACCTGATAAGGAATCCCTGTGTCTCCCTCCAACCCAGCCTCAGAAACAAACTATAGAAGAGTGAAGATCAACCATGGATACAAAGTTGTGACCAGTTACTGGACTCCTAGAATCTACTATGCTGTTATGTGTATTTGTAGTATTATCTCTTTCCTGATGTGCGAGTGCTTTGCCAAACATTCCCTCTTGTTTTCCGTCAAATTAATTTCCTTGCCAGATGCCTAGTCTGGCCTCGACTTGGGAGAGAAGCTCATCTGCTGCATCTGGCATGGGAATCGGGAACTATTTATACACGAGGCTTATTCACTCTGGTGATGGTGAAAAGTTCCTGTACACTACAGATGTAAAGCACCTGGTTGGACCTACTATGCTGCATCTCTGGCTCATTTTAACACTTGTTTTGTATATTTTGATATTTAATCCTTTTTAGTATTATTTATATTGTGTGGAGTAAACTGGTGATAGGAGTATTTAAAGACTATCTGCATTTTACCTGTTTACTGTTTACATTGTAAGACTGGTTCAGTGATTTGGATTTAGACCGGATCACTCAGGATATATAAATATTTTGGTTTTGTCTTGTCATTTGCACTGCCACATATATATTTGTGGCATGGACTACTGGAGTCTGATGGCATAAAAGATCAAGCCAGACCTGAGGAATATGAAGCCATGTGAAATGCTGGCTGTATTTTATTTTTATTCTTGAATAGCTTCCATGATGATCTGTAAGTTTATCTTAAAGCGGTCTTTATTGGGGATAAAGACTTCTTTTTCTAGACAATGAAAATGTTTTCCATCCATGTTTGTGTTTTATTTCAGGCACATGGCCACATTTCAGGCACATCTTGTTTTCTGGTTTGTTTTTGAGAACAGTCTACTTTCTATATTTTTATGTAAATATTAAAGATCTTTTTATTCCTATTTAATAATCTACTGCATAATAAGCAGTTCGATTTTCTTGAGTCAACAGCCAGTGTTGACACATTCCTATTGGCCCCTCTGCAGTCACATATACTGTATAAACACAGAGGTTATTGGCATTATCATTATGGAATATTGTTTTTATCATTAAATAAATGTAGAATTATTGGGTCAGTTGAGAGCAACATCCCCTCTTGCTCACAATCTCTTCATCTACTTTTTACTGTGGCATATTCAAGCTGCTTGTGTTTTTTTTTTTTTTTACCATTCAACTTCAATGTTATATTTTAAATATTTGCACATATTGACCAATGAAGATAACGGACATAAGTATTACAAAGGAGTTGAGGAAAGTTGTCAGAAAATGTCACCAACTGGATAATTCCAAAAAATGAAATGCAGTCTTTATATAGCATAGATTCATGGAGGAGGATTGGTTTAGTGTGATCTTAGCCCATCACGGATATCCCTGCAAGAAAAGGCCAGTACTATTAGCATAGACTCTTATGTTGTTTTTTAGCTTTCTTGATCCTCTGTCACTGAAACATTTAGAAAAGTAATCTCACTTGGTTGGATTTTCTCCATGCACCTTGTTTATTATATGTCCATTTGTGATTGCTAAGTAATCTCCATGCGGGATACAGGTTCTTGTTCTTCTAGATCATTCCATGCACTGTTTACACATGCTGGGATACTTAGGAGTCTTGTTAGGTGCTGGGGCTACCTGAAGAAGGAAGACATCAGTCACTAATCAGCTTTCATTCTTATGATGTCAATATTTTTAAACTGTTTTGAGATATATATCTATATCTAATTATATATATGGATATATGGATGTGTAAATTACAACATGTGAACAGTATGTGTGCCCTGATACTGCTATATAAGCATTTTAGGTTTAAGAATGTGTCCTTTTTATTCCATGAGATGGTAAAAATTGAAAACTCATGTCTGTGATCTCCATCATGACTAGGATTCTTCTTGGCTCCTGTAAATGAGGTGCACTATAGAACTGTGTTTTTTTGTTCTGTTACATTTTAAGTATTCATCTTCTTTACTGTGCATAATGTTTTATTTTTTATTTAGAATTGTGTTGTGTTTTAGTATCATTGATGTAACTGAGAAATAAAGGTTGGACATAGTTGTAAGCGGGTTGTAAATGGATGTAAATAATGTTTGACTTTGTGTTTTCTTGTGGCTGTGTCTTTTTCTTCTGATGGCTGCTATAATAGAGTGAATTTATCAAAATTATCATACTGTATTAAAGCATTCCGCTGCTGTGTCTCGTGTCATTGTTTTATTTTCCTTATGCACTATGGTCTGTCATGTCATAATCCACACACACACAATGGGACTGATGAACACATTGGGTCCAGTTGCACCTAAATTATTTAGCTGGTTTTTTTTTTGTTTTTCTTTAGTTTTGTTAGTCAAAAGCAGGAGAAGAGGCTTCACAGAGATGATGGAGGTTCTATTAGGCTACGATGACAAGGTGCACTTTGGCTGGTTTAAATCCATTTTCTTCATTTCTGGAGTTGTAAGAAGCTGTGTTAACATTTTTCATTATATTCATTAATAAACAGATTTAAACCAGCCAATGGCATGGTACATGGCAAAAACGCATACAATTTAAAATGTATGCGCTTTGCAATGCTTTCAAAAATGCCCTGTGTGACCAGAACCTTAAAACAAATTGCCACTCCTTCCCTTTCAGCCTCACAGTGAGTTTATGACCATGTGTGCTTTATTTCTGTAGCCAGGAGCAATTGTGTAACAAGCTGTGAAGCTCTTGAGGGTGCGTTCACACGTGTTTTGGTTGTGTTTAGAAATGTAATTAAACAAATCTCCTCTCCTCAGTTGTTGAAATACATTACTGTTAAGATTTGCATTTACAAACTGCAACTGTTAACTTGATCTTAACAAAACACATGGTAATGGATTGTTAACCTATGTTTTAACATTGCTTTTACATAGTGTTTTGCAAATGTTAACAGTTATGTAATTGGGAAACCAAAACGCAGCATGTGAACGTGATCTGAGGCCTTTAATTCATGCGTTTTAAATCGCAATGCAAAAGATGAAGAGAGATTTGCCTAAATTGCTGTTAAAATTTGTGTCTACAAAACACGGTCACATAGCGATTTCTTGTGGCATTTTTAAATGCACTGTAAAGGCATTTGTTCTAAAATGCATGCATTTTTGCATGTTTACCATATGTTTGGCTCGTTTAAATATTTTTTTCTTAATTTCTGGAAAATGTAAGCTGCTATGAAAATGTAACCGCTGCTTACACTTCCTGAAATGAAGGCAAAACTGATTCAAACCAGTCAAATACAATGTAAACATGCATTTTAAAATGCACCAAGAGCGGACCATAAATGCAGTTTTTCCATATGCAGTTTATGATCTCTAAACCAGGAATGGAGTGAAAAAAGAGGACCTTTGAAAATGGCATTAAAAAAAACAAACAAAAAAAAAACAACTGAACACAACCTTAGGCCGAGGTCACATTAAAACCAAACTAATCTTATATGTACAAAAAAAATTGTTGAGACTGCAGCCCACCCATCTCTAACTTTGCCCCTCATCAGGTTCCCACTTTATTCCCACATTATTAAGTATGAAGTTAATGAAAATGTATATGTATGTATTCAAAGACTCGGGTCCATTTGTTTCAATTGACATTTTTTCACCTTATACCTTATTCACCTTATATACAGTCGTCTCCCATATCACAGAGTGATAGATATTATAGAAAGACACCCCCCTCCCTTTCCCAGGTCAAAAAGTTATATACTGTGCTTAGTGGTAAAATATTCAATTGTGGTACCCACAGATCACAAAATCTATAGAGAAGCTGGTCACACATGATCCCTGCCATATAATGTGCCATTTCCAACAGTCCCAAGTCTAAACAGCCCCCTTTCCTGGACCTGCCTCTTTTCTGTAGCCCGAGCTGACAGTGCTCAGATGGGGCTACAGAAAAGGGGCGATTATAACACTAACCCTTTTTGTATAGCCCCCCACACACCTACAATGTCTCCTTGTCTTTCACTATGAGTTAAAAAAAAATATATCATATATAACTGTTCATAGTTCAAGGTATCTAATTTTACCACAAAAAAACCCTGGGAAAACGTAGTAACTGGAGTATAAGCCTAGATTAGGAAATGCTGGCGATTCTTTTTGTAGTAGCAAAGCCTCCTGTTTTTGTTTTTTGTTTGAAAGCTTTATTGATCATTCAATGCATGTAGATACACACAGGCAAGGTAATGACCATAGGATAATGTAATCAGGGAATCATGCAATAGATTACAAAAAGACATGTTACCAAGAACATCAGTAGGCATCAAAAAGCTAAAATATACAGATAACGTTATCATATAGGTACAAAGTATCTTGCAGTTCAGCAACCAATCCTTTAATATAGGAGAGAAGGGGAACAAATAGAGGGGAGATGGGTAGGAAGGCTGGGTAAGAAGAGAAAGGATAAAGAATTTAGAAGATTGTTAAAAAGCAATTCAAGGGGCCCAACATTCATGGTAGAAGGCCCATGTGCAACTACCGTTTTTCACCTTCTTGGGATCACAGTCCTTGCCACTGCCAACAGGTGACTTATCAGAGAGCTCGTAGGTCGGTGTCTAGTTTAACGTCTAGTAGGTTCCTATACAGTTTCAGGAGGGCTTTAGAGACTTTGTAGAGGTGACCAAGTTGGCGATACTCCCACTCGCTCTTAAAAAGAGCTTGGTTGACCAGCCGGAAGAGACTCCAGGGGCTTTAGGTCCATAGTTGTAGTCAGGCACAAAAAAGTTACCGGAGGGTCATCAGATTGTTTGTTCAGAAATCCCATCGACATGCTAGGTTGAAATGAAAGATTTCTGGAAATTGGGGTAAGGGGACTGCCTTGAGAATGGGGAGTACAACTCCGCCTGCAACCTGAGAGTTAGCATTGTTTGGAACTCGGCAAAAGGAATTTTTAAAGGTTTATATGCAGAGGGAGCAATGGGAGGTTTGACAGAGGGACTTCCGAGAGAGCTTGAGCTAACAGCACCCAGAATTTTGTCAGAGGACGTCAGAAGCAATCTAGAATCCTAGAAATATAGTAAGCCCTACAGTTCGGAGTGCCAAGACCCCTGTCATCTTTATTTCTAGCTAAGATTGATCTAGGTACCCTAGGTTCAGAAGATGACAAGATGAACTTGGAAAAGAGGGCCTCTAACTTGGCCAGTCGGAGCAGAATGGTCTGGAACAGGTAAAGCAGTCAGGGGAGGACATTCCTTTTTTTTTTTTAACTAAATTTTTATTAGAAATGTTTCCACACACTATATAGTACAGCAAATAATGCTTGCATTATTGTTGATTCGTACATTAGTCTACATTTGTGGTATACAAAATGTTAAACAACAGCTAAGTCAAATCAAGAATTCGAAGTGAAGGACATCATTACAATGCAATGTACTGCGAATCTGCATCTCTTTTTAGTTAACTAAATAAAGCTGTCATATTATGCTATGGATCTCCAGTAGTTCCTCAGTTGGATTAATGCTACAATACCCACTTCAAGTAATGAGTAACCAATATAACAGACTAGACAAGACGAACTTCACACATTAGGTCAGCTAAGACCCGGGGGGAACCAGAACTGCAGTGCGAACGGCGTAAATGTGGCGTCATGGTGGGCATTCATTTTTATACTGTAGATACGCCCTAGCCATGAAATCTGGTCTTATTCCCATTTAGATAGGTCAGCTTTAATAGATCGCATCAGCAGGGCGTAATTCAGGACAAAGGTCTGTTAATTGAGCTGGAATACGCACCCCTAAGTACTTAAACGATCCTACCACCCAGGTGAAAGAAAATTGTGTCTTGATGAATTCAACCTCAGAGGGACGCGAGCCAACCCCCATCATCACACTCTTGGAAATCTTAGTTTTGTAGTTTTTCCGTATTTTGTAGTCCGTATTTCTCAAGGGTCTGTATGAGAGGCGGTATCGATTGCAGCGTCTTGGTGAGATAGAGCAACACATCATCAGCCATATCACTTGTAGTGATGAGGGCCGATATACACCTGCTCAATGGTCGAATGTTGCCTAATTGCAACCCACAGACTTTATGCCCATGGCGTACAGCAGCGGGATAGGCCAGTTAATGAAATGCCCACTGTAGAGTCCCCCTTTAATAAAATGTCCAGTCCAGTGCCCACTTTTAATAAAATGCCCACTGCAGAGCCCCTCTTCAATTTAAAGGTTGAGATCATAGCTCCCCCTTAAAAAAAAAAAAGTCTATACTTACCATTGGTTTCTTTACTTTCTTTGACCACGGCCCGGGACCGGCTGTTCCACGGCCCGGTCTTGGGCCATGCAAAGGGAGGGGGGCATCGCCCCTGGCTTCAGACAACTTATTTTCACCTTTGTACCACCTCATACAGACATCACATATAACAGTGGTGGCGAACCTATGGCACTGGTGCCAGAGATGGCATTCGGAGGCCTCTCTGTGGGCACACGGGCTGTCTCCCAGGCACAGAGTTTGCTTGAAATGGCACCTTCCTGCAGTCTCAGGCACTCAAAGTAGCGCCCTGTTATTTTAAAGTGACCAATCTTGTGCTGCTTTGTCCTGTCCAAAGAGTGAAAAGGTGTGGACAGGGTCGGATTAGAGCTCAAAGATTCTGGTAGCATTTTGTTTTTGAGCACAAAAAAATGTTCTGAAAAACCTCACCCGGCTTATACACAAACCAATAAAAAAAATAAACTTACATATACACCTTCTGGCAGCCAGCCCCCCAACCCCCCCACCCGCCCAATGGTCAGTGCGGCTCTTCAGTGTATATACCGTAGATAACTGAGTATAGTTCAAGACATCTAATTTTACCACAAAAAAACCCCCTGGGAAAACGTAGTAACTGGAGTATAAGCCTAGATTAGGAAATGCTGGCGATTCTTTTTGTAGTAGCAAAGCCTCCTGTTTTTTTTTTTTTATTTGAAAGCTTTATTGATCATTCAATGCATGTAGATACACACAGGCATTGTAATGACCATAGAATAATGTAACCAGGGAATCATGCAATAGATTACAAAAAGACATGTTACCAAGAACATCAGTAGGCATCAAAAAGCTAAAATATACAGATAACGTTATCTATATATACAAAGTATCTTGGAGTTCAGCAACATGTTTGACTAAACCAATCTTTGAATATAGGAGAGAAGGGGAACAAATAGAGGGGAGAGGGGTAGGAAGGCTGGGTAAGGAGAGAAAGGACAAAGAATTTAGAAGATTGTTAAAAAGCAATTCAAGGGGACCAACATTCATGGTAGAAGGCCCATGTGCAACTACCGTTTTTTACCTTCTTGGGATCACAGTCCTTGCCACCGCCAACAGGTGACTTATCAGAGAGCGCGTAGGTCGGTGTCTAGTTTAACATCTAGTAGGTTCCTATACAGTTTCAGGAGGGCTTTAGAGACTTTGTAGAGGTGAATCTACTATTAAAGCCAGTAATGAAACAGATTTGAAAGTCTGGTTTTCTTTGTTTCAGTTCCAATAGGTTATCCCTTCGGTATCATATTCATCATCAAGATCTTTTCTCAATCCCATTTGCAGACGGGAACATGTTTTCATGTTTGTTACTGTATATACTCGAGTATAAGCCGACCCGAGTATGAGCCAAGACCCCTAATTTTACCACCCAAAACTGGAAAAAACTACTGACTCGAGTATAAGCCGATTGTGGGAAATGCATTGGTCAAACCCCCCCCCCCAGTAGTATACAGCCTGCCAGCCACCATGTAGTATACAGCAGCCCCTAGTAGTATACAGCCTGCCAGCCCCCATGTAGTATACAGCAGCACCTAGTAGTATACAGCCCGCCAGCCCCCATGTAGTATACAGCAGCCCCTAGTAGTGTATAGCCTGCCAGCCCCCATGTAGTATACAGCCTGCCCCCACAGCCCTTAAAAAATAAACTTATATACTCACCCTCCGATGTCAGCGTGTTCCGTCTTCTTTCTTCTCCGTGGCTCCTCTTCTTCAAAAAATGTGCTGAAAAACTCGGCTTACACACGAGTATATACGGTATGTATTTTCCAGTGACATGGAGGGGTAGCCTTGTGACTACCGGGGGCAGAACTGTGCACTTGCACAAAAAAATCATACCAAAAGCAAAAAGAACAGTTATGTGTCACATTTAGGCTACATAAAAAATGTATAGCTTTATTTACAAATAATCCACATCACAAAAAAAATAAATAAATATATATATATAGATAAGACACAGAGTTAAAAAAGAACATTTGAAGGTACATATACAAAAAAACAAGGTTGTGTAAACCCAATATGGTCACTCAACCACAAACCATAGTTCAATAAACTCCACTGTCTCCCCAGTTGTGTAGTCCAATAGTAAGTTCATCCAAGTATATGAGCGAGCCAATAAACCTAACCCTAGCTATTAGAATGCAAAATCCCCCCCAAAGAAATCTCATCTAAATGCAAACAAGTAACAAATTACATAGTATATTAGGGGTGCATGTAGAAAGGAAGGATTATGTCAGGACAATCTACCCACGGACCCACACCCATGGAGTGCAGCAAGGTGGACATCAGCCACATGTCAGCAGTATACAACATCAGGTGGACAGTGGATGGAGCATATGCGTTTCCATAGTAACACATGTGATAGGTAACCAGCACTCAGTGTCTTGTATTTAAACAATGCAAGACACCAGGTGCTGGTTACCGATTGCATTCACGCACATATGCAATCATGCAGAGGCCGGCCCCCAGGTGCTAGTGCAACATCCCCCACTGGGGCCTGACATTTTTTGATGGCGGGAGGAATCCAGGGGCCTGAATACCAGAGTGGCTGGCTAGTCCAGCCCAGCGCACTTGGTATCAGGAGTGGAGTCCTCGTCCACAGCCTGGCAGGTCTCCAGCAGGTGGTGTGTGCAAGAAAATGGAGGGAGAGGTTGACAGAGTGGGTGTCTCCCTGGGGCAACCCAGTTGTGTAGATAGGGATCCCTGGGGGTGAAGGATGGGGTGCCTGAGATGGTGTACAGCCGGATCCAGGGATCACTCAGAGGCACGTTGATGAAGTATAACTTACAGTTCTTTATTGGAACAGGCAACGGCCTTAACAGCAGCAAAACTTCAGCTGTATGGAGGTAGCTGGTTGGAGTTCTCATGAAGGTGTGCATGCCTGGTAAGTAGCTTCAGGCTGGGCTGGTAGGGATGGAACAGAGTCCTGATGTGGACCTCTGTTCTGGTCCTAGTCTCCTGATCTACCAAGGTGCCAGGCAGCTTGCCTGTGACACCTCTGCTTTCTGGACTAGGACAGACTTATTTTTTTCTCTCCTCTCTCAGCAGACTGACCATGTACTCCCACCCACAAGGGGTTTTATGAACTCCACCTGTGAGGTAGCAAGCATTTGTCCAACCAGCTCACTCCTTCCTTACAGCAAGTACAGAGCATTTAATTAGATAATACATTAAAGACTTACAGCTGCATTTACCAAGTTCCCATGTTGAAGATGCCCTAGTGAGGCTCAGCAGGCAGCTCCTGACATGGAGAGGGACTAATTTCACAACACTTATTACCCCTTTGCATAGGCAGGGGTGTTGCACTAGCACTGCTTTAGGAAATCCAATGCTAGCAACACAAGTGACCGCATCCTGAAGGTTGGGTTAATTTACCTTGATAGAAAAGCCCTGTCCAATACTTGTGGTGACATCCTGGCCTCTCCCTTGGTGAACCTCAATATATGGGGACTACAAAAACCACAGTCCTTCCCTATGGTCTTTTTACTTATGGATTGTGCTGTTATTGAGGCCTCTCAATACAAAGAAAATTATATCAGAATTATTCCCAGAACTTATCTTTTACTGTATAACAACAACATTTCCCTTTGGGACAATAAGGTGAATTTATTTATCTGTTTTTAATTTATCAAAAACAGTACAAACTGCACTAGGTGCAGTTCACCTGTGGAGTGTGCAGGGTGGCCAGATTTATCAAAACTGGTGCACAGTCTTCATGAATCTAGCACCCTTGGCACAACTTTTTTTGGTGCACCTTTAACATAGGGCGAGAAACACACTTCTGCAGAATCTGCATGATAAATGTTGCGCACAGTCCAACTTCACACTAGAATGCCCCTTTTAGTGCATCATTTTGTGTTGCGTTGGTTTCAGTGCAGCCGCAAAGCAAATGTGTCGCAGACACTTTATAAATACACGTGCAAGCAGTTTGCATTTAACCCCTTCATGCTCTGTGACGGATGTATCCGCCACAGAGCTATGAAGGTGGATGAAGAAGGCTCATGGGTTGAGCCCTCTTCATACATAGATGGGCTTTGCTGCATATCGCAGTAAAGACCCATCGCTAACACCAGGGGTCAGTGCTTGCACTGATCGCGTGTGTTAACCTCTTCTTTGCCATCGGCAAAGTCGCCGGCGGCACTGAAAGCATGGCGCCGCATGGGTGCTGCCATGTTACCTTCGATCGTCGCTCCCCTGAAATAGTGAAAAAAAATGATACATCACACAGCTTCGTGCACCGAAGTATGAAAAAGTTATTAGCGTCAGAAGATGGCATTTTTTTTTTCCTTTTTCATACACATTACTTTAATTTTTGAAAATGTATTAAAACGCAATAAAACCTATATAAATTTGGTATCAGCGCGATCGCACCGAAGAATAAAGTAGAGGTGTTATTTGGAGCGAAGAGTGAAAGTGGTAAAAGCTGAGCCCACAAGAACATGACGCACATGCGTTTTTAAAAACATTTGGAATTTTTTTCCTGTTTCCCAGTACAAGGCAGGGAATAATAAATAACATCACAGGAAAGTAGAATTTGTTACGCACAAAATAAGCCCTCACACAGCTCTGTACACGGAAAAATAAAAAAGTTATGGATTTTTGAAGGTGGAGAGCGAGAAATGAGCGAAAAAAACCTGCATCTTTAAGGGGTTAACTACCGGTAATACCCTTTAAAAATGCTTTAAAAAGTGATTTTAAAAAGTTATGTGTTCCAAAATAAGGCCACTAAAAAGAACAACACTTCTCACAAAAAATAAGCCCTTAACCAGATTTGTCAGACGAAAAATAAAAAAGTTATGCATATGAAAATACGGTAATGCTAAAACAAATTTTTCCGAAATTACTTTTTATTCAGTAAAATTGGGAAAAATTTTTAAAATCTATAGAAATAAAGTATTTTCGTTATTGTAGAGACCCATAGATTAAAAATAATATACTATTTTTACGGTGTTGTAAAATTGATGATTTTCATTTCCTCCATCAACACAGAGTTAATGTCACCAATTAGCTATAGTTGCCCCAAAATTATGTACCAGAAAAGTGCATCTCATGTTGCAAAAAAATAAGCCCCTATAGGGCTTGTACAATGTGACAATGCAAATCTGCTGTGGATGGCGCCTCCTTTCATTCTATGCCCAGCAGTGCGCCCATACATCAGTTTATCACCACATATGGTGTATTGGGTATCAAGCTTTGTGGAGCCTTTTTTCATTTAATCCATTGCAAATGTTTAATTTTCCACCCAAAATGAATGCATTGTCAAAAAATATTACAATTTGTAGGCCGCACCTCCATTTTGTTTTAACCCCTATAAAACGCCTAAAGGTTTTACAAACTTCTTAAAATAGTTTTTTTCATAAGTTAACGTGTGTGGCTTCAATAATTTGGTACTTTACTAGTCTAGCTATTATTTAGACCTCTCACAGTCATTTGAAAGTTGAGCAGGTCCATCTAAATAAAGGTTTTGATGGTTTTCAAACAATGTGAGATATTCTGAGCCTCATAACATTCTAGTAAAATATGTGGAATCTTAAAAAACCATCCAACATAAAGCAGATAAAAAAGAAAATACGGATCCAGCTTACAATGAGTGTAGGATGCAACAGGAATATAATAAAATTCAAGGCTTTATTCCATTTTGTTAAAACAAATCCATGCCCAGGGATACAGACAGTATAAACAGTCTATGCGTTTCGGATATTAGCTATCCGTCTTGATGCCTGACTTTAGCATATACCTCCGGCATAATATACTGATTAGACAATGTCACGTGATTGAACACAAACCAATGAGAACAAAGTTTAAAAATTTTGCGGTATAACATGATGATGTTTAATTATGCATAGGTGCTTAATAATGGTCGATCATATCTAACCTTTTATTCAAGCACTTAGGAATCCTAGTATCAAGGGTGAAGATCCAGAAGGTTTCGCGATTTAGAAACTTCCGCCTGTGATCTCCACCCTGAACAGGACTCCAAACGTTTTCAATACCAGTGAATGCAAATTAACTACAATCCACATGATGCACCACCTGGAAGTGGTGCCATTGAAGCATTAATTGTGTTTGGATTTCTCGCATCAAGCTGATGTTTTCTGATGCAAGTCCTTCTGTATACCCTACATACTGAACGTACAAGTTTTGCACAAGATGACATCAATAACATTTTTAGTGTTACAATTAATAAAACTGCCAATGTTGTGCTGTACACCCGTACTGCAGAAAAGAAATGATTTTGCAGAATTTATATAATTACAGCATAAACAAAAATTTGTTTTCTCCCCCCCCCCCCAAAAAAAACTAACTCGGGGAGAGAATTGAGTTTAACATCGGAGCTCAGCTGGAAATAAAATTTACTCTATCCCCCAATGCTTTGGACACCATCCTATGAACAATATCCTTATACTGGTTACTGGAAGTGAGGGAAAAAAACACTAATGCTCTACCTTGGGACCAATCCTTTTTGGGGCTCCTTTCTCAGTAGACAGCCGCGGGAGGTAGTACTAGCTGACACCAGGGAGTGGAATCTAAGTGGCACTGGCCTTCACCAGAGCCCGCCGCTAAGCAGGATGGTCAAGCTCCGGCGGGGTACCACCAGGTCGTTCCACAGGCGCGACTAGCCCGCGGTGGCAGCCGAGGTCGAGGTACCTTTGCAGGAGACAGTCTCGTGGTACAGTTCCGGCACAAGGTCAGGGCAGGTGGCAGAGATGCAAAGTCAAGTCCAATCCGGGGTCAGCAACGAGAGGTCCAGGCAGATGGGAATGGGAACACAGGAACGGACTGAAACACACAGGAGCATGGGAACAGGAACGCAGGAATACACAGGAGAACGGGAATACAGGAACACAGGAGAAACGCTGGGAGATTTTCACAATGGCTAGGTAGCACAAAGATCTGGCAGGGTGCACAGGAGCTCCTAATCTGGAGAGGGCGTATGTATTGGCAGGGGTGTTGCATAACCTTCATTTTTTTTTATTTTTTAAATTCTTTATTTATATAACCATTTTCAAGAGAAAGTACATAGCAAACAAATATATACAATATATACAAAAAGAAAGCAAGTGGATGATGGGACCACTAAGCGGTGGTCTGCTTTAGGATTAACATTAAATGTACTAGGCGGCCAAATGGGCAAGAGAATGCCCAGAAATGCCTAATATAAGAAAAAAGAGGGAGCAAGGGTTTTTCTGTGAAAGAAGAGGGGGGGTGAATAAGGAAGAGGGGAGATTCAGGGAAAAGGAGAGGGGGGAGAGAGGAGAGAGGTAGAAGAAGAAAGGAAAAGAAAAAAAAAGGGGGGGGGTCATCAGTCAGCCCCACCGACCATCGAGCAAGAGGGTACCTATGCTGGTAGGCAGGCTATTCGCCAGTGGCCAGGAGAGATCTGTATGCTGCTGATTGCCTGTGAGGGACACAGAGGGGGCATCTGTTTGACGCCACAAGAGCGGGAAGCAGGACGGTGCTGCTATAACAAAGAAGCGAAGTAGTGAGCACTTATATACCTGGAAAGAGATCTCACTGTGCTGAAGGAGGAACAGAGCTGCGTCGAGAGGAAGGGAGTAGTCAACAATCTGCCTAATCGTGGACTGTACAGAGTTGTGGGAGAGAGTGAAAATTCGCTCCCTTTGCTCCGGTGTGAATGTCACTTGGAGGTCTAGTTCCCACTGTGAGATGAAGCGAGGAGGGGGTTGGTTTTCCGGACATTGTGTGATGTTGTAGGTAATAGAGAGGCCATGTCCCACCCGAGCACAGCGCTTCGAAGGGAGTAGGGGTATTGTAGTATGAGTCTGCATATCCTTCATTTAAGTGGGTAATGTCTGTACATATTTTTGAAATTGATGATCGAGATATTCAGAAAGATTAGCTGTTAAACACCCTATCCCTTAGATAATAGGTCTACCTAGTGGAGCTCTACATGACTTATGGATTTTGGGTAAGTAATAAAGTCTCGGGGTCTGATTATTAATATATGGTGATTCTTTTTTGTTCAAAATATCTTGTGCCACTTTGGATTGCTCTGTGACAAATTGAGTAGGCATGAATTCTATGTGCAGGGAGCACTGGGTTATAAAGCCCCTGCACATCTTGGAATCTCCATCATACTTGATGGCCATTGAGAGATGTAGCCTGGGTTCAGCGGCAGGAAGGCAAGCCGGGGTAGCAGGAGTTGCAGGATCAGCCTCAGGAACCTGTTGCTGGGTAGCTAGCAGCTGTTGCAGCATGTCGGTGACTTGCTCCAGCTGTTCGCGCTGTGCGGCTATCTGCCGGGATTGTTGGACCACGATGGTGGCAAGATCGGGCAGAGCGGGAAGCGGAACCTCGGCGGGATACATGGCTGGATCTTACTGTCAGGATCAGTGGATCCTCTGGACCACTGTGGGAAGTGGTACTAGCCAACACCTGGGACCGGAGTCTAAGTGGCACCTGGTCTTCACCAGCGCCCGCTGCAAAGCGGGATGGACTTGCTGTGGTAGGGTACCACCAGGTCATTCCACAAGTGCGGCTAGCCCGTAGTTGCTGCCGAGGTCGAGGTACCTTAATGGAATACAGTCTCGTGGTTGGGTCCAGGCACAGGGTCAGGGCAGGCGGCAGAGATGCACGGTCAAGTCCAATCTGGGGTTAGAAACGGGAGGTCCAGTCAGATGGTAGCGGGAACACAGGCACTCGGGACATAGGAACACAGCAACGCAGGAACACATCAACAATGAGGAACTCTGGTAACACAGGAACACAGAGGGACTCTGGTAAAACAGGAATACGGCAACACAGGAACACAGAAACACAGGACCCAGGAGCAGGAACACACTGGAACACAGGAACGCAGAAATATTGCTGGGGAGCTGTGAGGCACAAAGATCCAGCAGGGTTTGCAGGAAGAGGCTGGGTTACATAGATTACCTAAAAAGGGCCAGGGCCAAATAGAGGCGCGCTGGCCCTTTAAATATCCTGATGCCGGTTCTCGCGCGCCCTAGGAGTCGGGATCGCGAGCTCACGGCTGGAGAGGACGCAGCAGGAGCAGGGACCTGTGAGTTGCGCCTGTGGGTCGCAGGACCAACCGTGACAGGGGGCAAATTTCTTTTGGGTAATTCTCCCTTTCCCTACAGCCCCTCCATTAATTATTGCTGGGGATGGAAAAAAAAATCTATTTTTACCATTATTCTTATTATTTTGTTTTTCTGTATGTTTCTATTTTTGTTTCTATTTATATTTTTCCTTTTATGTGTGCTGGAGGCATTGCCAATATATTCAAAGTTATTGAGAGTGGGGGCGTGTCCTAGCACTGCATGGAGAAGGACGTGTAGTCTGCAGCTCCCGCACCCGGTCACACTTTGTGTGCTCCATAAGCATTTTCACCCTAGCAGGACAAATCAGAAAAGGTCCCAAAGGGGGTCAGATCATTCCCTGACCCTCAGCAACTTCCTGGACAATGGTGGATCACTTTCTTACCAGCACCTCGGGTCCCAGCACACGACAAGCAACCGCATCACGTGCTCTCCATCTGCTCACACGGACTGGCGCGAACAGATCAGCAGTGGCCTGCGTCTCACCGCCTATATCGCTCCTGCCGGATAGTGACAGCCAAGCTCCCCCAAGCCAGTCGCCACTTCGGGAACCGGCCTTACACATACATCAGGAGGGTGGAGATCACACAAAAGCAATAGATGCCGGAAACCCCAATTTGTCAGAGTTTCCCCCTCTCCCCCACAGGCCACACACTTTACACTCACCAGAGCACCCCACCGCAGCCTCCCCATTACGAAGTCATCAGGAGGGTTGAGAGCTGCCTGTGGGGGACCACCTGATAAAGGCTGGGGAACCCCCCCCAAAGAACCCCGCTGAGCAATACAGAGAATCCAGGACCCCAAAAGGCCCTGAGGTCGGCTCTCCGCCCCTTTGAACCCGTTCATCACCAGAGAGTGCACTGCAACACTCACCTCAAAGGGGGCAAAACATCTCTTCAACCAGCATGAAAAGTCCCAGCACGGCAACAGATTGGGTTGACCCACCAGAGGAAGATATCAGTACTACCCCATCGCTTACTGGGCCACTATGCTAAATCAGTGGCTGCCCCCACACAGTCCTGCTTCTCTAGACAACCCTCCTGCAAAACTCTCTTTCACTCTGCCACCAGAGTTACAAACCCTGTTCCAAAGCCTGCCAGCTAAATCAGACTTTAAGGGGTTAATTGAGGAAGTCAAGGACACTTTCATGTCAAGGAAAATGTGGCCACTCAAGCAATCATCATACGTGACATGAACCGACACATTGAGGATTTAGAAAACCGGGGGCCCGTAACAATATTAGAATCCGGGTATTGCCAGAGCCGAGAGGAATTGAGAATGTTAAAGGGCTCCTGGAGGCTTCATTTATATCAAATCCTTGACTGACCCCCCTTTCACAAGATTAAATTCAATAGGGCCCATAGAGCCCCAGGCCTACGTAACGGAATATGAGCTCAAATAACAAATAATGATGAAATCCAGAAAACTCAACCCCTTAACCTTTGACGGAGTCCAGGTCCAAGTTTTTGCTGATCTCTCTTGGATAACACTGCACAAACAACGCCAATTAAAGCCATTGTTGATCGAGCTACGTGAGAACAGAATTCCATACCGATGGGGTTTTCCCTTCGCCCTGTTGGCTAATAGAAATGGCCAAACAGCACTACTGCACACCTATGCCCACTTAGATACCTTCTGTTGTGCACTAGACCTGGAGGTTCCAGATATCCAGGACTGAGATGTTTCACCACCCCCACCTGCCCGCCCACTGAATGGTCTCAGGTGCAAAGAAAAATCATTTCACCCATCATCTCATTGCTCACCTAGGGACTCAAACAATTGAGATTCATCACATGGAGAATTTTCCCCTTAGCATCTGTCCAGAAGGTTTTCAGACTTCCCTCGAAGCTAAGGTGACTGGAGGGCCTTGTAGATGAAAACCTTCTTCACAAATACAAGTTTACTACGTTAAGACTAGGACTATCACACCTACAAGAAACCACAGGGCGTCCCTGGTTGGTCTGGTGGAGAACGTGGCCCTCTTACAGCGCTCACCGACTACCAATAAGGATGTCCTCACCAACACCAGTCTACATAGACACTGCTTTGTTATTGTTGATACTTAACGTGTTGTTTTTTCTTTGTTACATCTGCTTCCCCACACTTCCTCTTGTGTTTTTCCCCAGATATCAATACCCGCTGCCAGACAGGAGGTGGAGACTAGGCAGATTGTCCCCCAACATGATGGGAATCTCAGTTTGTGATGACATCCATCCTAACAAGATGAGAGGTGTTGTTTGCTTCCTCCTAAACCCATCTCCAGCCCAATGGTTAAAGAGGACCTGTCACCCATAATTTCGGCACTAGGATGCTTGAACAAATGCCACAGTGTTAGAAGAATAGCGTAACCGGAAACCTCCGATAACGCTAGCTAACACTGTGGCGGGGTACAATGTAATCGTCAGAACGCTTGCAAAGCGGTCCGATGTATTCATGAGGGGGTGGTCCGAGGCGCTGCCTCTTCCCCGGACCGCCCGGCTCGCTCCATAGGCAGTGACTGCGGCATGACGCGTGGCAGTCATCGCCCCTAACCAAGCCCCAAACCGTTAGGGGCGGTGACAGCGGCGAGCGTTCCGATGATTACATTTTGCCCCGCTTGCGGGGCGATTACTTTGTACCCTGCCACAGTGTTAGATAGCGATACCGGAGGTTTCCGGTAACGCTATCCTTGTAACACTGTGGCGTTTGTTCAAGCACTAGGAGCTGTTTACTTTAGTAACCCGAAATTATGGGTGACAGGTCCTTTTTAAACTACTGACATTTAATGTAAAGGGACTAAACTCAAACACTATAAGACTGATGGCTCTACTGAAGATGCGAGCACAAGGAGCAGAAGTGGTGTTGCTGCAGGAAACCCACTTTGATGCATCAGGCTCCTGTGCATTTGCGAGAGGCACATATCCCACAGCATATTTGGCCATGGGAGAAAGGCATCGGGGAGGGATTGCTACCTTAATTCCTGCCTCATGCCCCCTACAGGTCACGGAAACACTCCTACACGGATCACTCAAAGGGATCCCCAATTACACAATCAAAACATTTTTATTGATAGTTTTCTGTTTTTTTCAAAAACAATAAGGTTACATGTAAACAGCACATACATTTATAGGTACATAATGACATAGACCAACAGGCCAGCTAAACATCTGGCCAGACAGACACCACATAACATATCAACCCCCCCCCTCCCAGCCGGTCGCAGCCAGCCATCTCCCCTTCTCCCCCCCCCCCAGTCCGGTGTCCTCCCTACTTTCCCCTTAAAGCCATTATCGAATCATTCTGGTTTCAAACCTATTGTTAGTAAACACTAGATTCCAACCCAATAACAATTTTCTTATGGGTTCCTGGTGTCTGCACTAGCTAGTAGATACAATAATCCCTGTCTGATAGATAATAATGCTCCAGACGGAAGGCCTGGCTGGTCTAACCATAGACCCCATATTCTCTCAAATTTTTTTATTGCCTTTTGTTTCAAATAAACTCCATACTCCAAGCGTATAATATTATGCATTCTATTCTTATATTCCCATAAGAATATGGTGGGAGGTGTATGCCTAATGCAATGGAACAATATCTCCTTACGTGCTTGGTATAGTGCCCTCTGAATCCCTATTGATGCAGAGGTGTCCTGCATCTGTACTGTCGGTATGACTAAAAGGTACACTTTAGGAGCTGCGGCTATCTGAGTTTGAAACACCTGTTGTAACAAGCCTAAAACCCCTTTCCAGTAGTCTTCCAGTTCTCCATATTCCCACAGCATATGCAGTAAATGGGCATTAGGTTGTTGACATCGTGGACAGTTAGAGTCAGATCTCATCCCATATTTATGTAGCATAACCGGAGTTATGTATACTGTGTAGATCATAAACAGTTGCGACATACGTTGTCCCTCACTGGGAGACAGCAGGGGTATCACTTCTAATTCATTTCTCCATTCATCATCATCTATGGGCCCCACATCCGACTCCAATTCCGTCTTGTTCGAAAGACTTAAGTTTGCCCTCCTGCAGCACTTGTGATAGCAATACTATGCCTTGCCTTTCCCATGGAGAGAAGCCCTCCAGTCGGAACATTTCTGGCAAATTAGGATTGCGCCAAAGAGGGCTTTGTTTTGTCAGACCAATGAGTTGAGTGAGGTCCTTAAAGACCTTCCATACTATGTTCATTAATTATAATGTGGGAAGTGTTGTATTATGTATTTTCGGAAAACCTGACTCCAATGCCATCACCGAAATTGAATAGTTCGACCATTGACATATCAGCTTGCCTGCTACTCCACAGCCCTCCTGTTTCCCCCACCCCTTAAAGTGCTGTAGCTGGGAGCTTATGAAATAGATCCAAGGGTTTGGTAAAGCCAGTCCCCCCGAGTATTTTGTTCTTTGAAGGTACTCAAAACGTATGCGAGCAGATTTTTGTTTCCATACCAAGGCTCTAAACAGTGATAGTATATTTTTAAAATATCTCTGTGGTATCCATACTGGGGTATTATGTATAATGTATAGGACTTGAGGCCTAAATCATTTTTACTAAGTTTCCCCTGCCTATAGGGGACATGTATTAGTCTTACTCCTAATCCGGGCAAGGATTGGGTCTAAATTATTAGTCCATAGGCCTAGCTGTTACTTGGGCTCCTAAATATATTTAAAGGAGCTGACTACTTGTAGTTGGGCTGCTGCCCTTCGGATCTCAGGGTTTATATCTCCAAGGGGTAGAATTGCAGATTTGCTCCAGTTTATCTGGAACCCAGAGTACATTCCAAAATCCTGTATTAACGCCATAAGGGGGTCAATAGATCTCTCCAAGCATCCAACATATAATAGGAGATCAACCGCATATAAAGATATACGCTCTTCCCTAGATGTTCCTGGGAATCCCACTACATGCGGAGAGGAACGCATCAGACATGCCAATGGTTCCACCGCTATCGCAAACAACAGGGGTAAGAGGGGGCACCCCTGCCTGGTCCCCCTCCCCAAACTAAAACTCTCTGTTATTTCCCCATTTATTCTCTTTGGGACTAGAGTACAACAACTTTATCCATTTTATGAACTCAGGGCCAAAACCCATATGCTCAAGCACAGCCCATAAGTATTCCCACTCAACGCTGTCAAAAGCTTGACCAGTAATAGCATATAGTAACATCATAAAGCATAAGAGAGATATGAAATAATATCTAAACAAATGAGTGTGCAGATATTATGTTGCTTATCAATTATTTTAGCGATACCAAACAGTACTGGTATACATGAGATTGGAGACAAATTAGTTAAATTGATACTGTGAATCTATTTACACTATAATTACCACAGTGTTACAATCTCATGCAACTCATATTAGTTGAGTCAGTTGTACAAGACTGACATCTACTGTCAGGAAAAGGTATTCATCGCTAACATCACGTATCACACTAGTATCTCAGGACACCTCAGTCTAGCTGTCGATAAAACACTCCAAACCAACAATAAAGTTTCCACAACGGCCTACGTAAATTTTAATATAATATAGGAAATTGTATAGGAAAATATATATTGTTCTTAAAAGAGTTTAATAAAAGTGAACTTTTAATTTGACAAATGAGTTTCAGTGAGGCTTATATGCCTTTTTTGTAAATAAAAAAGTGCCTGGCTTGAGACACAATTTTGAAGTTAAATTCTGCGGTTTTCCGAATCCGTTGGATCGTCCGACGTCCCGCCCACCGATTTGTCTCATGAAAGCCGTCGCGACTGCACCAAAATATGATCGCGTTCGCCAAAAACCCCTTTTAACCCCAGCGGCGCAAAATGGAAATCCTCTGTATGTCCGACGAAAGTGTGGTTAGTAAATGAGCCCCATTGTTTCAGTTACAGTACCCAATGGGGCACATTTACTTACCCGGTCCAGTCGCGATCCAGCGGCGGGTTCTCCGACGCTGATTCGGGTTCTGCCGGGAATCACTAAGGTCCGTGCGCCGATATTCACCAGGTGTCGCTGCTGCCCCGAGGTCCGCCGAAGTTCACCTGCTTTTTTCTGGTGTATATGAGTGCTTGATCTTGCGACACAAATGGCTCTTTAAATTCTGCGGTTTTTCCGAATCCTTCGGGTTGTCCGGTGGCCACGCCCCCCGATTTCTGTCGTGCGAAAGTCGCGACAATCCCGTGAAATATTCGGGGAAAAACCCGACGGATTCGCGGCTGCGGACCCTTAGTAAATGTGCCCCAATGTGTCCACAACATTGATCTCTCTTTCAATGGTCTCACACACATTTTGTACGTTATCATTTGTATTTCAATTGCTTCTCGTACAACATCCATAAGGGAAGCAGATTTAATTCTATGAATATAGTTCCTCAAAGTCTCTTTCATATAGTAGTTCTGGAGACCACCTACAAAATGGTCACGCAATATATGTTCTGACTCTGGTACTGCAGTACATCCCTCTTTGTCTTTCTCACATAGTCTTTTCCATAGGTCTTGCAGCTGTATCAAAAACTGTTGTACAGTTTCTCCTTTCTCCTACATGTGGAATGTAAGGCATAGGCATTACCCTTTGGGTGGGCTGGTCAGTTTATAGTAATACAGTGTGGGATGTGACTGCACAAGTCTTGGGATGGCTGAGGGAAATGTATACAACTTTCCACACTGACATGGGTTAGAGCAGTAATACATCTTTAGGTTCCCTTGCTTCCAGAATACATGTGTCATATTTCAGTTACCAATTGTATTATCTTTCCATCATGCTCTAATAAAAATGGACTTCTTGAGGCGCTATCTGCAGGCGGGATTTTTAGCTTCTCCTCCATGCCGCCAGGAGGCGCTCTCTTTGGCGTTTGCACGAGTCCAAACATGGCCGCTCTATTACATGAAAGACCTTATGAGTGTCCCTAGTTCTGCCTGATAAAATGAGGAATGCTGAAAAAAAGAATAATGTTAGTCCTTTAATACCATTGTTACATCTCAACACATTTCTACTATCATCAAAATAAGGCAGGGTAAACTATTTCTTCTTGAAAATTATTTTATTCGGCATAGGTAAGGCACCCTCCACAAGGACCCTATCACATTGTAGGCATGTCGCAGGGTTCCCGGTCTCCGGTACGGAGACGTCGATTTGACAAGTGGCGACGAAGCCGAAACTGTGAGCGGTCTGATAGCTCTGATTCTGAGGACAATGAGCCCCGCAGCCGCACACGCTCCAGCAGCAATGAGAGGACGCGGTACCGAGGCCGCTCCAGCAGCCATGACGCCGCGAAGACGAGACCCAGAGCTGGCTCCATCGCTGACGATGGAGACGGAGGTCGGAAGCATAACGTTGGATCCAGCAGTGAGGAGAGGAACGGCCCCAGCAAGCTCGCTGCCCGCTCCAGCAGTGAGGAGAAGACCGGCCCCAGGAAGCATGCTGCCCGCTCCAGCAGTGAGGAGAGGACCGGCCCCAGGGATAAGACCGGCCCCTTGAAGCCAGCTGCCCGCTCCAGCAGTGAGGACAGTACCGGCCCCAGCAAGCATGCTGCCCGCTCCAGCAGTGAGGATAAGACCAGCCTAATGAGGCATGGTGCTCGATCCCGGAATCAGGAAAGACAGGACAAAAGGCGGCATCATGCCAGGTCCAGGAGTCGGGAAAGTGAGGGCATAAGAAGGGATCATGATCGATCTAGTAGTTGGGAAAGCCCGGGTAAACGAAGGCATCATGCTCGTTCTAGTAGTCGGGAAAGCCCGGGTAAACGAAGGCATCGTGCTCGTTCCAGTAGTCGGGAAAGCCCGGGTAAAAGAAGGCATCGTGCTCGTTCCAGTAGTCGGGAAAGCCCGGGTAAAAGAAGGCATCGTGCTCGTTCCAGTAGTCGGGAAAGCCTGGGTAAAAGAAGGCATCGTGCTCGTTCCAGTAGTCGGGAAAGCCCGGGTAAAAGAAAGCATCATGCTCGATCCAATAGTGGGGAAAGCCAGAGCAAAAGCCGGCATCAAGCCCGATCTAGTAGTAAGGACAGCTGGGATAAAAGAAAGCATCGGGCCCATTCAAGTAGTCGAGAATACCAGGGCAAAAGGCAGCACCGCGCCCAATCTAGTAGTCCAGAAAGTCAGGGCAATAAAAGGCAATATGGCCATTCCAGCAGTAAAAAATCCTCTAAGCAAAAAAACAACCGTGCACGTTCCAGCAGTCAGGAGAGCTCTCGGAACAGGAGGCATCATGCCTACCCAAACCTTCTCGAAAACAGGCAAAGAAAGGACCATGGTCGATCAAGCAGTCAAGAAAGGACTAAGCAAAGAAAGCCTCAGGGCCTATCCAGCAGTCAGGAGAAAGAGCTGCATCTTGCCTGTTCTAGAGGTAAAGACAAGCGGGGGAGAAAAAAATCCAGAGACCGTTCCAGAAATCGAAATGATCCAGGAAGTAAAAAGAAAGGACATAAGAAATCCAGGTAAGGATGACGAATAGCTGTCTTAGATCTGCAGCTCTGTATTGTAGGGAACAATAAGGCCTGTGCTGTTCTCTTGATGGCATCTTTAGACTAAATTCTACTCCAACTAGCCTTTGCTGCTATCACCTATTCTTATTAACTGATAATAAGAAGGCAAATATATGCCGTTCTAGATAAATCCGTCAACAATTTAGAAATCCAAAACGCAGATAATCGCTATAAAACTTGGCAATAATGCCAGTAGCATTATTCTTTTAGGAACCTAAGTTCTTTGAACCCCTCATGGGCTGAGCTCTATTCATACACAGCAGGTGTCAGCTGTATAACTTAGCTGACACCCACCGGTCGCTGCCATGGTTGGTGCTGGCACCAATTATGGCAGTTAACCTGTTAATTAACAGGAATTATAATTTCACTTGAAATAGGGGATGCCTGATCCCCGAAAAGTGCTGTGACTTTCTGTACGGTCTTTTTTTAAAACTAATAAAACCTTTAGAAAAATCCCCGGTCTTGTTGTGCACCTCTCGTCCTTGACCCCCGTGAACCTATTGCCTGACTCCAAGCGGTCCAGCACCCTGAGTTTGGAGAACACAAAGACATCGGCTGCACCTCTGACCACTACCCTACACGCCTCAAATAGAGTTGTGCCTTGTGCTGAGCACAACTCCATCAAGTGAGCACTAACCAACTACACTATACATCTGAATTTGGACAATATCACCCTATGAGCACTGTTTTGTTTTGTCTCTGCTACTTCTCCAAAAAATTATACCTGACACAAAATTCACAAGAGAGTTATGGCAATCCCCTGATTCTATCCTGTTAGTGGGGGCTCAAAACTACAGATTATGCCCATGCTATTAGGAAATATATACATTTCCTTTGTCTGACTGTTACCTTATTAGTCTACTTTCGGAGAGAAAAACCCAAACCCAGCTTTCTCTTTGGGGGTGAAAGTAAGGTGTATTTTTTTTTCAACCTCTTGACAATTCCTTTAAGGTGGAAGATGGAACACAACACGGTACTGAATGTGTCGTGTAATGTATTATTATTTGGTGGGTAGTAAAGCAGCCCATATACAGTGCCTCTAAAAAAAATCTTCCATTGGTATTATTGATTCCTGACACATAGGGAATTGTCACCATCTTGGCTAATGATTGGGTGATTAGGGAGTTCCAGATATTTCCTCTGTGTTGAGAAATGGACCTGGAAAGCTGCAATTTTGCACTGGTGCTAGAGCAGTCACTTCTACCTATAAATCTTTTAAATATCCATCCATATGTAAAGTCCTTATAAAATGGTTATCCCAAAAAACACATCTTCACTGGATAGGTCATCAGTGTATGATTGCTAGGACCTAAAGGGCACCCCTTCTCAAATCTTCACCCCTGGCCACTACCCCAATCTACTGTAGACTTCAGATTGATTTCATGCCGACAGTTGCTTGTCTGGGAAGTCTGTGAATATTGCCGCTGAAAGATTTAGCTGTTAGGTGACTTGCCAGACATTTGTGTTGGGTCCAGTCACAAAATATAGGGGGAGATTTACTATGCTGCCACTTTTCTGGCAGGGAAGGTACATAAATATCCCATTTCTCACCAGTTTAGGCTGTTTTCTGCCCTAAAATTGAGCTGCCTCATTTACTATGATCCAGAAAATCAGTGCAGACCAAAACAACAATCTCTACCATGTCAAACCTGATCTTTGTAGGCATATATTTTTATATTGTTTTAAATCTTGTCTAGATGCACTGTATACATTGATCTTACAATGGAGTTGTTCTATATGATTTGTAAATGAGAGCAGGAAAGATAAGATATTTCAAGTATCTATTAAAAATTCTAACTAGTAGTGTGATAAATGAAACCATTCTATCTAGTTTATGGCTATTGTCTGTGTAGAGACAAATGTCTAAATGGGGATATCCTGGCACACAACTAACTCTCTGCATTTCAAAGAGAAGTTTTCACCATAATAACCGCGTCCTCTAATCACCAAATAAAGCTAATGAAATTTCATTTATCATTGTTAGTCAATGTAAAAAATATGGTATAGGAAGAGAAGGCTGTATGGTTAGAAAAGAAGGGCATGAAGGGATGCAGGCCTGAATCCAAGGAAAGCTGACTGATATGTGGGGCTGAATGGACGATATATAGATGGAGGTATAATATCTGGGTATCGTAGTACATTCACCTATATGTTCAAGCCAGAGCTATCACCATTGTTATGAACACCATTGTCAATGTCTGGGCATCTCTGGGCCTGAAATCCAATAAAGGAGGTTTCATCTCTGGGAAAGAACAGAGGTTGTCTGTTCTAGATTATTACCTGGTTGAGTGGTATAAAGTGGACTGACTACAATTCAATATCATCATCATATTCCTTATCACAACAGTCTTAGTCTGACCTGGCAGAGATTGTGCCCGAATCTAAGAGGTTGGTGCCTCTCAGTAGGTATGGGTCCAGGAGCACTGGCAGGGAGGTTTTTAAGACTTGGCGGCTTAAACGGAAGACTTAAAGGACATCTACCACCAGGTTGAAGGATTGCAAACTAAGCACACTGACATAATGGTGTGTGCCCCCTCTGGCAGTAACTGTTCTTCTTTTAGATTCTAATGCCCTGTTTTTTTTTTTTTTGTTTTTTTTGTTTTTTTTTTTGTATTAAAAGACTTCTAAAATTTTGCAAATGAGCTTGAGGGGCTCCGGGCTCCGGGCTCCATAGGTGTTAATAGAGCCTGGATCACCGCAGGCTAATTTGGTGATTTAAAAGCCTATTTTTTTCTTAAAAATAAGGGCATATAAAGCTTATATAAGAGCGGATCCTACTAGTGGGGGAACACACAAGTATGGCAGTGTGCTTGGTTTACAACCCTCGATTCTGGTGGTAGATTTCTGGTGTGGTAACAACTTCCACAGGTTTATGGTCGAGACTTTTTTTTTTTCTTATTATGGAATTCCTCTTTTTTAAAAAAATTTAACTTGAATGGTGAAAAAACGGCAATTTTTGTCATTATCACATTATTTTCTGTGGGTCTACATTTGCAGTACATCAAATGAAAAAAGGGAATGCCATGTTTAGAAAGTTGGTTCACTATCAGAAATCTCTATTTGAAAAGTTGTTGAATATTTATACTGTTTTACAGAATAATTACACTTATCTTGTCTTCTCTGTTTAAGCTCTTCTTCTGGTGAAAGAAGAAAAGTTAGAGGAAGAAGCAGAGATAAAAATAAGAGGAACAAATCTTCATCCGAAGAAGAAAGCAGCAGAGCACGAAAAACACGGCAAAAATCAAGGTCAAGGTGCTCAGTGTCTTCTGTCTCCTCTTCATCTGCGGCTAGATCTCAGAGCCCGAGTGACTTATCTAATTCTGGCCTGACTCTGCAAGAACGTCTGAAACAAAAGGAGGAGAAAAAAAAGAAAACTGAGATAATGAAGGCGATTGAAACTCCAGAGGAAAAAAGAGCCAGGCGCTTGGCCAAGAAGGAGGCCAAGGAACGCAAGAAACGGGAGAAGATGGGTTGGGGAGAGGAGTACATGGGATACACCAACACAGACAACCCATTTGGAGATAATAATCTACTGGGCACATTCATCTGGGGCAAGGTGAGATCATAACTGTGTTATGTGTAATACAGACTGCTGACTTTCTGCCCTCCCAAACAAGATCTTATCTAATTGTTGGCTTATGTTTCTGTAGGCGCTGGAGAAAAAAGGAATTGGTCATCTTAATGAGAAAGATTTGAAAGACAGGAACAAGCAAATTCAAGAAGACAATCGCTTGGAATTACAAAAGGTAAGGTATGAGTGTGTATATCTCCAGTGTGGTACATCAATACTTTCTTTATTCGGTGCGGGTGCAGGTACAGGACGCCGACATGCGGCAAGGCAACGGGCCGTTTCGCACTACAAAGCGCTTTCTCACGCCTCTTACGTCAGAGGCTTGAGAAAGCGCTTTGTAACGCGAAACGGCCCGTTGCCTTGCCGCATGTCGGCGTCCTGTACCTGCACCCGCACCGAATAAAGAAAGTATTGATGTACCACACTGGAGAGTGCCGTACCTTCTTCTCTGCAACTGCTTGTATAGTGACCTGGATCTACGCTCGCGCTGAGCACCCCAGAGGTACTAACGCACATTACTGATGCCCCTTGCATATACCATCCTAATGGTCTGATACAAGAGGGGGTAGTGCCGGTTTTCATTTCTATTTAATGGTTATGATGAGTGTATATGCCCACTAAAGGAATCTGCACCATCAAATTTACAATCAAAAAATTTTGCACATCTGCCTTCTCTGACTCGGGGAACGTCATGGACTGTGTTTGGAGTGGAAAGTTTCACCCTAAGCTTTCAAAAATATGCTGAGTAGCCTAACCACGCAACTACAGGAGCCGTTGGCTGTTGTGGAAGTTAGCCTGGATAGCAACCATTCACAGCTCCGCTTCTATTTTATTAACGGGTTGTTAATATGAGCCCTGAGCTCTGATTGGTTGCTATGGGTATAGAAGGACATTCTTATTTATAAAGTTGCTTATGTGTGAGTTAAAGGGGTATTCCGGGAATATGAACGTCTGATACAAAAACCCATAATGCTATCAATAAATGAATGTAACAAAACTTAATGTCATTAGTAACAAAATGGAGCTTAAATAGTTTGATTTTATGATTCACAAAATGTTATGACCTCTCAAAAGTTATCACCAAGATGTTGCCACTGGAAACTACAAGTCCCAAAATTCTTTAGTTCTCAGTAACTCCTCCTACCTCTTATGCTCTGCTCCCACTGATGATATAACAGGTTTTCTTGCTCTGTTACCATAGTAATGATGCGTAACTGCCATCACCAAAACACTGGCCATACTGGATGCACTGCAACCAACTGACTACAGCCAAACTTAGTGGTGATCACATGACCTGCCCAGGCAGGTGCAGGACATGTGATGTGGACATGTGACTGGCGGCCATCTTCTCTCCTGTGTATGCTCTGCAACGAACCACGTGGAGGAAATTAACTGACTGATTAAAGGGCCAGTAGCATTTTAATTCTTCATTACAGTGTATGTCATAAGCAATTTTCTGCTAATGGGAGCAAAATTTTAAATAACAACTAATTACATATTAGCTAATATTTTAAGGACCCATTTGTATATGAATTATGCTTATTCCTGGTATACCCCTTTAATGAGTTTAACTGCGATGCTTAGCCAGCATTGTACAGGCTTTAGATCATCATTGTATCAGTCACATCTTGAGCTGCAGTCTTATATCTTCTATTATATATATTCTATCTTTGATAATCCAATCACATTCAAAGCTGCAATCATCTATCTATTGTTCTATCATATTAGGTTTTGTTCTCCATTTGACTGGAGTATCAATCAGCTGGAGTATCATTCCAAGCTTGATAACTCACAAATACTATGCCAGATCTACAGTGACGAGTGACACGGCAGAGCAGTGGGAGATGGGGAGCCATCAGCATCTATAGGTGTCAGACACTATCATTGGCACCCCCTTCCAGGGAGATGTGTGCACCGTTCTCTTCTGCTCCCACCTCTGATAACCCCAATCGCTATTGCACCCTTGCCAGGAGAAACGGCCCAGCTACTGGACCAGGGCAATTGTGAACATTGGTGGATTCAGGAGCAGAGCTCGTTTCTGTCTTTGGTTTATGATTTTTATGTGCAAAATATTTTTGGTTAACCCATTCTATGTTGTTATAGCTAAGAGCAGTTATTCACTATCCTGGGCAGTGCTAGGTACTTCAACTAGTTTTATGAAATGGCCTCTCACTTTTTAACAACTTTTTACAAGTGAATTGTTCCCCCTAAATCCCTTCCTTATCCAATCCCTACCCTTCCTCGGTTGAACTTGATGGACAAGTGTCTTTTTTCAACCGTATAAACTATGAAGAATTATAAGATGCTTATTTTATATCTTTTAAGAGCAAAGTGCTTGTGTATTTACTATGGCTTTTATCATCTACATTCCTTTCTCCTCTCATCTTCCCACTCTAGGGATCAACCTCTACATGACAAAGCAACATATTTTTAGTTTTTTAACATTGAGTTCTAAAAGCCAAAATTATACATAGTTTGAAGTATTAGGCGAGGCTCACCTATTCGGACGCCTGTTCCCTTTTCTTGTACTGTTTAGAAATAAAAATATATCTTCTATAAAGGTCAAGCAGCTCCGTTTGGAAAGGGAGAGAGAAAAGGCCATGCGAGAGCAGGAATTGGAGATGCTACAGCGTGAAAAGGAAGCAGAACACTTTAAGACCTGGGAGGAACAAGAAGACAACTTTCATCTTCACCAAGCAAAGCTGCGGTGGGTGCTTAGAAAACAGGAACTGGCACATTTATCAAAAATGTCTCGAAGACACAGTGCAAAGTTAAACTAGACAGTCTTATGTTGTACCAGATTTATCACTGTGTCCAATATTGAATGAGATATCTGGCATAGTTTAAGGCTACTACCTATTTACTATATTTTTATATATTTTCATATTATCACACTATCTATTTTGGCTTGTTACAGTTTGACAAAGGTCGTCTGTGCCAAAACGTCATGGTATGTTTGCCGTGCCACTTGACTAAAAATAACCAGCACTGGGTGGTACTATAGTTTCCTTTAATGAATGTTTCCAAGTCTGGAAATAAATGATGCAGTGCCGCAAACTACATCTTATGGCAGTGACCAAGAGCACATTTAAAGGAAACCTACCATTAGGAATCTACTAGTAGATCTGATGGTAGATTCCTCCTGCCTACCTCTGCCCTAATCTCTAATTTAATCATCCTGGAACCTTACCTTAGTTAACCTATATCTGGGTAGGAGGATCAAGGAGGCTACTATAGGTTTTATATATATATACATATGAAAATGTCCGGGATGCTGAGTGTCCCACAGCCGTCCTGTGGTAATGAACACTGAATCCAGGTGGTCGGGCAGGGCTCAATAGCGCATGTCTGGCCACTGCTCTCAAAGTGTCAGGTGGTCGTATCCAAGGAAGCCATCTTGTTTCCAAGGGACAACATGGCTACCTTTATGAGGAATTATCTTCACACAAGAACATTTTTTTTAATAAAGTCCAATTGAAGAAATGTTTACGTATGGCAAATGAATTAAATTAAATGTAAAAGCCCAAATGGGAATATCCCTTTAAGGCTCAGCCCCATCGTTTGTATTGTGAGTTGCTTCGCTTTATATGGTTATAACTTTTGAACTCTGTTACTTATCAAAATGATTCTGAGTGTTTTTTCTTCTCATGCTGTACTTCATTCTATTGGTAAAATTTGGCTAAGTTTTGCATTTATTTACCAAAAAAAAGAAGAAATGATGAATTTTTAAAAAAAATTTGCCTTTTTCAAAATTAGAAATCATCGCATTTTCAGGCAGATAGATTTACCACCAAAATACGTTGCTGAATAACATTTCCCATATGTCTACTTTATATTTTCATAATTTTTGAAATGTCTGTATTAATTTTTGAAATGTCTGTATAAATTATTTTGATATCACGCGGCTTACAAATCGAATATCTTAAAATTTGTTATTCAATTTCTCCCGAGTACAGAGACATATGTGGCCGTTTTATGGGTGCACAGCAAAGCAGCGTCTTCCAAGTGGCATAACATTTTTACTTTTTTGGCTACGGAGCTGATTGATGGCTTGTTTTTTGCAAGATGTGTTGTACTTTGTAACAGTATCATTCTGGAGTACATATGATTTTTTTTGTCCACTTTATTTTTATGGCGTTCATCGTGCGGGTTCAATAATTTACTCTTATTCTACTGGTTGTTGCGGACGCGTTGTTACGGGGCTTATGGGCATTTTTATTGATTTATTACTTTATTTTTTATTGAATAACATTTTTTTACACTTTTTTTTAATTACTTCCACCATGGGACATGAACAAGCTGTCATCTGTTTGCTTGTTGTTCATGATAATACACTGCAATACTGATGTATTGCAGGGTATTAGCTGTGTCAGCCTATACACATGCATAGGCTGACACTGTGCCTTTAAGATGACATTATAGGCGCCATCTTACAGGCACTGCCTGCAGGTAGCCATGGGGTCCTGATCGGACATCAGGGCTGCCACAGGAACGATTGACCCTTTCTTTCCCCGATAGAGAGAGACCCCCAGAAGGCAGTTTCAATCCCAATGTCACACTGCTGTTGGTTACAGCTGACGCCCCCAGTATCCCGATGCCGGCTCAGTTCTGATCTTGTGTCCGATATATTGCTGAGCGTGAACTAGTTAATTGAGATTGGGCGTGCCCCTTCCAGTTGTTCAATTCTAGTATTTTACATTGTTTAAGGCTGCATTCACACACATGTATGGGGGACGTATATACGGCCGATATACGTCCCCCATACACTTCTATGGGCTCACAGCATGGTACGGGAGTCGTACGGTGCGGCACTGTACCACTACGTAGCCCGGGAAAAGATAGGACATGTCCTATATTTTCCCGTATTACGACGCCATGGCCCATATGTTCCCATAGAGAGGGGCAGGGGTGAGCAGCGCTCACCTCCTCCTCCTCTCCCCGCGCGCTGCCATGTGCCCGCCGTGCTACGATGCGGCGGGCAACGGCAGTGTGCATGTAGCCTAAGACTGTGTAGTCATATTTTACGCCTCCTATTAGTTGGCTTCAAATCTGTGCAGAAATTCTGGCCGATTAGCATTATTTTGTTGCACCAACTTTTCCCTACAAATCCAAGCTGCCTTTTTCATACTCTTTTTATCTTACTTGTTAAATGTGTTAAAAGAGGTTTTTGGTGGAAATTGCACCATAATTCTGTTAAGATTGATAAATCTGCCTCTAAGATTAATTCTAATGTCTTTCTTTTTGCGACACTGGATGATTTGTGAAAAAACTCTGATAAAATGTCCTAGATCATAGATGGAAAAATGTATCTTCCTGAGATTGAATTTTTTATTTTTCCTTCAAAAACAGATCAAAAATCCGCATAAGAGACGGCCGTGCTAAACCAATCGATCTGCTTGCTAAGTATATCAGTGCTGAAGATGATGACTTGGCTGTGGAAATGCACGAGCCTTACACTTTCCTGACTGGACTTACTGTCTCTGACCTTGATGATCTGCTGGAAGACATCCAGGTGAGTAGTGTTTTACCTCAGGAAAGGCGGTGCTATGTTCTGTTCCTCCAGGTATACTCATTTATTTATTTATTTTTCAGATCTACATGGAGTTGGAGCAAGGAAAGAATGTGGATTTCTGGAGAGACATGACAACTATCACAGAGGATGAAATTTCTAAACTGCGTAAACTGGAGTCATCTGGCAAGGGTCCAGGTAAGTTGCATCCATGTTTGCAATTAATTGTTTTGTTTGTTTGTTTTTTTTTTACTTAAAAACTGTATAAGCCTGCTAGGAGCTGCTTACTAAAGTAAACAGCTCCTAACCCTACCCCAGATGTAGTAGTGTTAAACGGTTAGCTTTATCGGATAAAGCTAGCAAACACTGCAGTACATAGAATAAAGTCCCAGGGTAAGTTCTTGCACTATAGTGAATGGTATCTCTTCGGACAACCAGCAAACACAGATCCAAATCCACATAGCATGAGGTTCTCAGCAGAAGATCCCAGTGCATATAACACATAGAAAAAGAATTGTGGCATTGCTGTCCGTCTATAGAAAGCTTCTGTTTACTAACTGTAGACAGAATCTGACCCGGGTCACACAGGTGCACGGCTCGTTAGAATCACAGAGAGTAATCAGAGCTTTGTGATATAACAAAACGTGCACCTGTGTGACCACAGTCAGATTTCTGTCCACTAGTAGTAAACATAGAAGCTTTCTATAGAATGACAGGAAGCAGAGATCTAGAAAACTGTGAGGAATTTATACAGAAAGTATATTGGAAAATTGTATAACTTTTTATACTACAAACACTAGCATTAATTTGCCGAAATGGGAACACCACTTTAAGTTGCACGCAGTAGATTTTTCCAATTGTGTACATTGTCTTCCTTTTGGAAATCACAGGATTTACTATTCACTTTGTTTTGTTATGAGTTTCCTTGTACAAATTCCACTAGAACTTAAACCTAGTGAACAAAAAAACCTGGTACAGGCAATTTCCGAGTTACGTACAAGATACTTTCCATAGGTTTGTTCTGAAGTTGAATTTGTATATAAGTTGAAACATTATATTTTATAATTGTAGTTCCAGACAAAATTTTTTTTTTGCCACTGTGACAATTGGAGATTCACATATTTTTTTGCTGTAGTGGGACCAAGGATTATCAATAAAGCTGCATTGCAGACTCCTTACAGCTGGCTATTGCAGTTTGGGACTATAATGAAGCTTTTAGAGAGCTTCACAAAAGGTCACAGTAGGCAGTGGGGTCTGTCATCTGTTAGTAGGGGTACCACCTGTATTATATGTTACATGTAAACTGTGACAGTTTCTTTTACTCTGTATAGTAACTTTTTAGCATAATTATAATACTATTATAGATTGATCTTTTTTGGTACGATGAATTTCTAAAGGTTCTCTGGAAAGGTTTTTGTCTATAATATTATAATAGTTTAAAGATATCTGCATGTTTTAGTAATTGAAATCTATCAAGTTTGAAAGCAGCAAAAAAAATAAGAAAAATTGCCTCCTTAACATAGATAACTGCCAGAAATTTCTCTTTCAACAAATGGGTGAAGGAAACTTTTGCTCTTTCCCCCTACAGGAGAGAGACGCGAAGGGGTCAATGCTTCTGTTAGCACAGATGTACAGGCTGTGTTTAAAGGAAAGACTTATAGTCAACTTCAGGTGATATCTCAAGGGATTGAGAGCAAAATAAAAGCAGGGGGGCCAAATCTGGATATCGGGTACTGGGAAAGCCTCCTTCAACAGCTCCGTGCTTTTATGGCGAGAGCTAGGTAAGTGAATAGCTTAATGGAAAATCTACAATCAAAACCAAGCTTGATAAACGAGGGACACATACTCCTAGATCTAGGCACTGTGACCGTGGTAATCTTCTTATATTTGTTATCCATTGCTATCTTCTGCCTTAAAATCTAATTCTTTTCATAACCAAAAGCAAACCATATTGCCGCATTTTTCAACTAACGTGAAGTATGATGTGTGACGAGAAAACTCACGTGTGTTAAGATGTTCCAAAGTTCTAACGCTTTTAGTTATTCTAAAAATAGGGCCTGGTCAGGGAGATGAAAACTGGCTCTGGGAGCAAGGGGGTTAGGGGGTCATTTAAATTTTATGACATGCCTATAATATCAGGGCTTCTCTGGGTTTTTTTTAAACCCATAACATTTTTTTTCTTAACTTTTCTTTTTACACTTCCTATTGGACAGCTCACCTGAACTGTGGATTAATTAGGCATAGATTTTCCTCTGATTTGCATTATTAGAGCAGTTAATTGACTGCAACAACACTGTCTGGCAACTGTTCCCAGCACGGATGGCCCATGCTACACCAAAGCTGCCATGTTTTACTGCAGCGTAATCAAAGACTGTTTAGTCATCATTATAGAAATTTCTATATACAGTTTCTATGGGTTTGATTACTAGAAGACCCAAAGAGAATCCAATTAGGTTAGTTGTCATCAGCTATATACCAGATCTATTATCACTGTACTCAACACTGCACTTTCTTTTATAGAAAACTTTCTTGTTCAGCACCTCTCTAGCACTGCTCGTTTTATTAGCCCTTTTTCTCTACCACATTGTCTTGTTCTAAATGTAGCTCACCATTCTATTTGTTTGCCTATCTCTTACAGGCTCAGAGAGCGCCACCAGGATGTTTTGCGGCAAAAACTATTCAAGCTCAAGCAAGAGCAAGGAGTAGAGAGTGAACCCCTGTTCCCTATTGTAAAACAGGAACCTAATTCCCCTGATGAGAGGTAAAACTATACATTATTTCTAGAATTAGATTAATTTTTAAATTCTTTCCAGAATTGCATATTTTACTATTAACCAAATACCAGTGCCACTTCTATAAAAAATAAATTTTATATGTTTGTGTGTGTATATATAGGTATAATTTTCATTAAATTGAAAGTCAATATTGTTACAGGGAGGAATCATTGTCAGAACAACCTAGCTCATCAACTGCTGCTACAGCACCACCCGAGGAATCTAAAGAAACGGCTGAAGAAGAAGGAAAAGATGATGCAGGTGAATCTGTACTCATGGAAGAAGACCTTATACAACAGAGTCTGAATGATTACGATGCTGGCAGATACAGTCCCAAGCTGCTGACCAACCAGGAGTTACCATTTGATGCCCACGTAGTTGACTTTGAGGAGGACCAACAGAGACTCGTGTTGTGCAGGCAGCAGATGCAGGTGACAGGTAAGACCTAGTACCTCATTAGTTTTTTACTTTGAAATCCATTTAAGTATACAAAAAAGAAGTACACACAAGAGATAACAGAATTCACTACCAAGCAGTAATGGTCACCCTACAGATCTTTCCCCAATGAAAGCTTTATACAACTCGCAACCTCCCATATTAGTTCCTGAAAGAGTTAATTTTATTGTATGCGTTGACTATATAACGGGTTAAAAACTATAATCACCAAAGGCCCCAAACCTTTAAAACTTGTCAGGATGCAGTCTGCCTTTGTAGACAATTAAACAGAATGAATTATTTTCTGTCACGTGGAGAGAGTCTGGGTGCCATCCAACGCCGTTCAGTGGCCCTGAGGAATACCCACATGTGGTGCTGCCAAGACTCCTCATCAGCCACTTAGTTGGCATAACTCTGGATTCAATGGGACAGGTGTTCTGTTACTGACTGCCAAAAAATATAAGCTACTAAGCACATCCAGACCATATGCCAAAATTCAGAATATGAAACTCTATATCTGACAGATTCTGTCAATGAAACTCTTTCCATTCTATATAATATAGACAGAGTTAGGTAGCATTGGTGTAAAAAGAATACCATATATACTTGAGCATAAGCTGACCCAAGTATAAGCCAAGGTACCTAAATTCAACATGCAAGCCTCTGCTGACCGGGCTCAAGGTGAGCAAAGGATAATCATAAAATGAAGAGATGAGGCAGCACTCCAGATGAAGTTTGGTGTTTATTCAGCCAATGTGGCAAGTGTGGCACATTGGGTGAATAAACACCAAACTTCATCTGGAGTGCTGCCTCATCTCTTCATTTTATAATTTCAACATAAATGGTTTGGAAAACCTATTGGCTTGAGTATAATAAGCCTAGGGTGGGAAATTGGTCCTAACCTCCACTCAGTATATAGTTAGCCAGCCCGACCATGCCCTCTAGTATATAGCTAGCTAGCCACCACATACTAGCCACCCGGTATATAGCCAACCAGCCAATGCCCCTGCACCCAATATATAGCTAGCCAGCCCCCTAGTACATAGCCAGCTGCCCATGCCCCTCTAGTACATAGCTAGCTGCCCATGCCCCTCTAGTACATAGCTAGCTGCCCATGCCCCTCTAGTACATAGCTAGCTGCCCATGCCCCTCTAGTACATAGCTAGCTGCCCATGCCCCTTTAGTACATAGCTAGCTGCCCATGCCCCTCTAGTACATAGCTAGCTGCCCATGCCCCTCTAGTACATAGCTAGCTGCCCATGCCCCTCTAGTACATAGCTAGCTGCCCATGCCCCTCTAGTACATAGCCAGCTGCCCATGCCCGAGTTGTGCCCAGCCTATAAAACAAACTCTGAACTCACCTTTCTGACACCCTCTTGCAAGTCCTCTTCTTTCTTGTGATCCCCTGACTGTGTCCCTGTGTGCTACTGTCAGACACATGACGTCAAGCGCTTTTTGACAACATAGTGTCTGCGCCGGAGTCAGAGGATCTTAAGTAAGAAGAGGACCTGCCGGAGGGCGCCTGAAAGATGAATAAAATATATATATATAGCCATTTTTCAGTACATTTTTTGTGCTGAAAAACTCGGCTTATATTCCAGTGTATACAGTACTTTGAATTCATTTTTTTATTAATGGAGGGAGAAACCTAAAAATAAGTTTCTAGTGTATTATTTCTAAGCCCCATTGGTCAGATGGTATCAATTGCATTCACCCTGGGGACTAACTTTAAACAAACTATAATCCGCTTTTGACCTTTTTGTTTTTTATCCACAGTATGCACAAACACATAGGGGCTCCTAAATGTGTATGATGCATTTATGCTCTTAGTAATGGTATAGGCAGATGATTGTTGGAAATGTATTAATTTTTACTTGGCTACTTTGGCTGAACCTTTCACATTTTGTTGTCACCAGGAGATGCCAGTGAGAGCCCAGAAGACATTTTTATTCGAAAGGCAAAAGAAGGCATGGATGGGGATGAAGCTCAATTTAGCGTGGAGATTCCAGTCACAAGCAAAGCTTATCTTTGGGCTGACAAATACAGGCCTCGAAAACCTCGTTTCTTTAACCGTGTCCATACTGGCTTTGAATGGAATAAGTATAACCAGACTCACTATGATTTTGACAATCCTCCTCCAAAAATTGTGCAGGGTTACAAGTTTAATATTTTTTATCCGGACCTCATTGACAAACGATCGACCCCTGAGTACTTTCTTGAAGCTTGTCAGGACAATAAGGACTTTGCGATTCTTCGATTTCATGCAGGACCACCATATGAAGATATTGCTTTTAAAATTGTAAATCGAGAGTGGGAATATTCTCACCGACATGGTTTTCGCTGTCAGTTTTCTAATGGTATCTTTCAGTTGTGGTTCCACTTTAAGAGGTATCGCTACCGAAGATGAAAAATACAACAGGACAATTATATTTTTCTATTTGTAAATGTTAATTTTCTAATGGACCTTCTTTAATAAGATAACCATTGTAAATGTTCATGTCCCTAAAGCAAAGATGGTTTGGGTTTTTTTTTATTGTTTCATTTTACAAATAAAGAATCTCACTCAGCAAATCCCTGGTGCTAACTTTGGACCATATACCCAGTGCCTCCATTGTTTCTTTTTATTTATCTGACAGAATCAATTACTTACTTTTTCCATTTCAAATGCAATTCTTTTCCTCTCACATTGATATGGCCTAACCCTTACTTATGTTAGGTCTACTTCCTGCTTTGGCAAGTCGTCAGTCAGTTTGTACCTTCCTGTATGAAAGGTAGGGACTGAGAAAACATCCGAGTGTCGGTGATCCATATCTTATGACTGAGAAAGATGGCTCAGAGGAGATGGATCATCTTGTGTAGTTAGTCCATGCTAATATGGACATTGAGGAGGTAAAGGAGTATAGATCTGGTCAGGACTTGAAGTTTGAGGGGCTCAAAGTTAAGCAAAAAAGAGTTTTTCCCACGTCTATCTGAACTGATTAAAAAATAAGTAGAAGAAGCCCTATAAGATATTTGTTCCAAGGGCTGTAAAATGAAAGTATCCTTTTGCGGAAGACGAATCTACCTCTTGGTAAGGTGTCCCTAAAACTGATTTAAGATGGCAAAGTATGCTTCTTTATCCTTTTAAGTTAGGAGCTTTCTTAGGGAACCTGTCACCACATTTGCACTTATACAGCCAGAGACAGGTTCCTATAGAGCTCTATTAATTGAATGAATCCCCCTTCTTTTAGCAAAATCCCCATATACTGCCATACTGTAGTATGGCAGTATATGGTAGGATCAATCAGACAACCTAGGGTTAAAGTACCCTAGGGAGTCTGAAAAATAGTAAAAAAACTAAATAAAAAAAAGTAAAAAAAAATTATATTAAAAAAACATAAAAATTCAAATCATTTTTATTCAAATTATTCAAAATTCAAATCATTCAAAAAATTTTCACTGCGTTTAACCCCGTAGCGGAAAATAGCGCCCGAAGTCGCAAATGGCATTTTTTTGCCATTTTGAAAAATAGAAAAAATTCTATAAAAAGTGATCAAAATGTCGGACAGTCCTAAAAATAGAAGCATTGAAAATGTCATCAGAAGTCGCAAAAAATGACACCACTCACAGCTCCATACACCAAAGTATGAAAAAGTTATTAGCGCAAGAACACGGCAAAATGAAGAATTTTTTTTCTGTACAGGAGGTTTTAATTTTTGTAAATGTATGAAAACATTATAAAACCTATACAAATTTGGTATCCCCGTGATCGTATTGACCCAATGAATGAAATAGACATGTCATTTGGGGCGCACAGTGAAAGCTGTAAAAACCAAGCCCACAAGAAATGGCGCAAATGTGTTTTTTCATCATTTTCACTGCATTTAGAATTTTTTTCCCGCTTCCCATTACACGGCATGGAATATTTAATACCATCACTACGAAGTGCAATTTGTTACGCAGAAAATAAGCCATCACATAGCTCTGTACATGGAAAAATAAAAAAGTTATAGATTTTTGAAGGTGGGGAGTGAAAAATAAAAACGAAAAAGGGCCTGGTCCTTAAGGGGTTAAAGACCCTGTGGATAAATCTTCAGAGGTTTTTGAGGAAAATCTCGGAGTCTGTGGTAATCTTTAAACCAAATATTTAACTCATTTCATTTACTTAAAAAGAAAAGAACATCCATCATTTGGATACATCTTACAACAGTAATTTCACCAAAAAAGATAAAAAATGGCAACAAAGCAGGAAGCACCATATCTAAACGAGAACGACTGTAAACATCACATTAACCCCTTAAGGGTTTTTCGGCTCATTTCTCGCTCTCCAACTTCAAAAATCCATAACTTTTTCATTTTTACGTGTACAGACCTGTGTGAGGGCTTATTTTGTGCGTAACAAATTTTACTTTCCCGTAATTTTATTTATTTTAACATGCCGTGTACTGCGAAGCTGAAAAAAAATTCCAAATGTGGAAAAATTCTTGTGGGCTCAGTTTTTACGACTTTCACTCTTCGCTCCAAATAACACACCTACTTTATTCTTTGGTTCGGTGCGATCGCGGTGATACCAAATTTATATAGGTTTTATTGTGTTTTAATACATTTTCAAAAATTAAACGAATGTGTACAAAAAAGAAAAAAAAAATTTTGCCATCTTCTGACGCTAATAACTTTTTCATACTTAGGCGCTGGAGATGTGTGAGGGGTAATTTTTTGCAAAATGAGGCGACGTTTTCATTGCTACCATTTTGAGGTCTGTGCGATATTTTGATCATTTTTAATTTTTTATGTTATGTAAAAAGGTGTAAAAGTCGCATTTCGGAAATTTGGGCGCCATTTCCCGCCTCGGAGGTCACCGCCGCCCGTAACCGTTTTTATATTTTGATAGATCAGGCATTTTGGGACGCGGCGATACCTAATATGTTTGTGATTTTTACTGTTTATTATGTTTTATATCCGTTCTAGGGAAAGGGGGGTGATTTGAACTTTTAATATTTTATTAATTTTATTTATTTTTTAAACTTTTTTTTTTTTTTTTTTTTTTTCACTATTTTTTAGACCATCTAGGGTACATTAACCCTAGATGGTCAGATCGCTCCTACCATATACTGCAATACTACAGTATTGCAATATATGGCATTTTTGCACACTATACATTACAATGTAACATTGTAATGAATCTGCAGATGCCAGATAGTCTCGGGTCAAACGAAGACCCGAGGCTACCATGGCAACCGATCGCCGCCCCCCAATGACATTCGGGGGCGCGGCGAACGTAAAAAAGATGGCGGCGCCCGCGCGCAACGGAGGGGTTAATAGCCGCGATCGGTGCAAGCACCGACCGCGGTTATTAGCGGTGGGGGTTTTCTGCAATATGCAAAAACCCCCACCTTTGTATGAAGAGGACTCAGCCCGTGAGCCCTCTTCATACATCCCTTATACCTCTGCGCCGTAGAGCTACGGCGCAGAGCGTTAAGGGGTTAAGTATACTGTTAACCCCTTATCACCTTGTTTTCAGCTCAATGATCAGGCTCTATTTTACAAATCTGAAATGCATCACTTTAGATGATAACTTCGGAACACTTTAATTTACCAAGGTGATTTTGATATTGTTTTTTCATGACGCATTTAACTTTCTGTTCATAAAAAAAAAAAATGAGCATTATATTTTACATTTATTTATGAAAACAGAGTGAATTTGGTGAAAATTTGGAAAAAAAATGCTATTTTCAAAGTGTGAAATTTTCTGCTTTTCACACAAATATTCATACCCCCCAACTAATTAAGTTATTAACATTTATCATATGTCTGCTTTATGTTGGCTTATCTTTTTCAACTATCCATTTATCCTATGAGGTTGTTAGAATGTTAGTGGGATGTAAGTTGAACAGAAATTTTCCACATTCTTAATAAAATTTCAAAAGCCATTTTTATAGGGAACAATGCAGTTGTGAAAGTGATTTGTAATGCCCAAATATTAGAAATTTCCCAAATATCTAAGGTTTTTCAAAACTGCACATCTTAAACTATTCAAAAAAACATGTAGAATGTTTGTTAACCCTTTAAGTATTTCACAAAAGTTAAAACCCAATAGTGATAAAATTTAGAAATTTCAAAATTTTTTAACAACCTTTTCATTTACCCCCAAAATTTACAAACTCACAAAAGGTTAAATTAGAACATGGACAACAAAGTTTGTTACCCAATTTTTTTTGAATATATCAATACTATATGTGTGATCCCAAACAGCTGTAGGGGCACATGGCGGGGGTTGAAATGAATAGAGCGCCCTTTGAGTTTCAGAAGCACATTTGACTGGAATTGTTATCAGGCGCTATGCGGCATTTGGAGAGCCCCTGGAATGCCAGGACAGCGGAACCCCCAAACAAGTGACCCCATTTTGCAAACTATACCCCCAAATGAATTTATAAATGGGTATACTGAGCATTTTCACCTTTTGATTTTTTGCAGAATTAGACTACAAAAAGGAAAGAAACATTTTTTTCCCCAAAAAAGCTATTGCAAAGGCTGGGAGACGAAATTTTTTTAAAAAAATTCCCCATTGAATGACCACGTTATTAAAACTACACCCTTGTGTAATTTTATCAAGAGGTGTAGTTAATTTTACTGAATATGTGCTTTTCAAAAATCAATGTGAAAGAAATTATGCACATTAAAAATGTTTCTGTAATGGCACAATTTCAGTGCACAGCACGCCTTGCACATATAGTATTCATCAAGGGGTATAAGGGATATTTGGAATTTTTTTAAAATGATAAATTTCTGCCACAATTCAAATTTGCCAATGCACCCAAAAAACTTTAACTATCCCTAAAAGTAAACGGTGATTAAACATTTTTAATAATGTGGGACAGTGTGGAAAACCTCAAAGCAGGGATAGTTGCAGAGACCTGGCTTAGAGGGGCAGGAAGGGCAATAAAATCGCGTCTCCCTTCGTATGCCATTCTTGCTGCATACTCTACAACGCTTTTGTGGATATCTCTTATGCGGGGTTGTTGGCACAGGGTGCATAAAATGATGCTCCACAAGACGTCGGACGTCTTCTGACTCATGGCTGACAGTGGGCTCAGGAGACTGAAATAAAAGGTTCTCAACCACATTTTCTAGAAATTTAAAAAAAGAATCCTGACCGTTAGATTTTTTATACAGCACAAAAGAATTATATGCAGCCACTTGCATCAAGTAGATAGCAACCTTTTTGTACCAGGTGCGTGATTTTCTTTGCACCAGGTATGGCTGTAGCGCCTGATCAGCCAAATCGACCGCCCCTATATGTTTATTGTATTCTGTGACGCAGACCGGCTTTTCTTTATCAGAGGTGGAACCACGTTCTCTCACTGTCACTTTTGTGTCTGGGTGGAGGGTGGACAGGAGAAAGACATCCTTGCGGTCATTATATTTAATTGCAAGGATGTTTTCACTGCAAAGACTGTTTGATTCCCCTCTTCTTAGGCCCGTTCTCAAAAGCTTTTGCGGCAAGCCCCTTCTAATTTTCCTGATAGTTCCACAAGCCCCTGTAGCAGCAGAATGCAAGTGCTTGTACAAGGGGACACTGGTGTAAAAATTATTAGTGTATAGATGATACCCCTTATTTAACAGAGGCCGCATCAAGTCCCATACGATTTTTCCGCTACAACCTATGTCACTGGGGCATCCTGGGGGGTTTATATCGCGGTCTTTGCCTTCATATACACGGAAGGCAAAGGTGTACCCAGTACCGCTTTCACATAACTTGTACACCTTTATTCCATATTTCGCCCTTTTGGATGGGATAAACTGGCGAAATGAGAGCCTACCCTTATAACTCATAAGGGATTCGTCTACCGCCACATTTTTTTCTGGGATGTACGCCGACTTAAATGACTCCTCCAGAAAAGTTAAAAGGGGACGTATTTTAAACAAGCGATCACGGCCAGGATCACTGGAAAGGGGGGCCTGATGGTTATCGTTGAAGTGGAGAAAGCGCATAAGCACCTCAAATCTACTTCTGGGCATTACCGCAGAAAAAATTGGTGTTGCATGTGTGGGGTTTGTTGCCCAGTAAGATCGAATTGAGGGCTTTTTTAGCAAACCCATATTCAGTATTAGCCCCAACAATTTTCTGATTTCTTCAATCCTTGTGGGGGTCCAATTTGTGCATAGGAGGAAGCTGGATTTTCGGTCAGGAACTGCCGAGCATAAAGATTCGTTTGGATGACAATATGCTCCAAAACTTCGTCCGTTATAAACGTTTTGTAAAATTCTAGGGGGGTAAAATTTTCTACATTTATATTTATCCCTGGTGTGGATGTAAAATCAGGGATATTAGGGGAAAAGGACTCGGTGGGTAGCCACTCCATATATTGTGAAGAGCGATCTGTGTTTTGCGGCTCTCCTCCAACACGCCCTGTGCTTGTGGATGCTACAGTGGCGCTAGCAGTTAGAGAGAGCGTATCACTGTCATCACTGTCACTGCTAAAAAGCATTTCCACCTCAGACGCCGTTTCTGTGTCGCTCTCAGAGTCTGAACATAACATGGCGTATGCTTGCTCCACCGTGTACCTTTGACGAGCCATAGTACACGTGTAGTAAAACTTTTTGTCACAAAAAAAACTGATATGTAACTACACACAAAAAAACTGCAGTCACAAGAACGGAAAAAATGACACTTTTGACACTACCTAACTATATATGTTTTTTTTTTTAGTTTTTATTTTTTTAGTTTTTTGTATTTTTTAAACCAAAAAATTACACGTAAAAAACACAGAAAAAACAAGTAGTGTAACACTACACAAAAAACAGCCAACAAAATGCAACAGTAAGGACAAAGCTGGGGTTGGGGTTACAACTAGGGTTGGGTTACAGCTAGGGTTAGGGTTTCAGCTAGGGTTAGGGTTTCAACAAGGATTAGGGTTTCAGCAAGGATTAGGGTTTCAGCAAGGGTTAGGGTTTCAGTTAAGGTTACGGTTAGGGTAAAGGTTACAGTTAAGGTTAGGGTTAAAGTTACAGTTAGGAGTGCTAACTGTAAGCGTAACCCTAACCCTAACTGTAACCCTAACCCTAACTGTAACCCTACCTGTAACCCTAACCCTACTTGTAACCCTAACCCTAACTGTAACCTAACTGTAGCACTAGTTAGCTAACAAAAAAGGGGGAATATGTGTCTGTTTTGGGGTGACTTTCTTCTGTCGCTGTATCCGCTTCTCTCTCTCCTCAGAGAAAGTAACAACTGTGAGGAGAGACAGAACTCTGGAAAGCAACAAGGTTGCTGTGACCACTGTCACAGTGGTCACATGGTCGGAGACCAATTTCATTGGTCTCCCTTATTTGAATACAATATTCAGTGATGTCAGCACCCTGCGATCCATATGGCAGGGTGCTGGTAGTTAGCAGAGGGATTGTTCTCCCTCAGCATCTAAAATAAAATGTATATCAGCACCCTGCGATCCATGCAGGGTGCCGATCGTTAGCAGAGGGAGTGCGCTCCCTCTGCATCCACTAAGACACCGCGGTCTGTGTATGACCACGGTGTCTAAGGGGTTAAAATGGGGCTGAAGCCCCCTGTTAGACATCGGCACCCTGTGATCTATGCAGGGTGCCTCTTATTCATTCGGCATTCAGCCGATCGTTGGCAGAGGGTAGCGCGCTCCCTCTGCATACACTAAGACACCGTGGTCTGTGTGTGACCGCGGTGTCTAAGGGGTTACAATGCCCCAGAAGCTAATAGGCACCCTGCAGTCAATGCAGGGTGCCTCCGATTCAGTGGGCATGGTGCCGATTGTTAGCAGAGGGAGCGCGCTCCCTCTGCATCCACTAAGACACCGCGGTCTGTGTATGGCCGCAGTGTCTAAGGGGTTAAAATGGGGCTGAAGCCCCCTGTTAGACATCGACACCCTGCAGTCCATGCAGGGTGCCTCTGACTCACTCGGCAGGGTGCCGATTCATTCGGCAGGATGTCGATAGCTAGCAGAGGGGAAGACCGCGGTGTTCAAGGGGTTAAACACCCGGGATCGGAACTTTTCCGATCCCGGGTGTTAGCGCCGGGCCTTGGCTGTGTTAACACAGCTGAACCCCGGCAGAAGCAGGACCCGATGTCCTGCAAACTTCTTCTGATGTGCCGCCGTAGAAAGGCGTCGCATCAGAAGAAGTACCCTTAATGACCGCCGTAGAATCCCGATAGGGCGGTCAATAAGGGGTTAATGTATATTTCCTATTTATATTGTAAAATTTTTTGGTGTTGGAAGTTTGAATATTTGAATGACATTGTTTCATTTATCCCCTATCCGTATTATATGGATGTGTATAATGAGTTTTTTTTTCTGAATGTGCAACCTTCACCCTATTCAGTTTTAAGGGAATGGTTAACCCATATAACTCTGTGAAGGTGAATGGAACAGCAGTCATTGCAGGTTTGCTCCATTGACCAGGAACTTTCAGTGAATTTGAGATAAACTACTTTAAAGGAAGACTGGGAAACTAGAGTTATTTTTCTTACTGTTGAGCTATCGGGTAACAGCTAACCTAAGAATCTCATATGTAGTGGTCCATGCAAAATGTATGCAGATTAGCCCCTCTAAGAAAGGAAACTCTGAGTTATAATGTAAAAGTAAAGGTGTTACAGTCCCTTCTTTCCTTTCGGTTGGAGCATCTTGATTCTTCAGATCAATCCACAGGTCTGCTCCTAAATGAAATCGGTAATATTACGGTGAAATCTTAAAAAGTGAGCGTAGAGCCCTGAGTCATATAAAATTTTTATAACTTATTAAAGGTAGCTACTCTGTAAAGTTTGCAGCTCATAGCCCATGTCCGCTCACATGAATGTGTGTATGAAGCCTAAGTCAATTGGAGATAACTAAATATACAACTATACTAAAGGCCCAGTGTAGTTCCAACCCACAATTCCATGAGGGTGGGTAGTTATCTCGACTGCGCTTATGGGAATCTCACATAAGATCTCCTCCAGAGTTTTCTTCACCACCTCTGCCATCTCTAGGCGCTTACATTGGAAATCAGTAATAATCTCATAAATTAAAATGTAAAGGGATATGGTAACACAAAAACTTTTGTAAGTAAGGAGCACTGCCCAAAGTCATGTCCTTCACATGACCCAACAATTAGTCGACTCTTCGTCAATTAGCAAAATATGAAGAATGACAATGATAACCCTATTCTGGAAATAATAATTACCAAGTACTTTGCAGAAAACACAATTTATAAGCTATTCATACAATTCTTTACTTTTCCAGCTGGTGCCAAACTCTTTCTGACATGCTGAGACCAACAGACATGCCACGTCAATCCATTAGCAGAATAGATACATACGTACGTAATCACCAAGAAAGTCTTGGCTGGTGGACATTGTTCAAGGAAATGTCACAACAATTGTTCTGTGCAAAATAAAAAAAAAGATTGCTAACATTTTTTTTATTTCTGTTCAACTAGATTGATAGGCACTACATAACCCCAAGGGGAGATAATAAAATAAAAAGATAGGTAGAGTACTCTGAAGAGAAGATGTAAAGCGACAGGCTGGCAGGGAAAAACACAAACTAAATTGCTCTAGGATGTTGGGTGGGATCAACAGGATATATTTATCTTTAATAATCTTTAAGCATTCGCCTTTCTGACAAACGGAACGGTACCCAGGTGTAAAAGAAATATTGTTAATAAGGCAACCTCAAAAATAAAGAAAAAATTATGGGATTTTTGTGGATTATTACGTTTCATGTACAATTAAACATACCACAACCTTTAAAACAAATATAGCAGCCACGTGTGTCGCCTGCTCCCTGATCCTTTGGCTTGAGTCACATGTGTATAATAAAATCCATAGGGAAATTCAAAAAGGGGGCGGCTTTTTTGGAAGGTGCTTCTATAGATGCCTTAAAGGTGTCAGCCAGATCTCCATTTCCAAATCCACTAGATTCTCCAGCTTAAAGGGGTGTTCCCACAAAGACAAGATTCTTAAATATACTCAGGGTAACAAAATAACATTCTTTAATTCAATGTTATTAACAAAAATACAGCATTTCACAGATATAATTCCAACAGGTCTCTAGCAGTCCTGGTGTACACATTTCGGTTGCCCCTGGACCCGACCCTGACTCTTCTGACTTTAAAGTGGGGTGGACATATTTACTAAGGGTCCCGTGGGTGCACTTTCGTCTGGTTTTCTGACTTTTCGGAGAACGCGCCAGGGATTGTGTTGCACGCGATCGGATTTTGGCGCATCGACGCCAGCTTTCATGCTACAGAAATTCGGGGAGCGGGCCAGATGGGGTACAAAGTGTACATTAATTAGCAAAAAAAAAAACTTTTTTAACCCCTTAAATACGAGGCCTGAACAACATTTGTAAGAGGTGGTTTAACCGGTTAAGGACCGGGCTCTTTCCCGTTTTTTCATTTCCATTTTTCACTCCCCACCTTCAAAAATCTATAACTTTTTTATTTTTACACGTAAAAAGCTATGTGACGGCTTGTTTTTTGCGTAACAAATTGCACTTCATAGTGATCGCATTGAATATTCCATGCGATGTACTGGGAAGCGGGAAAAAAATTCCAAATGCAGTGAAAATGGTGAAAAAATGCATTTGCGCCAATTTCTTGTGGGATTGGATATTACGGCTTTCACTTCACGCCACAAATGACGCATGTACAGAACACCTGACTTACATAGACCCCTAGTTACAAACGGACCTCTGGATGTTGGTAATTTATTGTGCTTTAGTCCTAGGCTACAATGATCAGCTGTAACAGTTATCACAGGTGTCTGTAATGAAGCTTTATTGATAATACTGATTCTTATGACAACCCAACATTTTTAAAATCCATTTGTCACAGAGACCAAAAAAGTTCTGGCTGGGATTACAACGATAAAATATACAGTTCCGACTTACATACAAATTCAACTTAAGAACAAACCTACAGACCCTATCTTGTATGTAACCCGGGTACTGCCTGTAATTTATTCTTTGGGTCAATACGATTACAGGGATACCAAATTTGTATAGGTTTTATAATGTTTTCATACATTTACAAAAATTAAAACCTCATGTACAAAAATTTTTTTTTTATTTTGCCGTCTTCTTGTGCTTATAACTTTTTCATACTTTGTTGTATGGAGTTGAGGGTGGTGTCATCTTTTGCAACTTTTGATGTTTTCAATGATATTATTTTTAGGACCGTACGACCTTTTGATCACTTTTTATAGAATTTGTAATTTTTTTTTAAATGGCAAAAAAGTGCCAGTTTTGACTTTGGACGCGATTTTCCGTTCCGAAAAACCATTATTATATTTTGACGCGGCGATACCTAATGTGTTTATGATTTTTACTGTTTATTTATATCTATATCAGTTCTAGGGAAAGGGGGGTGATTTGAATTTTTAGGTTTTTTTATTATAATTTTTTTTTTAACTTTTTTTTTTATTTTTATTTTTACTATTTTTCAGACACCCTAGGGTACTTTAACCCTAGGTTATCTGATCGATCCTACCATATACTGCCATACTGCAGTATGGCAGTATATGGGGATTTTACTCCTCATACATTACAATGTGCTGATAGCACCTTGTAATGAACGGGTTAACCCGAAGTAGCTTCGGGTCTTCGTGAGACCCGAAGCTACCATGGCAACGGATCGCCACTCCCCAATGACGTCACGGGGAGCGACGATCCTCGGAAAGATGGCGGCGCCCAGCTTTGCCGGCGCCCAGCTTTGCCGGCGGCGATCAGCAAAAAAAACACATCCGATCCGTGCCGGCACCGATCGCGGGTGTTACCGGTAAGCCTTTGCTGCAATATGCAGCAGAGATTTACCGGCTATGGAGAGGGCTCGGCCCGCGAGCCCTCTCCATGCATCGGAAAGCGACCGCCGCCGTGAATACACGGCGGGCGGTCGCGAACCGGTTAAGGCCCATAACTTTTTTTTATGCATGCTACCTTAAAAATGTTTTAATTTATATACTTATTTAGTATTTTTTTTTGTAATTCATAGTACTTTTTTTTTTTAATTCTCAATTTAACTCAAAATTAACATTGTTAATGAATTCCCTATTTTTTTACAGTCGTTTTGATATATAATATGTATAGTCTAGGGCAGTGGTGGCGGACCTATGGCATGGGTGCCAGAGGTGGCACTCAGAGCCCTTTCTGTGGGCACCCCGGCCATCACCCCAGGACAGAGTTCACCAAGCAGGACCAAATCCATCACATCTTCCTGCAGTCAAAGGCAATTTAAGAGATGCTGCTTTCAGCGCTATTTTACAGCAACACTTCATGAATTTTCCCACCTTCTTTCAACTGTATTGGTGGCCTCAGGGGGCCAATACAATTGAAAGAAGTAGAAGAACAGGTATACAGTAAGTTACTGCTTAAAATGCCATGTTGGCACTTCACTGTAAATAAGTGGATTTTGGTTGTAGTTTGGGCACTCTGTTTCTAAAAGGTTCGCCATCACTGGTCTAGGACAATACCAGGGATACTAGGGATACCATCGTGCTGTTTTTTTGTTCTGAAGCAGGGGATTTTTTTTATTATAAGGGGAAAGGTCATTGTATTTTTATGCATATTTATTCATATTTTTGTGTGTGTCTTTTTACTTTATATGTCCCCCATGAGGTCACAAACAATCCCTGGAGGACATTTTCCCTTTTTTTTTCTAATTTTACCTTACAAGTTTTCCCCTGTAACTGAGACATCTATAAGAGCCCCAGTTACATAGGAAACCACCACCTGTTACTGGTGGTGCTCATCAGAGCTGTACTGGGTCTAATTGGACCCAGCAGCTTTGGTTAACCCCTTTAGACCTAGTAGTTACGTGACCCCCAGCCTATAGAGATGGCGGCAGTGCTGACTCTGCTCCTCTGTGTTTTGCGCTCCTTCAGCGCAATGCTGTGAGGAGTGGAGAAGGGAGGAGCAGTAACGAGCTGCATCTCCCTTCTCCCTAGGGTCTCCTGGTGTCCAGCCAGCGCTGGAGCAGAAGAAAACTGCAGCGACGTCTAAAGACATCGCTGCAGACTCCGGACCAGCGCCTGCTGACGTCTAAAGCCAGCGGGCGGTCCGGCAGGAGTTAATCTTACAAATTGGCAACAATAAAACAAACTGTGAAAAATGTAAATAGGTCTGCTATGCCATAGGTAAGCTAATGCCACAGAGACTGTATCCAGATTGCTGCCCACGCAATCTAAATTGTGCATCCACAGACAACCAATGCCACCACCTTGTGGGTGCCTGTAGAGAGGCAAGTTTAAAGCCTGTTACCTGCTGTTTCTTTCAACTGTGCCACTGAAGAGACTGTAAGCTTTTTGTTAGAGATTTCTGTCTCCACGTGTGTTCCATGAACTGCTGCCGCTAACACCACAGGCCTCCCCTTCACCATCTGCCCGAGGATCTATTACCACAGGCACACTAGGAGTGCCCCAGCGAAATCCCTTCAATATACTGCACCCTCCCCCTCTTCTTGTATCTCCCACCCTGAGAAGACATGACTAAGACCCAGTGCCGATACAAGGAGTAGGTGAAGGTAGACGATGTCCTACCCTTTCTTACCATCCTGGGGCGCGATCAGCGATATGTGTATCTTTTAGGACGTCAACTCTCAGGACAATGTAGTTCCAGGGAGCACAGGTAGGTGAATATAATTCTACTATTTTTTTGCATAGCTATGTACTTCTGGTGGGGCAGGCTGGCTTTATACTCCAGGGGGATGGCTGTCTATGTACTACAGGGGGGGACAGGCTGGCTATACACCATGGGGCTGGCTGGCTATATACTACAGAGGGGGTAGGCTGGCTATTATGTAGAATATGAGAGCATTCATGCATGTTGTGTATGATGGTATTGTGTACTCCTATACGTAGTACTATCTAAAAAAACAATACAATCATCAAAATCATAAAAATAGCATTCATAGTGAGCACAGTGCCCCTAAATGTCAGATGATCTTGTGATGCCATTTATGACATCACAGTTATTTCCCTGTGTAGTGCAGAGGGGGCTGAGAGACACGCAGGTATAATGTGATGTCTGTGCATACAGATCATGACTAACAGTATTCAAATGAGATGTTATCATTAGATCACTGCTATATGTGATCTGTATATTAAACAGTCAAAAAAGTAAATAAAAGTAAAATACATGCAAGAATTTAATAATGTAAAAGTTAACCCACCCCACCCCCACCCCCATCAAAAAATTAGAGTTTTCTGGGTTCAGGATAACATTACAAATTAAAGGGTTGACCACTTTACCTTATGTTATTATGTAATGTGTGGGGAGATAAGATATTAGGTAATTTACCAATGTACATCTATTAAATGTTCTGCACTTCTTTTCGTGATATGTAAAGTGAAGCCTCCTGTCTTTTACCTCATCAGCCAGACATTCCTGACCATAATATGGCTGCAAATGGATGTGTATATTCTATTTGTCTAAATATATGATGTATATAATCCTATTTGGGGGTCATTTATCACAAGCTCATGCACTGGCAAACATACCTTGAAGCAAACATACCTTGAGAATGGTGTAGCTACACTGATGCAGGATCATATCTTGGTTAATCCCTGTGCCGAGTGGTTTTGCTTATAAAACAATTATACAATTTTTTTTTTACGTATTTAATTTTTTATTAATTTTTTGTAACAAAACAAAACAGTGCGTAAAGGGATGGAGGAGGGATAGGAGTACTTACTTAAAGTCAAATAATCAGGCACCAACATGCACCCATTTGTGGAAGGGGGTTACATTTGGATAATGCGACAATTTCTAACACAAAGTGTCAAATGTACAACATCAAAAATTCAATGTACCGTTATCTACTGAAACAGGTTGACTGTAACTTAGATGCATTCTATAAAATTTCTTAAAAATGAAAGAAAAGAAAGAAGAAATAGCGACGAGGAATCGCCAGATATAAGGAGAAATAGAGAAGGAAGGAGAGGAGAGTAGGGGAATCGAAAGAAAGAACGTTGTGCCTCCCCCTACCTAGAGCTCAGATCTCGGTAGATTCACCATCCCGTGCTGTCAAGTCCAAGTAGCGGGGAGATGCTACAAAGGAGACCCAGTGGAACCATGTTTTCTGAGAGAGGGCGGCCCTCTTTGGATTAGTGTTCAGGAGACTCTCCATCCTTTGTAAGTCGTTGACACGACTCAGCCACTGATGCATGGAAGGAGGATCGGAAGAGCGCCAGCAGGCCGAGATACAAGCCTTAGCTGCATTTAGGAGGTGACATACCAGGGACTTCCTGTACGTGGCAAGGGAAATCTCGTGGTGGTGTAACAAAACCCAGACGGGGTCATCCGGGCTCTCTGCCCATCACCTCGCAAATCACCCCCAGCACTGCCGTCCAAAATGGAACAAGTGAGGGACAACTCCAAAAAATATGAGTGTGCCCTCCTCTTTACCGCAGCGCCAACAGGTCCGGGGGACATCTGGGAACATCTTGTGAAGTACATGGGGCACCCTATACCACCTGGTAAGTAGCTTATAGTTTGTCTCCTGGAAGGCTGTGCTAATTGAGGATTTGTGTGCCAGTTCGTAAATCTTTTCCCTTTGTTCTGCAGAGAGAGTCAATGTCAGGTCCCGTTCCCATTTGGTCATGTACAGTGGAACATAAGCCTGTGGGGGGGATATCAGGAGGTTATATATTAATGAGAGAGTACCCCAAGTCTGACCTTTTTGTGTGCATACCCCCTCAAAGCCTGTTACAGACCGGCTGAAGGTGGGAGGTGGTGTGAGAGATCTCAAGTAATGTGCTAGTTGGAGACCCTGCCACATCGGCGCTCGTGGGAGATTTGGAGGGGAGACTAGCTCTGTACCTCCTTGCCACTGTCCATCCACCAGGAAGTGACAAGCCCTGAAGTGGCCAGCGCTTATCCATTGCTTAAAAACCGGCGATGTGATCCCGGGTGGAAACCTGGGATTGACAAGGATCGGTGTTAGAGGGGAGTCGGTAAGGGAAATCTCGGCCCCTGATCTTCAGTGTTTGAAGGCCATTAAAGTAGAATATATGGTTGGGTGGGAAGACAGTGCCTTCCACTGTTTTGGCTCTACCCAGGGGAGACAGGAAAGCGGAACACGAGTAAAGTGCTGCTCAATTGATACCCAAGCCTTTGTACTCCCGTGTCTACACCAGTCCACAACCCTATTCAAATGGGACGCCACGTAGTATTGCGTGATATCTGGAAGCGCCACCCCACCCTCTCTTTTACGCAGGTATAGGATCTTTCTTTGTAATCTTGGGGATTTACCGGCCCAGGCAAAGGTTGAGAATGGAAGGCGTGAAAGAACATTCATTTTAAGGACCCCTATCCTCACGAACCAAGAGAAAAAACCTTTTGACCACCTTTCCAAATCTATCTTAATGGCCTGTAATAAGTTAATACGATAAGTCTGGTCCGGGTCTGCTGGAAGGTGAACGCCTAAATATTTTATGGCGGTAGAGGACCACTTAAAGTTAAAGGCTTGTTGAAGGAGGGCTCTGCGGTCCGGGGGAATGTTTAGCAATAGAGCTTCCGATTTCTGTATGTTGATTTTAAAATTACATAATTTCCCAAAGATATCCATTTCTTTGAGGAGGTTAGGGATGGACACTTGGGGAGAGGAGAGGAAGAACATCAAATCATCAGCGAAAGCTGCTGCTTTGATTTATTTGCCGTTTGCCGTCACTCCTGATATGTCCTGATTATTTCTGACCTGCCGGAGCAGGGGTTCTATTGTGAGAGCAAAGATGAGGGGGGACAATGGGAACCCCAGACGTGTTCCATTTTTAATTGGGAAAGTGTCAGAGTGTAAGCCGTTCACCTTCACTGATGCTGTTGGATTGGAGTATAATGCTCCAATCCAGCTAAGCATGTGTGTGCCCAGTCCCAGATGTTGCATGACTCCAAACAGGAAAGGCCAACCTACCCTGTCAAAAGCCTTTTCGGCATCGGTGGATAGTATGACCGCAGGGAGGGCTGTTGTCTTAATTAGGTGGACCATATTCAGTGCCTTTGTGGTGTTATCCCTAGCTTCCCGTGAGGGCACAAACCCAGTTTGGTCGAAGTGAGCCAAGCTTGGCATCAGAGGGGCTAGGCGGTTGGCTAAAATTTTGGAGAATAATTTAAGGTCCACATTAAGGAGGGATATGGGCCTGTAGCTACTGCAAGATGCAGGGTCCTTACCCTCTTTCGGTATCACTACTCTATGCGCTCTAAGCTCTAAGGCATATCGCTTCCCAAGGACAGAGCGTTAAAAGCCTCAAGGAAGGGTTGTACCAGTTGGTCAGTGAACTTCCTATAGTGTTGCACCATAAAGCCGTCCGGGCCAGGTGATTTCCCCGTTTGCATGGAGCCTAGGGCCAGTTTGAATTCCTCCACTGAAATTGGAGCTTCCAGTGTCTCAATATCTTTGGAAGGTAGGGAGGGGAGATCAGCTGAGTCAAGGTAGGCTTTGATCTCCAGCTGAGTAGGGGGCTTCTGGGGCTGCAGTTGGTATAATGACGCGTAAAAGTCTCTAAAGGATTTGGCTATACCTGCTGGAGATATTATTTTGGATCCCCCTTTACCCACTATGTGCGGGACATAGTTGGCCGCTCTCTGTGATCGGGGGGGCGTTTGCTAGAATTTTGCCCGGTTTATTGCCACATTCATAAAAAACCCTCCTACACTTAGTCAGGGATTCTTTTGCCTTTGCCAGGTAGAGGTTACTGAGCTGCTCCCGAAGTTTGATAAGTAGGTCCCTGGTGGCTGGGGTCTGTATCTCTTTATGATGATCCTCCACCTCTTTGATTTGAGCCAGGAGTGCGGTGGCCTGAGCGTATCTTTCCCGTTTTACCCTCCCGCCTATACGCATAAATACATCTCTGAAGACGCACTTATGGGAGTCCCAGCAGATTAATGGATTGTCAAGGTTTGTGGAGAAATAATGACTGAGTTCGCCCACCACCTCCTGCACATGTAAGGGATCTTGGAGAAGGAAGTGATTAAGGATCCACCTACCCAGTGAGTGGGAAGGAGGGGCCAGGTTCAGGATGATGGATATGGGCAAGTGATCAGATAGAGGGGATGTATGTATGTCTGCCTCCATTACCCTATCTAGGTGAAAATGGTCTATGACAAAGTAGTCAATCCTAGAGAACATATCGTGGGTGGCTGAATAGTATGTGAAGTCATGTGAGCTCGGGTATAGGGACCGCCACACATCTATCAGTTGCCCCTTAAGAAACATGTCTTTAATTCGACGTGTCTGGGCCCGTGACAGGTGTGTGGAGCCGTTAGAGACATCCATGTCTGGGGACATAGTGAAGTTTAGATCCCCTCCTAAGATCAGGATCCCCTCCTGAAAGGAGCTCAGCTCCATTTGCAAGACTAGTGGGTTGCCCCACATTGGGCAGGTAGAGATTTGCGAGTGTGACGGTCTGAGAGTAGAGGGTTCCCTTGACAAATACATATCTGCCCTCTGTGTCGGCTCTGGAGTCCAATAGGACCCAAGGGGTATTTTGTGCAATCATTATACTCACGCCCTTAGAGCGAGAATCCTCCGAGCATCCATGGCAGCAATGTGGGAAACGACGGGTGGAGAGTCTCTGAATCTTGTCCTTGCGGAAATGCGTCTCCTGTAAGAAGACAATCTGCGCCCGAATTCTCCAGAGGTCTCTCTGTAACATCTGCCGCTTCTCGGGGGTACGCAGGCCCCTAACATTGAAGGAGACAATTTTTACATTAGGATCCATTTCACCTGTGCACAGGGAAGGAAGAAGAGCGTGAGGCTAGCGTTAGGGGTAGGGGAGGCACTGAGAAAGATAGAAGAGTAAGGAAAGGAAAGAAGAAGGGAGGGGTGAAGAAAGAAAAGTCCCTCAAGAGGAGAGCGAAAGAGGAGACAGAGAGTAAGAACAAAAAGAAGGAACTGAGAGAGGACCGTGGGTCCCAAACAAACTTCTACTAAAAGGGGGAATAAAGGCGGAAAAAACTTTCCAAAAGGCGGCTGCTCAAAGCAGTCAGCATCTGGGGAGTCCCTAGTGGGGAGTTTGGTAAGGCAATGCAGAGTATGGAGCCACTCGCCTCTGAGAATATCACAGTGCACCATTAATTACCCAGACCCACATATAGTCGGGTCGTACGTTAACAAGTTAGGAGCACCAGTAAGACACCCAACTGCGGGGGGTGGGGAGGGGGTAAAAGGAGGGGAGAAGTGTTTAAGACTGTATGGGTAGGCTAGGTGTTCGTGATTATGGCTTCTAAGTAGGCTTAAGGGAGCCCCTAAGCAGCCCCCTAGCTTTCTATGTGTTTCGCTAACTGCCCTGAAACATAACTGACAATCAGCATAAAAACAGCTCAGGAGCCTACAGTCAGTCATTGTGGCCCATCCAGGGGTCAACGGTCATTCGGGCGATCCCTCCTAGCTGGGTACGCCCTTGGAGGACGAGGGTTTCCAGGTCGGTCTCGGCGTCTTCACCGGGAATTTGGGATAACTGCGGCCTGCAACCAATCTGGAACTTCACACGGGGGGCATCCCAGCATTCCGAATAAGGCCGCAGGTCGCCGGGGTCGTGAACAGGCATTGAACGACCCTCCTTCCATACAACCAGGTGGAAAGGAAACCCCCAGAAGTATGAAGCATCGCATTCTCTGATTTTGTCCAGCAATGGGCATAGCACACGTCTCATCTATAGGGTGCAGGCAGAGAGATCAGGCAGGATCTGTAAAGTGACCTGGCCGTATGTCAGGCGACCTTTTTCTCGGGCTCATCTCATCAGGCGCTCCTTAGTTCGATAGTGATGGATTCTGCATACTACGTCACGTGGAGAATCAGGATGAGTCGGTTTCGGACCTAGAGCTCTATGCACCCTATCCAGTTCAATTGGTGTATCCGGTGGGTCTCCCAGCACTCCATTAAAGATTGTGGTGATGATGGACCCAAGGTCCCCGCCCTCTTTATCTTCAGGAAGGCCTCTCACCCGTTCATTGTTGCGACGACCCCTATTCTCAAGGTTATCATGTTCCAGAGTAAGGGAGCGTATCATATGCTGTTGTGCCGTGACCCGCTGTTCTAGCTGCTCTAATCTGGTATCGTGAGATGCGGTTTGTCTTTCTAGAGAGCCCACCCTGGAGCCCATCTGTTCCATGGTGCGGTGCACCTCATCCAGACAGTGACGTTGCATCTTCTCCATCCTGGATATCATGGAGTCAAAGAAGCTTCTAGTAGGTAAATTTCTCAAAGCCTCATGCAAGTCCGCCCTGGTCAAAGGTGGTTCCTCTAGCAACCCAGGATCCTGAGCGTAGGGTGAGGCCCATGTTTGTGACAGGGGAAATTCTGGGCATCGTGGGTCCATGTGCGATACCGGGGACTGGCGGCCCGGGGACAAGGAGGGGTAGAAGGACAATAGTGGTGAGGTCTGTGGTCCTGCTCTCGCCCCATGGCGCTTAGCTGCCGAAGCACCTCCGATGTCTGGGTCTGTGCTTCTTCCAGCTGGACTAGCCTGGGACTGAGACATAAACGGGGTCGGAGGAGGCTCTGGGGTACTGGGCATGCACTCCATAAAGAATGAGGGCTCACCTCTCACATGAGCCTGTAAAGGGGGCTGTGTTTCACCCCATTGAGTGTCCCAATCTGAGCCCGCTGGTATGGTGAGAGCCTGGGCAGGTGTGCTCACCTGTGGGTTGTTAGAGAGGGGTGCTGTCTGTCCATTTGTGGCTGCACTGTCCTTCCTCTCCTGACCAGCGGGGGAAGCAACGTGCACCTGTGCCTGGTGAAGTATCTCCCTCCGTGTCAGTCCGTCTGCCTGCAGATGGAGACTTTGGTAGTGGCCGCCCGCAGCCTGTATGGAGAGAAGCTGTACCTCATGGGGAGACTGCATATCCTGAGCTGGCATGTCCGGGTCCGCGGCACCCTCGACGTCCTCCTGTGGAGCCGCGGCCGGGCCCTTTGGCATGGAGGTGCCTGCGGCCGTTCCGTGGTGCAATTCTGCAGCGGTTGGTTGTCTTCTACTCGGACCAGCTGGGGGGGTTACGCCGGTCTTCATCCGGGAGGCAGTGTGTGCCGGTGTTGAAGAGCCGGCCGCCCGCTTGCTGAGAGCAGATGCTGACGTCGGAGGCAGCGGGCGCGGACAGCAGTCACTCACCACCTCTGCTGCCGAGGCACACGTGGAGGCGGCGGCCATTTTCCCAAGCTCAGCGGCTGTCTCACTCCTGGAGCGCAGGTAACGCGGGAGGGTGTTTGCGGGAATGGCCGCAGGCTTGGGGGTGGTCTTCTGGTGCCTCCCTTTACTCATCTCCTTACGGTTTGGGCACCCTGATATTAGTTTGTGTTTCTTTATGTCGTCCGATTAACGGGAGCTCCAGTTGCGTGCGTCTACGCTCTCTGCATGCCGAGACCACGCCCCCAAAACAATTATACAATTATGATAACCCCGCCTAGCATTCGGCGCAGCTGTATCCAGCAGGTTGGTGCACAACATTTATTTCTACACCATGCCCAAACTCAGCCGGCCTCGCCCCTCCCCTTCACACCCCTCCACGCCCCTTGGAGTGGAGGTGAAGGAAAAGGGGAAAAATCGTGAATGCTATCAATAAGCTAGTATTTGTTATTATTTCAGCGGCTCTACGCCACTGGGGTGGTGCAGATGCCCTGATAAATACCCCCTTATGTGCTTATAATGTATATGTACTGTACAGAATGTGTGTATATTACTTGTATATACTATGGGAGGAATCACAACTTCTACGCCAGTTTTCGAGCGCCAGCATGTGATAACTTCCCCCCTATGTGTGTATATGATGTGTATATACTGTATGTGTATAAATTTATAGATGTGTACATACAGCCTGTGTAAATACTTTATCAGCCTGTAAAAAATGTGTGTATTAATGTATAAATATATATATGTACATAAATGTGCGCATATGAGTTTATACATATGGGTAAGAGTGTATTAAGGGAAACCTACCATTTGATTTGATGCATTATGAAGCAAACATACCTTGAGAATGCTGTAGCTACACTGATGCAGGATCATATCTTGGTTAATCCCTGTGTTGAGTAGTTTTGCTGATAAAACAATTATACAATTATAATAATGAAACTGTCTCCCTTCTGTGGCTGGCTCAGAGCTTCTCCTAGCACATTAGTTATTCACTGAACCAGAGGATGACATAATACCTGGGTTGTGCCTGAAGGCAGAATAATCAATTGCTGCACCATCCCCCAGCTGCTGTGTATGAGTCATCCAGCTCAGGTTGATTAGTCATGTCTTGACTTACTCATGACTATGCTCCATGTTTAATGAGAAGCTCTGTGTGTAATGTGTTTATGTAGGCAGCCAGCCTCACCCAGCTTTCCCAAGGTCCTAAATTTTATAATTGTTTTTTCAGCAAAACCACTCAACTCAGGGATTAACCAAGATATGCTCCTGCATCAGTATAGCTACAGCATTCTCAAGGTGTGTTTGCTTCATAATGCATCAAATCAAATGGTAGGTTTCCTTTAATGTGTGTAGAACTTTATGTGTGAGTATATGTACACTGGCAGTAGGGTGAGGTTTTAGTGGCTGCACCGGAGACTCAGTAGGTGAGTTTCCCTGCCTCCCGATGCTGTCACTTTGCTGTATGTCAGCAAAAACGTCATGTCCACATGTCATAGGTTAGCCATTACTGGATTAAGTTGATATAATCAAGATATTGTGATATTTTTATTTTACAATCACAATTTCAAGTGTGCACCAACCATTACAAAACAGTTATGAGGAAAGAATTACTACCAGGGCAGTGTTTTTTTCTATATTAGCTTTTTATCCATATGACTTGACGACATGCACCACTTCTATCTGAGAGGACAGCTGATCACACTGGACAAATATACCCAGATATGCTAATAAGCCTTATCTGTGGCATGTGTTCATTTGTCAGGCAGCTTGCTTTGTCAGAGGGTTAAAAATGGAAACCAAATCTTTTCTTTTCTCCTTTACTGTAAAATCAATCCCAAATAAGGTGACTGGTTTAGGGCTGTGGATTTTCAAGTTGAAATGAGTCCAAGTTTCTCCTTGGAAAGGATGCAAGTGAAAGTCTTGTGGTCTCTCAGGGGAGTAAACCATCCAATGATGTTCTTTGTGAGTTTAGAGCTGCTTGTAGATTATCCTCCTCCAGTTGGGCTCTGAGCAGTCTTCTCCTGCACCAGGTCCTCTGCTTTCCTCTCTGCAGCCAAGCTCCAAACTCCAGTCAGGATGGAGGCAATTAAGAAGAAGATGCAGATGCTGAAGCTGGATAAGGAGAATGCCATAGACAGGGCAGAGCAAGCTGAAGCAGATAAGAAGGCAGCAGAGGACAAGTGTAAACAGGTACATACTTCTGTAAAAGTTCTGATCCAAACAAGCGCAAAATCATGTAACCACTTGCATCCCCGCATTGTATGCTTACTAAACGTTTACTAATACAACCTGTATATATATGATATAACTTAAACATGAGCAGCAGTTTTCTGAGCATAAATATGTATGTACCTGGTCCATAACACGCACACACACATGAAATATATAAAAGATCTAGAGCTGTGTCCACTGCCCAAAACTAGATATTAGAAACAAATGTTAACTGCATCAGGGAGCTCAAATATATCTGTAGCCCTATATGTGACTAATTTTATTATTTGAAAGCTATTGGATATGCTATAATATGAGTAGTGGAGAATATAGCACATCAAGTGACTATAAGACATCAGGAACCACTTGAGATTTTTAGTAGACAGATGTGTCCAGAGTGTGAATCTTAGATCTGCGTGATAAAAAATTTGACAGCCTTAGTCTGAAATATGCCTAATATCTGCTGTACATATTAGGACTAACTTTACTGTAGTTGTTTGGGAGCAGGACAATGGCTGTACTGGTGCCCATCTTGATGCCTATAGCCCAAAAACTATTGATTGATTTACATATAAGTGCACTGCATGAAGTTCACAGGACATAAAAAACTATTGTAACATTTTCATGACATTTACTTTTGTACCAAAAAGTATGTCCATACATAAAGCTTTCCAAAACTATAAATGGAATCCATATTTTTAAATAGAATTCAGTGCTAACAGAGGTGCATGTCTCAAAAATGAAAAAAGGGAAAATTATTTTTATGCTAAATTACATGTTTGAAAAAGCAAAATTAGTCCACTGTCTTTTTTCACATGTAGAGTTGACCACCACCAGATTCGTTGCCGTTTTATGCTACTCACTGTGCACAAGGGGGCATGGTTAGCCTCTCTAGCTGTCTGTAATCCAGATTATCTGAGGAAGTCAAAAACCCAGTCTAGCAGGTTAATAGCATAGAAAGTGGAGCAATTACAGAATTGTCAGACTAATTTATAAAATTGTAACATTGTATTAATTTTGTCTCAATTAACAACAGTAAAAAATCCAGAAAGAATTACTTTAAAAATTATTCTTATCCCTGTGTGTGTGTGTTTTAGCCCCTAGTGGATTAATTCTATTCCCTGAGTACTGTCTGTGGCGTGTCTATCCTTTTGTTTAGTTACATGCCACAGTACTTAGTTTATACCTACTTGACAGTGGAATAGCAAATTCCCTACCTTATTTGGTAAGGAATCATAACTAAGCTAAGGTTGATTTTCAGCCAACTGTTTAAATCTCAGCAATGTGATCCGACCAATTCTAAGAATTTAGTGAAAATAAGTGGGAGTTAATTTATTAGAATTTTAGAAATGTATCTTTTTATGAACCAGGCAAGATAACTGCGTTATCATCTGATTTTTAACCCAGAATCTTTTAACACAAATAAAATCTTTTAACACAGATAAACAAGATGCCCTGTTGTGGTAAAAAGGGATTTCTCCAGATAATTGGGAGTGAAGTTATATTGATTTTACTGTGCTTTCTCCCTGGAAGAATATAGTCCTCTGCAAATCGAGGATTAGTATGAATTCTTCCTAAGCAAGATATACATTTTTTAATTGTTTTCATACATGTCTAACACTCTCCATATAAGGTGGGTGTTTGCTGCATATTGCTACTAGCACCAATCACGAATGTTAACCCTTTGGATCATTGGGAGCGGTGATCTGTTACTATAACAGCCTAGGGTCATACAAAGACCCGAGGCTGTCTGATTTTAGCCGATCTATAAGAATGTGCGATTAACACATTGTAATAGATGATGTGCAAAATCCGCATGCACTGCAGTATGGCAGTATATGTTAGGGTTAGAGTTAAAGTACCCTAGGGTGTCTGAAAAATAGTTTAAATTATTTTAAAAAAACCCTATATATTCAAATCGCCCTCTTTCCATAGAACTAAAATGAATATAAATAAACTACAAAAATCATTAACATGTTATTACCGTGTCATAAAATGTCTGATTTATCAAAATATAATAACGGTTATTTCAGGAGTTTAACTCTGTAACAGAAAATAGCGGGCAAAGTCGAAAATGCCACTTTTCTGCCATTTTGCAAAATATAAAAAAATTTTTAAAAAGTGATAAAAAGGCCGTACATTCCTTAAAATGATAGCATTGAAAATGTCATCTTATCTCGCAAAAAAAAATTACACTAAAAATAGCTTTGTACACTGAAGTATGAAAAAGTTATTAGCAGCAGAACATGGCAAAATAATGAATTTCTTTTTTTTGTACAGGAGGTTTTAATTTTTATAAATGCTTGAAAACATTATAAAACCTATATAAATTTGTTATCCCCATGATCGTACTGACCCAAAGAATAAAGTAGACATGTCATTTGGGGCGCACAGTGAAAGTCGTTCAATCCAATGCTTTTTTTCACCAATTTCACAGCATTTTGAATATTTTTCCTGCTTCCCAGTACATGGCATGGAATATTAAATACTGTCACTATGAATTGCAATTTGCTACACAGAAAACAAGACCGCACACAGCTCTTTAAATGAAAAAGTAAAAAAGTTATATATTTTTGAAGGTGGGGAGTGAAAAATGGAAACACATCATCTGCACAAAGGTCATGTTCGGATATGCCCTGTAACACTTCTGGGCCAAAACAACAGAAATAATATTTATAAGTCACATACTTTGTTTCTACATATACTGTACTACCATTTCCTAAAATGTGAAAATATTGTTTACACAAACATATTACAATAGTTAAAAAGCATGGAGCACTATAAAATGATGTGCTACATTCAGAATGTTCCCCATGTAGGCAGTACAAATACTCTGCACTAATACAAGAATCCCACTCATGATGGCTAGGGATCATACCAGCTGCCCTTAGGATTGGGTATCACTGTACCAGATTCTCCAGCAAGATAAGTCACCTAGCTAATTTCTGACACACACACTCCCACGAACAATAGCAGGAATTAACTGACCTTGGTACGGAACTTAGATGGTATTATGTGGCTGCCTGGGAGAGATTTAGAGACAATATAAAGTGAGATCATTTCTCATTTCGAAAGCCACTGTATAAGGGTTTAGTGTTAGGGATGAAGTGAATTAGATTCAGCAGTTGCTGAAATTCTATTTTTACAGTAACAATATATTCAAACTACAAAAACAAGGATTAAAGATGATGATACCCTAGACCACTTATTTGATTAAGCAACCAATCTTTATTAATTACGTATTGTGTATATATATAAATATATACAGTATATATGAAATATATAATTTCTCAAATCAGAAAATAGTATTTATATCTTTTTATTTACTCAACTTTACGTTGTGGTCATTGAAAAGTCATCACCATTGCATTTTTGAGACATATGAAGGTATCAATTTTTATGCAACTTCTGCTGTCCTATCTAAGAAAGATATGATATAAGGATCTTGGCAGGACTCTAACTAAAAGTCTTTATATACCACCAACCATACCAAATCTCCCTAATGAGTCTTCTTACTTCCCTGACCTAGTCACTTGCCACTTACTCAGCTAAAACAATTCCCTACACTGTTCTGATGAGATGCAAAGACTTTAAAACACTACTGTCTACAGCTGGGAATCTGTTCCTTATGGTTTATCTTTCTGAAAAAGGCATGTGTGATGTTAAAGGAAACTACCCACACATGCACAGTAACTTCTGGCTCACTTCGAGAAGAGCCAGAAGTTACTGGACATATGTGGATAGACTGAATAGTCAAAGAGCGCTGCGGGAACACACTGGGAGGTAAGACTTCAGAGGCTACAGGTGCATTTAGTAGCCTTAGCCATCGGCAATTGTCCAGACTACTCCGCACCCTATTGGCCTCTGAAGTTGCATTAAAGACAGATAAAGTTTTTAGTTAGTTAGACAGAAAAGATTATGTAAACGTATTGTTGGACTTAGTAAATAGAAAGTAAGCTACCATTAGAAATACCTCAATTAGTGTATTCCTGATGGTAGGTTTCTATTAAATCTATAAATAATCTGGCTTTACATGCTGTTACACTGTCTCCCCTCCCCCTCCTTCTTCATCACTTCCCTCAGGCTCATTACATAATTTTAAAAGCTTAGAAGATTTTAGAAGGAAGGATGCCATGGATAACAAATATAAGAAGATTACCACATTTGTCCCATCCTGGAAAACATATTAGCATATTTCCCTATATACCACCCATACACTGTGTGTTAACATTGTAAGCTCCCACTGTTACTCCTAGGATTCATGCTGTATGAAAATTATAGGGTACTGCACCCTATAGTCCTGCTCAAAAGAAATGTTAAAATAATTACAATATTATTTTGACTATTGGGGGAGATATTTGACAATATTGGATATACCAGTATATACTGTAAAAGGATATGTTCATACAGTAGTATTAGACAAAGATTTTTCTGCCCAGAAAAACCCAAACACTGGTTCAAAATACACTGTTGACTCACATATCCCATATTCCAAACAGCATCTACCCATATTCTGTTTGGAATAAAGCACATGTCACTTTTTTTTCTCAGTGAACAGCCTATTAATTTCCTATTCGGGAACAGACTTCCAAAGGTAGAACACCTTCAAATAAACTACCCTTAATGGTTACCCATAAACCCCTGTTGCCTTTTCTTAAAGTAAATCTACCACTTCTGTGGTAGCCATTTAAACTAACCATTCTTACCTGTCAGCGTCTTCTTACAGATCCTGGCACAAATCTTCATTAGTCATGAAACGCCGGGATTCCTGAAAAAAAAAAAACTTTTGAAAAGATTTGACTTATCCTCGGCACTCTGTGTACATCACACAGATGCTCTCAGCTAATAATTATGCACGCCTCTTACGTATCGTCACCAGCAGGGGAGAGGAGGTGACTATCGCGCTGGAGGAGTGCCTAATTATGAGCCAAAAGCGCCTGTGTGATGTACACCCCTTGTCCAAGGCTAAGTAACATCTTTTTAAAAGTCTTTTTTTTTTCAGGAATCCCAGCATTTCAAGACTAATGAAGATATGTGACTGGATCTCGAAGAAGACAACAATTAAGTATATTTAGTTTAAATGGCTACCATGCAAATGGTGGATATCCTTTAATTAAAACTGAGTTTCTACAGAAAAAGGGATGCACCAGACACACCGTAACAAGTCTCTTTTCCATGTTGCTAGGTGGAGGATGAGCTGGTTGCACTGCAGAAGAAGCTGAAAGGAACTGAAGATGAACTGGATAAGTATTCTGAAGCTTTGAAGGATGCTCAGGAGAAACTGGAGCAAGCTGAGAAGAAAGCAACTGATGTAAGTTTTACAATTTACTTATTTCCCTCGGTCATCTGTCACAAACCTCTTGTTTATGAGAAATGTGTGTATGTTCTTTCCACTTCAAACATCAGTATATACAAATGTAATATTCTAATTTATTAAACAAGTACTTCATATAATACCAAAATGTAGCATACTGTTTGTGGTTTATGCACATGGCTCTAAGTGGTGTTCCAGAAGATCTATATTTTCAAGCCATAGGCACACCATGAAACATCATAGGCCTGGGCCACACAAAATAGTCAGCCTGGGGCTCATTTACTTACCTGGCTGCGGAGTTCACTTAGAGTGCATTGTCCAACGATAATGCACTGTGCCGCGATTCACTAAGATCGCGCGTCCGATATCCTGTATGTGTCGCTTCCCCACTCAGAGTTCACCATCTTTTTCGTGGTGCATGTAAGTGGATAGCCTTGCGACACAATTTGAATGTTAAATCCTGCACTCAGTCTAAATCAGTCGGATCGTCCCAATGTGTGCTGCATGACTGCCATTGCAGCTGCGGCAAAAATCGATCGCGTGCACTTGCTAAATACCTGTCCAAGCCATGTAATTCCCGAAAACGGCGTACAGTCTGATAAAAGTGCGCTTTTGCGGCCAAAAAGTTTGATTTTGGTTTTATTTGACCAGAGCACCTTCTTCCAAATGTTTTATGTGTCTGCCTGGTGGATTATAGCAAACTTTAAACAAGACTTTTTATAGATATCTTTGATAAATGGCTTTCTTCTTGACACTCTTCTATAAAGGGCAGATTTGTGCAGCATACAACAAATTATTGTCTTATGAACAGACTCTCCCACCTCAGCTGTAGATCTCTACAGTTCATCCAGAGTGATCATAGGGCTCTTGGTTGCATCTCTGATCAGTCTTCTTCTTGTTTGAGATGAAAGTTTATAGGGACGGACGGGCTTAGTAGAATTAAAGTGGTCTGATACTCCTTCCATTTCAATACCCTTGCACAGTGTTCTTTGGGATGTTTAAAGTTTGTGAAATCATTTTGTATGCAAATCCAGCTTTAGACTTCTCCAAAACAGTATCATGGACCTGTCGCCTGTGTTCCTTTGTCTTCTCTCTGTGCTTTAAACAGAACCCTGAGACTATCACAGAGCAGGTGTATTTATACGGGGACTATATTACACAAAGGTGGACTATATTTATCATCAGTCATTTATGACAACATTGGATCATTCAGAGATCCTCAATGAACTTCTGGAGTGAGTTTGCTGCACTGAAAGTAAAGCGGCTGAATAACCAACTTTTCATTTTATTATTTTTACAAAAGTTTAGAATATCTAATAAATTTCATTGCACTTCACAAATGTGTCCAGCTTGATTTTTTCTCCCATAAAATACAATTTTATATCTTTATGTTTAAAGCCTGAAATGTGGCAAAAGGAAAAGTTCAAGGGAGCCAAATACTTTCGCAATGCCTTGTACATACAGATTTGTTTGTGAATCCGTAGGCCAGTTTCCTAGTGTATTTTGTTTAGCATGTGTAAACTCAGCTTAAAGAACATCTACCACCAGGATGAAGGATTGTACATCAAGCACACTGACATACTGATGTGTGCCCTGTCTGGCAGAATCTGTTCTTCTTTTAGCTTTTTATGCCCTTGTTTATAAGAAAAAAGGTGTCAGGTTCGCTAGGGAGATTGCTGGGACTTCTGGTTCTTCTGGTGGTACCAGCAGCGTTCTCCGAACCCCGGCGCGTATCCGCGCAAACTCCACCTCTCGTCCTGGGCAGCGGCTGCTAAGATCTCGCGCTGTCTAGGAGTGGCTGGGACTTTGAACCTCTGCTTGGTGCTTGGTTGTTTCTGCACCATGAGGGGTTAATTCCCAGATGCTGTCCAGCACCTATCAGGTTCTGGAGGTGGAGTTCTGGCTGCATAAATTGCAGCTTCACTAGTCACCAGTGCCAGTGTTTGAAAATCCCTTTCTCCACCTGGTTGCTGCTAGTTTGTATTGCTCTGTATCTGTATCTATATTGTTGCTAACTCGGCTAGTTTTGGACTTTGACTCTTGCTTACTGATTCTGCTTTTGACGTACCCTCTAGTTGTGACTCCGGCTTGTTTACGATTCTTTTATGTTTTATGTTTGTCAGTCTGTTTGTGTTCCCCTTCCCACACTTACCCAGAATATTTCGAGTCTTCAAGTAGTCGCCCCACGGTTTAGCGTGGGGGGGCTATAGGAAGGGACAGAGGTTGGGGCAAGCTCAGGGCACACTATCCCCTGTCTTTTGTGTACCAATCCTAACAGAAACACTGGCCACACATAGGTCTGCATCCTGTATCCGACCTGCTACATTCTCTCCTTCCATGGAGCCTTTGTCAGCTGTGGTCGCTCAGGTCCAGACCCTAACTCAGCTTGTTCAGGATCTAGCTTCCCGTCTCCAAATTCAGGAATCTATGCAGGTTCCACGGCAGACATCACCGCAGGATCCACTGCCACCCACGCCTGAACCTAAGGTTCCTCTCCCTGACGTGTTTTTTGGTGACCGTAAGAAATTTTTTTCATTTCGGGAGGGCTGTAAACTTTACTTTTCTTTACGCCCTCGTTCATCGGGCACAGAGATTCAAAGGGTGGGCGTGGTAATTTCCCTGTTGCGTGGGGATCCGCAAAATTGGGCTTTTTCTCTCCCACCTGACTCTCCATCCCGTTCTTCTCTTGACGCTTTTTTTTCTGCTTTAGGCCAGATTTATGACGAACCTGACCGGCGAGCACTTGCAGTTTCCCACCTTAGATCTCTGTGTCAGGGAAAACGGACAGCAGAAGATTATTGTGCCCAGTTCAGACAGTATGTGACTGACTCTCAATGGAATGACTGCGCCCTAAAAGACCAATTTATGTCCGGACTGTCAGACAGAGTACAGGACTTAGTCTTAGCTTATGCCGAGCCTCAGACATTAGATGATGCTATGACTCTGGTCATCCGAGTTGATCGTCGCCTAAGATCCAGGCGATCACCTCGGGTGTCCTCGGACTGTCAGCCAGCGGCCAGTCCGTCTCCAGGTAGTCCAGAATTGGAATCCATGGAGCTGGATAGCATCTCTCCTGCACAGCGGAAGCAACATCGAATAAGACGCCATCTTTGTTTCTACTGTGGAAGTCCTGATCATCAGATCAACACCTGTTCCAAGAGGCAGCAGCAGGAAAACTTCCGCTCCTAAGCAGTAGTCGGGGGGACTGCTTAGGAGCTCAGGTACTCCCTATTGTGTCTAGAATGTATTTACCTTGTACGGTTAAGTTTCAGTCTGTTTCCTGCACTGGTCGCGCCTTTTTGGATTCAGGTGCTGCGACTAATTTAATCGATTATAATTTTGTCTCTCAGTTTTGCATGTCATTGATTCCATTGTCCACTCCTATCCAGATGTCGGGTGCGGATTTGACCCCTCTACAGGCAGGGTTGATCAAATTCCGAACCCCGCAGATAAAGCTTATGGTAGGAGCTATGCATGAAGAATGGTGTTCTTTTCTAGTTATGGAAAACCTGTCTGAAAATGTCATTCTTGGTCTACCCTGGCTCCGGATCCATAATCCGGTAATTAATTGGGAAACTCTGGAGCTGGTTCATTGGGGTCCTCTCTGTAAGGAGCACCTGACCAGAGTTTCACTATGTACAGTAGTGACAGAAGATCAGGGTCTTCCAGGTTTTCTCTCGGACTACTCAGATGTGTTTTCAAAAACCCTTGTCCCAAGTCCTTCCTCCTCACAGGGAGTTTGATTGTAAAATTGACCTTCTTCCTGATGCTAGATTGCCAAAGGGTCGTATATATAACTTGTCGGTACCAGAACGGGAGGCACTGAAGAGTTATATTGATGAGAGTTTGGCAATCGGACATATTCGTCCCTCTGAGTCGCCCACTGGGGCCGGGTTCTTTTTTGTTGAGAAAAAAGATGGTGGTTTACGGCCGTGTATTGACTATCGAGAATTAAATAAGATAACGGTAAAAAACTCAGGTCCCCTCCCCTTGATCCCGGATCTCTTAAATCAGGTTTCTGGGGCCCAAGTTTTCTCTAAATTAGATCTCAGAGGGGCTTATAACCTGATTCGGGTCCGAGAAGGGGATGAGTGGAAAACCGCATTTAATACACCTTTGGGGCACTTTGAATACCTGGTTATGCCCTTTGGTTTGAGTAATGCCCCAGCGGTTTTTCAAGGCTTTATGAACTCCATTTTTCATGATTACATCGGTGTGTTTATGGTGGTGTATCTAGACGATATTTTGATTTTTTTCTCCTGATATGGTTTCTCACCAGCAACATCTCCGCCAAGTACTTACCAGGTTGCGCAAAAACCACCTCTTCGCTAAGCTGGAAAAGTGTGTTTTTTGCGTCCAGAAGGTTTCCTTCTTAGGTTATGTTGTGACTCCCTCTGATGTACAGATGGATCCGAGTAAGGTTCAGGCGCTCACGGACTGGGTTCGGCCTACCAATCTTAAGGCCCTACAACGATTTTTAGGTTTCGCTAACTATTATCGGAACTTTATAAAGAACTTTTCTGTGATCGCCAAACCCCTCACGGATCTAACCCGTAAGGGTGCTGATCCAAACAACTGGTCCCCTGCCGCTTGCTCAGCGTTTGAAACTTTAAAAGCGGCATTCTCGTCAGCCCCAGTTTTGGTTCAACCTGACCTCTCTCTACCGTTTGTTGTGGAGGTTGATGCCTCCGAGGTAGGAGTAGGTGCAGTGTTGTCTCAGGGGTCCTCCACTCTCACCAGACTTAGGCCCTGTGCATATTTCTCTAGAAAGTTTTCCTCTTGTGAGAGGAATTATGATATTGGTAATCGAGAGCTCCTTGCCATTAAGTGGGCATTTGAAGTCTGGCGACACTTTTTGGAAGGAGCTCTTCATCCGATAACTGTGCTCACAGATCATAAGAACTTAGTATATTTGGATACTGCTAAGCGTTTGAACTCACGTCAGGCTAGGTGGGCCTTGTTTTTCTCTCGCTTTAATTTTGTGGTCACCTACCGACCTGGGTCAAAAAATGTGAAGGCTGATGCCTTGTCCCGTAGCTTCGGGACTCCTGAGCTTCCAGCGACTACGGACAGTAATATTTTGTCTCCAGGTGTTGTGTTGGCAGCTGTCTCCTCCCACCTCTCCTCTCAAATTTTAGCAGGACAAAAATCTGCACCCAAAGACCTTCCGGAAGGCAAATTATTTGTTCCTCTTTCTTGTCGTTTGAGAGTGTTGGAGGAGACGCATTGCTCAGTATTGGCAGGTCATCCGGGAATGCGGAGTACCTTGGATCTCTTAAAGAGAAGTTACTGGTGGCCTCACATGACTAATGATGTGCACGCATTTGTCCAAGCCTGTCAGGTCTGTGCGCGAGGAAAGACTCCCAGGAGACGTCCTGAGGGGCCTCTTCTTCCGCTTCCAGTTCCCACCAGGCCATGGTCTAAAGTGTCAATGGATTTTGTCACTGATCTGCCAGCATCTCAAGGCTATACAGTGATTTGGGTGGTAGTGGACCGTTTCTCCAAGATGGGACACTTTGTTCCATTAAAAAAGTTACCTTCAGCTGAAGAATTGGCTGATTTGTTTATACAGAACATTGTACGCCTCCATGGTATACCAGATGATATTGTGTCTGATAGGGGCGTACAATTTGTTTCCAAATTTTGGCGAGCATTTTGTTCTAGACTGGAAGTTAATCTGTCGTTCTCCTCAGCGTTTCATCCTGAGTCTAATGGTCAGTCCGAGAGAATGAATCAGGAGATGATTCAATATCTGCGACTCTTTGTCTCGGACAGTCAGGACCAGTGGGTGAAATTCCTTCCGTTGGCAGAATTTGCTATTAATAACCACTGTAGTTCGTCCACACAGGTATCTCCGTTTTTCTGCAATTATGGTTTTCATCCACGTTTCTCTTTTTCATCTGTGCCTGTCTCTAATATTCCTCGAGCGGAAGCCATTACATCCAAGTTGCGCTCGCTCTGGTCACAAGTTCGGGAGAATATTCAGAGGGCACAAAATTCTATGGTCCAACAAACTGAAAGAAGGCGCACTAAATCTGATACGTTTGTGGTGGGGGATAAAGTGTGGTTATCAACAAAAAACCTTAAATTGAAGGTCCCCTCTTTGAAGTTTGCGCCCAGGTTTGTGGGTCCGTTTGTTGTTACTCATATTGTTAACCCGGTTTCCTTCAAGATTACACTTCCAACAGGGTGGCGGGTCCATAACACCTTCCATAAGAGTCTTCTGAAGCGCTATGTTGAGCCTGTTTTGCCTCTTTCTGACCCTCCTTCTCCATCTATTGTGGAGGGGAATCTGGAATTTGAGGTGGAAAAGGTGGTGAATTCCAGATGGGTAGGTAACTCCCTGCAGTACCTGGTCCATTGGAAAGGTTTTGGTCCTGAGGATAGGTCTTGGGTTCCGGCTAGAGATGTTCATGCTCCACGGTTACTCAGGTTATTTCATCAGACCTACCCTCAGAAGCCATCTTTAAGATCTAGGGGTCCGAAGGCCCCCCGTCAGTGGGGGGGTACTGTCAGGTTCGCTAGGGAGATTGCTGGGACTTCTGGTTCTTCTGGTGGTACCAGCAGCGTTCTCCGAACCCCGGCGCGTATCCGCGCAAACTCCACCTCTCGTCCTGGGCAGCGGCTGCTAAGATCTCGCGCTGTCTAGGAGTGGCTGGGACTTTGAACCTCTGCTTGGTGCTTGGTTGTTTCTGCACCATGAGGGGTTAATTCCCAGATGCTGTCCAGCACCTATCAGGTTCTGGAGGTGGAGTTCTGGCTGCATAAATTGCAGCTTCACTAGTCACCAGTGCCAGTGTTTGAAAATCCCTTTCTCCACCTGGTTGCTGCTAGTTTGTATTGCTCTGTATCTGTATCTATATTGTTGCTAACTCGGCTAGTTTTGGACTTTGACTCTTGCTTACTGATTCTGCTTTTGACGTACCCTCTAGTTGTGACTCCGGCTTGTTTACGATTCTTTTATGTTTTATGTTTGTCAGTCTGTTTGTGTTCCCCTTCCCACACTTACCCAGAATATTTCGAGTCTTCAAGTAGTCGCCCCACGGTTTAGCGTGGGGGGGCTATAGGAAGGGACAGAGGTTGGGGCAAGCTCAGGGCACACTATCCCCTGTCTTTTGTGTACCAATCCTAACAAAAGGACTTTAAAATTATGCTTATGAGTTTGAGGGGCTCTGAGCTCCATTGGTGTTAATGGAGCCTGGAGCCCCACAGGCTCATTTGCATATTTTAAAGTTCTTTTTTTCTTATAAACAAGGTCATAAGAAGCTAAAAGAAGAGCAGATCCTGCCAGGGGAGGCACACACCAGTATGTCAGTGTGCTTGGTTTACAACCCTTCATCCTGGCGGTAGATGTCCTTTAAGCCTCATGCATACAAACGTAATGCTGCTTGTTTAAGTGTGTGAGTGGAATGTATTTCAGATATCACGTTCATTGACAAGAAAGATCAGGTTATACTGATATCTGCTATAGATCTTGCCAAGATGGCAGTGTTTGATTCAAGACTTTGATACTTTAATAATAACTAATATTTGGAGAAAAATAGATATATTTGTGAAACACATCAGGTACCATGGTTTGAGTCCATACCACAGCTGTCAGTTTTTCAGACTCCTCTGACTAGGCTGAACAACACTAGAAATTGTCGCCAATGCGATAAAGAAAGTTCCTCCTTTGCTTCTGTGGTAGCATGTGTAGTCCGCTTTGAAATAAAGATGGCAAGAGTAGGAGGTAATGATGGAAGGATATGAGGGGTGGGCGAGTAGAGACTGTGATGGAGTGGTATGTGCGGGAGGATGAGGAAGTGTTGTTGGGGTAGGTGAGAGAAGAGTAGGCAGTGATGAAAAGGGTATGTTTGATGGAGAGGAATAATGCGGACAGGAGTCTGCAATGGCCGAAGGGATATAGGGTGAGGAGGAGGCTGTGATGGAGGAGATGTTAGAGGAGTAGATAGATGGGATGTAGAGGGAGGAGGTGGAAGTGATGAAGGGTGTATGGGATAGTGAAGGCAGTAATGAAGAGACAATGGGAGGGGAAGTCACAGAGACAGAGTTCAGCGGGAATGTCACTGCAGGCAAGGGCTGTCTTCTACAGTAACTATATGAGATGACCATTCTCATTGGGGGTCATTTACCAAGGGCCCGATTCGCGTTTTCCTTACGTGTTACCCAAATATTTGCACCGATTTTCCCTGTATTGCCCCAGGTTTTTGGCGCACGCGATCGGATTGTGGTGCAATCAGGGGGCGTGGCCGAACGAAAAAACCCAACGGATTAGGAAAAACCGCCGCATTTAAAAAAAAAAAAATTGTCGCTCGGCACGCGCTTACCTTCGCTCAGCCCGGCTCGGTGTACTCCAGTGCGTTCCGATGCTCTTCAGCGCAGCAGCGACATCTGGTGGACGTTGGAGGAACTACCTTAGTGAATCGCCGGAAGACCCGAATCCACCTCAGAGATCGCGCCGCTGGTAAGTAAATCTGCCCATTCGCGATCCAGCGGCACGTTCTCTGCGGTGGATTCGGGTCTTCCGGCGATTCACTAAGGTAGTTCCTCCGCCGTCCACCAGATGTCGCTGCTGCGCTGAAGAGCATCAGAACGCACTGGAGTACACCGAGTACAAGGTAAGCGCGTGCCGAGGGACAATTAATTTTTTTTAAATGCAGCAGTTTTTCCGAATCCGTCGGGTTTACGTTCGGCCACGTCCCCGATTTCCGTCACGCGCCACAATCTGATCGCGTGCGCCAAAAACCCGGGGTAATACAGGGAAAATCGGTGCAAATCGGAAATATTCGGGTAACACATCGGGAAAACGCGAATTGGGCCCTTAGTAAATGACCCCCATTGTGTCTGTTTGTATCTCAGGGACTTGGGTGCATTTACCCCAGTAGTGCTTAACTACTTTTGTTTGGCCCTGACCTTCACTTGAAGACATATTGTGGTATGTGGACCTGTAGATGAGTACCCATTATTTGTGATACAGAATTTTAAACAATTTCTTCTAAAAGTTCTTAATCTGTCCACCAGAGGGCGCATCTGTCCTCAGTTAAAATAGAGGTGTATGGCCTATTGAGTTTGCTAGTACACTCCTTGTACTATGTAAACACCAAGGCTCCAAGAAAAAGGAGGCCCAGACTATGTTACTACCATATGCTTTGTTATCCTCCCTAAAACAGCTATTTCTCTATATTAACATATGTGGAATGGCTACCTTCATCAGCTATCATGCTCAGTCAAAAGTAGTTTGCTTGTCTAAACGAGGATAACAAGCCACTACTGTACCATACTGTTTAGGCAAACTAAAATTGTGATGATGGACTCCAAAGAACTAAGCAGACTATATGCTACTTATTCTAACCCTTTACAAAATAATTTCATTCCCTAATATACAAACTCCCTAATCACCTTCAGTGCAGGAGTTACTGATAGTTAAAGGGATCCTACCACCATGTATCTACCTATAAAGGTAGGTTGGGTGGTAGGTACATCTATAGGACCTGAGGATAGCTTTTTTAAGGGCTAATAATCACACCCCCACAATCTTTTGATAAATTTTATTTGGCTAGTATGTAAATTTTCTAAAGCGGCTACTGGGGCGTGGAGTAGCCGGAGCTGAGGCTACACGGCGCGGCTACTCCACACACCAGCAGCCTCTTTATTCCTCCTACGAGAAATCTTCGTCCCTCGTCCGAGAAACCTGTGGGCTATCCTCAGATCAGAAAGATGTACCTACCACCCTATTTACCTTTATAGGTAGATATGCTGTGGTAGGTTCCCTTTAGAGACATTGGTCCACATTTATTAAGCAGTCTGTGCCAGTATTCTGGTTTAGACTACATATAAATAGATGTGCAAACTGCATGCACATGTATTTCTGAAGTGTTTCCGCCAGTATTGTGTCACGGCTGCGATACAATACTGTGCACATAAATGGGCGTTCCGGTGTGCATTCGTACTGTGCATCACATTTATGTCAGAAGTCAGATTCATGAGGACAATTCTCCGGTCTTCATGAATAGGGTGCACTCTGAATGATATTGAAGCAAACTGCAAATTAGTAAATTTAAATCTGTAAATGTGGACCATAGGCATCCCGCATTCCAAACTATAGGCAGTCAATACAAAGTACATACAAAACAGGTTCCATAGGTTTGTTTTTAAGTTGAATTTGTATTAATTTGGTACAGGTATATTAAGTAATTCTGTATTTCTCTTTAATAACTTGGTTTTAGATGTAAAATTCAGTACAGGGTGGGCCATTTATATGGATACATCTAAGTAAAAAGGGAATGGTTGATGATATCATTAGTATTTTGGAGGGGGGAAACTTTTCAAGATTGGGGTTGACCATCATGGCAATTTTGAAATTGGCCATGTTGGATATAGCTTTTGAAGAGGGTCATGTAACATATCAAACTAATTAAGAATTTCACAAGAAAAACAATGGCGTACTTGGTTTTAACGTTTACTTATTCTCTAATGAGTTATTTACAAGATTATGACCACTTTTAAAATGTGTTCAAGGTGCTGCTATTGTGTTGGATTGCCAATGTGTCAGGAACCATGGGTAGTGGACCCACTGGACCACCGCGGACGATGATGTAAGCAGACACCTGGGACCGGAGTCATAGGCGTGACTTTGTCCGAGGTGGCAGCCAAGGCGTAGTACAGAATCGTCAGGCAAACTCATGGTCGGGGACAGGCAGGAAGTTGAGACAGGCAGCACAGGACTCAGGGACATAGCGGTAGATCAGAATAGGCAGCACGGGTTTGGAGTCAGGAATGGAATCAAGGTCACAACAGGAAATCAGGATAATCGCAAAGGGCATGGTACAAAGCTTTCTCTTAGGCATAGAAGCACAAAGATCCGGCAGGGGTCACAGGAAGAGGTTGAGCATTTATAGGTTGTCAGGTGGCCACGCCCAAGGAGACTGTTGATGTAGCGTGGCTAGGTAAGTGAGGCTGTTGGAGAGAAGGGGCACCCGGAGGCACACGGGTTGCGCCTGCGACTGGGAACATTGGTCGCAGGAACACCTATGACACAATGCAACCCTTTTCTCCAACTCTTGACACACTCATAGCAACACCAAAGAAGAAATGATAGCAAAGACTTCCAGTATCCATTGTTTCAGATGCTGCATACAGGACCGGGATGAGTAGTCTCATTTTATGCACCAACCTTTTATGTGGAACCGTGTCAAATGCCTTTGAAAAATCCGGATCTATAAAATCCACAGCGTCCCCCAGATCCAGTCTGGAACATACTTCCTCATAGAAGCCAGATTAGTCTGTTAGGACCGAACTCTCATAATGCTGATGCTGGGTTCTAAGGTTATTTACAGTGAGATACTCCAGGATAGCATCTCTAACAAACCTCTCAAATATTTTACCCAGTTACACTCACAAGTCTGTAGTTTCCAGGATTGCTTTTTGATCCCTTTTTGTATATTGGTACCACATTTGTTATGTGCTAGTCCTGTGGAACCAGTCCTCAGGGAATCTGTCAGGTCTGTTAGTTGGATAAGGTCCAGAAGTGCCCCCCCCCCCCCTCTTGTTGGCCCCAGCACTAGTTGCGACAGGTAATTGTCTTTTGTTGTCAACAAAAACCTACTATCTTTGAAGGACCTGCAGGTTTCTGTCCCCCAGTCAATATCTTGGTGATTGAAGTCCCCCATGATGAGTACTACACCATGCTTTAAAGCTGCATCTATTTGACTTATTAGCATTTCCTCTGCTGCCTCCATTATATTTGGAGCCTTATAACAAACCCCTAGTAATAGTTTATTATTCTGTTTTATTACCCTTCTTACTGGAGCAGACAGTCCCCTGGTTGCTTCAGGTAGTCCAGATGTCAGATGCCAGGCCAGATGTAGTTCTCTGGCCTGACCTAAACTATAACTTGTTAGCCCATAGCCAGTTTCCAGTCCCAGATCAGTGGTAAAATCTTTTTGCCGGTTTTTGCTCACATAATTTTATACATTTTTGTGAGGGCTTCTCCATTCCCTCATTTTATTCAGATTTAGTGGTTTCTCCACATTTCTACTATTGTTGTTGACCTGTATAGCAGCTGGCAGCACCTGTTTAGATGATCCATTATACAGACATTTATATTTACTATGTAGCAAGCATATTAGTTTAGATTATGGGTGCAGTCTATCTCTGAACATTTATGAAAAACAAACATCCTGGAGGTCAAATCTATGCCTGATTTGTATTGTAAGTTAAAGGAAAAGGCGAGACTGGGTGGGCCAAGAAAAGTATCTGCTGCTACATTCCCGTATGCTTCACAGATACCTGTTCTTTATGGCTACGGTGCAACTGCAGTTAAAAATACATCATCACTTCAGACGTTCTCTGCAAATGAGCCAAACAATAATGCCTGTCTGTGATGTAGGTACTGGCTAATGTCAGAGGAATGGAATGCTCAGGAGGAGGGGGAGGAGCGCCGATTTCTTCATGCTGGCTGCAATCTCCTAGCAAATTCCCTGCCAGCTACTTATCATGTCAGCCTTGGCAAATAACCATAGGCTAGTGAAATTATTATTCCTCTACATATTCTTCAACATATTCTCTACTTTATTTTTGGATTGTTTAAAGCAGATCAGTCCCATAAAATAAAACTGTATTTAACAACTTTAACATCTATACAGTATGGCCATATATTTAGTCCAGCACTAGTGTGGCAGTTTAGTGTCATCAATGTTGTGTTATCTATCTTTCTATATATCATGCTATCATCCTATCATTGGGGATTATTTATCATAAACCTGGCCCCATGTGACAATTCTACCATCTGTTTTTTTAAGCTATCTTGCCCATCAGATTCATTGAAGCGGCTTTGGCCCTTTAATTAATGTTCTTATGCTCAAATTGGGACTTTTATTTCAAAAAGTCCCAAAATTCATGAAAAGTCCCAGAAAATCCACCAACAGAGGATTGGAGTAAACACAACATAAGTTTTGGAAAATGATTTGTGGCTTATTTAATATGGCACTCTGAGTAGCACAAACTTTTGTTCAGCCTTTAAAACTTGCTGTGATTGTAAGGAGGTGGCTGTGGGCACAGGGAAGAGAGAAAAGGCAGTGAGCCCTAAATTGAGCCCCCCCAAAACTATCACGGCCTACTTGCCTCCAGTATCCTAAGTCGATACTGGAGAACCATGAGGTAAGTCCCCCCCTAAGCCGCAGAGCAGAAAAAAATCAAGACTTACAAACAAATATCAAAGATAGCGAGGTCACAGAAGATAGCGTATACAGTACAGAATGAGAGTTCAAGTGGGAAAGTCTAAGATACGATAGACGAGATCAATAAACCAGAATAACAAAAGAATAACAATATCACAGGCACGATACAAAGCTGAGAAATAGTAATATAACCAGGAGTGTATAATGGAAATGAGGAGGTACATAAAGCAGTTTCTGGACACACCACCAGCGGTAGTGTGGATAAGTTGCCCATCAGACTAGACTTGCTGGACAGGGCTGAGCTGCAGAGAGCAGGGTGTGGCTTAATCAATCCAAACCCAGCAGAAACCTTGGCCACAGTTCACACACAGCAAACACAAACAAAAATGAACGCTATCTAATCTGCTATACGCGGACAGAGGAAGATTTTTCCATAGAAATTACAGTGGTCAAAAAAGATTGGACATGGTACCAGACCAAAACATTTATAAAGTGCCAGTGAGCTTTTGGGAAAAGTTCCATTTGCTCAATGTTTTAACTTTTCTTTGTTACTTTCACAATTTAATTATATGATTTTTGTATGTAAACCAGGGGCATCCCTAGGTCAAAAGATCCGGGGCCCATGCTGTGGAGGACATTACAGGGGGCTTTGGAGACATTACTAAGGGCTGTGAAGACTTTGGGGGGGGGGGACATAACAGGGGGCTTTGGAGACATTACTGCTGGCTGTGAAGACATTGGGGGGGATGTGGGGACATTACAGGGAGCTTTGGAGATATTACTAAGGGCTCTGAAGACTTTGTGGCTGGGGGGGCTCTTAGTGACATTACTGGGGGCTGTGAAGACTTTGGGGGGGGCATAACAGGGGGATTTGGAGACATTATTGTTGGCTGTGAAGACATTAGGGGGATATTACAGGGGGCTTTGAAGACATTACAGGGAGCTGCAAAGACAATGGGGGGACATTACAGGGGGCTTTGGGGACATTACTGGGTGCTGTGAAGACTTTGGGGGTAGGGGGGCTGTTAGGGACATTACTGGGAGCTGTAGGGGGGCTGTGGGGAACATAACTAGGGGCTTTGGGAACATTATTGGGGGGATGTGAAGACATTGAAGGGGCTATTGGATAGATTACTGGGGGCTGTGGGGGACTTCGGGGGCTGTCAGGACATTAGGGGGCTGTGCTGGGAACATTACTGGGGGTCTGTGAAGATATTGGGGGGGGCTGTTGGAGACATTACTGGGTGCTGTGGGGGACTTCTTAGTGGAGCTGTGGGGGTCATTACAGGGGACATTACTGAGGGCTGTAGGGGGGCTGTGGTGAACATAACTAGGGGTTTTGGAGACATTACAGGGGACATTACTGAGGGCTGTAGGGGGGCTGTGGTGAACATAACTAGGGGTTTTGGAGACATTACAGGGGGCTGTGAAGACATTGGGAGGGCTGTGGGTAACATTACAGAGGGCTTTGGGAACATTATTGGGGGGATGTGACATTGAAGGGGCTATTGGAGAGATTACTGGGGGCTGTGGGGGGCTTCTTAGTGGGGCTGTGGGGGACATTGGGGGCTGTCAGGACATTAGGGGGATGTTGGGAACATTACAGAGGGCTTTGTGAACATTACTAGGGGGCTGTGATGAGATTGGGGGAGGCATAGGGGACATTACTGAGGTTTGTGGGGGACATCAGGGGTTGTGACTACATTGGGGGGCCAAGGGGGACATTAAAGGGCACTATGGGGGACTTCTTAGTCAGGGCTATGGGGAACATTACAGGGGGCTCTGGGGAACATCTTATTGGGGGCTGTGAGGGACATTACTGTGGGCTGTGCAGACATTACTTAGTGTAGGTATTAGGTGAGGGGATTCTTTGTGTGGACATGATTAGGCGGGGAATTATTTAGTTTAGGGTCACATTGAGAGCTAATTAGTGGGGGGCCACAGTTATTAAGTGTAAATTGCATTCTTACTTGTTACTTCAAGATTAGGGAAAATTATTAGGTGGGTGGCAGACTGAGGGGGTGTAATATAAATTATGGGGTCTTATACTGTTGTTGGGGCAGTAATTGGGTGTTCTTAAGTACGGGACCAGCTGAATATAGGTTTTATGGCTTTTATAACATGTTATATTAGGAAGCACCTCCTGGAACTGGATGTAACAGGTAGGGATTTCTCCTGTGTTTTATGTAGCTGTATGTGTTGTGCATAGATTATGTACAGGAGTGGGCATTACTGAAAGTGTTATACATATGTGTTGGGGCCCGTGCCCCTGATGTTTTACCACTCTAGCAACGCCCCTGATGTAAAATATATAACCAAGCTGTGATCTGGGAATAAGCCCTAGAGCAGTGATGGCGAACCTTTTAGAGGCCGAGTGCCCAAACTACAACAAAGACCCGCTTATTTATCGCAAAGTGCCAACACAGAAATTTAATTTGTGATTTATACTCCCTTCTCTGTCATAGTTTTCATTGATACCAGCACCTGAGGACACCAATAAAGCAGGAAATAGTCCCAGGTACAGCTGTCACTTTAATATATATAAAATAGCTCTGTGCACAGCAAGTACTGGGCTGTCTGGGACTGCAGGAAGATACCTGGAGTTATCTCTGGTGATGGCCTGAGTGCCCACAGTAAGGGCTCCGAGTGCCACCTCTGGCACCAGTGCCATAGGTTAGCCATCACTGCCCTAGAGCCAAGAAAGACCACTTGGCTGCTTTGTCTAAAAGGATGGATTTGCTTCAGGTTTTGGCGCAACTTTAACATGCTATTGAAAAAAATCTACAAGTTTCCTGCTAAACGACTAGGTGCTTCCTCTTACAGAGTTTGCCTAGATTAAATATAATGGAAAGTATTAATCTTTTACTGGTTCTTATGTTTTGTTGTAAGAAAGATCAGAAAAAGGGAGAGAAATTAGGGTAACAATGAATAAAAGGCCTCTTAGGACATGGGAAAGAAATTTTTAAATAGGTTTTTTCAGGGTGGAAAACGGAAAACTATGCCTCAGCGGAACCCTACATATTCCTTTTTGAAAATGCTTGTTTGACTAATATCACACATGATGTGACTAGGCTTCTTGAAAGTTGGATATACATAGGAGATCAAAATTAGAGAACACACAGGGGCACATTTACTTACCCGGTCCATTCGCGTTCCAGTGGCGGCTTCTCTGACGAGCGTTCGGGTCTTCCGGCGATTCATGAAGGTCCTGCGCCCGATGTCCACCAGGTGTCGCTGCTGCGCCGAAGTCCGCCGAGTTGCCCCGGAGTTCATCGTCTTCATCGAGGTGCATGTGAGTATGGCCCGTGCGACCATTTTTTTTTTTTTTTAAATGCGGCGGTTTTTCCGGATGCGTTGGGTTACCGTTCGGCCACGCCCCCCGATTTCCGTCGCGTGCATGCCAGCGCCGATGCGCCACAAACCGATCGCGTGCGCCAAAATCAGGGGGCAATTCAGGGAAAATCGGCGCAAATCGGAAATATTTGGGTAACACGTCGGGAAAACGCGAATCGGGCCCTTAGTAAATGACCCCCAAAGTTTTCTAAATGCCAAGCTCATATGTAAAATAGCAGTATTTTAAGCTTATTTCACAAATTGTAAATATTCTAAAGCACTAATATTTCTAAAATAAAAATAAATGAAATTGTAAAAAAAAACACTGATCAAAATTAGAGAACACTTTCAGATACCTGCAAGTTATTGGTGTTATTCTTGCACCTGGTGCCCATTTCCTTAATTATCAGAGAAATTTAACTGGCAGCCTAATCGTTCCATTTGCATGGACTGCAAAAATTATATGTTGTTAGAAAAGTGACTGAAACCCTCTGACCACAAGTTGTCCATATGAAGGCCAAAGGGGTAAGAGATGTTGATAGTTCCAAGTCTGTCATTTCGAGAATATATTTACAACATCACAAACACATTCAAGTCCCCCAAGAAGGCTGCTCGCCCTCGAAAGACAAAAGCAAGACAAGACAAGATAATGCAGAGAATCTTGATGGGTAATAGTTTCAATGTTGCAGCTGGAATTCCTCACTAGTTCTGCACTGTCATACAGTGTCATAGTGTTTGAATGTGACTAAACCTCTCATTGGCAGAAAGAATTGAAAGGCTAGACTCTCCTTTGATGAGGAGCATGTTGTGTGGATAGAGAAGTGGTCCGGTTCTTTTAGTGGTGAAAGCGAGTTTAATTTATTTGGATCAGATGGGAAACTTTATGTTCATCGACAAACTGGGGAAAGACTGAAGCCAAGATGTGTAAAGAAGTCAGTGAAAGGTGGTGGAGAAAGTGGTTTGGGAAAGGTTTTCTGCAGCAGGAGTTGGACCTCATGAAGATACATGGCAGAGTGAATGCAAGTGTGTATCAGGACCTTCTCCAGCAATATGTGGTTCCTTCCTCACATTCATCGCTCAATCATCCAGCAATTTTCATGGAGGTCCATGCCCCCTCTCACACTTAGCAGTTCTAGAACACAGCACTATGGCATAGTTTTCCTTTTCTCACCAAGAAAAACTTTCCTAGAATCCCCAGTAGTGCATGCCTTTGAGACTCCTATGAAGGTGACCTGCAAAGGCAAATCAACATGAGCAGTTTAGTTTCATCCCGAACATTTCATATGTCAGTATTCTGATCAGTATTTTGCATCTGTATTTGTAAGTCAGGAGTGGGTGTGAAACATTGAAGGGTTCAAATGATAGAGTATACTTTACCTCTTGGTGCGTTCCACCTCAATGTTTTGTAAAACAAATACTCATGCAGAATACGACCACGTGAAAATGGCCATAACAATTCAGCTCACCCTGTGTAATTCATTTTGAACATTAAAAAGGAAAAACACCCTGTGGCTCAGTGGTTAGCACTACAGTCTTGCAGTGCTAAGGTCCGGAGTTCCATCCAGGTCAACATCTGCAAAGAGTTTGTATGTTCTCTCCATGTTTGCATGGGTTTCCTCCAACACTCCAAAACATACTGGTAGGCATATATTAGACGCTATATAAATAAAGGATTATTATTATTATATAAATGCTACAATGTGCCGGATGGTAATCCAATATTAGCAATTCCAGTGCACATAGCCTAAAAATATTTCAACTACAGGCAGTCCCTGGGCTACATACAAGATAGGTTCCATAGATTTGTTCTTAAGTTGAATTTCTATGTAAGTTGATACTGTATGTTTTATAATTGTAGATCCAGGCAAAAATGTTTTTGCCCCCTTGACAATTGGAGTTTCAAAATGTTTTGCTGTAATGGGACCAAGGATTATCAATAAAGTTTCATAAAAGACAATTTACAGCTGATCATTGCAGTCTGGGGCTAAAAAAAAGCATCCAGAGAGCTTCACCAGAGGTCACAGTGGGTAGAAGGGTCCGTCTGTAACTAGTGGTCGTCTGTAAGTGGGGTGTCTTTAAGTAGGGAACCACCTGTAATTGTAAATCTTTTTACGAGGAGGTTGTAATGTAGCAGGAAAACACATCCTTTATCTTTCTGACAAGATGTGTAAACTAGACACTTAGGTCAGGGCTTCATTGTCTGACAGATTTATCAGACAGCTTGCACTTTGATGTCCGTGGCAGCATATTTCCTTAAGGCAAACTTGTTTCTGCTTCCTGGATGATTGTAGAAGTCTAGGATGTCTTGGTACATTCTAATGGACTTATATATATATATATATATATACTAACCGTCTACATCCTGATCTCTATATATTTATGGCATGATAACATAATTATCATTTGACCATTATTTCAGACCATGAACAATTTTCTTTTTTTCCTCTTAACAACATTTGCAGAGTAAACTCCAATGTACAAATTAGAAGACAGGAAGTTATTTAATAGGTTTGTTTATTTGGAAAAACATAAAATATATTTTACTGTAATGTCAGGAATGAACAAAGAAGAAGAAGGTCCACAGCAGAAAGAATAGAAGGGTGGTATGACGTCTTAAGCTGCTGCTTCCTCCCTAATGTTGCTGGGCCTGTGAAGAGAAGAAAGGGAAGGACATTACCATCAGAGCAAAATATATCGACATACATGCTCTTATAAGCCTTTCCTCTATACTCTTTAATGCTAGGTAAATAACAAAACCACAAATGCTTAAAGGGAACCTGTCACCAGGAGACCCATTTTTAGTACTCCCCCAGTCCCCACAGAGCATAGTACATACACTGCCAAAGTGTTTTTGTATAAAAAAATTGGTTTTACAGAAAAAAAGATGTTATATTGTACCTTTCATTAGCATCTGCTGTGTGACCAGGCAGTTGCCTTTTGGGAGGAGCTGGAAAGGATTGGCTGTAGAGGAGCATGGGGCGTCGCTAAGCCCAGTGATGGGTGTTTTCATATATTTGAAAAGGTCACATGGAGAAGCTGTTCCCCAAGGGTGGGGGGAAACTGCTCCTTTCCAGCTCCTCCCCAAAGGCAACTGCCTAGTCACACAGCACATGGTATTGAAAGGTACAATATAACATATCTTTTTTTCTGTAAAACCAATTTTTAATACAAAAACACTTTAGCAGTGTATGTACTATGCTCTATGAGGACTGGGGGAGTGCTAAAAATGGGTCTCCTGGTGACAGGTTTATAAGTAGACCATGATCATATCTTGTTTTGACCACATATTTGGAAAATGTGTCAAGACTGTAGAATTGCAAATCCTAGTATACTTTGCTTTTACATCCTGCAGTAATAATATGGTCCAAAAATAAAAACTATTCTTTTTTTTTCCATCTCTGGTGAGGATGAGAGAAAATCATACAGATACATCAAGTTAAACACATAAAATCGAGATTGTAATTGCAGCTTTATGCAAAAGAATTTCAACCTCCTCGAGTCACTTCAATATCTTCTGTAAGTCATAAAGATATATATGTCTATAAAGACACATACCTCTGCATCTCTGGTTTTCATTGACCCATTGTAATTTCGCTGACAAGCAACTGTACCCATGTAACCTATAAAGGAGGATTTGTTGCTTACAAGAGAGCCAAGGAGCCTTTAAGTGTTGTCCCCTTGCTTGAAGATTTTCAAATCAAGCATCAATTGATCACAAATACGGGTAACAGAAACCCAATCCCAAGATTATCATCCAGGACAAACAGAATAAAAGACAGCACAGCAATAAAAGTAAAGTTGATAAAAATAACTTATGTCACTTAAATGCAGTGATCGTTAAATCATTTTAACTCATATCACTTAAATGCATTACTGCGCAAATTTGGGGAGCACTAGAGATGGGTCCGATGTGCTCATCGAACCCATCTCTAGGGAAGTGTAAAGGTTTTGTTTTTTTATAGTGGGCACTGATGGACTTGCTAAAGGGTGATTTAGGACGGTAAACCACCAGAAAATCCTTTTATGACAAAAAATGTAGAGAGTGTTTTAAAAATGGTGCAAAAAAGTAAAGTTTATTGAAACTTAAAGTTTTGATTTACTGATATACAGCTATATACACATATATGAAAAACTGCAAAAATATATAGAAAAGCATATAATATTAATAATATTAGTGGTAAACTATCAATGAGATTCCCTGATCTGTGGTCATATACTGTACATCTTGCGTAAGAGAAGCCTGAAGCATTTTTGTATAAGTTCTACTCCTCTGCATGTGTTTTCTCAGCCATTTTATACAGCCAGAGGCAGACCCTCTGTGCCTGATTGCTAACATATGCCTTCCCAGCTTTAAGATCAGCAGCCATATGCACAGCAGGATGCATATGAACTGCTCCATCCTCGTAGAAGCTGCAGAATGTAAAGAATGCCAGTTATGCAAACAAGCGGTTTTGTCTTCCAGTCCAAAATAAGAAGCCTAGCAATCTTGAAACTATTAAGACGAGACCTTTCCCAGTAGCATTCAATGACTTAAACTGGAGCTCACTCTCTAAGCCATGTCACATATTATTCACCACAATTGAAAATGTACATTAAGTGTGTAAAAAACGATTACATATAATTACAGAATGTGGAGTAGAGTAGAAAACTGGGCTAATTGGGAAGAAGGAATATGTTTTATTGCTAGATGTTAACCATATGGTACAAAAAAAACCCATGGCTGGTATCACAGTCACCTGCAAAGGCAAATTTAATATGCAATAAGATGGCATAGGGCTAGGCTATCACAAGATTGACAAACTGAGTTCGGTTTCACATTTGCATTTTTTTCACAGTGATTTTTCACTGAACACATTTTGATTTATGCACACATATAGTTCGGGTTTCTCTTCCTGGCTTCAGTGGTTTTCACTGATTTCTTACTGAACCATTTTCACATTTCTGTTTTTTCCCACTGATCCAATGTTGTCAGCGAACACAAAAAAAGAATGACCCCTGATCAGTGAAAAAAACTGAAGTGTAAAAAAAGCCCATTGAAAAGAATGGTTCACTGAAGCCAGGAAGAAAAAAAAAACAAATCTGTATGTGACCATAAGTATTGATGGAAAAAAGCCCGCAAATGTGTGTCCACCCTAACTCATGAATGCTAACATGTACTGTGACATACTGAGCCAGAGTATGATCCCTCTCCATTGGAAAATGGCATGCAGGGCTGTATCCTACATGATAAGGATCCCACTCACAACTCCATGACAAGCCCTACCTTGCTGTATAGAAGGTCTCTAGACCTAAACCCTGTGAGGAATAATCAAACAAAAGATGTAGGAGCACAACATCCATCAGCTCTGCGCCGTTATCATGGAGGAATGGAAGATGATTCCTGTGGAAACCTGTGAAGCTCTATCGAGAGCCAGCTCTGAACTTGAGAGAGCTGAAAATAATAGTGGCCCTATAAAATTTTGACACTTTGGGTTAAATTTGGCCATTTTACATACTAGGTCCATACAAAAAATATGGTGGAAAGTTGTTCAATCAAATGACGCAGACGCAGGCACTGTCTGCGTCTGGAGAAAACAAGGTTTAATCACCAGAGGCAACATGGACATGAACTGTCAATCTGTGGAATAGCCTGCCTCAGGCGCTGGTCACAGTAGGGACAGCAGAGACCTTCAAGAAGGGTCTAGATGCCTTTTTACATCTAAATAACATTGATGGTTATGTTATATAGATATGTTTCCCTTAAATCCCTTCCTTGATTGAGCTTCATAGACAGGTGTCTTTTTTTCAACCATATAAACTATGCAATTATTTTGAGTACAAGCAAAAAAACTTACATTATGAATACAAGATATCCACCAGAGATTCACAACATTTATTGGTCCAAGGGCTGCATTGTCCTAACACTCAACTTCAAAGGGCTGCACTAGTAATCGGCCCCTAAATGCACCAACAACCACAGTTCAGCACAAAACACCAAGAAACCAAAAACTGCATTCATGCAATACATAGTAAACAGACCGTAGACCAGGCAATGGATATTCATACATACGCAGCCCCATACCAGAAATAGACATTTTAGAGCAGACCATTAGTAATAATGGCGAGCTCCCAAGAGCACACAATAGTAGTGGATACCTCTGAGCAAATAATATAAATGGAGACTACCTGGGCAGACAATTATAATAATAAACCGGATACCCCCAAACAGGTAGTAATAATACTGCAGACCCCAGAGCAAACAATTTTAATGGAGAGCCCAGACCTGACTACTAACTCTGGAAACCCCAGACCAAACTACTAATACTTTGGACACCAGACCAAACTACTAATACTGAGGATAGCAGAACACTTGTACTGGAAACCCCAATACCTAAAGGTCTCCCTTTCTCTTGCAGTGTGGTCTTTTCCTCATCATGGTTTCTGGCATCAACATGTTTGGTGTGCAGGTCTGCAGCAGGAAAAGTTTTACGAATAGTTATTACATTTTGTAAATGAAATGACACTGTGTATAAACAGGAAGTGTTGGCTGGAGCGTGAGACGGCACTTCACTAACTATGCTATTACAGATAGGGGGGACAGTTAGTAAGTGGAAAAGCATGCAGCCGGAGCCAAGAAGTTCTCATGCAAACAAACTATGCAAAAGTTTCTTCTTGGGCAAGTCTAAAAAAGACACAGTGGACAATGCTATAAACATGTTATACTGCTTTTCTCATGACTCCAGCCCTACTCTCCTCTTCTGAATGTTCTACACAATCTTCTCAGTGGATATATGCTTCCATGCAATCCGGTTCACTTCCGACACTTAATGGGATTTTATGACCATTTAATAGCACAACAAAGTTGTGTATTTGCGTATTTCAATAGCACAATTGTTGTCATGCAAATAGTTTACTGTTTAACTCTATCTGGGTTAGGCTACATTCACACTAACGTATGGGGGACGTATATACGGCCGACGTATATACGGCCGATATACGTCCCCCATACACTTCTATGGGCGCCGTTCCGTACCCGGGAAAAAGATAGGACCTGTCCTATCTTTTCCCGTAATACGGCGCCGTGCGCCATAGGTTGCTATGGAGAGGGGCGGGGGTCAGCTGCGCTCACCTCCTCCTCCTCTCCCCGTACACTGCCATGCGCTGGACGTATGCGCGCCTGGTGGGCATACGTTCGTGTGAAGGTAGCCTTAGGCTATATTCACACTGCTACGGTACGGTACGGGCGGGCAACGGCAGTGTGAATATAGCCTAAGGCTACCTTCACACGAACGTATGCCCACCAGGCGCGCATACGTCCAGCGCAATGGAGAGGAGGAGTGACCCACCCCTCTCCATAGCGATCCATTGCGCACGGCACCATAACAGAGGGAAAGATAGGAGATGTCCTATCTTTTCCCTATGTACAGTGCGGTACGTGCGGCATCGTAACGCTCTGTGCGCCCATTGCGTTCTATGGGGACGTATATACGTCCGCAAGCTTGCAGCCATACATACATCCCTCCATATGGTTGTGTGAATGCGGCCTAAGTGATAGGAAATGATAGGACTTTATGTAGAATTTTGCAATGTAGGATGTGCTCTATCTTTTGCCGCTCGGACACAGTTTGATGAGATACAATGTTCGTGCATTATGCTCGTCTATGGCGGCCATGAGCTTGCTGCAGTCTTTGTGGCTAGCTTGAGGCCGCCTCACAAACATGTTCATTTTATATTGTGTGTCAGAATAATTCTGAAGAATAAACACTACTCTTCTCTACTCTAACTAAAAGTCAGTGTTTTCTGCTTTATAAGACTTACAGTTTTGCAGTTTGGACATTAGTAGCCATAAAGGTGGCTAAGCCCACAAAGTGGAAGTAGTGTCAAATGTGCCATGTGAAAAGGCTGGCTGTATACTACAGGGGGCAGGCTGGCTGTATACTACAGGGGGCAGGCTGGCTGTATACTACAGGGGGCAGGCTGGCTATATACTACAGGGGGCAGGCTGGCTATATACTACAGGGGGCAGGCTGGCTATATAATGGGGAGGGGCTGTAATCGATGCATTTCCCACCCTCGGCTTATACTCGAGTCAATAGGTTTTTCTAGTTTTTGGTGGTAAAATTAGGGGTCTCGGCTTATACTCGAGTATATACGCTAACCCATAAAACTAAAGATATTTTCATAAACTGCCATTAGAGCGCATTGCCCCTTTCCCTACATGTTCTCTCTTCATTCATGTAAACTCAGACTATCAAGTTCTAAAGCTATAGCTTGAGATGGGTCCAATGAGTCATTATCACATTCAGCAGTTTGGCATATTCATTAGTGTCAGGCACAGCCACATCCCCCAGTCCTTGACTGACAGCCTGTATAATGATGTGTCAATCCTTCTGGTGTTGGCGGCCACGCACCCTGCAGCCTGTGTGTGTATGAGAGATACAACTGCTCCAGGATGGAACCATGTGTATAGCAGAACATGTCAGATTCATGTGTAGCTGATGTCTGTGCCTCACACATGTGTATAGGTAGAGAGAGCACATCATCAGGTAAAGCACAGACACTAGCAATGCTTTACTACACATTACACAAAGACATAAGCAGGGAGAGGAAAGGGGAGGGGTAGCTGGGGTGACATCACTGTCTCTCCCCATGTGACCAGCATCATATACATAATAAAGAAAAGATGATTTTAGAATGATTAATGTATGAAATAACTAGATAAAGGTTGGGATGGAATCCTTGTGGTGACAGAATTAGTTACAGTGACCTGATGATAGGTGCCCTTTAAAAAGTCACAGGATAATGCAATGTAGTGACTTACAGGAGACATCTCTGTACTCATACTCAGGTCCTGCAATGTAAATAGTAATACATGTGTGTCGGGAGCTGGCGCACATATATTACCATAGAGAGTAGAGCAGGTCTGCGCTAGTTCCTGCATACAACTCTGTGTCCTCAGGACACAGACAGAGCTGAAAACTCCTCAGTGGGCCCCTCAGTCTAGGGCCCCGGAGCCACTGCTCCTCCTGGCCCCCCAGTAGCTACGGATTTGTCAAATGGTTGGGAAGAATTGTCTGATTTTAATACCATTTTGGTCATACTGCTATATGACTTTTTTATGTCATTCTAGTGCCATCTGAGTGTGTCAGATTTTCACATCTAATTGTAACAGCTCTGAAATACTACCTATTGTTTCTGCATCTCCTTATATAACATGTGTAAAAAACAGACTAGAATAAAATTCAAGAGATGTCCGTTTTATTTCACATACTCACTGACTTCAATGGGCAAGTTTCATGCGTAACTTGGATCTGTTTAATACATTGACTGTTTGTTACAGTAGTTAAAAGTAGTTAAAGAAACCAGACAACGTGATGATAAATCCTTGCCATTTTTTTTCTATAGCATATTAACACAATTTTGTAAAATCTAATTTAAAAAAAAATGTAGATACAAAAAAATATATAAATTTGATACAGTTGTATCCAGGACAACCTATGAAATACAGTTAGAACAACATTAGGCAGGTGGCCTAACAATGTTTTTTTTTTTTTTTTTTTTTTTACAATGGAACCAGTTATAAGTGGGCATAATAATACATTTTTATTTATATACCGCACACAGATGATGCAGCCTCCACACATTAAAGCGCATCTCAAAAGACAATTAGCCTAGACAAAAAAAAGTCCAAACTGTGATTTTGGTATTAAGAACCATGAAACTACACAAATTATCAATAGAATTCCAAATCCTGGCATTAAAACAACTCAAGCACAGAGTTTGCCAGGCTGAATATACCTAGCATTTAGAAAGGCTTGTGTTTTGTTCTAACTTGTCACTATGACAGGAGCATAAACTGAAGACATGTTTAGCTGTTTCCCTTTGTTGCAGGTCATGCTCTTTGACAATACTGAACCCTAGCAACAAAAAGTCTGGAAATGCAAATGCCCTCCTCACACAAATGATTGCTGCATTCAACAATTGCCTTGTAGGCATTTTATCTGAGAAACGAGTAGTTCTGCATTGGAAAACCTAAAGACAATAGAAAATATCACAATGTATGTCAGTCACCCAAACTGTTTACTGTTTTAGTTTCAAACATATCAATTCACATATATACAGTGAGATGATGTTCAAATACATGCTTAGAAATGATCAATTCCTAAAAATGGAAACTGATCCACAGTCATATATATATATATATATATATATATATATATATATATATATATATATATATATATATATATATATATATATATATATATATATATATATACACACACACACACACACACACACACACACACACACACACACACACACACACACACACACTGGAGTCCCCATATTCCATTCAGTTCAGGGTGCCCAGTAAGTCACGGCAAACATATTGGACAACAGGCCGCAAAGTAGGATAAAAAAATAGAATAAGCAGAAACACAACATACCCCCCCTACAGGGAAACATAATATTGCATAATAATGGGAGAAGGATAACCAAGGCTGCTAAACCTTCATGAATCTATTTCTGGTATCAGATCTGATTAAGTTTTCCTCACAGCTTACTATTGTTAATTCTCTCAATGACTCTAGAGACTCTCACTGGGACGCAATGTAGATGTGTGCTGCTAAAAGGAAAAAATGGCACAATTTGAACTTAGTGTAAGGGATTCAGGCTTATCGCTAGCAATAGATGGGGTTGTGTGGGACCGTGAACCCTGTTAATTGTATCTGCCCAATACTGTTCCAAAAGCAGGCTACTATTGGACAAGACCACCAAATATGAAAGGTGGAGCCATCCTCCTCACTTCCTCTGAAGCATTGTGGTGAGACCTAATGGCATGAACCAGAATGGGGACCATATAGGCTGCATGTAATATTAAAGGCCCCTCTGTAAGGGAGACTTGCCACTTACCCCTACTTAATATATCACAGCAAACCCGTCGAACCTTTGGGGGTTCATTTATCAGTCCATATAGTTGAGAAAGAGATGCCGGTCTAGAGGAAGAGTATATTGCTATTGACTCGACAGTGGTGTATGAGGATTCTGTACCTGTGACTTTAAAAAAAGAAAACACCTGCTGTATTCTGAAGAACTTGGACTGCGGAGGTTGGAGCTTAGTATGGAAACTATTCATAGTTATTAACTTCTTTCCCACCAAAAAGTCATGAACCTGCAAGAGCATGTTGTCGAACCACCATTTCAAAGGAAAACATAGGGCCAGATTTGTAGTTGAAACATACCACCCTCCATAGTTGTAGTGTGTATAGTTCAAATAAAGTCGATTTGGGGAGTAGGGCAATAACATGGGTAGTAGCCCACATCAACGATGTTACCACCGCGCTCTTCGATCTGCCAGTGATCTTAGATTATTCTATTCCTTAATTAGACCTTCCCATACACGTCTCCAGGACTTCTCCAGAGCTGCAACAATTCTCTGGAATTCCGTACCCCGGTCTATCAGATTAATACCCAACTCCCCATTGCTTCAAAAGTTCATGTAAACTGACCTATTTAGGCAGGCCTATCACATTCGCTATCTGCATCCAACTTTAAATCTTTATTAACCAATTCTGGGTACTTCCCCTGTCTTTCATCTGGAAAATGATTCTCTGCAGCCCCACTGACTTTGGACTTTGTATATAAGATGGCGGCTGATGGCTGGTTCAAGCAGCAGCATTTTTTATTTATTAAATTATTGTTATTCCATCCCCTTATAAAAATGGCTGGACCATTATACAAGCTCTAACACTTCTTTTGTCACCCCCTCATCCTCTTAGACTAAGCTCTTGTGAACAGGGACCTCACCCCTATTGTTTCACATGACTGTTATTACTCTGTCTTATTTGTATGTTCCCCAGAATCTGTAAAGCACTACAGAATTTGATAGCGCGATATATAAATAAAGATTAATATTATTATCCCTGCCTCGTCCTTCTCTGGATATGAATGGGGGGTGGAACTCCTGCTGGTATGCCTCAGATATGCCTGTGGGATGGAATACAGAACTCTTAAAGAGTCCACAAAACGCCCCATGATGCCCATCCCATTGAGGACAGTCTATCAAAGGCCTTCCCGATATCTAAAGCCACCAGCATCATAGGAAAGAAATGTACTTCAGACCAGTGCATTTCATTCAGGATTCTGTTGTGTGGCGATAAATCCCACTTGGTCCCTATATACCAAGGCAGGGAGAAGGGTGTTTAGGCGTGCTGCTGGTATCAATGTTAACAACTCTGTGTCCAAAATAATAAGAGTAATGGACGGCAATTGGAAGGCTGCAGCGCTTCCTTATTTACATTGGGAATGAGTGTAATGTCCGCCTCAAGAAAATTCTGTGGCCATCATTTCACCCCGCAGCATTTGGGCCAGCAAACGATCCGACTTATTTGCCTATTTATAGTAAGTTGCTTTAGCCCACCTCCAGGCCTTCTCCGTTTGTTATGCGAGTACCGCATCTAGCTGTAGTTTAGTGGTCCTGACCACATTCGTTATATATATTATATATTGTGGGGTTAACCAAACTGTTTTAACGTGCAATGTAATTCTGACCCCCAAATGGCTGAAGAAGTTATTTGTAGCCTTTTTCCCAACTTCCTTTGACTTCACCGCTGAAGCCATGAAACCAATAAAACCAATAGAATGTTGCATGAACGTATACTTGTATAGAGCTAGTGAACGAAGACTGATATAATCTGGTGTGCAGTTTCATTCAACTGAAAAATAGAGGAAAATATCCACCCTCATCGACAGTAAAAACTAAGGTCGATAGTGCATGAGATTATCAAACAAATTCCCAAGTAGAGGCTGTCAGCTGCAGATCAGTGACATTAACATAGAGAGTGTGTAGGTCAGGTATTTCTTGCAGCATGCTATACACCTGTATTATAGCTACCACTGGGAAATTTTTATGTCTTTTATGGTTGCCTTGGCAGCTAGAGCAGAGCACACCCTCTCGCCTTGCTGCATCTTCCAATATCAGCTTTAGGCCACAGATTGATTTGGCAGGCTCTGTGTAGCACTGCAGAATCTGTGTGTGCTATATATATATATATATATAAAGGAATTATTATTATCCTGAGGCTGCGTTCACATAATTTGTTTGAATTAAAAGACAAAATGTTACTTCCCAAACAAAATTATTTATTGAATTAATGGATAGAATATGGATATATTCATTTCTATGGGATCATTGGAAACCCTGTACTGTGCCAAATCACTGAGGGTTTTAGAGCAGTTTTAGACAATTTTCCAACTTGTGGAAACTGGCGCAGCAGAGAACTGTCTTGTTCTACCCTGCACTGGTTTAAAGATTACACATTAATAAATCTCTCTCAACGTTTGTTCTGGTTCTGTGGAGATAAAATTGAAGCATATCCTATTCTAGTCTGATTTTCAGACAAAACTCACATAAACCAAGTAAAATTGCTAATGAAAAACATGGATACTATATGCATCTTAGTTTGGCATGGGTACTCTAAAAAGTGTGCAAGGAAAAAGGATTCCAAATCCAGCCGAGCGTCTTGACTAAGAATGGTGTTTCCGTTTGAAACGCGTTGGACGCTGACCATATGGATTTTAAGATTATGCCACAATAAGGTTCAAGTTAACTCGGCTGGATTTGGAATCCTTTTTCCTTGCATAGTTTGCTACGGCCCTCACAGAGGGGTTATCCGTGCCTTGTCGGGCACTCTATATGGACAGCAGGCGAGCTGGATTTTTTCTCTCCATTTGTACTCTAAAAAGTACATGTTCACAGCTTAGTGACCTTTTCAGTGGATTTCGGACTTAATCGCTGATAGAAACACTGATGTGTGAACGAGGCGTAAGGGCTCATTTATACAGTTTTCTATCCTAGTTCTGTAAAAGTTATGGATAGAACACAGATACACTATAGTCAATGGGGGTTTTTATCATGACTGGGAGCAGTCTTGATCCCCCCCCAAGCGCATGTTGAGGCTCGGCTAGTGCTGGTTATAGTTAATGTGTCGGACCCCCATTGTGGCCCACTTGGCCTGAAGGTGGTGTAAGGGGAAAGAAAGTTGCAATTCCATGCACCAGGGAATTTCAACTTTTTCATGGCTTGCATGTCAGAAAACTTGGCGTACAAGCCATGATAAATTCCGCCACAATTAATCCATTTACATATCCTGTTCTCCCCAAAAAATTTGCAAGCACTACTTTTGTTTTCCTCATATGTGTCTTAGTTTCTTCTAGCAACTTGTACTGTAACTCCAATAAAATGAATGCACACACATGTCATCCTAGTGCTATCCTTGTTTCATCCCTTTTTTCAGAGGTTATAATTGGAGAATAAGGGGACAGTATCTGATTTTTTTTGTAGACACATTGGTTGACATGCATTAATAGTGCTTCAGTGTTTGTGTTTTTGACACACAAATTGTGTAGATTGAGGTGCAAGGAATTAATAAATTGGCGCAAAACCAATAATGGTCTAAACTAGCTCCACATTCATGAAGATGAAATAGAACTTGGTAGACCAGCTTTTAGTTGCTCTAATTGTGCGGCAAAACTTATGCCAAAAAAACTGTTCGGAAACTAGAAGTGCAGGAAAAGTTTTGGGATTCCACAGCTGTGCCCAAACTGTGTGACCAAAAAAGAAGGCATGAGAGTTGGGAAAACGTTTCTTTTTGTGGTGCCGACAATTCATAAATTTGGTGCGTGCATTCCAAAAACCAGCTATGGACCCAAGACCTCAAAAAAACTGGCGTAAAGACAGTAATAGATGTCCCACAATGAGAAAACTGTTGTTACTCTTCCACCTCATGTGCATTTAAAATCCTCTATATAAGTCTTCCTGTATGTGACCATTGTTCCCTTAGGCCACATTATAGTGAAAGGTATTATCCTCATGGCCGTTGTTTTCACGGCCACGGGGATGAGCCAACTGCCTGCGCTCCAAAAAAATAGAGGTTTGTATTAATTTCTGAGTTCATTCCCTAAGCAGTTTTTTTTTTTGTCATTTGTGCTCACCCACGATAACAGTCAGGCAACGGCCTTTGGGTTCAACATTTGCGGGCCTAAAAAAGCACACAATCTTATGATGGTAAGTTAATACATGCAGAATCATTGAAAATATGAGCGCAGATTCAGCTGAAGATTACATAGAAATCTAGTTATATATTTTACATACGTATAACCTGCAGCATAAAATCATACTGTAGGCTTTTCATTTGTCACCTGTATGTCGTCCGAAAAATTGCATAAAATAAAATCATGTCATTCCTGTTCCATTTAAATGCATGTTTGAAGTCCTCTTGTCTCTATGTTACATTTTTGCCTGTGTGTTGCGTTTTTTTAAAAGATACAAACTTCTAATTATTTTGCGTCGTGTTTTGTGATACGTTTTTACATTTGCTGGGAAGTAGTTTCCCTTAATTTTTTAATCAAAGTTCCAACTTTTGTGTGTTTTTAAAGGGTGCAGGAGACACTTGCTTTCATCTGATTAGGATTATAAAACGCATTTGCAAACTGGTCTTTAGCCGTGTTAAAACGCAACAAAAAATGCAATGCAACGTTTGAACGCGCCCTCAGAATGTGTCATATGATTGTGTTACCTAGTAAGTAGTCCGCAAGAACAGTCCACACGCGGTCAACACCTGTGTGTCAATCATATTTTTTACGTTCCCACAGTTTTCAATGGGAATGGTCAAGACACAAACACAACAGGACCTACAGGCTCCACACATGGAGTGAAAACCACTGTCATGTGTACTTACTACTACTGAAGAGATACCGTGCTGGGCAGGTTCCTGAACCCTTTTCTGTTGGCTACAACTTGTCCATTTGCATAGCAGTGGTGGCAGGGTTGGTACCTACAAGACTGCACGTAGAGGGGTAACAAGTGAGATAGAGCCTCAGCTCAGTGTACAGTAGGTGAGAACAAAGGAAGAAGTCAGCCATGACCACCTCACAGAGCATCTCACCGAGCCGCCCTGGGAGCTGCCTCAACTTTCCATGAGAGGCCTTAGTCATTCAGCAAAGGGGCGGGATGCGAAAAAAATCCACATTTTCTTTCCCAAATAAGTCGAAAAAACCGTACATATTTTTAACGTGGGTGCCGCCCTGTGGCTGCTGTCGTCACCACTCGACCCCGCCCACAGGTAACCAAGCCCACCCGTGCCATGACCTCACCCAAGAATTCCAAGCTGCTACTCATTGACTAGACTTATTCCGCAGGCAGCAGCCGCAGCCTCCTCTCTGCCTTCCCTTGCCCATAGTCCCTCAGGCTGCTGGCAGTGCGTATATAGAGGCCGGGCAGAGCACAAGCCGTCTATGAGGTGTAGTGTAGCCAGTGCCATAACCAGAACAAGGGAATTCTACGGAAGCCTACACTAACACTACTACAGAATGGCCGGACTCAACTCCTTGGAAGCAGTGAAGAGGAAGATCCAGGCGCTCCAGCTGCAGGCCGACGATGCTGAAGACAAAGCGCAGAATCTCCAGAAGGATCTGGACACTGAACGGGAGATGCGTGAGAAAGTGAGGCGCAGCTACTCGAAGCTCTACGGCCTCTGCTTCCTGTCTCCTCTCTCCTGCCGCTCCCTGTCTTCTGTCGCTGCTCCTCCTGCCGGCCACGCTCCGGGCTATCCCTTCTCTCCCAGTAACACTCTTTCTCCATCACTGCTGTCTTCATTGTCAGAGACCTAACCACACCCCATCCCTGGTACAGTGCCAGGCAGCTAGTAATGCCACTGCCCTCTGCAAACTGCTCATGCCCAGGTGGGTAATGGGAAACTACTGCATGGTGTGCAGGTAGTGATGTCAGGAGAGAAGCCACACATAAGGGGTCCGGAGGTGTCCATTTAGTAGAGGATGCAGTGTTGTCACCTGATTGTTCTGGAGCCTGCTCATACTAAATGGACAGCCCCTTTAAGACAAGCAGATGTGGTGTCACACACACAATGAAGCATTCCTTTCTCACCGGAGCCACAGTGGTGGTATTTCAAGGGCTGAAAATAAACTGGCAGGGAATATGGGACTATGTCCTGCATGTTGTTATATGTATAGTAGAAGTTTATAGACACAAGGATGGGTTCATACTGGTGGAAGTAACCGCAGAGCCGGATCCACAATATGATGGACCCAAATAACTAGTGGAGTACTGTTACTTCACTGGCGGTATGCCGTGACACTGTTATTGGCACATCCAAAGCAGATGTGAACCAAGCCTTATTCATTCTTCATAGGTCTTCATTATCTGTTACCTGATCTTTGTACCATCTTTATATATAAATGTGTATGTATAGATTGTATTAAGCTATAAATTTCAATAATGCTTCTGTTGTCCCAGACTCTGAAATGGGCCATCCACATGTGTTGACATGAATGAAGTGTATAGAAATCTAATTTACGCTGTACATTTGTATAAACACTGTTTTGTCCCCCATTGCATGATGTCCTATATGTCATATATCTGGTCATTGGACATTGAATATTGCGAAAATGCAGCTTAAGAGTAAGCTTCTGCTAAAGAATTGCTGATGGATGAGAAAACTTCAGCTTGTTTTTCCACGTTGCCCCAATGTCTTTAGACCCCTATGATCCTTGTAATGAATGGGGCTGTTTCTCCAGGGCGTCGGAGGGGATCTGTGCTGCGGCTTTTGACACAGTGGCTCGTGTTTAATATGGTAGCCGGTGATGACATAAGATCTGCCAGAGTGACACTATATAGGAGCAGTTTTTCTGATTCCTCTGTCCCTTCACTTGGAATCGTATCCTGACTGATCATAATTCTATGGGAATGATGCTCCATAACTTGGTATTAGATTGGAAAATCCTCCCCCCCCCCAGATGGCCAGCTTCAATACTAAGGACATCATCTGTCACGTGATGGAAATGTTCTACCCTTTATTTCTAAATAATAGTATGCAGTTGGGGTCTTGGATTTTAAGAGCAGAAGAAAGCTTTAATTTTATCCATGTGATGTTTCCAATGACAAGCGGTTGGCTTTATGTTGAGTTGTCCTAAGATGTAAAATATTAGTTGTTTAATGGTGAGGCTGGAGAAAATGGGAGGAAATGTTATAAAGAAGAAATGAGATCAGCAGTGTGGCATGTCCCAGCATTGCCCCTGTTGTCCATGCTGATAGCTAAAGGATCTCATACCTGAGTAGTGCGTTCCTCTCCATGAATCACCACATGAGCTCATCCAGAGGTGGTGCAAGCACTTGTTGATTTCCCAACAGACATGATTTAACATCCTGGGCCAGGTGAGAATGTGGAGCATGTGACCTGATTCTGCACAAGTAATTTATTGACTCCATGAGAGCCACTTGAGGACAGGACTGTCTTGCCCAACACACTGTTCCTGTTACGAGTAAGCCCCCTTCTTGATCATCATCTTGGGCAATTCTTTAGGGTAGTTTTTATAGTAGCAAATAGGGAGGGGGGATTTTGACCAAAATTTAAAGCCTAGATTTTTAAAACAAAAAGACGGTTCTTGATCTTAATCTACAATTTACTAAGAATGCCCCTTTTTTTCTTTGTTCTTCTTCTCCCATCTCTATGCTTCCAATTTCTCAGTGTTACATCTTATTATCTTGCAGAATCTTTCCCTACTCTTCTAATTCAAATTTTGCTTTGAATTTTGCTCCCCCCCCTTTATGTTTCCAGGAAACCAGGATAACTCCTTTAAATAAAATATACAATCAGAATCCACTGTGATAAACCACAGACACTTTTTCCTTCTAAAATCAGCCTTTAAGATTATGAGCCTGAAGGCTGTTAAAATGAGCAGAACACGCCTTTCCTTCACCCTGTACTCTCCCTCTGTCTGTGTAATATAGCAAAAGCATAAAGTGGAGGGGAGACTACCCTGCTCATTGTAACAGCCTGTGAAGCTACAGCAGTGAGGGCCTAAGGAAACTTGCCCCAGAGTCCTTCAGGCTCATTAAAATAATTATAAAAATTGTGTTTAGAAGGAAGGAGTCCATGGCTAACTACTATAAGAAGATTAACACAGTCACAGTGCCTGGATCTATAAGTAACTGCCCCTGGTTTATCATAATGGATTTTGATGACAGATTTCCTTAAAGACCGGTGCACACTTGGTATATTTGGTGTGAAGATTTCCACCTATGGAATCCAAAGACTGCCTCAGGCCACAGAAATTGTCCAGCAGAAAGTGTTGCCTTAAACAGCTCTTTTTGCCATTAACCGAAAATTCCACACAGTTTGTGCCCTGTGTCTTTTTGGCCTAAACGGTTCAATCAAGATTTTTGTTATTGTTGGTCCTGGAATAGGCAATCGGTACTTTTTTACTATTCTGTCACATATTTGGTATAGTTGTATGTATAGTGCTCATTATTTCTATTGTAAAGCAGCCACCTGTTAAATGCCTGGTTGAGGCTAACCACAGCACCTACATGGTGTCAGCCTACCCTGTGGAATCGGGTGATTCTTTGTTAACTTGTTGCATTTACAATTTGGGTGCAGTTACTCGTACCAAAAACACTGAAAATACTTAATTTCAGAAAAAAAATACAGCGAAATTACTGCGTACTTGCAGGGTGTAAGTGGGTGTTAGACCCAGTAGATTACTATGTTTTAGCATTTCTGGGCAGGTTACTACTCTACCAAGTATTCAGTAAATGTTGTGTATATTGATCCTGGTTAATGTTCACAAAACCTACAGCAGAGTTTATAACTTTACTCCACCCAAACATTGTGTGCACCCTACACCTGTCAGACAATGGAATACTTTGTTGAACCTGTGCTTAGGTGTTTTTGCCACCCACTCTCAGGCCTATTACATATATTGGGTGTCAGCTACAACCTACTTTTTATATACTGTACTCCCATATTATATCTTTGTATTGCAGAACACTTACTACAGCTATCTCCAGTACATTTCATGTTCTGTCTACCAGGCTCTGTTGACCTGACCTTATACATATGGCTCTGTTTTTTTTTTTTTAACCTTGTGAAGAAACAAATAGATTAGTTAGATTATTAAAATTCTGGTGCAAAGTAGTCCAACTAATAGATGTACGAGGTGTGAACTCGGACTAGACACAGATGTATCAGTATTGTGATGGATCTGGTGCATGTCTGAGAATTGAATATGAGGCTACAACATCTGCTCCATTGTTAAAGGCACTCAAGATCTACACAAGTTGACAGCCTTTCCCCTTTAGGACTTCATTTTCTCCTGGGGCTAAGCAGGGGTATTTTTTGGTCTGCTTTTATTTGTACAGAATGGTTAAAAAGACCTAAACTGATCTATCCAACTGTTTCCATGGTTTTGGTAAATCATTCATTTATCTTCTGGGACAGACTTTGTGCTTCTGTGAGTAGTAAGAAGCAGTGTAGCCTAGGGACACAGTATCCTGCTGGCACACCCTTTCCTGATGTAACTGTATAGCAGGTCATTTGCAGAGGGGGTTTCCTCTCAGTTGTGGTTCAGTATAGTTCTTTGGCCTTTTCCAAAAAGCAGATCCATACGAGTATAGTATAGATCAGTGGTGGCGAACCTATGGCACGGGTAACCTATGGGCACCCTTGCCAGACAGGACTCAAGGCCTCTTGCAGTTACAGGCAGCCCAGGACCCCAGAAGGAAGCTACAATGATAATCCAAACTTCTTCTCCTTCTTTCTACTGTATTGGTGTCTTTGGGTGTCTATACAATTTAAACCTTTGAAAAAGCAGGGAGTAATAAGTTACTGATTAAATGGTCGCATTGGCACTTTGCCAAAAATACGTGGGTTTTGGTTGTAGTTTGGGGACTGTGTCTAAAAGGTTTGCCATCACTGGTATAGGTATTGCTCCAGAGGACCAGGCGTTTAGAGCTGAGCACCAAAAATTGTTTCCTAATAGAAGCTTACAGTAATAAGTCTCTCCTTCCTGCAGTATGTGTGTGGGGAAAAAAATACGGAAGGCAGAAGTTTTGGACATGTCCCTGTACGGTTTTACTTTGCCCAGAAGCATCCACAGTATTTTATGGTATAGATGATTTTAGGCCTGTGGCTTCTGGAAATTGTGAAGCTTGATGCACCATGTACATTGTATTACATATGTTTGTTTGGAGTTCTAGGAGATGTATTAAATGTGACAAGGATATTTTTGTGTTATGGTTGTATCACAGTTAGTATTTTATTTCTTTTGAAGCCATTTTCTAGGTGCAGTAGGAAATGTAAGGGTGGTAGACGGCGGGCAATCTGTAATGTATTAGTAATCTTTCCAGGGATCAGCATTTGTAGCTATTCCCACAGCTAGCATCCTGCAGCCCTTCCAGCATAACTCTGCGGGCGGTTTCCTGTCAGCCGGCCTTCCCATACTGCTATTACCTTATAAGGAGAATCCTCACATTCTAAAAAGGGAAAGGTGGAGTTTCCATGATGAATCGTTTCACTTTTATCTTACTACTGCAGCTTACTCTATGATGATGCTCCATATAATAGCTGTTCACTTCTCTAGGACTTTCATTTCTTATTTTATATTATCATGTGTCTACTATATGAAATACAGAATACTAGAAATGTACAATAAAAAGCTCAATGATTTGCAGAACTCTTTTCTCTTACCAATATTATAGAAGCATATTGTTGTGCATCCTTGCATCATTCTACAGGTGAAACCTTTACTTACCTTGCTGTAAAATGTTATTTTATTTCAGGCTGAAGGAGAGGTTGCTGCATTAAACCGCCGTATCCAGCTGGTGGAAGAGGAGTTGGATCGCGCTCAAGAGCGTCTAGCTACAGCTTTACAGAAATTAGAAGAGGCAGAAAAGGCAGCTGATGAGAGCGAAAGGTACAAAATCTAGAATGTTGTGTGTTTGATTTATAGCTACAGTATACCATCCCCATTATCATTTTACTCTAATTTTGGATATGTTTTACCAAGGTTGCACTAGAATACGGTCTCTACTAAGCACTGTACCTTAATTACAGACATTTTTTTTCTGATGTGCAAATTAGCTTTTGTGACTCATGTCTGGTATCTGTGACTCTCTCTCAGGCTGGCAGTGGTATCCACACCCCATTAATGTGACTGACAGCTTTGTGTCTCTTCAAATCACTGCCCTGCCTCCTTGTACTTAGAGCTTTACATGTCTGTAGTTGAATATTAGCAAACAGTCCCTATGTACAGGTGGGAAATATTCTGTCAATTATTTTACCTTGTGTCACATTCATGACATGTGACCAGTGACGATATCGCAGGTCCTTTAGGCTTCTAAGAATAGCAAAATGTACACCATGTAGGTGATTACATGAAATCACAGCAGCCTCCATGGATGATGGAGAGGAGTAGAAGTCCATGGAGGCTGCTGTGACTTCATGTGGTCAGATACTTGCATGGGGTGCAGTTTGCTATTGTTAAGAGGCTAAAGGACCTGAGATTGTCACTCTGGTTACATGACATGAACCTTAACCAGTAAGAAGGCATGGGGAGGAGTAGATGGGTGGGGTCGGTAGAGCAGGACACCCCCTCTGATTCCAGGTAATATAAGACAAAGGGGGTCATTTACTAAGGGCCCGTTTCGCGTTTTCCCGACGTGTTACCCGAATATTTCCGATTTGCGCCAATTGTCCCTGTATTGCCCCGGGTTTTTGGCGCACGCGATCGGATTGTGGCGCATCGGCGCCGGCATGCATGTGGCGGAAATCGGGGGGCGTGGCCAAACGAAAACCCGACGGATTCGGAAAAACCACCTGGAGGACGTCGGAGGAACTGCCTTAGTGAATCCCGGCCGGACCCGAATCCACCGCAGAGAACGTGCCGCTGGATCGCGAATGGACCAGGTAAGTAAATTTGCCCCAAAGTGTTGACAGGTTCCCTTTAAGCAGACAATTGTAGAGGCAAAATGTTAGTCATTTTCAAAGAACTCATACACACTGCCATTGTGATCATTTTAGTAGGGATCCCGAGACATCAGAGTATTTGATACAGTTTTATTGACAATGGCCACGATTACTAGTGAATTAATTCAATTTAATGTTTGTAGAGGAATGAAGGTAATAGAAAACAGGGCCATGAAGGATGAAGAAAAAATGGAAATCCAGGAAATGCAGCTCAAGGAAGCTAAACACATTGCAGAAGAAGCAGATCGTAAATATGAAGAGGTAAAATATCTGCACAATCTGACATATTTTACTGTGCCACTCAAATGTGCCATTTTTATTTTTTGTACTTAAAAGCATTCTCCTGCATTAGGCCATAATGATTTGTGGATTAAAGCACATAGGAGTTTTCTCCATTATAGTGGAATGCTTTAAACCTGTTACCCACATGTGAGTTGTGCAGGATTTCCCAAACCTAGAATCTCTGAAATGAATTCTGCATGGGTGTTCGGTCCAGTAAATCCTGCACGCTTATGGAGTTAGTTTGCTGCAAAACTGCTATGGGCCTATTGCGGGGGCGCATATACGTAGTTAAAGTGGTTTTTGGAGAGTTGGCCATGGTGAATTTTTGGCTACTCTGTATTCCAGGAGCTTAATGCTCACTTATTGTGTGTGTTTCACCCCTGACACAGTACAGGAATAATGTGCACAATGGTGCCACAGATAATAAACAGTGGAAATCTAGAGTAAATGTATTTTACTAAGTGAATAAGTGTTGATGCTACAATACAGTTTTACAGTGAAAAGCTTAATTTGAACAAATCTGTCTTTTTTTATGCCAAATAGTGGTTACAAATAAGTATTTCTTCTGGATGCTATCATGATTACGCATAACCACTAGGTTTTTTTGTTTTTTTTTCCTGTTAGGTTGCCCGTAAATTGGTTATTCTTGAGGGAGAGTTGGAGAGAGCAGAGGAACGTGCAGAAGTATCTGAACTGTAAGAATGATTGACACTTTCCATTCTGCAGGGGAAAAAAATGACATTTGATTGATTTTATATTCAGATACTGAATGATGGATGTGTATGGAAAAGGCTGCCTGAACACATCCATGTTTGGTTATATATTCTGGACATTGCAAACAGTTGGTGAAAGCTTGCTTATGACAAGAATTAAAAGGGCCTTGCTGTTTATAGGGTTTGAATGCAGCCTCCGGTATAATTCATCTGGTGTATCACTTCTGCATGTCAGAACAGTGGAATTGTTTATCATTGGTTTTGCTGGCCTTTTGGGCGTAAAATTAAAGTTGCATCTCTGCTATTTCATGTCAAAAAGTTGCACGGGGCACTTATCCCCAACGAAACATAGAAGCAATAACCAACAGATTTATTAATCTGTCAGATAGTGCAAAGCCAGATTTATGTTCTGTGACTTTTTAAAAAAAATGGCTTTCCAGTCAGTCCATGTGACTTTTCCAACATTTTATGCGACCTTTTGTCAAAAACCGCCAGCAGTGCAGAATAACACTGCACACAGATTTATTAAAGGACAATAGCCACTAATCTGGTTAATGTTTTAAAGTAAAATGACTTTTTGTTTCCCATATAGATAAAAAAAAACAACTGCAGATGATATATCATTCATGCGATCAAATACCATATATACTCGAGTATAAGCCTAGTTTTTCAGCACAAAAAAATGTGCAGAAAACCCAAACTTGGCTTATACTCGAGTAAAAATATAAGTTTTTGTGGTAAAATTAGAGGCCTCGGCTTATACTCGAGTATATACGGTAGTTGCTTTACCTGGTGTGGCGTCTCTCCTAAGGTTTTTGCTCACAATGCAGACTTCTTAGGTTCATGCTTTAAGCTAATAAAATAAATTTACTTGGGTAATAGGAATGAGTATCTTGCCTTTCCCTTAGTTTTGCTTATTCATTCATTTCTTTTTTTCTTTCTTGCAGTAAATGCAGTGATCTTGAGGAGGAATTGAAAAATGTGACCAACAATTTAAAATCTCTGGAGGCTCAATCTGAAAAGGTAAGGTGGCTGGAACCAAAATGTGGTTAATGTCATAAATTTATTTTCTGCAGAAATCCTTTGTTATCCCATGATTTTATCTGTGAATTTAGTTGAAAACAAATGTCTCTGGAGCTACTAAGTTTAGTTCTTTTAACACGGGCAGATGAATTGCCTTTCACATGCAGCCCTTGGTAACCATCAGTTATTGGAAGTGGTCTGAATAAATGTGGGAGTTTAACTTGTGCTTTTTCATCATGAGATGAGCGGACCCGATGTGCAGGTTCGGCCATGCAACCGGGAAACCTTATCGGATTGATGGCCGATCTCGCAAATTGACACCCCTAGCATCTTGCCATGGCTATGATCAGTCAACAAATGAGAATTTGATTGGCTGCTAACAGACATGCTCCACTGGGCATTGATTAGGCATGAATGTTTACTTAGCTGATCAACTATATAAAAGACCCCAAATCCCTCATAAATTTTGTCCTACACAAATGACAATCCTTGAAACCTACTGTTTACCCCTCAATAATTGCTGTACTAGTCAGTTTTTTACGGCTGGCCATTGAGAGGACACATCTGATGCGCCACCATAGAAAAAAGATTTCAATGCATTGAGCCCTGCTGCATTTGGTGCGCTGCTACGTTATCAAAACAATAAAAGTGATTTCAAAGGGGCCCATCCCCTTAAAAATAATATAAAAACACATATTTTAGTATTTCCATACCTGTACCAACCAAGAAAATGATACTAAAACTCAAAATTATGCTAATTCAAACTACAATTTACAAAATAAAACTACAAAATACAAAAACAAGCCCCCTTACAGCTTATAGTGAGAGAAAATTAAAAATATATACTTTATCTTGCAGAAGGCATTGATGAAAATAAAAGAAATTGGCTACAGATAAGCCATAAATGTTGTTCATTAGAATGCTTCTACGTTGTAAAGGTACAATTGCAGACTACGGCCCTAACCCATATTTGCAGACCAAACAAATATAACTGATATACAATAGAATTTCGGGGACAAGCATTTTCCAGACTGTGAACTGAAGGTTTATTACTCTTCACAAAGCTAAAGGGGAATGCTTTCCTGTAACGCTGAAAAACCGCTAGAAAAGTTTTTTGTTATCAACATAACATTGAAATTTTTTTTTATAGTATTCAGAAAAAGAAGATAAATATGAAGAAGAAATCAAGATCTTAACAGACAAACTTAAAGAGGTAATATGGATTACAAAGCAAGTCTAGCACTACAATATTTACAAAGTAGTGTTTTGTCTTGGTGTGGGTGTAGAGGACTAGAAGAGTAATATGCCACTATATAGCTTGCAGCGCACATTTATTCTTCTATTTGCATTTTTTTTTTATCTAACAGGCAGAAACTCGGGCTGAGTTTGCAGAAAGAACAGTTGCCAAACTAGAAAAAACTATTGATGACCTTGAAGGTAAGCTGTGCAAATGAGGATTCTTGTACGTATTTCCTATTTATAAATGCTGAATCTAAAGACTTGTCATGACAAGAGGGTCCAATAGACTTATAACTTATAGAAACTAAAATTGGTTGGATAGCTCTTCCACAAAGCATATTCTAATAACTATTTACAGATGAAGAACTGTGCTGGACATTGCTCTCAGCTTTATGTAAGTGGTGGTCTATAAAAAAAACTGCTTACTTACATCCTTTACACACATCCTTGATGGTAAAGTTACTGAACCATCAATATCCGATGAATAAAGCTTCAGTATAAATTCCTCTGTTTACATGCACAGCTTGAACAAATCTTTGTTTTTACAATGCTTGGTCTACAAGAATGCCATCTGGTAAAGGGTGGAGGGCACTATATCACAGCTTTATCCTAGTCAGGCGAATGGGATGAAGCTGCAATACTCTGCAAATGGCATGAATGTAGTCATAGTGGTGTAAGCATTGAAAATGTGGCTGCATGAGCGTGATGCCCCTTCAAACAGCTGGGCTGTTGAGTTAGTTTCAATACACATCTAATTTAGCTAATCAATAATAAGGTTACACTACCACCAATATGTTAGTCAAAGATGTTGCCACTAATTATTTGAGAATGTTTTATTATTGCTCAAAGAACAATCCATTTTTAATCTACTGTTTAGTAACCAGATTTCTTTCTCTTCCACGCTTCCTTCATACTGTTCTGCTACTGTACTCGACTCTCCTCCTGTCCTTCTGAATGATTCCTGCTTCCTCTCTATGATAGATGAGTTGTATGCCCAGAAGCTCAAGTACAAGGCGATCAGTGAAGAGCTTGACCATGCTCTCAATGACATGACCTCGTTGTAGACTGTCTATTGGTGCTGTCTCCTGTTTTCTCTCATATTTTCTGTCAGCAAGTTTTCTTTTATCTGAATTCCTGTGCTGATGTTTCTCTTAAAATAAAATCTTTCTGCACTTTCATTTTTCTCTTTCCTATTCTGTGTGTAATGCATTTATGAAAAGGCATTCAGTCATGATCTATACATCTCATATACTCTTAAGCCTACAGAATACTCCCAATATTCACAAATAAATGACAATTCTACATTCTATCTCATTTTACGCTGTATAGCATGTTGTGCATGCGGTTGACTCTCGCACTTGGTTTAAGTTAAGTTGTTGATCCTCTTCAGCTGTTGTAAATATGCAGAGACTTCATTTTCATGTCTTTCTTTTAGACAAACTGGCAAATGCCAAAGAAGAAAATCTGGGAATGCATCAAGTTATGGACCAAACACTACTAGAGCTCAACAATTTATAATGAAAAGTGAAGACAGTTGTGCACACTTGATTCCTTCCTTAAAGTCTTACAGTCTGTCACTTTTCATGCTTAACATTCCAGGGGAAAACTGCAATGACTGCGACCAAATATTTTATTTGTCAAAGAAACCGTTCACAACGATCAGCTGAAAACCTGACGTTACTTTGGTGCATTGTACCTTCTTTTTTTTTTTTTTTTAAGAATCCTTTTTATACTAAGGACCCATGTACATTTAAAGTTAGAATAGTCACAAGATGTTCAGTGTTTGTCTTTCTTATGTTATTCTGTTACATGACCAAAATGTGTTGGTATAAAAAAAATACAAAAGGTTTACTAGGCGTTGTTAAGTGTCATCAATAAAATGGAACTAGACAAAGTGTTAATTTGAATATCGTTTTGGTTCTTAAAAGGAAACTACTTTTCTGAATAGGGAAAAAATGCTTCACTTTGTATCTATGCTAGTTGCTACGCAATGGATGTTCTGTGCTCCTGAATGAAGCTCAGATTCTATTGGAGATGGGTGCTTTGGAGAGAAACGGTAAACATAAAAATACATAAATTGATGACATGTGATTTATATTTAAGATGCTCTCAATATACCACAATTATGGCAGTTGCGAGGAAACACTTCAAATGTTGTACAACGACCATGTTATAAACGCTTTTACACTAAAATTAATTTGCACCTTTCATGCATGTTTTTGCATTAGGTGTACTGTACTAATAGATTAGTGATATATGGTAGTGTTTGCATTTGCTAGGCACATTGAATGGTTATAGTTGTCTGGCGGGCGGATTGACTAAAGATCCATGGAAGAGAACCAACAAAATTGTGGACAGCTCGGCTGGTTGCTTAGTTTAACAGCATGTGATTTCTGGAATGTTCTTGTTAAAGGTAACCTACCACTTGTAGTGGCAGGTTTCCGATGGCAATATCGGGCACCAGCTCAGGGTGAGCTGGTGCCGGAGCTTATTTTAGTATTTTAGGTATCGCGGTTTAAAACACTTTTTAAACGTTGTAGCCGGCGCAGGCAGGTACGCGCTCGGCGCTTACCGTGCACGCGGCTCTCATTCACTTCCTATGTAGCCGCGTGCACGGTAGCCGCGTGCACTAACTAAAATAAGCTCCGGCACCAGCTCACCCTGAGCTGGTGCCCGATATTGCTATCGGAAACTTGCCACTACAAGTGGTAGGTTTCCTTTAAAGGGGTATTCTTTAACAAGTTTCTTAAATAACAAAATAACACATTCTCTAATTCCCTGTCATTTACAAAAATACAGCATTGCACAGATATAATTCAAACCTGTCTCTATCAGTACTGGTGTACACAATTTCAGTTGCCCCTAGACACAACCCTATAACTTCTGACTTGCGGTTGGGGAAGCCATCTTGTTCTCATCTACAGCCCCCACCCTTGCATTCCACAACAAGCTCAAAGAAACTCACTTCCTGCTTGCAAACACATCACACCAGAGGGGAGAAAAGCTGCAAGCTACAGACAAGCAAGTTTTTTTTATCGAAGGGAAGGGAAGAGAGATGCATCAGATATCATAGTGTGAGAGAAGTACTGAGAGTCACTGGGGGACATGTATCACTCCTATTGCTTCCTTTTTCCTTTATTGTGTGACTTTTTGCAGTTTGCAACTTTTTAGGCGCAGAATCAAGCAGCGTACCAAAGTTGGCTGCCTCAAGGATTTAATGCAGTATTGCCATATTTATATTTGCAGCCCAGATGTTCAACTTGTGAAACTTTTGGGCTTTGAATTGTCCCAATTTTGCGCCTAATAAGTTGCTAAACAAAACATGCTTGACCCAGACTTACTTTTGGTAAACTACTATTTGGGACAAAAAAGTCACACGCCGCAAAAAGTCCCAAAAGTGACTGATACATGCAATGCGTTGCCTGTATACAAAGGGTAAAAAGATACATTGAAATGATTAAGTAGGCCAACTTCAGGTAACTTTAAAAAGGGCTGTCGAAAAACTATGATACATGTGCCCCATTGTGTTTAATATGCATGTCATGGATCTCCTCTCTGATCTGTCGCATCTTTTCTATGTGTCAGATACTAGTACAATGTTCAGAAGGTAAATTAAAGTGTATATAAACCTTGTACCCTGATAATCTAACCACATTTTCGGCTCAAAGAACTACAGGGAGCATAATGTGTCTGCTTAAAGAGTCGATATTGACCATCACTTAGTGATAGGAGCTAAAACCGCAATACAACTGAGTACAATTGTAAAGTAAGGGGTTAAAATGATCTGTATTGTGTAAACATCACTAGGGGATTGAGATTTGAGAAATTTCTTTCATGGGAAAACCCCTTTAAGGGTCTTCAGAATCTCCCTAATCCCTCCACATGGTCATATTTGTAACAATAGTGGACATAATTTCCAAATATGTCTTATCTTCTCACACTAGTCTCCTATGGAGAAGTTATATCCAGCCAGTTCTGAAACATACCAAACACCCTTACGAAATAATAACCCGGCTGTCCAGCTCACTTGGTTGGCTTGTGAACTCCGAAATATTTAGCGGTTTATAGTCCAGTAATTGAAATCTATGAATTATGACAGGACAGGCTATGAATTATAGATTTTCCTAGTTTTCAAAGTATCTATGTAGTTATTATGCTGACAAATTGCAATAGAGCGCCTTCTGTGGCATGGCAACAGGAAATTTCGTGGTGGCACACGTTTCAAGCCTCTGATATCAGCATGCAGCAACATAAGCAAATATATCTCCTGGTAGTTATTGTTATGGTAACAATAGTGCATGGGAGATAAATATTAATTGTATAAGATGTGCTGGAAGAACAGGCTGATAAGACTTGGAGCCGACGGCAGGCCCGGCAGAATTGGGACCTCTTGGAGAAGCGGTTGGTTACCACCCAGATGACAGTATTACCCGAGGAAGGTGATAAAGTCCATTGCCACGTGAGTCCAAGGGCAGCTGGGTATCGGTAACGGCAACAGAAGACCAGCAGGTTTAAGACGAGATGGCTTTTTTTGGGCTCAGGAAATGCAGGAACCCAAAAAATCCTGTACATCGTTGACCAGATCTGGCCTCTAGTAGTGTCGGGAAATGAAGGCAAGAGAGCGCTGCATCCCAGGGTGCCCAGCCACACGAGAGTAATGTCCCCAAGTAAGTATCCTTCTCGGGCAGGTCGGATATATATCTTGCCAGGAGGAAGTTGCTGAAGGTCCACAGGAACAGCAAGAACCAGCCGTTCACAAGGAACATTGGGGCAGATTTATCAAGCTGTATGAAAGTCAGAATATTTCTATTTGCCCATGGAAACCAATCACAGCTCCCCTTTAAAATATTCATGAGCACTGGTAATGAAAGCTGAGCTGTGATTGGTTGCCATGGGCAACTAGAAATATTCTGACTTTCAGACAGCTAGATAAATCTACCCCAATTTGTGTAGGAACAGGATTCTCCCCAACAACATCCAAGGCATGAGAGAGAGCATCGTCCCTCACATTCTTCTCAGCAGGACGGAAATGTATCAGAAAGTTGAAACGGGAGAAGAAGAGAAACCAACAAGCCTGTCTTGGATTGAGAAGCTGGGCAGTCTGGAGGTACAGGAGGTTTTTATGATCAGTTTAGATACTGACTGGATAACAAGCACCCTCCAGAAGATAATGGCATTCTTCCAAAGCAAGTTTAATAGCCAGAAGCTTCTGATCACCAATAGAGTAGTTCCGTTCTGCGGCTGAAAAGGTCTTGGAGAAGGTTTTGAGGGTTCGGCACTTGGGACCCATCTGTGTGAAAACGGCTACAGCGGTTTCACCAACGGTTTAGGTGTCAAACCCCTAGCAGGAACAGTTTCTCAGAGTCAGGCCGGGTGAGAACGGGAGAAGATGAAAAAGCAGATTTTAGCTTTGTGAAAGCGTCTTTAGCCGCCGGAGGACAGTCCCTAGGGTTGGCTTTCTTCTTGGTCAGCACCACAATGGAGGATACCAGGGAGGAAAAATGTGGGATGAACTGTATCCAAGGAATAGGAGACTCTTCTGATGGAATTGACACTTCTCGAGCTTGGCATATAGGCGATTGGCCCTTAGGCGCCTGAGAACCTGCCATACATGGGCCTGATGGGTTTCAATGTCCGCAGAGAACAACAGTATGTCGTCTAGGTAGACCACAACACAAGTTAGAGTAAGTCTCTGAATATGTGGTTGACAAAGTCCAGGAACACCGCCAATGCATTGCAGAGGCCAAAGGGCAATGATATGATAGGGATATTCGAAGTGCTCATCTTGAGTATTGAAAGCGGTCTTCCATTCATCACCTTACGTATGTGGATGAGTTATATGCCCCTCGCAAGTCCAACTTGGTTAAAACCTTGGCACCACGAAGACGATCAAAGAGTTCAGTGATCAGGGGAAGTGGGTAGCGTTTTTTCATTGTGACTTTATTGAGGCCATGGTAATCGATGCACGGATGGAGAGAACCATCCTTCTTGGACACAAAGAAGAATCCTGCTCCGGTCTACTTGCGTATAAAGCCCTTCTGCAAGTTCTCCTTTATGTAGGCCGACATGGCCGCGGTTTCAGGAACAGATAGGGGGCACACTCGACCCCACTCCACCAAGCACCAAGTCTATAGGACAGTCATATGGTCGGTGTAGCGGCAGAGTCTCTGCTTGCTTTTCCGAAAAAAACATCTGCAAAGTCAGCATATGGAGCAGGGAGACCCAGCAGATACCTGGAGTATGGAAGAGAAACAGCTGAGACGGGACAAGGTGACACCAGACAATGTGAGTGACACTCAGGTCCCCGGCGGAGAACTTCACCCATCTGGCAGACGAGCACCGGTGCGTGGCGCTGCAACCACGGAAGACCCAGAAGGACTGAAGACGTGCACCAGGTTAACACATACTTGTAGGCATAGGGGTTCAGTGCGGTACCGGATCGGAACCTGGAGAATCTGCCCACTGACTGACGAGATGACCAGTGGCTTCTCGAGAAGGACCACAGGAAGATGGTATTGAGAGACCAAAGCAACATCTAGAAGTTTCCTGCCAAGTGGGAATCCAGGAAGGCAGAGTCCGAAAACAGGTCTGGAGCTGAGTAAGACAGGTATGTTCAGTCGTGGAGAAGCTTTGTTCCTGGGAGACAACCGAGCTCGGTCCACCTGCATAGGCTCCTCTGCAGATGGTACAGTCGGAGACTGGAGCGGCCTTTGGAAAGCAGGAGCCAAGCGAGGTAGACGTCTTGGACGGACTTGGGGTTACTCGTGACGTAACTCCCTAAACCGCACGTCAATTTGAGTGGCCAAGGTGCATAGGCTCCTCTGCAGACGGTACAGTCGGAGACTGGAGCGGCCTTTGGAAAGCAGGAGCCAAGCGAGGTAGACGTCTTGGATGGACTTGGGGTTACTCGTGACGTAACTCCCTAAACCGCACGTCAATTTGAGTGGCCAAGGTGATGAGACCACTCAGGGTAGACGGCAGGTCACGAGCAGCCAATGAGCCCTTGACTTGAGGAGAGAGCCCATTCCGAAAGGTTGTGGACAAGGCTGCATCATTCCAGGAGAGCTCCGAGGCCAGGGTCCGGAACTGGACAGCATACTCTCCCACAGAAGAGTACCCCTGACGAAGATTCAGCAGCAAAGTCTCAGAAGAGGAGGACCGAGCAGGTTCTTCGAACACAAAGTGGAATTCTGCCAGAAATGCCGTATGAGTAGCCGTGACCGGGTTGTCTCTGTCCCAAAGAGGAGTAGCCCAGGCCAGGTCCTTCCCGGAGAGGAGACTGATGATAAATGCCACCTTGGATCACTCTGTGACGTACTGAAATGTGCAGGGAGCACTGAGTAATAAAGGTCCCCATCATATTTGTCGGGCATTGACAGTCGTAGCCAGTTGTCTTTTACACAGAAAGCATGTTCAAACATGTACAATTATTACTGGTAATGTGTGCAGAATACGAGGAGCTTCTTAAAGAAAAAATAACAGGTGTAAGAGAGCTAAAATTCATAATATAATATTAACCATACATTCCTAGGCCGTGTTTACACCATGCATTTTCATTGCGTTTTGAAAGGCACTACAAATGCATTCAGCAAAAACAGATCACAAATCATATCTGTCTTAATGATGGTAAAAAAATGTTCACAAGATGCAACTGAATGGCGTTTCAAAATTCATCCCATCTGGAGTAACTGCTCCCTGATCGCAGAACGGTTCAGACCTAAATGCTTGTGTTCGGCAAGTAGTAATGTGTTTTGCTGTGTTTTTGCAGGCATTTAGATCTAAACATGTCTAAACATGGGTGCAAACTGGTGAGGGCCCTCCCTACATTTTTTTTTACTAAAGTAAATGTTGCTAGAGATATATACTATATATATAGAGAGAGAGAAAGAGAGAGCGGCACCCCCAGTCACATTTATATACACAGCGCCGCCCCCCCTAACACTGATATGCAGCCTGTCCCCAGGAACACATAGATAAATACACAGCCCTCCCCAGTAATACATAGATATATACACAGACCCCCATGACACAGATATACAGCCTCTCCCTCAGTAACACATAGATTTATACACAGCCTCCCCCCTGTAAAACATAAATATATACAGAGCCAACCCATGACACATAGATATATACACAGTATCACATAGCCAATAGGCAAAAAGTAGGAAAGCAGCACTCCGTGTCAAATAGGTGTTTATTTCACCAGTGGAGATTACAACGTTTCAGCTATCTCAATGTAGCCATTTTCAAGTAATAGCATCAGTGTTACAGGGCGGGTTTATATCCCCCGCCTGATGTGACATCATCAGTGAGCATACATAGATAAACAATTCATAATGTGACATTGTAGTCCAATTATGGTGTACAGATAACAATAGTGAATATACATATCATAATGAATCAATGCTCAATAAATGGATAAATAAATATTGCCACTAGGCATTCATCCCATCACGCCGTCCTGTGTTTGTATACAATAAAACAGCGCATGTCCACGGTGGTTGCTTAGCAACCACCGACGCAACTCGTTCAGGCAAAAATGACCGGAATAGCACAATTATAATACCCGATCACGGCTCCGATGCATCAATCCCCCGAAATAATCCATGGCCTTACCTACGGGTGGCGGGGGCAAGACTCCGGTTTGTGTCGCTGTGACATCGCAATCTCGTTGCTGCACCGTTCCCAGCACAGCCAAGACCTCCCAGTCACTTCGCGTCAACACTTTCCCAGGAATCATGCTCTCGCGAGATCCACACACATCGGTCAGTGGCCATCTTGGATATGGGAGAACGGACATCAGGCCAGTACACGGGTAAGTATTAAAGGTAAGAGTGCGGGGCACCCACTGTGGGATGGCAAATGTATCAATATTGATGGTGTACCGCACTACATACCATATAGTATAAACATAATTAGAGCAATTTCTTAAGGCCACAGTTGCGTATAAAAAACCATAAACACAAAAGGAGGACATTGCAAAAAATATATGGAAGAATTTCTTCATCCTAGTTGACGGGTGTAGGCATATTGGCAGACAATTAGCCTATGGGATTGACTGTCCAGTGGCATTACAAACAGTGTGTTCTGTGAACAGAAAGAAAGAAAAAATTATTACTTAGATGAAATCATCAAATAAGATAAAAAACTTCCTAACTCCGACTCTTATGTATCCAGCATATCTGATAGGGGCATCGGTCTAACACTAATTCAAAGTGTTCAAGTTCAGGTCCATATTCAACCCATATGGGTGAAGGGAATTCAACCTATGAATCCATTCGGTTTCACGTCTCAAAAGGACCTTTTGTCTGTCCCCACCTCTTCTAAGTGGAGGTACGTGGTCTATGATAGAAAATTTCAAATCTTGAATCTTATGGCCATATTCAATAAAATGGCGAGGGACTGGTAAATCAAGTTTAGATGTTTTGATCGATTACTGATGGTTGTGTAGTCTCACTCTACACTCAGTCGTTGTCTCCCCAACGTAGATTTTGGGACAGGGGCACATGAGGACATAGACTACATGGTCAGACCTACACGTCAAATGATGTTTAAGATTGTACTTTATACCCGTAGATGGATTGGTGAAATGATCACCTTTAAGCATGTAGCTGCAGTTTTTGCAGCTCATGCATGGATAGGAACCTGGTTTTAATTGAGATGCAAGGTTTGGTCCCTTCTTAATGGTACCAAAGTCACTCTTGACCAAACTATCCCTCAGATTTCTTGGTAGGAGAATAATGGAAGTGTTTTAAACTCTCTAATGTTACTATGGTATCCTGACAGTGCGGGCCAGTGTTTACGCATTGACTTGGCTACAAACTGGCTGTGAGGTCCAAATGTCGTGACTAACGGTATCCTTTCTGATTTACTCCGGTCCCTACTATTTGGGTAGAGTAAAGAGGTTTTGTTGAGATTCTTAACCCTATTCCTATGTCTACTGATCAGTTGCTTGGGGTAACCCCTAGCCAGGAATTTATCAGACATCTCATTGAGTCTTAACTCTACTTGGTCTGGTTAATCAACAATCCGCCTGACTCTGATCATCTGACTAAAGGGAAGGGAATCCACAGTCCTTTTGGGGTGTGCGCTGTCATACCTAAGTAAATTATTACGGTCAGTGCACTTAGTGAACAGATCGGTCAATAATCTTTCTCCTTCAATATATACGCTGGTGTCAAGAAACTGAATGGAGGATGTAGAAAAAGATTTAGTAAATTTAATGTCCAGGTCCATGTTTTTCAAAAAGTCAAAGAAAATTGAGAAAATTGTCCAATGTGTCCGTCCAGATCAGGAAGATATCATCGATATAACGCCACCACCTAAGCACATGAGCAAAGAGTGGTGACGTATATATATCAATGTCTCCTCAAGATCTGCCATAAAAATATTTGCATATGTAGGGGCCATATTGGCCCCCATTGCCGTCCCATGAAGTTGTAAAAAATAGTCATCGCCAAACATAAAGTGGTTGCATGTCAAGATGATGTCAAGTAACTCTGCAATAAAAGTTTGACATTCAGGGGATAAAGGGGTAGTCGTCGATATTTTTTTGACACTTAACAAGCCCCTCTCATGGTTAATGCTGGTATAAAGGCTAGAAATGTCGAATGTAGCCAGTATGGTATCTGGAGGAACTATCACACCTTGTAATTTAATCAGAAAATCTGATGTGTCACGGATATAGGATTTTGCCGATCTGGCAAATTCACAGAGCATTTTATCTACAAATATCGCTACAGGTGATAGTAATGAGTCTGACCCTGACACGATTGGTCTACCAGGGGGATCTATGAGACTCTTATGTATTTTGGGCAGACAGTACAGTACCAGAGTGACTGGTTTAGCAGGGATCAAGTACTTATGCATAGCCTTGTCGATGATATCATTAGCGTACGCATTGTCAACCAGTAACCTTAATCTTTTAGAAATCCAAGGTAAGGGGTTCTCAGATAATCTGTGATAGACCTCTTTATCACCAAGTTGTCGTTGGATCTCAACCAAATACTTATCCCTATCCATGACCACAATTGCACCTCCCTTATCAGCAGGTTTCACAATTATTTTGTCATTCTGGATGAGTTCAGTGAGTGCCACTCTAGCAGCTTCAGGAAGGTTATTTTGTACCTTTAATGAGTCTAGGGAGCCCCAATGTAATTGTAGGACAGAAATGTCCTGTTTGACCAGAGACATAAATGTCTCCATTGCACATGAGTTTACGAATGGCACAAAATCACTCTTGTTAAATAAACCTAGGTCTGTCAATCGTAATTCTGGTACAGGATAACAGGTATCTGACAATACAGGTGGTGTCTGCTGTTGGGCAAACCATATTTTGAGTTTGATTGCCCTGAAAAATCGAGCTAAATCTCCTTCGAGTTTCAGCCAATGAACTTCATTCGTGGGACAAAAAGACAGTCCTCTACTTAGCAATTCAAGTTGCATGTTAGATAAGGGGTAAGATGAGATATTTTTTTTCACAAAAAAGGCCTGTATGGCCTCACAAAAGACCCATTGGTCAAGAAATAGGGAGATAGTGTATTTTCCCCATTAAAAACGTAAATCTTTATTTCAATTATTTAAAATTGTATACCTTGACACCAATAGTGGGTTTAAAAATCTACAGTCAGAGGGGGTTGATAGTTTCTCAGTATCGTTGTAGGCTAAATGGCGGCAATAGATTTCTGTATTGTTTAGTTTTCTATTTGTAGAGGTGGCTTTTCCTAAGTACTGTGGATGGGTCGCTTTAGATCGATGTAGCTCCAGAGAAGTGGAGTGGACTGTGTGATGTTCGTGCTTTTATTATTTCAATACTATGTTTGCAACCACCAGATGTCCCACTCAGGCTCTCACTCTAGTAGTCCATAGTTCGTTGAAATTGCATTGTTGCAACAATGTTGCTAAACACTGATGTTCTTTATTAGTGATCAAATAGATACAGTCCCTCTATCATGCCACTGTTTCTCTATAGGAGATCATTTCGCCCCCAATATCCACTCATCCATACAGCCACTCTACATCCATAATTGTCTACTATATAAACATACACTCTGTAATGCTGCCGCTAGTCTTCTAACTTCAATTCCACCCTCTATGCTGCTAAATAAAACCTAACTAGACACTACAGCCCCCCCGACATGTTTCGCCACCTCCGTGGCGTCCTCAGGGGTGCCGGGGCTAAGTGTGCGTTCTCACAGTCTCACAGGACTGCTCCGGACCGGATAAGGAAAAGGGAAGGCGGAGAAAGACCAAACCAGCCGGAGCCTCAGGATCAGACGCTAATTGGACCGGGAACCACCTTACCCCCGATCGTAAACCAATCAGGGGACAGGAGGGAGGTACTGTTTGGCTAAGCCATGGACTTACCCCTACCTGATTGGTGGTAGAGACCGGCGTCACTCCTCGGACATTGGATGACAGGACCAGGCCCCCAGTGATTACGTCACAGAGTAATCTATAAATGACAAAAACGATCTGGCGTGCCGCACTATAGCCCCGATCCCCCTGAGGACGCCACGGCATGTGGCGAAACATGTCGGGGGGGCTATTAGGTCGTTTTTAATTCAGAGGCAGTGGATAGCTAGATACCCAGGGTGCCAGAGCAATATATTACTACATATCAGAAATAAAATTATTTAGTCGCAGTAGGGATAACCTAGACTAGTCTATAGAGGTCACTGGCAAGATCCGCAAAATACCGTGGAGCCCCAGTACGAATATAACGTGGGGCACTGCCACTCTGAGGGAAATAAAATACAAAAGTGGGTACAAACAACCCAATGTGAAACAGACCCAAGAAAGGGATACTGATCCCTACTGAGGTCGTAGCCTTGATACCTCTTTACTCGAGGACTGTTTACACTGTCAGTCCCATCTCCTGCTAGTCACAGTTGTCAAATGCCGCTTGACAAACCTTGCTCACCCAATTAAAGTGTAAACTCTAGCACCTGCACTCTGTAAACTTTTAAACACATTCTGGACGGAGTATATCCATCTTTTAGAATATATTAATAAAAGTTATATTTTAAGTGACAAATGGGTTTATATGTCCCTTTAGGGCAATTTTCTTTGCTATGTTGAACTCAAACCCAGTCGCAATGTGGTCCAAGTGAAAAAAAACTCCTTTGGCGACTATACAAGTACACACAATCAAACACAAAAAATGATGACTTTTACAGTTAAAGGGGTTGTCCGAGTTTAAAAAAATATATATATATGTGGCCGGGAGCGGGCTGCCTAAAATAATAAAGCTGTACTTACCTTCCGGTGCCCTCCGGTATCCAGCGCTGCTGTCGCTGTGGTCCGGACGCCATGTAAACAAACATGGCCGCTGGAGTAGTGCTGCATTCAGCTTCCGGCCGGCCGTGGCCGGGTACGCCTATCCGTCCCTATACACAGCATTGTGTATGGGGGTCGGAAGGTTGTCGTGTCCGGCGGGAAGCTGAATGCAGCGCTGCTCCGGCGGCCATGTTTGTTTACATGGCGCCCGGACCGGAGCGACAGCAACGCTGGATACGGGAGGGCACCGGAAGGTAAGTACAGCTTTATTGTTTTAGGCAGCCCGCTCCCGGCCACATATATTTTTTTTTCAAAACTCGGAAAAACCCCTTTAAGGTGAGTTTTTAATTTGTTTGGATCAATTGGTGAAAATGCTGGTGTACTCTGTGGCTTTAATCGGGGATCTATGTACATCTTGGTTTTCGACATTTCACATTTCCTTTGTACTTTAAGCAGAATTACCACATTACTGAAACAAATTCGGTGCTAACAAATTCCCCGAAGATATAGCAATTCAGCATGTATACAGCATGTATTTCTTTAATAACCTCATTATAATCTGTACTGTATGTAGTGCCAAAAGTAGCTAAAGTAACTTTAAAGTTGTTAGATGTATCCCTTTTTTATGGGTCAAATTAATTCCTGTCTAGCTTTAGCTGATGTAGATTGTTCAGCTTTTCTTCTGGTGACATATTTATAGCCTCTTTGTTATAATCTTGTGTTGATATTTTTAGATTCCTGTTGATATGTGATGCTATTTGTACAAATTCTCTGAATAAATAATAGTAATAACAACTGTAACCATAAATCTCCAGTTACTTTTAGCACTACGTACATTATACATTAGAGAATTTAATGAAGTTATTGGAGATATTTCAGGACGGTTGTCGTCTTGTAGAGAGAATTGCTGTATCTTTGGGGAATTTGTTAGCACCAAATTTGTGTTGCAGTAAATGAATGACGCAATCCTGGTTAAAGAAAATGTTAATTGTGGACAACCAAGATGTACATTATTTAGATACATTGTTAAAACCACAGAATACACCTGCACTGTCACCAAATGTTCCGATCAAATCGAAACTCACCTTAACTGTAACAGTCATCATTTTCTGTTTTTTTTTTTAATAATTGTATGCACTGCATGTTAGTTGCAATACATTAAACATTAAAAGTTAAAAAACAGAATTAAAGAACATATTAATGGTGCAGTACCTACTGAGTCACCACGATCAGTAACAGGTGGTTTGAAACATTTTAGGGACACATACACAGGAGAAACATCCAATATACTGCCATAATATATATAATATATTGCCATAGAAAATTACAAAAATTACGCACAAGAGAAGCATTTTGGATATTAAATTAAAGAGAACCCGTCAAAATAACCCCCCTAAACTAAATATATTTTCATAAACTTCTATTAGAGAGCATTGCCTCTATCCCTTCATTGTCCCTCTACATGCCTGTAAACCTAAGCAATGAGGTCCTAAAGCTGTATGCAAATGACCTGTGAAATGTCCATTGAGTCATTAGCATATTCATTTACATAATAAAGAATACATGATTTTATAATGATTAATGTATGAATTGACTAGATAAAGGCTGTGATGGGATCCATGTGAGCTGCTCCAACAGGTAGTAGTGACAGGAAAAGTGACACAGACCTGATCACAGGTGTCCTTTAAAAAGAAAAGGTACCCTCTTGGTCTTAATTTTAAAACTAACCTCACGTATTTCTATTGCCCAATTTATTGTGTGTTTATTGGGTTATTTTTGTGGCTCATGCATGTGACGATAGTTGTTGTGTGTTCTATGATGTACCGTATGATCAGTGATTTACTTTTTGCGTTGAGTTATCATATAATATCTCCTTAATATGTCTAAAGTTCACTGTAAATGGAGGTATTTTACAAAGAATAAAACATTGTTTTTTAAAAAGAGAAATAAAAACAATTTTTTTACACAAGACTGTGGTTACAGATACTCTGTGTCATATACCTTATGTACCGTATATACTTGAGTATAAGCCAACCCGAGTATAAGCCGAGGTACCTAATTTTAACACTAAAAACTGGGAGAACCTATTAACTTGAGTATAAGCCAATGGTGGGAAATTCATTGGTCATAGCCTCCAGCCAGTAGAAAGATGACCAGCCCATATCCCCCAGTAAATAGCCAGCAGCCCCCCAGTATATAGCCTGCAAGACACTGCCCCCAGTATATAGCCTGCCAGCCCCTGCCCCCCTAGTATATAACCTGCCAGCCCCTGCCCCCAGTATATAGTCTGCCAGCCCCTGCAGTATATAGCCAGCCAGCCCCCCCCCCCAGTATATAGCCTGCCAGCTTCTGCCCTCCTATATAGCCTGCAAGCCCCTACAGTTTATAGACAGCCATTGCCCCCAGTATATAGCTTTCTAGTCCCTGCCTCCCCAGTACCATCTCATCCATATCTCCAATATCTAGATGATCCATTAGAAGTGCAAACTTAAATAAGACAGTCTTAAAATATGTCAGTTTGGATGCAGGATGACAAATCTGGGCATTTTGTCTAGTCTCAGCTTGTGCCACTTAGAAAATATAGTTGCATACTGTATTATTAAGGCACACCCATCCACATATTAAGCCCTGCCTTCTTGCCAATTTAGTTGAAATAAATAAAAGAGGTACAAGGCATATCTGACATTTTTTTCATTTACATTCAGCTTAACAAATCTCTCCTATTGTTTCCTGGACTTTAAGCTATGCTATGGAAACCATGGCAACAGAACATTTATACAACAAAATTGCAAATCCAACATAATGCAAATGGAAATGGAAAACTGTTCTTTCATAGATTGCCAGTTTCCTGTTATCACAAGTTCTAGAGTAAAATTTCCACATTTGGAGACATGCTAAACTAAAAACACATATCATCCTCTTCACACAGGAAAACCTCAGTAGTAGCTGAAATCATGTAAGTATTGTTTCAATTTTAGACCTGTATATTAACAAAAAGTTGCTGCAGGTAGAATAGTATATCTTATGGTCAGGTTAAAGGACAGTTCCCATCATTGTGTCATTTTTTTTTGTGGGACAAGCTGGCGTTTTCATTGATATCATTATGGTGACCTTTTCATAACTTTTTATGTTATGTGATATGTGATACAAATATGGCAAAAAGAGGCAATTTGGACATTTGGGCGCCATTTTCCATTACAAGGTTCACTGTAGTTTTTGTTTTTGATAGATCAGATATTTAGGGACATGGGGATAACTAACATGGTTATGCTTTTACTTGTTTAATTTTATATGAAAAGAGAAGAAGAGCAAAGAAGTAAGGGTAAGAGGGGGGAAGGCAGTTCCCAGATTATCACACGATATATTAGCACACGATGAGCTCGCTTCACCTGAACACGAAGTGAGGGGGAGGCTGGCAGCTTCCCGCCTCACTGGCCTGCTGTGTCCTGTGAGACGGGAAGCGCAGATCAGGGAGATACAGACTCCCATGCTCTGTGGCCCACAGGCCAGATGCAGCTATCAAAAGATCCACATCTGGCTCATGAGCCATAGGTTCCCGACCCCTGCTCATTGGTACCTCTATTAAAGGCAGGGACAAAAAGTTCAGTGTGCAGTGAAAAGGACTTCAATTTCACATTGAAATGTGCTTTTCTGCTTCAGCGAAACTGATTATAATATGAAACACTCTTAATAACAAACTAATGTGTTTATGGACTCATTCACTTCACTTTTCACCAGACATGGACTAATGGGTTTGGTTAGAAGTTCAGGTGGCAGTAAAACGCGGCACTCACAATGAGTTTAGAAATTGAATGCAAGCGCCCGGCAGTGGGTTTGGACCTATCACATTTGCGTTTCTAGTGGAATGCAAATCTCCCGCTGTATTGCATGTAAACAATGCAAAACACCTCGTTACCAATCGCACTGGAAACGCAGATGGCACCGGCCATATCATATATATACTGAGATATAAGCAGGGCATCCTGTTAGTGCTCCGCCTGTCACTTAGTCAGGCACTTTTCTGTGTGCAGGATTATTTGGCTCAGCCCACTAAAAAGAGCCATTTATTGAATGGTTCCCTATTAAATGTATTCTCCATGTCACTTTTTACCGTGATAAAAATGGGATATATTTAGGGCAGTTTACTACTCAAGCAGTCTCTTGTATTTCACCTAAGTCATACATCAGTTCTGTCACTGCTGTATGTATTGTCAAGAAAGAGTGTGTGTATTGGAGTGTGTTTTAGCTTCTCTTTCACTTTTCATGCCTTTTCATGAGCTGTAGTCTGTAAGTAGTAAAGGGGAACAAGGGGGTTGCATGCAGAGGATTAAGGGGTATGAAAGATGGAGTTTTTCACCTCTTTTCATTTTATTACCACCTTAGGAATAGAGCTGTCGAACATGGTCCTTTTGTAGGGCTGGAGCTAAGTGTCAGCCACTAACAAAAGTTTACCTGAGAGAATGGACAAACAGAAAATATACCATCAATAAGCACAGCCTGGTATTATCAGGGTGGGAAGGTCTCTGGCTACTGTTCCTTTCCACCTTAAAAATACAATACTCATACCTAGCAGTTAGAGATCCTGTCCTGAACATGGTCAGCTTAGCCATTAGCTCAGTATTGCCGGATCTGTGGCTATAATACATGTGTACTAGAGCCATAATTTTGGTCGGGCCCTAAAAGAATTTTCCCAACAGTAAATCCTATACATGGTTTTAAAAAAGACACATGGTCACCCACCCCTGCTGTTCCCTTCCATCTGCATTGTACCTGTGTATTTCATAAACAGTTTTATTGAAAAATATGCATGAAACATGACAGCACATATTTTGCATGCAATCGAGGGAGAATTATACGGGACTTAGTAAAGTAATATTTCTATACATGCATCAAGTTTAATCATTAGAAAAAAGACAATCAGGAACTCTAACATGAGTCCCAATAGACAATAACACAGTAACCAAAACTATTGGGTTTATTTCCATCTGTGATTCCAGTGATGTATTAGCAATAAAGGAATATTTTATCTACTCATTGTTGGAATGCATTATCTGTTCATGCTAGATACCAAGTCATCTGGCGTGTATGAAGTGTGTGGGGAATCACACCAGTTTCGCCATACCTTATAAAATTTCGCTGCACAACCACGCTTTTTGTATATCACCTTCTCACTATCACTATCTGATTCACTAGTTGTACCCATTGGGTAGAGTCTCCCATGGGGGTAGAGTCTCCCATGCATTTTAGGGCGATAGCTTTCCTGGCTAAGAATAGTGTTTCGCGCAGAAAGATTTTTTCGTGGTGTGTCCAGGCTTCCTCATCAACAATACCGAATAGGCAAGTCAAATAACTTGGGATAACAAGTTAACCACTGAGTTCCACAAGGTCTCTATACATGGGCATTCCCAGTACATTGGCCAGAAGTCTGCTGGGAGATGCGAGCATGTTAGTCGGCCCATTTTAAACAACCGTAGTGGGGTTAAATAGCTTTGATGTATAATATACAGTTGCGTGAGTTTGTTATTGATGGCAGGTGAGACATATAAGTGAGACTCTAAGACCTCCTGGACCAACTAGTCATCAAGTTCCGGGAATAACCTCTTCCATTTGGAGACAATCGGGAGAGGTACTCTGTTAACCTTACTGTCTATAAGGTAGGAATATATAGTGGAAATAATACCTCCTGGACCCTGTGATCTAATGACTCCAATGAGGGGGTATGAGGAAATGGCAAGACAGGGATTTGTGATTGTATCGCATGTCTCAATTGGAAATATCTGTAGAAATGTGACATGGAGTTGATATTGATCCTTCATTTGGTCGAAAGATAGGAAAACATTGTCTTTATGAACCACACCCAGGGTGCATATACCTTTAGATCTACACCATTCTCCCTCTTGGAGTTGTAATAAATGAGGTAGACTATCATTGTGCCAAAGAGGAGTTTCAGAGGGGATATTAGTGTGAGGGCATATTAGGGAGGCTTCCTTCCATACAAATTTAGCCACTCTATGTATGGGTAGCAATTTTTTCTCCAGGGTGCTCCTGTTAAAAGGGACCAGAGACTCACCCGCCTTAAGTAATCTGCAAGCCTTTTCTCAGGGTACAAGAGTGGTATGTGTGATAGCCATGAACTTAGAAACTTAAGCTGACCTGCTAGGTAATATAAGAAGAGATCAGGTAAGGCCACCCCAGCTTGATCTCTAGGTATTTGCAATTTTGACAGTTGGAAGAGAGAGGAGAGAGAGCGGGGGCGCTCGATGTGTAGAATTTCTCAATAATTAGCAGGTAGGTGCATATGCTAAATGCGCACTCACCTTTTTATGTTGCGCTAATGGCACAACTCATATATCACATATTGGATGAAGAATGGAACTGCATGCAGCCTTCTGGGAGTCACTTCGGTCTAGGTGCCGATAGAAACAATGGTGCAGATTGGTCTCTATTGCTAGAGGCCCTTTAGACTCCTATTTGGTCTTGGAAAAAAACGGCGCACTTCGTTCCAGAACGAGGAGGTTTTATTTATCAGGTATAAAAAACATAAAATATATTTAAAAAGCAAGACGCGTTTCGGATCCGGATTGGATCCTTCTTCAGTTGCATTGAATGTGATCGTTTAGGTTGTTCTATATATATATAACTTTTTGGCGCGTTCCCGGTAACGAGACCGGGAAGCGTCATACAGGGTGATAAATAGATAACAGATCTGATCGATTACGCAAACTGACTAATAGTAAAGACGATTAAAAGAGACAATACACGATGGTTGATACAAAATATATACATAATTTTAAAAACTCAATAGAGCTAAATACCTTATCTTTTATTATGGAGTTAACATTTCTGGCGTGGACGTTATCAACAGTGTGTCGGTGTATCTCGTTTCTGATCCGATGGCCGATGCAGAAAAACTACTAAAATGGATGCCGCGTTCTCGCAGAACTACATCTACGGAAGCCTAAAAAGGCCAAAATGCTGATGTGTGCTGCGGAGCACTGGGTTTAATATTCGCTCCGATACCTATCGGCGATATATGGATTTTGTTTGGTTCTTGTGGATTGAAGATGCTGATTATATAGGTAAGTATAGACTTTACTATGGTGGGTATATGAAATTAGTATATGTTATTAGAATTTATATTAGGATCGTTTCGGTGACCTCATTTAAGCCTAGCGGCTTAAGTGTCTTAAGTTTGAACATCCAAAAAATTTCCTTGCGTTTAAGGACTTCGAATCTATTAGAAGTTTCTTTATTAACGTGGTCAATTGGAGTAATGTTATATTTAATGTCATTTTTATGTTTAATTTCCATGTCTAGATAAACTGTGTTTATTGTTTTTGTGATGGATGTTGAACCTGTGTTGATTAAGGCGGCAGTGAAGGGGTTGCGTGGTTCTTCCAACATACTGTAATCCACACTGGCACTCGATTAGGTAAATTATGTAATGCCAGTGCCAGTGTGGATTACAGTATGTTGTCGCCTTAATCAACACAGGTTCAACATCCAACACAAAAACAATAAACACAGTTTATCTAGACATATGGAAATTAAACATAAAAATGACATTAAATATAACATTACTCCAATTGACCACGTTAATAAAGCAACTTCTAATAGATTCGAAGTCCTTAAACGCAAGGAAATTTTTTGGATGTTCAAACTTAAGACACTTAAGCCGCTAGGCTTAAATGAGGTCACCGAAACGATCTTAATATAAATTCTAATAACATATACTAATTCCATATACCCACCATAGTAAAGTCTATACTTACCTATATAATCAGCATCTTCAATCCACAGGAACCAAACAAAATCCATATATCGCCGATAGGTATCGGAGCGAATATTAAACCCAGCGCTCCGCAGCACACATCAGCATTTTGGCCTTTTTAGGCTTCCGTAGATGTAGTTCTGCGAGAACGCGGCATCCATTTTAGTAGTTTTTCTGCATCGGCCATCGGATCAGAAACGAGATACACCGACACACTGTTGATAACGTCCACGCCAGAAATGTTAACTCCATAATAAAAGATAAGGTATTTAGCTCTATTGAGTTTTTAAAATTATGTATATATTTTGTATCAACTATCGTGTATTGTCTCTTTTAACCCCTTAAGGACGCAGCCTGTTTGCAGGTTAAGGCTCGCTACTTTTTTTTAAAATTTGGCCAGTGTCTCTTCCTGTGGTAATAACTTTTCAACGCTTTAAGATATCTCTGTGATTTTGAGATTGTTTTCTCGTGAGACATTGTAGTTTATGTTAGTAGTGTCATTTCGGTGATCCGTTCCTTTTTTGGGGGGTAAAAATTCAAAAATTTAGGAAAAATTTGAAAAAAATGACTATTTTCAAAGTTTCAAATGTTATACTTTTTAGACAAAAAGTGATACCACAAATTTTGTGGATGTCAGCTGCTGTTTCCCCGCACAGTGATGTCCAGAACAGAGTTAGCGCTACTGGGAATTTGGAAGGCCAATTTGGCTGCAAATATTTTGTGGTGCCACAGTGTAATTGAAGAGCCCCTGAAGTAAAAGTACAATAGAAAACCCCCCAAAATGTCACCATTTCGGAAACTAGACCCCTCAAAGAATTTATCGGTGGTTGTGGTGAGCATTTTAACCCCCAACACGCTGGTCAAAATTGAATGCAAAGTCAATGGTGCAGAGTAAAAATTGTGTTTTTATCTCAAAAATGTAATTTTAGTGCCACATATACTGTGCCCAACCCATGCCACTTTAGACAAACACCCCAAAAATCATTCTGCGTGTTGTTCCGAGTACAGCAATACCACACATGTGCCAATAATTTACAGACTGGGCACACAGAAGGGATGAGAACGGAAGGAGTGAAATTTTGATTTTCCAGCTCCGTTTTCACACGTTTGGATTTGGAGTGCCATGTCATGTTGGCAGGACCCGTGAGGTGCCAGTGCAATAGAAACCCCCAATAAATGATACCATTACGGAAACTAGACCCCTCAAAGAATTTATCGGTGGGTGTTGTGAGCATTTTAACCCCCAACACGCTGGTCAAAATTGAATGCAAAGTAAATGGTGCAGAGTAAAAATTGCGTTTTTATCTCAAAAATGTCATTTTAGTGCCTCATATACTGTGCCCAACCCATGCCACTTTAGACAAACACCCCAAAAATCATTCTGCGTGTTGTTCCGAGTACAGCAATACCACACATGTGCCAATAATTTACAGACTGGGCACACAGAAGGGATGAGAACGGAAGGAGTGAAATTTTGATTTTCCAGCTCCGTTTTCACACGTTTGGATTTGGAGTGCCATGTCATGTTGGCAGGGCCCGTGAGGTGCCAGTGCAATAGAAATCCCCAATAAATGATACCATTACGGAAACTAGACCCCTCAAAGAATTTATCGGTGGTTGTGGTGAGCATTTTAACCCCCAACACGCTGGTCAAAATTGAATGCAAAGTAAATGGTGCAGAGTAAAAATTGCGTTTTTATCTCAAAAATGTCATTTTAGTGCCTCATATACTGTGCCCAACCCATGCCACTTTAGACAAACACCCCAAAAATCATTCTGCATGTTGTTCCGAGTACAGCAATACCACACATGTGCCAATAATTTACAGACTGGGCACACAGAAGGGATGAGAACGGAAGGAGTGAAATTTTGATTTTCCAGCTCCGTTTTCACACGTTTGGATTAGGAGTGCCATGTCATGTTGGCAGGGCCCGTGAGGTGCCAGTGCAATAGAAACCCCCAATAAATGATACCATTACGGAAACTAGACCCCTCAAAGAATTTATCAGTGGTTGTGGTGAGCATTTTAACCCCCGACACGCTGGTCAAAATTGAATGCAAAGTCAATGGTGCAGAGTAAAAATTGTGTTTTTATCTCAAAAATGTCATTTTAGTGCCTCATATACTGTGCCCAACCCATGCCACTTTAGACAAACACCCCAAAAATCATTCTGCGGGGTGTCCCGAGTACAGCAATACCACACATGTGCCAATAATTTACAGACTGGGCACACAGAAGGGATGAGAACGGAAGGAGTGAAATTTTGATTTTCCAGCTCCGTTTTCACATGTTTGGATTTGGAGTGCCATGTCATGTTGGCAGGGCCCGTGAGGTGCCAGTGCAATAGAAACCCCCAATAAATGATACCATTACGGAAACTAGACCCCTCAAAGAATTTATCGGTGGTTGTGGTGAGCATTTTAACCCCCGACACGCTGGTCAAAATTGAATGCAAAGTAAATGGTGCAGAGTAAAAATTGCGTTTTTATCTAAAAAATGTCATTTTAGTGTCTCATATACTGTGCCCAACCCATGCTACTTTAGACAAACACCCCAAAAATCATTCTGCGGGTTGTCCCGAGTACAGCAATACCACACATGTGCCAATAATTTACAGGCTGGGCACACGGCAGGGGTCAGGAAGAAAGAAGCACAATTTAGGTTTTCAAGCTTTGTTTTCACTCGATTGGTAATGGGGGGTACCCCCAAGGTACCAGTACAATAGAAACCCCCAAGTAGTGAACCCATTTTGGAAAGGGCACCCCTCAAAGAATGTATGTAGGCTTGTATGAGCATTTTAACCCCCAACACGCTGGCCAAAATTGAATGCAAAGTAAAGGGTGCAGAGTAAAAATTGTGTTTTTATCTCAAAAATGTTATTTTAGTGCCTCGTGTACTGTGCCCAACCCATGCCACTTTAGACAAACACCCCAAAAATCATTCTGCGGGTTTTCCCGAGTACGGCAATACCACACATGTGCCAATAATTTACAGGCTGGGCACACGGCAAGGGTCAGGAAGAAAGAAGCACAATTTAGGTTTTCAAGCTTCGTTTTCACTAGATTGGTAATGGGGGGGGGGTACCCCCGAGGTACCAGTACAATAGAAACCCCCAAGTAGTGAACCCATTTTGGAAAGGGCACCCCTCAAAGAATGTATGTAGGCTTGTATGAGCATTTTAACCCCAAAACGCTGGCCAAAATTGAATGCAAAGTAAAGGGTGCAGAGTAAAAATTGTGTTTTTATCTCAAAAATGTTATTTTAGTGCCTCATGTACTGTGCCCAACCCATGCCACTTTAGACAAACACCCCAAAAATCATTCTGCGGGTTGTCCCGAGTACGGCAATACCACACATGTGCCAATAATTTACAGGCTGGGCACACGGCAGGAGTCAGGAAGAAAGAAGCACAATTTAGGTTTTCAAGCTTCGTTTTCGCTAGATTGGTAATGGGGGGTACCCCCGAGGTACCAGTACAATAGAAGCCCCCGAGTAGTGAACCCATTTTGGAAAGGTCAACCCTCAAAGAATGTATGTAGGCTTGTCTGAGCATTTTAACCCCTAAGGTGCTGGCTTAAATGTAATACAAAGTGAGTAGTGCAAAGAAACAATTGCATTGCAATTTATCAAATATGCCATTGAAGTGACAAAAGTATTTTGCCCAACTCATGCCACTGGGGAAAAACACATCAAAAATCATTCTGCGGGTTACCCCGGTTAGGGCAATACCCCATGGGAGGCAATAATCTTTAGGATGGAGACACGGCAGGGCTCAAAAGGGAATAACTTGTTGGAGCACAGACATTGTACATTTTTTTTTTTTTTTTGGCATCATGAAAGATTTGTAGATGCCAATAGGGGCTAGTACAGTAGAAACCCCTAAGAACTGACCTTATTTTGGAAACTACACCCCTCCATGAATTAATCTAGGGGTATAGTTAGCATTTTAACCCCACAGGTGGACCCCTGAAAAAGTGCATAATGGATAGTGCATAGTAAAAAATATCCATTATGTAATTTTGTGCCCAGCTGCTGCCATGGGAGACAAACACCCTAAAAATCATGAGGCATGTTTTCCCAGGTAAAGCATACAGGGCAGTAATCTACAGGCTGGGCACATGGCAGGGCTTAGAAGGGAAGGTGCGGCATGCGGCATGATGTATAAGCTGTGCGTCAGGGTAACAACAGGGTACTCTAAAAATCCAGGGATGTATGATAAATTCGGAAGCAATCTTTCATACATAACCCTGGTTTTTCTGGGCATGTCTCACAGTGATGAATGGTGTCCTTCCGAATGCCATTTTTGGAGCACACCCTGCACCTCTTTTGTGTCCTTCCCTTGCTGGCTGTTTGGGGAACTACTCCTGGAAAGTGCTGCCCTGGTACAATACGTGATGGGGCCTCACTTCCAAATGTGCTAGCACTCCCCCCTTCCTGGTCTCCAAAAAGAAAGTACTTTATTACCATCTCTTGAAATTCCAGGAAAGTTCCCCTCTGGCCAGCATATCGATGCAGCACATAAGCATTAAACAATGCCATCTGCATGATGTGCACGGCCAGCTTCTTGTACCACACCCTTCCGCATGGCATTGTACGGCTGAAGCACCTGGTCAGACAAGTCCACCCTCCCATGTATTTGTTATAATCTAAAATACAGTCTGGCTTGGGGGTTTCTGTACTGGCACCTCGTACTGGGACAGGGGTGGTGGTGTGCTCATGTATTGTGGTTAATACAAGGACCTCTCTCTTGTCCTTGTACTTAACACACAATACAGAGTCGCTGCATAGTGCCCTGCTTTCGTGCCTTTTAAGTTTTTGCCCAAGCAGCGACTTAGGGAGACCTCTCTGATTTCTGCGTACAGTGCCGCATGCTGCAGTATTTCTGGAAGAGAGGCACTTGAACAGGGTGGTGCTGGTATAGAAATTGTCCAGGTAGAGGTGGTAGCCCTGGTCCAGCAGTGGGTGCACTAAATCCCACACTATCTTCCCTGTAACACCCAGGAAGGGGGGGGCATTCTGGGGGCACTATAGTGGAGTCCTTCCCTTCATATATCCTGAACTTGTATGTGTACCCTGATGAACTTTCGCACAGCTTATACATCTTCACACCATACCTTGCCCTCTTATTGGGCAGGTACTGGCGGAAGTGAAGTCTCCCTTTGAATTGTACCAGGGACTCGTCTATGCTCACATGTTTGGCGGGGGTATATGCCTGGGCAAACTTGGCACTAAAATGATCTAATATGGGCCTGACCTTAAATAACCCATCATAACTGGGGTCACCTCTGGGTGGGCACTGTGTGTTGTCAGTGTAGTGCAAAAACTTATGGATGGCTTCAAAGCGCATCCTGCTCATTGCCATGCGGAACATCGGGGTGTGGTACAGTATGTCTGTGCTCCAGTAGTCCCTGATTGAAGGCTTCTTTACTATCCTCATAAGGAGTATTATGCCCCAATACTTGTGCATCTCTGCTGCAGTGACAGGGGTCCACCTGTAGGGTTGTGCATAAAAGGACGTGGGGTTTTGGGCAATATGTTGTGCAGCGTAGAGATTTGTCTGAAATATAATAATATTCAGCAGCGCCTCATCAAAAAAAAACTTTAAAAAGTTCACTGCTCTGAGCCCTGTCGTGTCAAAGTTAATTCCAGGATGGCCCAAAAAGTCAGGGACCTGAGGGGTATAATTATCTGGGGCTACCCATGTGGGGTCAGTGGAAGCCCCAGACGCTTCTCCTGCAGAAGTCCCAGAAACTTCTCCTGCAGAAGTCCCAGGCACTTCTCCTGCAGAAGTCCCAGGCACTTCTCCTGCAGAAGTCCCAGGCACTTCTCCTGCAGAAGTCCCTGGAACCCTACGGCCCCTTCTTGGGGGTCCTTCCAGGTCACTGGAAGATGAGCAGGAGGATGATGATAGGTAAAAGGGACCATCATCCCCACTAGCTGACTCGGTGTCAGAGGCAAGCATGTTATATGCCTCCAACACGGTGTACGTCTTCTGAGACATTGCACACAAAAAAAATAGAGAACTAGAAAATTAGATAATGTGCACCAAACTACACGGATAAACCGTCTAGCAGGCACACACAAAAAAAAAAATATATAATGCACCCCAAACTACACGGACAAGCCGCACAGATGGCACACACAAAAAATAATGTGAACTAAATTACACGGAAAAGCCGCACAGATAGCACACAAAAAAAAAAAATAATGCGCACCAAACTACACGGACAAGCCGCACAGATGGCACACACAAAAAATAATGTGCACTAAACTACACGGACAAGCCGCACAGATAGCACGCAAAAAAAAATAATGCGCACTAAACTACACGGACAAGCGGCACAGATGGCACACACAAAAAATAATGTGCACTAAACTACACGGACAAGCCGCACAGATAGCACACAAAAAAAAAAAAGATAATGCGCACCAAACTACACAGATAGCACACAAAAAAAAAAAAGATAATGCGCACCAAACTACACGGACAAGCCGCACAGATGGCACACACAAAAAATAATGCGCACTAAACTACACGGACAAGCCGCACAGATAGCACACAAAAAAATAATGCGCACTAAACTACACGGACAAGCCGCACAGATAGAACACAAAAAAAAAGATAATGCACACCAAACCACACGGACCAGCCGCACAGATGGCACACACAAAAAATAGCTAAGTACGGGTACACCTACGGCGCTCTGGAAAAAAATATTACCAGGCACCGAAAAAAAACCTATGTGCACCGTGCAAAAAGGCGCTACAAATGCACCTAGCTTGCCCTAAGACAAACTAACTACCGCTAAGACTGCTAAAGATTCTGTGCAGCGCTATTCACACGGCGCACTGAAAAGTGCGTCCAGTGCAGAACAATGCTAACACAGCGCACTGAAAAGTGCGTTTGGGTTCAGAAGGGACAGACAGGGAAAAACGGAAGACACGTGGGATCACACAAGGCGATCACACAGGGAACACACAGGACACAGGAAAAAACAGATAGGGATGGGTATTTGTAGGGAACAATAAGGATCAGATAAGGATCAGAACACTATTTATAGTGTAAAAGTGTATTTTGGTGCACACAGTAACGCTCTTTCCTCTCTCCAGCGATACCAAACCAAAATGGTGCCGCTGGAGGAAGAGGAAAGGGCTAAAACCACGTTTTTTAGCCTAAAATCGCTGTAATTGGCCAGTCAGGTTTGACTGGCCAATCACGGCGATCGGCGGGCGGGACCGATTTGATTGGTCGGGTGACGGAGACAGGAACTCCTCCTGCCTCTGTGACCCAAATCTCGTCCCGATGTCACCATGTCTCGCGACGTGGTGACAATTCTAAAATAGTATGCGCTCGCGCCGTAGCTGTACTGCGCTGAGCGCTAATCGTCGGAAGCTGCGCAGTACAGCTACGGCGCGGAGCGCTAAGGGGTTAATCGTCTTTACTATTAGTCAGTTTGCGTAATCAATCAGATCTGTTATCTATTTATCACCCTGTATGACGCTTCCCGGTCTCGTTACCGGGAACACGCCAAAAAGTTATATATATATAGAACACCCTAAACGAACACATTCAATGCAACTGAAGAAGGATCCAATCCGGATCCGAAACGCGTCTTGCTTTTTAAATATATTTTATGTTTTTTATACCTGATAAATAAAACCTCCTCATTCTGGAACGAAGTGCGTCGTTTTTTTCCAAGACCAAATAGGAGTCTAAAGGGCCTCTAGCAATAGAGACCAATCTGCACCACAATTTTGACAGTTGTAATTTTGATGTGGAGGAACCCCAAATAAAGGTGATTATCATAGAATCCAGGGATTTAAAGAAATGTTTAGGAATTGGGTAGAAGATGTGTTGGGGAACATATAAGCATTGTCACGGGTGGTCCCGCGACCCATATCGCGGGTTGCGGGCTCACCCGTGCCCCCCGAGCCTCGCAGGCGCGGTGCCGGCGCGACTCACTTCTCCCCGCTCCGGAATCGGTGTCAGGTTCCGGCCGCGCGCGTCCCCGTCTCCCAGGGCGCGCGCGCGGTATCTTCAGGAAATTTAAAGGGCCAGTGCACCGCTAATTGGTGCACTGGCTGATCACTTCCCCTTTAAAACTCTGCACCTGCCTCACACTCTTGCCGGATCTTTGTGCCTCACAGCCTTAGAGAAAGCTCTGTTACGATTTGCCTGCGTTCCAGTGTCTTCTGCGTTCCTGTGTTTTCCGCGTGCCTGTCTCCTTCCATGTTCCTGTGTTACCTGACTACCTTCGTGTTCCCGTGTACCAGTGTTCCTCCGTATTGCTGTCGTGAATTCTGTGTTCCCGTACCCTTCTGCTTGGACCTCCTGTTGCTGACCCCGGTTTGGACCCTGACGTTGCATCTCTGCCGCCTGCCCTGACCCTGTGCCTGGACTGTCACCTCGAGCTTGACTGCGGTTTCTGTACCTCAACCTTGGCCGCCACTGCAGACAAGTCACGCCTGAGGAACGACCTGGTGGTACCACGCCGCAGCTTGTCTAACCCGCTTTGCGGCGGGCTCTGGTGAAAACCGGGTACCACTTAGACTCCGGTCCCAGGTAGTGGCTTGAGCCATCGTCTGCAGTGGTCCAGCGGATCCACATCCCGCAAGCCTGACAGTAAGATCCGGCCATGGATCCCGCCGAGGTTTCGCCTCCCAGCAAGCCAGACCTTGCCACTATTGTAATCCACCAATCCCGGCAGATTGCTGCACAGCGTGATCAATTGGAGCAAGTCACCGCCATGCTGCAACAACTGCTAGCTAACCAGCAACAGGTTCCTGAGGCTGCTATTGCGACTCCTTCTGCACCGACTGCTCTACCTGCTGTTGAACCCAGAATGCGGCTGTCCATGCCCACCAAGTATGATGGCGATTCCAAGATGTGCAGGAGCTTTATAACTCAGTGCTCTCTGCACATAGAACTTATGCCAAGCCAATTTATCACGGAGCGTGCCAAGGTGGCGTTTATAATCAGCATTCTCTCTGGGAAAGCCCTGGCCTGGGCTACTCCCCTTTGGGACCGGAACGACCCAGTCACGGCTTCCCTTGCGGCCTTTCTGTTTGAATTCCGGGCTGTATTCGAGGAAGCGGCTCGGGCCTCCTCCGCTGAGTCTGCCTTGCTGAATTTACGTCAGGGGACTTCCTCCGTCGGAGAGTACGCCGTTCAGTTCCGCACCTTGGCGTCAGAACTCTCCTGGAACGAAGCGGCTTTGTCGGCAGCTTTTAAGAAGGGTCTATCTTCTCAGGTTAAGGACGCACTGGCCACTCGTGATCTGCCATCCTCTTTGAGTGACCTCATCTCTCTGGCCACCCGAATTGATGTGCGGTTCAGAGAGCGTGCTGAAGAGCCACGTTTTGAACAACTTCCACTCCGTCCACGACGCTCCCCTCGCCTAGCTCCTACCTTCCAAAGACCATTCCAGCCTCCGGTCACACTACCTGCAGAGGAGTCTATGGAAGTGGACAGAGCCAAATTGTCACCGCAGGAGCGTACCGGAAGACGCCAAGGAAACCTCTGCCTCTACTGCGCTAGTCCTGAGCATTTCCTTGGGTCTTGTCCCATTCGACCCCAACGTCCGGGAAATGCCAGCACCTAGGGTTCTTGGGAGAAGCGTCCCTAGGTGTGAGCAGTGCTTCTCCACGCTTGTTGATTCCGGTGCTTCTCAGTGTTGGTACCGGCAACCAGACCCAAGTTTCTGCCTTCCTGGACTCCGGCTCCGCGGGGAACTTCATTGATGCCGCACTGGTTTCCCGGTATCACTTTCCAGTGGTCCTACTTGACAAGCCACTGGTTATTTCCTCAGTTAGCGGACAAGTCCTCTCTGATCCGGTGCGATATCGCACTAAGCCTTTAACTATGCAAGTCGGTGCTCTACACAAGGAGAAGTTGTCCTTCCTGGTGCTACCTCGCTCTACTTCGTCTCTCCTGCTAGGTCTTCCATGGTTGCAGAGCCACGCACCAGTTCTTGATTGGAGGACGGGAGAAGTTCTTCGTTGGGGCCCGGATTGTCGGTCTCGTTGCTTAGAAGTTCCTCACCCTGTACCTGACTTGCCAACTACCTTGGGCGACAAGTCTCTGAAGAACCTTCCTGCGTGCTACCGAGACTATGCCGATGTTTTTTCTGAGAAGCAAGCGGAGGTTCTGCCTCCACACCGTGCCTATGACTGCCCCATCGACTTGCTACCGGGTACGTCTCCTCCTCGAGGACGAGTGTATCCGTTATCAGTGCCTGAGACCGAAGCCATGTCTGCCTACATAAAGGAAAATTTGGAGAAAGGATTCATCCGGAAGTCTTCTTCCCCCGCTGGAGCTGGTTTCTTCTTTGTATCCAAGAAGGATGGGTCCCTCCGTCCGTGCATTGATTACCGCGGCCTCAATAAAGTCACGATAAAAAAACGCTATCCCTTGCCTCTCATCACCGAACTCTTTGACCGCCTACGGGGTGCCAAGGTTTTCACCAAGCTGGATCTGCGAGGGGCATACAACCTCATTCGTATTCGGGAAGGCGACGAATGGAAGACAGCTTTCAATACCCGTGACGGACATTTTGAGTATTTGGTAATGCCCTTTGGTCTCTGCAATGCTCCAGCGGTATTCCAGGAGTTTGTTAATGATATTTTTAGAGACCTGCTCTACTCCAGTGTTATAGTCTACTTGGACGACATTTTGGTGTATTCTTCAGATCTTTCCTCTCACCAAAACCACGTCCGGCAGGTTCTCAGACGCTTAAGGACTAATCATTTATACGCCAAACTCGAGAAGTGTCAATTCCACCAGAGCAGTCTTCTGTTTTTGGGATACGTCATTTCTGGCCAGGGACTCCAGATGGATCCTTCTAAATTGGCAGCCGTACTTCAGTGGCCTCGCCCCGTGGGACTGCGTGCTGTTCAGAGATTTCTGGGCTTCGCCAATTACTATAGACAGTTTATTCCGCACTTCTCTTCACTTGTGGCTCCTATTGTGGCATTGACTAAGAAGAATGCCAATCCTAGACAATGGTCTCCAGCTGCTCAGGAAACCTTTACTAAGTTAAAATCTGCCTTTGCCTCTGCGCCAATACTTACAAGACCAGATACGGAGAAACCTTTCCAGTTGGAGGTTGATGCTTCATCCGTCGGTGCTGGTGCAGTTCTTACTCAGAAGGGGCCCAAGGGTCGTACCTTCACCTGCGGGTTCTTCTCGAAGACATTCTCTCCTGCCGAGAAGAATTATTCCATTGGAGATCGGGAACTGTTGGCCATAAAGTTGGCTTTGGAGGAGTGGCGCTATCTCCTGGAGGGGGCTCGTCACCCGGTTCACATTTATACCGACCACAAGAACCTCCTGTACCTTCAGACCGCTCAGCGACTGAATCCTCGTCAAGCCCGTTGGTCTCTTTTTTTTTCCCGATTTGATTTCTTAATCCATTTCCATCCTGCGGAGAAGAACGTTAAGGCAGATGCGCTCTCCCGTGCTTCGGATGTGGTTGGAGAAGACCCTGTGCCCAGTCATATTGTGCCTCCAGAACGTCTGGTCCTTGCAGCTCCAGTGGACCTTAGGCAGCTTCCACCAGGCAAGACATACGTCAGACCTGCCCTTCGTAAGAGGATCCTGATATGGGGACATTGCTCTCGTGTGGCTGGACACCCTGGAGTGCAGCGTTCCATAGCCCTTATTTCCCGTTATTATTGGTGGCCAGACCTGGCCAAAGATGTGCGGGATTTTGTGGGTTCCTGCACCTCCTGTGCCCGAAATAAGTCATCACGCCTTAAACCTGCCGGTCTCCTGATGCCGTTGCCGATACCCAGCCGCCCGTGGACTCATGTGGCAATGGACTTCGTCACTGATCTGCCATCATCCTCAGGGAATACTGTCATCTGGGTGGTAACCGACCGGTTCTCGAAGATGTCCCATTTTGTCTCCTTGCCAGGTTTGCCATCTGCTCCGCGTCTTGCCAGCCTGTTCTTCTCCCACATCTTTCGGCTGCATGGACTCCCATTGCACATTGTTTCGGACCGTGGGGTCCAGTTTGTCTCCCGTTTCTGGCGATCCCTGTGTAACCATCTTCAGGTGAAATTGGACTTCTCGTCAGCATATCATTCTCAGTCGAATGGACAGGTAGAGAGAGTCAATCAAACCCTGGGCTGCTACCTTCGGCACTTCGTCTCGGCCCGCCAAGATGACTGGTCTTCCTTGTTGCCATGGGCGGAGTTCTCGTATAATTCCCTGGACTCTGAAGCTTCTGGTTCTACTCCCTTCTTCATCGTTTATGGACAACATCCACGTCCTCCTCTCCCTCTGCATGTGTCCACGGAGGTTCCTGCTGTTGACGAGTTGGTACGAGACCTTAAGACCATTTGGGAACAAACTCGCCTTGCGTTGAAGCAGGCTTCCGCCCGTACCAAACTCCAAGCGGATAAGAAACGCAGGCCATCTCCTGTTTTTTCTCCTGGGGACAAGGTCTGGTTGTCAGCTAAATACATCCGGTTAAAGATTCCTGGATACAAGCTTGGTCCACGGTTCTTAGGTCCTTTCGAGGTTATATCCCGCATCATTCCGGTGTCTTATAAGCTGTGCCTTCCTTCCACCATGCGCATCCCGAACTCCTTCCATGTCTCTCTACTCAAGCCTGTTATTCTGAACCGCTTCTCCCGGCAAGTACCTCCTCCTGCTCCGGTGGCTGACTCCTCAGATATTTATGTGGTAAAGGAGATCCTCGACATGAAGACCGTAAAGGGTAAGCGGTTCTTCTTGGTTGACTGGAAGGGGTTCGGGCCTGAGGAGAGATCTTGGGAGCCTGAAGAAAACATCCTGGACCATGATTTACTACAGAGATTTTTACAACCCAAGAAGAGGGGGAGGCCGAAGGGGGGGGGTTACTGTCACGGGTGGTCCTGCGACCCATATCGTGGGTCGCGGGCTCACCCGTGCCCCCCGAGCCTCGCAGGCGCGGTGCCGGCGCGACTCACCTCTCCCCGCTCCGGAATCGCTGTCAGGTTCCGGCCGCGCGCGTCCCCGTCTCCCAGGGCGCGCGCGCGGTATCTTCAGGAAATTTAAAGGGCCAGTGCACCGCTAATTGGTGGACTGGCTGATCACTTCCCCTTTAAAACTCTGCACCTGCCTCACACTCTTGCCGGATCTTTGTGCCTCACAGCCTTAGAGAAAGCTCTGTTACGATTTGCCTGCGTTCCAGTGTCTTCTGCGTTCCTGTGTTTTCCGCGTGCCTGTCTCCTTCCGTGTTCCTGTGTTACCTGACTACCTTCGTGTTCCCCTGTACCAGTGTTCCTCCGTATTGCTGTCGTGAATTCTGTGTTCCCGTACCCTTCTGCTTGGACCTCCTGTTGCTGACCCCGGTTTGGACCCTGACGTTGCATCTCTGCCGCCTGCCCTGACCCTGTGCCTGGACTGTGACCTCGAGCTTGACTGCTGTTTCTGTACCTCAACCTTGGCCGCCACTGCAGACAAGTCACGCCTGAGGAACGACCTGGTGGTACCACGCCGCAGCTTGTCTAACCCGCTTTGCGGCGGGCTCTGGTGAAAACCGGGTACCACTTAGACTCCGGTCCCAGGTAGTGGCTTGAGCCATCGTCTGCAGTGGTCCAGCGGATCCACATCCCGCAAGCCTGACAAGCATTTAGGGAGTACTACCATCTTAACAAGGCTTATCCTGCCTGCAACTGACAAGGGAAGGGAAGCCCAGGTTTTAAATTTATCTAATAATGGGAATACATTGACCTCCAGGGAGATCTTTGGGGATTTAGTCATTATTACCCCAAGATACTTGAATTTATCTACAACTAGCAGATCTGTCACCTGTCTGGTAATGACCCTGTCTGGAGATAGATACATTAAGCATGATTTGCCCCAGTTGATTTGGAGACCGGAATAGGACCCAAATTCGTTTATAATAGTTATTGCTCTAGGAAGAGAACTGTCAGGGTGTGATATGAACAGGAGAAGGTCGTCGGCATAGAGTGCCAGTCGATCCTGTCCCGTTCCATGTTACACCCCTGAGTAGACAGCGTCTGTGCATAATTTTATCGCTAGTGGTTCTATCGCCAAGGCGGGGAGAGGGGACAGCCCTGCCTGGTTCCCCTCTCAAGAGCAAATGGGGTGGAAAGGAGACCATTAACTGATACCAAGGCTTGCGGTTTTTGGTAAATTATAGAAACCCATTTCCTAAATCCAGGTCCGAACCCAAATGTCTGTAGGACCATCTGTAGGTAGTTCCATTCTACGGAATCAAAGGCCGCATCTAATCTTTTTCTTCTGATCCTACCTGAAGGATTATCTGTGATCTACACAGGTTATCTGATGTGGACCTGCCCGGTATGAAGCCCGTCTGATCTGTATGTATCAATGCAGTAATGACTTTATTTAATCGGCAGGCTAGAATTTTAGTTAAGATTTTATAATCAATATTTAACAAAGAGATGGGTCTATATGAACCACATTCTTTCGGATTTTAGTCAGGTTTAAGAATGACCACTATGTTAGCTGTATAAAAGGAGTCGGGGAGAGATCCCTTCTCCAAGGAGGTTTGCAACATCTGTAGCATCGATGGCAACAGTAAGTCCTGATATTGGGCCCACATTTCCAATGAAAGGCCATCTGGCCCAGAAGCCTTACCTCTAGCCCAGGGGTAGGGAACTTATGGCTCGGGAGCCAGATATGGCTTTTTTAATGGGTGCATCTGGCTTGCAGACAAATCAATGATTAATAGTGATGGGCAGTGTGTACATCTAAGACACACACAGCGATGGTCATGTACTGTGGCTACTTATCTACTGAGGGCATGTGCCTGGGCTACCTTTCTACTGGGGGCATGAGCTGGGGCTAACTATCTACTGGGTGAATGTGGCATGACTACCTATCTAATGGGGGGCATGTGCTCTAGCTATATATTTACTAGCAGGCATGTGACGGTGCTACCTATCTAATGGGGGCAATGTGCCGTGGTTACCACTATCCTGGGGGAATGTGCTGTGGCTACCTATCTAATTGGAGGCATGTGCTGGAGCTACCTATCTATTTGGGTGCATGTGCTGTGGCTACATATGTACTGGGGGGCATGTGCTAGGGCTACATATCTACTGGGGGCATGTACTCTGGCTACTTATCGACTGGGGCATGTGCTTTGGCTACCTATTTACTGGGGGGCTTGTGCTGGGGCTACCTATGTACTGAGGGGCCATGTGCTGTGGCCACCTATCTACTGGGGGGCCATGTGTCATGGCTACCTATCTACTGGGGGCATGTGCATATTGCATGGCTCTCACAGAATAACATTTTAAAATATGTGGTGTTAATGGCTCTCTCAGCCAAAAAGGTTCCCGACCCCAGCTCTAGCCATTCGTTTCAGGGCCTCCAGCAATTCCTCAAGTGTAAGAGGGGCATCAAGCAGGTCGCGTTGGTCCTGATTAAGTTTTGGACAGTCAATTGCATCTAAGTAGGTGCCTATCTCAGCTATTAAGCAAGTAGTCTGTTTGGAGTAGAGCGTCCTATAGAACTCTGAAAAAGAGATTAATATCTCATCATTTGAGGTAATAGGTAGTCCATTTGAAGAAGTCAATTGTAGTACTGCGCTAGTAAACTACTCGATTGGTTCCCTAGTTCAAAATATTTCTGATGCGCACAAAAGGATCTCCTCTTGTCTTTTTCATATAACCTATGTAGGTAGTGTCTACCCGTGGACAATCATCTCTCCTTGTTATCCTCAGTGGGATTTTCAGTATATGCCGCCTTCAAGCGAGAACACAGCGCCCCTAGTTCCTCTTCCTCCCTACGGGCATCCCTTTTAATATAGGTGATTGCATCCCAGTATACGGAGTGCAAATCAGATATATTATTACTCGCCAACTATTCCTCAATTAAAGCTGGGTTCGGTCAGTGGCAGGCAGGAGGGAAAACCAAAATGGATGTATTTTACGTTGGGTAGTATAAGTGTGAGTTACTGGGAACCTAAGATCAACCAGAATGGGGGTATGGTCTGAGACACAATGGGGCACATTTACCATTTTTCCGATTTGCGCCGTATTGCCCCGGGATTTTCGGCTTTCATGTGACAGAAATCGGGGGCGTGGCCATCGGAAAACCCAACGGATTTGGGAAAACCGCGGAAAAAAAGACAGAGGAGTTGAATTCTGGCGGACTTCAGCGCAGCAGCGACACCTTGTGGACATCGGGCGCACAACTTAGTGAATCCTGCTCCTCCACGCTACGCCTGCTCCTCCACAGAATGCCTACTCCCCCACGCTATTACTCCTCCTCCACAGAACGCTTACTCCTCCACAGAACGCTTACTTCACCACGCTACGCCTGCTCCTCCACGCTACGCCTGCTCCACCACAGAACGCTTACTCCTCCACAGAACGCCTACTCCCCCACGCTATTACTACTCCTCCACAGAATGCCTACTCCCCCACGCTATTACTATTCCTCCACAGAACGCCTACTCCTCCACGCTACATCTGTTCCTCCACGCTACGCCTGCTCCTCCACGCTACGCCTGCTCCACCACAGAACGCTTACACCTCCACAGAACGCCTACTCCCCCACGCTATTACTCCTCCACAGAACGCCTACTCCCCCACGCTATTACTACTCCTCCACAGAACGCCTACTCCTCCACAGAACGCTTACTCCTCCGCGCTACGCCTGCTCCTCCACGCTATGCTTACTCCTCCACAGAACGCTTACTCCTCCACGCTACGCCTGCTCCACTACACGTGACTGCCGAGTCAATGGAGCCAGCGGACCGCATCTCCCTTCTCCCTAGGGTCTCCGGGTCCTGCTCCCGCGACGCCGCTGCAGACTCCGGACCTGCGCCCGCTGACGTCTAAAGTCAGCAGGCGAGCAGAAAGGAGTTAAATGAGTCTCCTGTAAACATATAATAGAAGGTGAATGTCCCTGTATACATGATAGTACTATATTGCGCTTTCTATCGTCTCCTAATCCTCTCACATTCCAGAGTGAGAGAGTAGTTTAAGTAGTTTATAGATGCAATATTATTTTGTAGGCATACTATGAGTGATGGTTACACTATACACAGATGGAATGTGAGTCTTATGTGTTTACAATTAACTAAATACTGCTCAACAGGAGCAAATTAACTGGTGCTCCCACGGAGCAACTAAAAGCGGTTAGGTTGATGCACCGACTAACCGCGTGTAAATAGTACGGGGTAACTTGTGTTACAGGTGACCTCAGTAAACACAAGCTATCACTCCCAGACAGAGCATCACCTCATCTCGTTATTACTATATAGACCATATAAAAGAAGAAAGACGTTCTCTCCGTGTCTGGAGGGTATGAGGTGGCATGCTTCTAGCAATGATCACACGGCCTCCTTATAGACCGAATGGTCACATGTTCCTTTCGGCATAAGGGGAAAGTTAACTGTGGCTAAACCTTATAAAGTGTTTATATGTGGCCAACCCCTTTAATATTTCAATACATTAGCTGCTATGGCATAAATGAAACTTTAAAGGGCATCTACCACAATCAAGGATTGTAAACCAAGTACACTTACATGCTGGTGTGCCCCCTCTGGCAGGATCTGCTTTTCTTTAAAGGAAATCTACCATGAGGAATCTACCATCAGATGCTCTTCTGCCTGCCTTTGCCCTAATCTGTAATTTAATAATCCTGGATCCTAACCTAACATGTTAAAAACCCTATTTTAGTAATATCTAAATTAACTGCAGAGGCTACTAGGGCGTGAACTAGCCTGATCAGGCACTGGCAACTAAGGCTACTCCACACCCCAGTAACCTCTGAAGTTAATTTCCGTATTACTAAAATAAAGTTTTTAACAAGTTAGGTTCCAGGATTATTAAATTACAGATTGGGGCAAAGGCAGGAGGAATCTAGAATCAGGTCTTCTTCTGATAGTAGATTCCTAGTAGGTAGTAGGTTTCCTTTAAGCTTCTTATGCCCTTGTTTTTAAGGAAAAATGGCTTTAAACCCTTCCCGCATCTTGACGTAAATCTACGTCATAGTATGTGGGTAGTTCCCGCACCTTGACGTCATGGTGATTGCCAAGGCTCAGAAGCTGGATGCCGGCAGAACGTGATAGCTCACTATCATGATACTGGCTGTTTAACCCTATAGACACTGCGGTCATAGTCACCGTGGCATCTAAAGGGTATTACCAAGACGATTGGCACCCTCCGTGCCATGCCGATCGCGCCATGGCAGCCCTGAGGTTTGATGGAGGACCCCAGGGCTGCCTTCAGTAGAAGCCTGCTAGATTGTGCTTTCTGCATGATCTAACACGGCTGATATCAGTCTATGTAGAATGCGTAGGCTGACTAAGTAATATACTGCAATACAAATGTGATTAAATGATCACTTGTTCATTGCCCGCACTGGGACAAAATAAAACAGTCAAAAAAAGTTCCCATCTAAAATTCAAACACAACATAAAAAAGTGTAAATCACAAAAAATTAGTACAATAAAATAAAATTGTCACTGAACCCGTTCGGAGAACCATAAAAAAACTATATAAATAGGGTATCACCGTAATGGTGGTGACCCATAAAATAAAGATACCGTATATACTCAAGTTTTTCAGCACAAAAAATGTGTTGAAGAACACTCAGCACCTTTCAGAAGCCCCCAACGGGTCCTCTTCTGTCTTCAGTTCCAGCTGTATTCAGGTCCCCACGTGCTGGGTCGCACACACCATGAAGTCAGCCACTTACCTACATCATAGTCTGTATCGGTATACATCGGTATATGTCATGGTATATATATATACGTCATGATATATGCAACGGTATCAGGTGGGGACCAGAAGACGGAGCCGGAGCTGACAGAAGAGAACATGGGGGGGGGGGGAGTCGGAAAGGTAAGTGTCAGAATTTTTTATTTTTTTAGGTTGGGCAGGGTGCTGCTGGCTATATACAAGGGGTTAGGCACTGGCTATATGAAGGCGGAAGGCACTTGCTATATACTGGGGGCAGGTACAGTCTATATACTAGGGGGCTGCTGGCTTCGTACTGGAGGCAGGGGGCTACTGGCTATATAATAGGGGATAGGCACTGGCTATATATTAGGGGGTAGGCACTGGCTATATACTAGGGGGCAGTGGTTGGCTATATACTGCGGGGCTGCTGGCTATATATTGGGGGGCATGTGCTTGCTGTCTATATACTGGGGAAACTGTGACCAATGCATTCCCCAACCCAGGCTTATATTCGAGTCAATAGGTTTTCAGATTTTTTTTGGTTAACATTACCATATTTTTCGGACTATAAGGCGCACAAAAAATCCTTTGATTTTCTCAGAAATCAAAGGTGCGCCTTATAGTCCAGTTCGCCTTATATATGAACCATACTTACAGACAACAGCTGTCTTGAACTGTGCACTGGTCTGCCACCTGCTGGTCATTCATCCTTATAATCAGGTGCGCCTTATATATGAACCTAGACATTTTAGCAGGCATTTATTAATGGTGCACCTTATAATCCGGTGCACCTTATAGTCTGAAAAATACGGTAGGTGCTAAAAACCACAAACAAGAATTAATGAACCATCACCTGCCATCTGCTCATAAACCACCAACAAAGTTAATAATATCTGATTATTAGAAACGGACCCCCCCCCCCCCCCTAGATGATGTCCCTGAAAAGTGGATCACATCCACAAATAAATAATCCCCTATATGCCCAAATTAGTTAAGATTAAGAATTTTATAGCCTGTAAAATGTGAAAATGGAAACCTGCTCTGAATGGCTCCTTCCGTTCTATGCCCGGCCATGTGCCCATACAGCAGTTAAATAACACATGGGAACATAATAACATGGGGAACCTCAAACTTTGTGGAGTATTTTGTCATTTAATACATTGTGACACTTGCATTTTGACCAAATTTAATGTATTGCATAAAATTACAGTTAAAATTAAAGTTTGTAAATTACACCTCCATTTTGTTTTGACCCCTGTGAAACACACTTCTTAAGGCTGCATTCACACGACCGCAAGGGGGACTTATATACGGCCGACGTATATACGGCCGACATACGTCCCCCAGAGACAGCAATGGGCGCGCGGCGCCCTACGGCAGCGGTACGTAGGGCGCGCGGCGCCCTACATGTCCTATTTTTTCAGGGCAGCGCTCACACCACCTCCTCTCCCCGCACGCTGCCGTGTGCCCGCCGTGCTACGGCACGGCGGGCATCGGTCGTGTGAATACAGCCTAATTGATTTTTCATACATTGAAGGGTGAAGTTTTTACTGTTATTTAGGCCTCTCAAAGAAACTTAAAGCTGAGCAGACACCTCTAAATATGTTTTTTTGCGATTTTCATAAAAATGAGAAATTTCACCCAAAATTCTGAAGCTCCTAGAAAAAGAGAGAGGGTGCATAAAAAGCCACAATATAACTATCTGATTATCTACTTGAAAAGCAGAAAATTTACAACATTGAAAATGAATAATTTTTAGACATTTTTGCCAAATTTCTGTTCTTTTTCATAACTAAACACAAAAGATATCAAAAATTTTCTATTAACTTAAAGAACAATGTGACCAGAAAATAATCTCGAAATACCCTGGCTATGTAAAGTGTTACAAAGGTATGACCTCTTACAATCACACAGGGAAAATTAAAAAAAAATCAAGCTTGGTCCTAAAGCCTCAAAATAGCTTCGTCACAAAGGGCTGAAATTATGTAAATGAGGCCGAAGGAACTCCATTAACACCAATGAAGCTTGGAGCCCGCCCGGCTTATTTGCATAATTTGTATAGCCTTGTTTTTATTGAAAACAAGGGCATACGAGCAGATCGAGAGGGGCATACACCAGCATGTCAGGGTGATGCCAACACATGGCATTTTGAACACGATTTTGGTCTGTTTTTAAGCAGTCCGTTGAAAAACACATATACTTTTTGAAAACACATCCGTTTTTGGCATGTTTTAACAATTATCTTAATTAAAACGTATGCGTTTTTTGACAACTGCTTAACAATGGACCCAAAACGGGTTAAAAATGCCATGTGTGGCATCACCCTTACTATGTTTGCTTTACAATTCTTCATTATAGTGGTGGATGCCAGTAGGTTAAAAAAAAAATCTCCTCTCAGCTGTGAAGCATTTGAAAATCCCTGCATTAACACAAACGAAATGCAAAGAGTGAACGCAGTCTTAGGTGTAAGGTAAGATGTGAAGTAATATGTGAGGTAATATAATAACCACCATATACAGGAGTCAATGGAGCTCATTTACTAAGGGTCCAAACGCCGCACTTTCGTCAGGTTTCCTGAATATTTCCGATTTGCGCCGAATTTCCCCTGGATTTTGGAACACGCGTGGGCGTGGCCGTCGGACAACCCCTGGATTTGGAAAAACCGCGGAATTCAAAAAAGAATTTGTGTCGCAAGATCAGCACTTTCATGCACCAGGACAAAGAAGGTGAACTCTGGCAGCATCGGACAACGCACCGCGGGATCACGACTGGAGTAAATGTGCCCCATTGTCTGCTGTGGTAATAGGCAACCAATCACAGTTCAACTTCTATTTTGCCACAGGTCATTAATATGAGCTCTGAGCTTTGATTGGTTACTATAGGCAATGAGTATAATACAACTTATGTTTGAGGTAGTGTGAGTGACAGAGAGACAGGCGGGGAGAGTGAGACAGGCAAGGAAAGTGAGTGACTGACAGAGAGACAGCCAGTGAGTGTGAGTGAGAGACAGATAGGGAGAATGAGTGACAGAGACAGGCAGGGAAAGTGAGTGACAGAGAGACAGGCAGGTAGAGTGAGTGAGAGAGAGACAGCCAGTGAATGTGAGTGAGAGACAGACAGGTAATCACCAGGATCGGATTAAGGTTGGTGGGGGCGCCCATTGAATGTAGTCCATAAAGGGAACAGCAATCACTATATACCACCCCCCAGCAATAACTATATACAGCCTCCCCAGTAATCACTATATACAGCGCCCAGTATTCACTATATACAGCCCCAGACATCACTATATAAAGCTCTCCCCCAGCAATCACTATATACAGCTCTCCCCCAGCAATCACTGTATGCAGCTCCCCAGCAATCACTGTATACAGCTCCCCCAGCAATCACTGTATACATCTCCCCCAGCAATCACTGTATACAGCTCTCCCAGCAATCACTGTATACAGCTCCCCCAGCAATCACTATATACAGCTCCCCCAGTAATCACTATATACAGCTCCCCCAGCAATTGCCATATACAGATCCCCCAGCAATCACTATATACAGCTCCCACAGCAATCACTGTATACAGCTCCCACAGCAATCACTGTATACAGCTCCCACAGCAATCACTGTATACAGCTCCCACAGTAATAAATATATATGGCTCCCCAGCAATAACTTTATGCAGCCTCCCTATAATAACTATATACAGCCCCTATAATAACAATATACAGCCTCCCTATAAAAACTAACTACATACAGTCCCCTATAACAACTATACACTCACCGGCCACTTTATTAGGTACACCTGTCCAACTGCTCGTTAACACTTAATTTCTAATCAGCCAATCACATGGCGGCAACTCAGTGCATTTAGGCATGTAGACATGGTAAAGACAATCTCCTGCTGTTCAAACCGAGCATCAGTATGGGGAAGAAAGGTGATTTGAGTGCCTTTGAACGTGGCATGGTTGTTGGTGCCAGAAGGGCTGGTTTGAGTATTTCAGAAACTGCTGATCTACTGGGATTTTCACGCACAACCATCTCTAGGGTTTACAGAGAATGGTCTGAAAAAGAAAAAACATCCAGTTAGCGGCAGTTCTGTGGGCGGAAATGCCTTGTTGATGCCAGAGGTCAGAGGAGAATGGGCAGACTGGTTCGAGCCGATAGAAAGGCAACAGTGACTCAAATTGCCACCCGTTACAACCAAGGTAGGCAGAAGAGCATCTCTGAACGCACAGTACGTCGAACTTTGAGGCAGATGGGCTACAGCAGCAGAAGACCACACCGGGTGCCACTCCTTTCAGCTAAGAACAGGAACAATTTGCACAAGCTCATCGAAATTGGACAGTAGAAGATTGGAAAAACGTTGCCTGGTCTGATGAGTCTCGATTTCTGCTGCAACATTCGGATGGTAGGGTCAGAATTTGGCATCAACAACATGAAAGCATGGATCCATCCTGCCATGTATCAACGGTTCAGGCTGGTGGTGGTGGTGTCATGGTGTGGGGAATATTTTCTTGGCACTCTTTGGGCCCCTTGGTACCAATTGAGCATCGTTGCAACGCCACAGCCTACCTGAGTATTGTTGCTGACCATGTCCATCCCTTTATGACCACAATGTACCCAACATCTGATGGCTACTTTCAGCAGGATAATGCGCCATGTCATAAAGCTGGAATCATCTCAGACTGGTTTCTTGAACATGACAATGAGTTCACTGTACTCAAATGGCCTCCACAGTCACCAGATCTCAATCCAATAGAGCATCTTTGGGATGTGGTGGAACGGGAGATTCGCATCATGGATGTGCAGCCGACAAATCTGCGGCAACTGTGTGATGCCATCATGTCAATATGGACCAAAATCTCTGAGGAATGCTTCCAGCACCTTGTTGAATCTATGCCACGAAGAATTGAGGCAGTTCTGAAGGCAAAAGGGGGTCCAACCCGTTACTAGCATGGTGTACCTAATAAAGTGGCCGGTGAGTGTATATAGCCTATAACTATATGCAGACTCCTATTACTGCTATATATACCCCCCATAATAAATATATATACCGTAATCCCTCTTTAATAACTATATACAGTCGTAGATAAAATAATAAAATTGTATTCACCTTCCATCGTTCCTCCAATGCGCGCCGTCCTCATCTTCCCTTGCGGTGTCAGATGTAAACAAAGATGGTGGCGCCCTGCGGTTGGACACCGACATTTTTGTTTACATGCGATCGTCTATGGCAGAGCAGGGAACTTATTGTCCATTGCCATAGACGAAAGACAGACACATCGGGGACATTCGGCACGGGGAGCCCAGAGCCAAATATGCTGTTGCATGACCGCTGATGGGCCCCAGTGCAAATTCTGTGCCAGGCCCCCAACTATAATGTAACGTTTATAGTAATAGTCTTCTCATATGGGAAAGTGACACCATAAGGGCCCCCTAAACCTCTCTGGCCCAGGTGCGATCGCAACCTCTGCACCCCCTATAACAGTGGTGGCCAGAAGTGGCACTCGGAGCCATTTCGGTGGGAACTCAGACCATTGCCCCAGGGCAAAGTTCATCAACTATGACCAAATCCACCAAATCTTCCTGCAGTCCCAGGCAACTTAAGAGACACTTAAGTGACACTTCATTGGCTGTTAGGAACTGCGGGAAAAGTGATAAGGTGTTGGCAGAACTGCAATATCTTTGGAGGTCATCCTGCTGGAACCACCATTCGTCCTCTACAGAGAACCTGGAGGAATCTATAATGAGTCTGAATTTGTCCTCCTTCTTTCAACTGTATTGGTGGCCTCAGGTGGCTGATGCGACTGAATGATGTGGAAGAACAGGTAGCTAGAAGTAACTGCTTAAAAGCCATGTTGGCACTTCTCGGCAAAAAAGTGGATTTTGCTTGTAGTTTGGGCACTCTGTCTCCAAAAATTTGCCATCACTGCCCTATAGTTACGCCCCTGTATATATATTATTCTATTTTGTTATAGCTAAGTGCAGTTATTTACTATCCCAGGCAGTTACAAGCAGTTATCAATATTCCTTTTCTGCCTGCTCCCTTCTAGCATTTTGTCTAGTGATCTAGTCAGGTGGATGACATAGTTCTGATTGATTCTGGCCTGTGCAGTAGAGATCAGGCTACATTACAGACTCCCCTCTAGTCTAGCCGGGGCTCTACTGAACACACGAGTAAAAAGACTTCAGAGGGAGGACCTACTTGTGGTACCATTCTTAACCATGTAGTGAGGCAAACATTCCACATGTACAGTATAAGTACATTATATAAATAAGTATAATACACACATTAGAATTACAGCGACCTTATGCACCTGTAGGGCGACACTGCCGGCCACGGACGGCAGGCGCCACCCTAGCACTGCGCTTTTCACCGATAACCTGTGACACCAAAACGCTTCACTCTCAACCCTAGCCAATAGCGAGCTGCAGCTCTGACGTGGCCACAGCCAATCAGCTTCCAGCTCTCAGTTTGACTCGTCCGCTTAAGCTAGATAAACTTTACGCTGGGATCGGCCGCTTGGGTCCCCGGAGATGGGAAGATTTTTCGTGATGTCATAGGAACAGTAACCAATCATAACTCGCTTGGGGTTTGATTGACAGCAGCTCCAGCCAATACTGTGGAACCGCTGGTATTTCCTGTATAGTAGTTTTTAATATGGCGAAGACTTACGACTATTTGTTCAAACTGCTTCTGATCGGTGACTCGGGAGTTGGGAAGACGTGCGTGTTATTTAGGTTCTCAGAAGATGCCTTCAACTCTACGTTTATATCCACTATAGGTGAGAGGCGGCTCAAGTCCGAGGAGCAACTAGTGGAAGTGAGAGGGGAATGACAGGGTCAGAGTGTCAGGGGCCGGTGTCACAGGGTGTGTGATGGGGCAGTCCATGGTGCACACAGGACTCCAGCTGTGGTATTGATGAGAATCAGCTGCTCTGTGTCTATCCCCTGGGAGCCCTGACAGCAGCCTCTAATATACAGGTTTCTTCCCTATAGGGATGTGAGGCTATATAAGAGGCAGCAGCACTATGGCCGCACTATTACTGTACATCTGCCTGCGTTATGTGTCAGTAGTGTCACCACATTTTCAATCCTCAGGGCCCTTTACACTTTGAACCCGCTGCTAAGTTTACTTCTGGGACATAATTGTCCTGATCACTCTGAGGCGCAGGTAATGACTCGGGTAAAGGTCTGCTCCAGGATCCATATATCTATGGCGTTAGGAGGGGTCACCAATATCAGGTTGTCAGTACTGCAGATTCGCTGTATACATGTCAGTGGCTCCATCAGCTGTGAAGAAACCATCCTAGCCATTATTATGTGTAGTTGGGAAATGCTCGGGGGAGGGGAAGCCTATAGGATCAGCATCTTTGTGGCTAGTAAAAGTCATCAATGTCATATTGGTCAGGGTCCATCTCTGGAGCCGAACCAATCAGACAAGCTCTGCGGTATTACAGCTCATTCCCGTTTCGTTGAACTGGACTGAGCTTCAGTTTTTATTATATTAATGTAATTTGTTGACAACCAGTTTGACTGTCATAGCCTCCAAAGGGGTTGTCACTTGCCCTATGCTGGTTTGCTAATGTAGATTCATATACAGTTGTTCACCCCTTTCCCACTTGAGCAGGCAGACCTTGGTGCGCTCCAATGGCCAATATGTTTTCCTCCTTCCAGGGGAGATTTGTAGATTTCCTGTTTCTTTTTTGTGTGCTTTAAGATCCTGTGTGTCTCCATGGTAAAGTAAATTGTCACTCTACCATGAGAACATAATTCATGAAATGTTTCAGCTAACATCCCCTCTATTGGTATATACTTATCACATACCTCATTTCTTTACAGGATTTAGGATCTCCAAATAAAAAAGTCAAAGCATCAGCTTGGAGTTGAAATCGGTATGGTTTTATTGTTATGGATACATCATATCACAGCAAAGTGTACAATAATATTAATATAATCAATGTGTGATTTAAGTATATACGGAGTGCTTGAACAGTGTTAGCTTTTTTATATTCTGTACTGTTCAACACGGTGTATCAATAATAATAAAAAAAATATCAGGTTTAACTCTAAGCTGGACCTTGGCATTTTCATTTGGAAAACACTCCCATGGGTGCCATAGGTTAAAGGAAATCTCCCATCAAAAATCCTTCATGGTAAACTAAGTGCACTTAATTATAGATTCAGGCATGGTGACTGTGGTAATCTTCTTATACTTGTTAACCATGGCCTCCTTCCTTCTGATATCAGCTTTTAAAATTATGCAAATGAGCCAGAATGGTTCTGGGGGTATTAGCAGAGCTCCTTCGTGCTGCAACGTCATAGGCTGAAAATGCCAAATTATAAGGGCAACAATTAGGAAGTCACTTATCTTAGGAATTCTTTTTTCTTGAACCCACTCCATCAATAGTTCAAATCCATATACCGTATATACTCGTGTATAAGCCGAGTTTTTCAGCACAAAAAATGTGCTGAAAAAACTCACCTCGGCTTATACACGAGTCAAGCAAAAAATGAAAAACATAATACTCGCCCTTCGGTGTCCGGATCGTTGGCGCGGGTCGCATGGACGCGACTCTGCCAGCGAGAGAACAGAGATGAAAGAAGAAAGATGAGGAGCCGCCGGGACCTGCGCCGAAGATCGGGAGCCTCGTGCTGAAGATCGGGACCCACGCCAACGATCTGGACGGTTTTTATTTTTATTTATTATTTTTTTTGGCAGGGGGCTGCCTGTATGCTACATTGGGGGCTGCCTGTATGCTACATTGGGGGCTGCCTGTATGCTACATTGGGGGCTGGCTGTATGCTACATTGGGGGCTGCCTGTATGCTACATTGGGGGCTGCCTGTATGCTACATTGGAGGCTGGCTGTATGCTACATTGGGGGCTGGCTGTATGCTACATTGGGGGCTGGCTGTATACTACATTGGGGGCTGGCTGTATACTACTTGGGGCTGGCTGGCTGTATACTACACCCTCGGCTTACACTCGAGTCAATAGGTTTTCCCAGTTTTTGGTGGTAAAATTAGGGGTCTCGGCTTATACTCGGGTCGGCTTATACTCGAGTATATACGGTAAACAAACGAGTATGTATTGGTCCAAATCCAAAAACCAAGACTTAATATAAAAAATAATCCAGTTTGTTAGCAAATTACATTAAAAACTACACTACAGAAAGTTGTAAATCGGATGTTTCTCAGCACATCAACAAATATTTCATAATTGTTGTCTATTTATGCATTGTAACCCCCTATTATCAAAAGTCAAGTGTAGCAACACTAAATCTTAGCATTATATACACAGGGGTAATTTGCACATTACAAGTCACAAATATCAAAGTATATTTTGTGTGCTTACACATGGGTTGAAATGTCTATGTGTGGGGGTGAGATACTACGACGCGTGTTTAGCATGTCACGGCTTCCTCAGGGGGCCTGTGCAAGTGTGTGTGGAGCGGAAAGTTATAAAGGCTGACTCCAGAGCCACGTGGCCATCCCACGTCGGCGTGTGGCTTTCACGCACACACTCAGAATGACACGGATGGAGGCGTTTCTGGAGTCGCTGGTCTAGAGAATGGCTAAACTAAATTTTGAGAAAATGATCCATAAAACATCTATCTAACATCTATTTACAGATGGTTATTTTGCCCCACAACTTCCTTATGACCTTGCCCCATTCTTAATAACCTGGGTTTGTTCGGAATCTCTAATCTAACTTCTATACCACCTTTTAGTTAGCTTTCAACAAAATATGCTCCAGTGTATGGTATCACAATATAGGCTAAATGCTTTTCCACTAAGACCATCCCATTTTAGCCGTTCCTTTTCCAACTTAATTCCAGGAACACCCCTGGCCAATCCGAGCGGCAATTTGCCAGATTTGTCCGGTTGGTTTCCCCGAACCCAAATGGGAACATCTGGACCGCTCATTCAGCTCCTTGCACAGTTCTGTTCTGGGTCCTGTGATACTGGTGTGAACAACCAGCACGTCACACAGCTAAGCGGCACATGGAGGAGAGAGGAAGCTTCTGTGTGGCGCAGATAGGAGAAGAGGAGCCAGGAAAGAAGAGGATTTATTTCAGTATTGTTAGTTCTATCTTCTGGGGTATCCAGTATTTTTTGTTTGTTATGGGTGTCTGAATTGTTATTGTCTCTCTATTATAATAATTGTCTGCTCTGGAGACTCCAGTATTATTGTCTTCTCTGAATGCAGTGTAAGCTTTCTGGAGTACTATTTATTGCTGTACCGTGGTATTTATCATTTCTGTGGTTGCATTTTGTGCTGTACTGTGGTTGTTGATGCATCTATCGTGCTGGTAACTGGTGCAGCACTTTAAAGGGAAAATGTTATCAGGATTTCATATTTTCACTTAATGATAGGTTCACATAGCCTTTTTAATAGGTTTTTATGATTAACATTACTGCTTCCACTCACTTTTCAAAGTTGATGAGAGTTTACGTGGCTCCCTGCCAGCAAAGAGGATCGAATTATCATCATCATTATCTGCTCTCTGCACTGCTCCTCGTCTTCCTCCCCCTGCCTCGTTCAAACATGAGCTGACCTTGTCCTGCAAGCAACTGTCTTTCAGCTCAAGTCTGCATGAGGGGAGGGGGAGAGAGCAGCAAGTAGAATTGTAAAAGTAATGTGCAGATACTCATGATGAGTCTGTGACTTGATCCTCTTTGCTGGCAGGGAGCCAGGTAAACGTTCATCACCTTTTAAAAGTGAGTGGAAGCACTAATTTAAGTTATAATAATAAGTTCTAAAAGCAGATTGGGAATTAGTATTAAAACTCCTCATTAGGGGAAGATGTGAAATCCTGATGAACGTTTCGCTTTAAGGTTGGTATGACAATTTAGCCCTTGGACCAATAAATGTTGTTCACTACTGGCTTAAATCTTTAAATGAGAAAATACATTTAAAGAATTTTTTTTAATAATTTTATATCTGTTTGTGTAGTCACATATACCGATGACTGTATAGCCCTGTTTATCGGTTACTATGAGTTCCTGAAAACCCTGGTTCTTCTGTCCTGTAGACCATGCCGTCATGTGTGGAGCAGATGGTATAGACAAGGTAGTTCCTGACTCGTGATGGCTGAGATTGTTACCGTTTGGTGAATTTACTTCAGATAATCTGCAGTCAGGCCAGGAGATGCGGCACATGGGCCATGTTTCCTGGCCTGTATTCGGCTGTATTAATTGGCCCTTCAGATGAAGTCCGTTTATGATGGTTGTTTGGAATTTTGGCAAGTCATGGTGACTCTGTTATGATGTTGTTTTGTTAATTCTACAACAGATGGACTTTAGCGGATCCAAACATTTACTGCCTCTCTGTATACATAAGGACATAACTGTATGAAAACACTGGCAGTTTCTGCTATATACAGAATGGCAAATGTTTCTTAAACATGGGAACCTTGCGTCCATTACATTTTTGTGTAATCTTTCATTTTATGGCACAGAAACAAATGTTGTGATGGAAGCCATATAAGTAATGTTAACTGTAAATCAGCCTACCTCTCCATTTGTAACAAAAACTTGTCACTGGGTTGTGTCCCCACACACACTGATGGAATTAAAGAGGAGAGGAACAGCTATCTCAGAGCAGTTTTGTTAAACTGAAAGGGAACTATCAGGAGAACTGGCAGGTTGTGTCTGGGCCGAGGCCAGAACTGTATAGAAGAATTTCCTCTATGAAGGGCCAGCAGTGTAGTGAGCAGTCATATGCTGTAGCCGAGTGTAGTGGTTGTAATGCAGTCGCTCTGGTCACTTCCTCAGTAGCTGCACTGTCAGCAGGAAGTGAGGAGCTATCTGAAGCTGCAACGTGTTCACAGAGCAGCAAGCATCTACTTGTAGGGTCATACGCAACAAGCCCCTTAGTCACTGCAAGAAGATTGTCACACTTTCATACAGGGTCTTTTCTCAGGGTCAGCTTATGTATAAAGTCACATAAGACTATCATACTCTATGTATGGATTGTCTGGTAACATCACATAGTCAGATGCCATTGCTGTAACCTCTTCCCATGCCAAAACCATCATTAACCACTTAGATGCCACTGTAAATGTGAATCAGAGAAACTAAGAGGCAAAGCCTCTCGGCCGCTGCTGTAGAAGATTGCGATGTTGGGTTGCCATGGCAGCCAGAGGTTAACATTTCACCTCCTGACCTGTTCCCGCTTCTAAGCCAATCAGTGGGCACACCACTCAAATGACTGCAGCCACTTTCATTCCAACAAGGGCCAAGGGAGCACACTGTGGGAAGCCGGAGTAAGGGAAGTACAGTTTGTTTATTTTTCTTGCAACCATCCTGGCCCCCAGAGTTGTTTTTAGGTAAGCTGGAAACCCCCCTTTAAGGCCTTTCAGGATAACACAAGTCCCACATTATTCAATCAACTAATTAATTAAACTAAAAAAATAAATTATACAGGACAACAGTCGTGGATAAAAAAATGGCTGCAGTGTTTATTATTGGGTAACCAAAGTTTTACAATAATAAAATAATTCTTTTAACAATCAATTTATTTGAATACAATAGGATATTTCAAACCATCAACAAATTAGGATAATTATTTAACTTAGTCTCCCCAGCAAGAGCCTAACAAACCATCGCAACAGAATAATTAATTTATACAGGGCGGGTTGGGCGTGGCGCTTCTCCAGAAATAGTCTTAAAAACTGGCAGTGGACCCCATTGACAACCCCTTTTATTAGTTGAGACGAGCATCTGCCATTCAGCTGACCGCCAACAATATTTTGCCCAATAACCTATATATCGCTGATCCAGCTGTTCTAACAAAACAGCTGGTCCAACTCTCTAACGACCCTCTCAGATGACGGCAAACGGCTCGAGAGAAAAAGCGGGAAGGGTACCTCCGAAAAAAGGGGGCAAAACAAACACCTCAACTATACCTCAGAAAAGGTCCCTAAAGTATCCGGGACCCCTTGTCATTACACCAGAATACAAAAGTGTTACAGTGTAATGCGCAAGTGACTGCATTTTGTCTCCCTAAAAATGATTTTTCCTATCAGGAATGGTAATGACCTGGGATAAATCAGTCAACTTCATAGTCTTTTTTATTTTTTAATGTTGGAAAAAGTAAAATGCATAGTTGTTAGTGTTAGGGTCTGATTTAAAGGAAATCTACCCTCAAAATGAAAGAGAATCTGTCATCAGTGACCCCCCCCCCTAAAAAACACACCAGTATCTTTTAGATGTCCTTATACATGCTCCACTGATGCCTCTATCCATGGGATTAGGCCCACCATTCTTCTAAAAAGGACTTTTATCGATGCATTCTGTTCCAGACAGTATATAGTCAAGCTACCCCCTCCTTCTTGTTGCTGACTCTGCTAACCCAGCCTCCCTCATGAAGGAGAGATACAGTGTGGTTGATTTCTCTTAGCCCCCATCTTCCAGAGGGAGTGGTTAATGCTGTTTCACAAACAGTCTGTATGTCTCTCTCTATCTCTCTCCTTTTCCAGCAAGGGATTGTGTAGAATGTCCTACAGAAGAAAGTAAAGGGAGCTGTATATGTCTGTAGTTGAATATTGGCAGGCGGTCCCTAGGTACTGATTCCATATGGCAGCATACTGGAAGCAGTGAGACCTGTCAATCAGGAACAGGGAGGCAGGACAGTCTAGTGAACAATGAGCATGCAGGACTCGCTTACAGTGATTGGGCTCACATCAGGTAAGTTGCATATAAGTTTACAAACTTTTTTATGTTGTAGGCATGGAAAGGAACCATTTATGGGTAAGGGAAGTGTTTTGAACCCCTCCCTGCATCCTGATGTAACTGTATGTCATAAGCCGCGGTTACTTGGCACACCATGATATAAGTTATGTCTTGGGGATCGCCTGAGCTCAGAAGCTGAGCCTTTGTGATCACTACGGGATCCTGGCATCATGTTACTGCAGTAACAGCTGGGATCACAACTATTTAACCCTATAGTCAGCATGACCGCAACGTCTATATGGCATCAGAGACAATTGGAACCCTCCGTGCAGTGATACAGGGCAGTTTAAAAAACAAAAAAAAACAAAATCAGACTTAGGCTACATTCACACTAACGTATGGGGGACGTATATACGGCCGACGTATATACGGCCGATATACGTCCCCCATACACTTCTATGGGCGCACGGCACCCTACGGGAGCGGTACGGTGCCGCACACGTGCGGCACCGTACCGTTCCGTACCCGGGAAAAAGATAGGACCTGTCCTATCTTTTCCCGTAATACGGCGCCGTGCGACATAGGTTGCTATGGAGAGGGGCGGGGGTGAGCTGCGCTCACCTCCTCCTCCTCTCCCCGTACACTGCCATTGCCCGCTACGGTACGGTAGGGCAACGGCAGTGTGAATATAGCCTTAGTCATACAACCCTAAAAGGGCTTAGTACCAGAGGGGTTAATCATAGGTTTTAATGAAGTCTTTATTTAGGAAGGGTTAATTTGGATGGTAGGTTTCCTTTTAAGTATGATAAACCAACTTTCAAAATTATGCTAATGAACTCCTCTGTGCTTCAACCAAATAATAAAAGAATATTGGGTTTAACTCCAACATCGGGTTTAGGTTAAAGGGAATCTTCCATTAAAATTAAGCATTGTAAACTTGTGACATGTACTCATATATACAGGCACTGCAACTGTGGAAGTGTCTTATATTTGTTATCCATGGCCTCTTTCCTTTAAAATCAACTTTTTCAATTATGCTAATGAGCCAGAAGAGCTCTGGGGGATTTTAATAGAGCCCCTCCCTGCTTCAGCTTCATAAGCTGTTACACTATCCCCCTCCCCCACTGCTTCCTCTCCACTACCCCCAACTTCTGCCTGCTGTAATCTCACGCAGTGGAAGAGGAGAAGCGCTCCAGCATAGTTTAACAGCCGGTGAAGCTGTTTTTAAAAATAATAATTTTAAGAATTGATTCAGGAAAGGAGGCCATGGGTAAAATATATATAAGATTAACAAGGTCACAGTGCCTAGATCTATCTGTCTAAGTGTCCCTGGTTTTGCATGCTTGATTTTGATGGTAGATTTCCTGTTAATAGAGAAGAAACGATTGCGCAGCATTGAGTTGCATGGTTTGGATGAAATTTTCCTCAGTACAGAGAAATCCCTTAAAGGGCAGGATAAATCTTCATTATGAGGTTTGTTCCCTGCACTGATCTGCTGTTCCAAAATTTACACTGGACGTAACTGGAAAGAGGGAATTTAGCACTGCTTCTATGCCAGTTTTCTTGTGTACTGTTACAATTTGTGATTATTATATGATAACGCCACCTTAAAATTCTCAGTGTTAACATTGAGGGAGTTGTATGAAGCAGTCTGCGCCAGAAAAATGGCGACTGAAGTGACCCATTGAAAAAAGAGGCATGTCTGGACAAAAAATAGCATTGTTGCACAGCACATTAGACCAACTAATAGAAGGTTCAAAGTACGACTTGCCAGTCTTACACTGCACCAGATTTATCATCCAGCATTAAACATGGGGATTTATCTGACACTAGACTAAACTGTCTAGCTCTAAAAACCAGAACATTAAGGCTACATGCACACAACCGTGTGCTCACCCGGGTCAGATCTTGGATGAGCACATGGCTGGTGCAGACCATCCAGCCAGGTCCCGATGAGACAAAGTGTGCTCACTGCACTATGACCTCTATTGTGGCTTTGATGTTATGTGGCCAGATCACAGCCACAATAACTGTCACGTGCATTTTGCCTAATGCATCTCCCCCATTATGTTTTGTAAATGGAAATGTTAACAGCAATGTTGTAAATGTCCTCTGCTGTATTGTGTTTGAAAACGCAATCTAAAACACCTCCGCTTCCAGCTCTGTCTGTTAAGGTCAGGCCACGGAATAGCATTTTGATAGGATAGGACATCAATATAAAATACTGGACATCTCTTTTACGATCTTATGCTAAGATGGTGTCTATAAGCTCTGCTCTTCATTAATATTGTTAATCTTTCATCAACAGGTATTGACTTTAAAATCAGGACTATAGAACTAGATGGCAAAAGAATCAAGCTACAGATATGGTAAGTAATTTCAAGTATTTCAATTATTCTTAAAATTATTAAAATCAATTTTTATTCAAAAATTATAATATACATCAATGTATCAAAATACTTAACAAAGCCAATATATAAAACCACAAAACATTTCAATACAAAGTGCTGACAAAATTTCCATACAGTTAGACACCGTGTCGGACTGGGGTATCTTGGGCCCACCAGATAAGAATTCCTGGGCCTTCCCTCTATGTTTAGGTTACAGCCTGGGTGCACCGGAAGATACTCTGATGGGCCAGTCTGGCATGGTACATATAAGGTCATAGGTTGTGATCTTCAGTAATCATATGAATATTGAGGAATACAGAGCGCATTCATTATCTTGGGTGCACTGCAGGCATTGGGGTTCCACTGCAGCATTTACCTTAGATTAAAAGGAGCTGCTTGACTCCTTTTATAGTTGTTCTATGTCTTAATACAGGAAGTCTGCTGTGCAGATGGAACCTGGAGGATTAGACGGGAAAATACACTGTTATGGTTTCTGCCAATGTCCTCTCTGCAGATCAGAGTCCCTAGCCTAGGTGCTTATTTAGAGAAAGTAGGAAGTGCTGCTTGCAACCTGTCATGTGCATATCTCGTGGGTGCAGCTTATCTGCTACCACAAGGTGTAATGTCCACAGAATTCAGCTTATTGCTGAACTACTACTGGTGCTTTTTATTGGGACCTCTTCAACTAAGGGTATATTCACATGGCTGTCTGGAGGGATGTATATGCGGCCGCATTGGTGGCTCGGTGGCGTTACGGTGCCACATGTGTGGCACTGCTCCGCGCCGTACACGCGGAAAATATAGAGCATGCTCTATCTTTCCCTGTGTGTGCGGCCTTGCGCCGCTGTGAAGGGGGGGAGGGGTCACCTCCAATCCAGCGCACATCTGTATGAATACGGCATACGTTTTTTTTTAATGTACCCTTAATAAGTGGACATACAGCTGTGAAGTAATTACTTATTATAGCCTATGTAATAGGTTGCCAAGTCTCCACACCGTCAGCCATCAGTTCCTGCCGGGCATGCTGCTGATGGATCAGCTAAGCTTGAATGCTTAGAGGCTTAGTATTCCTATTGCTAAATTTTTAAATCTTGTCTGTCTTCACTTTTAGGGACACAGCTGGACAGGAAAGATTCCGCACTATTACAACGGCTTATTACAGAGGGGCAATGGTAAGCGGTGAGAACTATAAAGTGAAACTACAGTTTTCGCAAACTAGTTTTACTACTAAGTATAACATAGCTGTCTCTTTTCCTTCTGCTTACAGTCATTGCTAAGTACACATGTTATTATATCAGTGTATTACTGAAATGTACCTCTTAGCTTATACCACTTTTGTTCATTCTTTCCTTTAATTTCACATGTAGCGGTACTTATGCTACCTGCACATGAAAATGTTTTCTCTGGCGAAAACTACAGCTCTCTTGGTGGTCGGTGTGTCTTCAGTATTTTTAGAGTTCCTGAGCTGTAGGTTCGTAAGGACAGGTCGAGAGTTAACAGTTTTTGCAAATCTATAAAAAAATACAGGCTGGTAAAGGATTGTGTTAGGCCTTAAGCTCATGGCCCGGAGAAGTAGGGCATTGACCGCAAGAATTCACCCCTCCATGGGAAGCAGAGCAGTGATCTGGCCACAATTTGTGCCGTCAGATCACGGCCCCCAGGACAATCGTGTGGATGGAACCTTTCCCAGAAACTGATACCGACGGCACAGATGTGCAGACTGGAGAAAAAAACTATTATGCACAGCAGTTTTCAATCTTTTTCATTTTTTTTAAGCACAAAAAATGGTCATTTGTGACATTATAAGCATTAGCAGGTTATTACAAAGTGAAATCATACAGTTTTCAAATCCAAAATTTATTTTAGGTGATGTTACATTTGCACATAGGACCCCTTGTTCTAAAGGAGCTTCTGAACTCTCTGGTCCATTGAATTTGTCAGTTTTTGGATGGTTTCCGCTTCAATTGTTTTGCATAAGGACAGAATACCCTCCCAGAGCTGTTGTTAGATGTGAACTACCTCCTGCCATCATAGACACTTTTTGATGATGCTCCAGAGGTTCTCAATGGGGTTGAGGTCAGGGGAGCATGGGGGTCACACCATAAGTATGTCCCCTTTTATGCCCATAGCAGCCAGAGATGCAGATGTGTTATTTGCAGCTAGAGATGGTGCATGAAAATGATCTTGCTGCAGAATGCACGGTTCTTCTTCTTGAACCATGGCAGGAAGTGCAGTTTGAGAAACTCCCCATACATTATGGAGTTCACCTCTACCCCTTCAGGGATCCTAAAGGGGCTGATAATCTCACTCCCCATGATTCCAGCCCAAAACATTACTCCACCTCCTCCTTTTTGGCACCGTAGCTGTTTTTGCATGGGGTGTCCATCAACCAGCCATCCTCTATCCATCTGGACCATCGAGCGTTGCACGGCACTCACAAAAACAGTTTTGTAGTCAATCTTCATGTATTGTTTGGCCCACTGGAGCAGTTTCTGCTTATGTGCAGTGGATAGAGGAGGTGGACAGGATGGCTTACGCACAGCTGCAAACCTCTGAAGGACCCTGCGTCTTGTTATTCGGGGGATGTTGGAGGCACCAGCAGCTTCAAAAACTTGTCGTCTGCTGCTGTGACAAGGAATTTTTGCAGCTGTTCTTTAACTTGATGTAATTGCCTGTTGGAAAGCGTTCTCAATCTTTCCTTATCAGCACGCACACGTGTGTGATGTGAATCAGCTACATACTTGATTGTGCGATGATCACAATGAAATGTCTTGGCAATGTTGATTGTAGTCAGGCCTTGACCTAAACACTCCACAATTTGTGCTTCTCAGCAGCCGACACATTCTTTTTCTTTCCCATTTTGGCTGAAAATGTAGGCTGCTTAAAGAGGACCTGTCACCCCATTTATCGGCACTAGGAGCTGCTTACTAAAGTAAGCAGCTCCTAGTGCTTGATCAAACGCCGCGGTGTTAGAGTGATAGCGTTACCGGAAACCTCCGGTAACGCTATCAAACACTGCGGCGGGGTACAGTGTAATCATCGGACCGCTTGCAAAGCTGTCCGATGTATTCATGAGGGGGGCGGTCTGAGGCGCTGCCTCTACCCCGCACCGCCCCTGCTTTAGTAAGCAGCTCCTAGTGCCGATAAATGGGGTGACAGGTGCTCTTTAACCCCTACGGGACATCTTTTGGCCTAAAGGACGCGGCCCCATTTTTCAAATCTGGCCTGTGTCACTATAAGTGGTTATAGCGTGGGAACGCTATGAGATATCCAGGGGATTTTGAGATTGTTTTCTCGTGACACATAGTACTTCAAATTAGTTTAAAAATTTGGATGAAATCTTTTGCATTTAGTTATGAAAAAAAACAAAATTTGGCAAAAATTTTGAAAAATTCTTTATTTTCAACGTTCTAAATTCTCTACTCTTGATGCAGATAGTCAAAGCACCCAAATAAATTCATAACTTACATTTCCCAAATGTCTGCTTTATGTTGGCATGGTTTTTTAAGATTCCACATATTTTACTAGAATGAGGCTCAGAATTTGGGTGCCATTTTTCACATTTTTTGTAAAATTGCCAAAACCTGTATTTAGATGGACCTGCTCAATTTCTAATTGACACGGAGAGGCCTAAATAATAATAGCGAGACTCATAAATTACCCCATTGTGGAAACTACACACCTCAACGTATGAAAAACCACTTTTAAGAAGTTTGTTAACCCTTTACGTGTTTTATAGGGGTTAAAACAAATTAGAGGTGCAGTCTGCAAATATAATATTTTTTCACAATACACTCATTTTGGGTGGAAAATTAAACATTTACAATGGATTAAATGAAAAAAGGCTCCACAAAGTTTGATACGCTATTTCTCCCGAGTACACGGATACCCCATATGTGCTGGTAACCTGCTGTATGGGCGCACGGCCGGGCATAGAAGGGAAGGAGGCGCCATCCAAATCAGATTTGCTATGTCACATTGTACAGGCTATAATTTTTTTCTTTTTTTTTATTGAGGACCTATAAGGACTTATTTCTTTTGCCACATGAGATGCACTTTTCTGGTACATAATTTTGGGGCATCTATAGCTAATTGGTGAGAGTTAATTAACTCTTTGTTGGTGGAGGAAATGAAAATCATCAATTTTTAGGAAAATTTTTATGTTTTTTTTTTTGGCCGTTAACCATACCATGAAAATAGTATATTATTTTTATTCTATGGGTCGCCACGATTACGAAAATACTTCATTTATATATTTTTTCCCATTTTTACTGAATAAAAAGTAATTTGGCAAAATTGTTGTTAATTTTAGCATCACAGTCTTTCATATGCATAACTTTTTTATTTTTCACCTCACAAATCTGTTTAAGGGCTTATTTTTTGCAAGAATGATAGCTCTTTTTAATGGTCTTATTTTAGATTGCGTAACTTTTTAAAATCACTTTTTAGAGCAGTGGTTCTCAACCTGTGGGTCGTGACCCCAGCCGGGGTCGAACGACCAAAACACAGGGGTCACCTAAAGCCTTTGGAGCCGCAATTTTATTGTGTTTTTACTGCAAATCGCATGGTTTGGGGTCCCCACAACATGAGTAACTGTATTGCGGGGTCACAGCATTCCAAAGGTTGAGAACCACTGTTTTAGAGCATTTTTAAAGGGCATTAACAAAAAATCATCTTTTTTTCAGAGAGACTTTTTTTAGGTTGTTTTTTACAGGGTTCACTTTGCGGATCTAATAACGATTCTGTTTTATTATGCAGATTGTTACGGACGCAGGGATACCAAATATGTGGGGGGTTTTGTGTATTTTATTCAATTGTACTGAATAAAATCTAATTTGGAGAAAATCTTATTCATTTTAGCATCACCATCTTTTTATATGCATAACTTTTTTATTTTTCGGCTGACAAATCTGGTTATGGGCTTATTTTTTGCGAGAGCAGTTGTTCTTTTTAGTGGGCTTATTTTAGAGTGCATAAAATTTTTTAAATCACTTTTTAGAGCATTTTTTTAGGGTATTAATTAAAAATTATCTTTTGTCGGAACGTTTTTTGCGTTTTTTTCCCTCCGGCGTTTACCGTGCGGGTCCAGTAGCAATTCTGTTTTATTATGCAGATTGTTACGGACGCGGCAATACCAAATATGCGGGGGGGGGGGGGGGTTTGTGTTTTTATGTTTTTTATACTATTAAGTTTTTTCATGGGGAAGTGACATTTTAGGGGCTTATATTTTTATGTATTTATTTTTTATTTATTATAATGTGTAGTGTTAAGTGTTTTTGCATATTTTTACTTATACATACTTGAACTTAAACCAGTGATGCTCTGATCACTGGTTTAAGTCCAATACATTGCTCTACAATACTATTTTATTGTAGAGCAGTGTAAACTGTCTGAGCAAGCTTGTGCATGCTCAGACAGTTTAGGCCGGCGCCACACAGGGCGCTTTGTCTGCGCTTGCAAACGCAGACAAAGTCGCGCCCACCGGGGCGGGCCTCGGCCCGATCGCATAGGCGTTTCTATGGAAACACCTGCGATCGGGAACGAGCCGCCGGTGTTTCGCATTAAATTAACGCAAAACACCGGCAGCTCGTTCCCGATCGGGGATCGGCATAGAAACGCCGATGCGATCGGGCCGAGGCCCGGCCCGGTGGGCGCGACTTTGTTTGCGTTTGCAAGCGCAGACAAAGCACCCTGTGTGGCGCCGGCCTCACAGTCAGTCCTCGGAGCTGCCCAGAAGAGGATCGGATCCCCCGGTAAGCGGCACGGGGGATCCGATCCACAGCACCCGCGATCGGCTGTGATTGCGGGTGTTACAGTGCGGTGTCAGCTGTGATAGACAGCTGACAGCCGCTGCTTCTGGTACCGCCTCCGTTCGTGAGCCGGTCACAGAAGCTGGACGTTATACTACGTCCCGGTGCGCTAAGCATCTAGCCCCGGGGACGTAGTATAACGTTGTGGTGCGCCTAGGGCAGGGCCGATTCTAGGGTTTTTGCTGCCTGAGGCGAAAATTAAAATGCTGCCCCCCCCCCCCCCCCCCGGCCGCCCCAACACCGGACCTCCCCTGCTACCTGGATATGTTCGGCCCATGAATTTCCACATTTTTAAAAAGCATTTACAACCTGTTAAAAAAAATGCTGACAACATTACTTAAAATTAGTAATTGGCCCTCTGTGACATCACACGTGGTACCACTAGCCGTCAGTGACACAGACAATAGTGGCATCTAGTACCTCACAGGCGACGATCTGCTCCCTCAGGAAGACGACATCATTGCATCTTCTCCCACCCAGGACTGTTGAATTTGCTGGCAGATGTCTTCAGCTCCCGGCACCACATCTCTGCACAGCACCGATAATATACCACAGTCACTTACAGTATATATTCACCTAAATAATAGTGTTTCTAAATCATATACTGTACACCTCTCATGACACAATGAACCACTCTACCCCCCCCCCCCCCCCATACACACAGAGTGGATATAGAATCCCTTCTTCATTTATTTAAAAATGTATAATAAAAGCTCCTCTCCCCCAATTAAATTATATACAGATCCTATAGTTTAATTAAAATCTGACCCCTATATCCAGATTCTCCCATATTTAACTATATACAGATTTACCACCCCAATTTTATTTAAATCATGCCCCCACTCACTTAAATTAGATACAGTACCCCATATAAACCATCCTCCCTTCTAAATACAGCCCCCTCCTATATTTATATAAGATACATCCCCCTCCCATATAATGCTTCACCCACAAGTTATATTAAATACAGCCCACCTTGATTATATAATGTGTAGTTAAAATATGGTCAAAAGCCACCCCCAGGTTACATAATGTCCAGCTCACCTACCATATTATATAATATACAGCCCCCTTATTATAAAATAAGCAGCTCCTGTATTCTATAATATACAACCTCAGTAAATAATATGTAGCACCTTATATATATACAACCCCCCTCTTCTTATATACACAATCCCCCTCTTCTTATATACACAATCCCCCTCTTCTTATATACACAGTCCCCCTCTTATATACACAGTCCCCCTCTTCTTATATACACAGTCCCCCTCTTCTTATATACACAGTCCCCCTCTTCTTATATACACAGTCCCCCTCTTCTTATATACACAGTCCCCCTCTTCTTATATACACAGTCCCCCTCTTCTTATATACACAGTCCCCCTCTTCTTATATACACAGTCCCCCTCTTCTTATATACACAATCCCCCTCTTATTATATACACAGTCCCCCTCTTATATACACAATCCCCCTCTTATTATATACACAGTCCCCCTCTTATTATATACACAGTCCCCCTCTTATTATATACACAGTCCCCCTCTTATTATATACACAGTCCCCCTCTTATTATATACACAGTCCCCCTCTTCTTGTATACACAGTCCCCCTCTTCTTGTATACACAGTCCCCCTCTTCTTGTATACACAGTCCCCCTCTTCTTGTATACACAGTCCCCCTCTTCTTGTATACACAGTCCCCCTCTTCTTGCATACACAGTCCCCCTCTTCTTGCATACACAGTCCCCCTCTTCTTGCATACACAGTCCCCCTCTTCTTGCATACACAGTCCCCCTCTTCTTGCATACACAGTCCCCCTCTTCTTGCATACACAGTCCCCCTCTTCTTGCATACACAGTCCCCCTCTTCTTGCATACACAGTCCCCCTCTTCTTGCATACACAGTCCCCCTCTTCTTGCATACACAGTCCCCCTCTTCTTGCATACACAGTCCCCCTCTTCTTGCATACACAGTCCCCCTCTTCTTGCATACACAGTCCCCATCTTCTTGCATACACAGTCCCCCTCTTCTTGCATACACAGTCCCCCTCTTCTTGCATACACAGTCCCCCTCTTCTTGCATACACAGTCCCCCTCTTCTTGCATACACAGTCCCCCTCTTCTTACATACACAGTCCCCCTCTTCTTACATACACAGTCCCCCTCTTCTTACATACACAATCCCCTCTCTTCTTATATACACAATCCCCCCTCTTCTTATATACACAATCCCCCCTCTTCTTATATACACAATCCCCCGGTTTCTATTATATACAGCTCCCCTTTTATAAAAAATAATAAAGCAACTCACCTCAACTCCTGTCACGATCCCGGCCGCGTCCCTTTCCCGGGTCTTCGGCTGCCCTGTGCTCCGTGAGGGGACGCAGGCAGCGTGACGTCATCGCACGCTGCCTGAGTCCTCCAGAGCAACAGAGCGGCACAGACAGAAGGATCTGTGCCGCCGCCGCTCGGTACATCATTCGCGTCTGTCTCTTAAAGACAGATGGCCCAAAATTTTGCCGCCTTTATTCAGGGCTCAGCATCCGCCGCCTGAGGCGAGATTTTCATCTTGCCTCATGTCAGATGCGGCCCTGGCCTAGGGGTTAATAATGTGGGACAGACTTCTTAAGTAGTCTTGCCTTTAATTGGACACACCTGCCAAACTAATTAGCACAGGTGTCTGTAATTTCTTTCAGTGATACCTTGACACACATCACAAACAAATAAATTCTTATAAACTTGTTGCGTAATAATTTGGAACACAGTGTAAATGATGATTTTTTTTTTATTATTCTTTTTTTTTTTTTTTTTTTTTTTTAGGGTATTATGTTGGTCTACGATATCACCAATGAAAAATCTTTTGACAACATAAAAAACTGGATAAGAAATATTGAAGAGGTATGAATTTGTCAATTATCTTTCATTACAACTCCAGCAGTCTCGGGCTACTTTAGACCCATGGTCTGTTGTTTGTAGCCTTTGTATTATCAATGTGCCCAAGCAGTAGACTCTTACACTGGGCCTTAGAAACTACGGCTGTGTGTTAGCCCATAGAATTACATAGGGGCGTTTATGAGACAAAGGCAATCACATTTCCAAAATCAATGGCTATGTGCAGGAGGCCTTAGGGTGGTGGCACACGTGGCGTTTTGAACCCCTTTTTAAGCAGTCCGTAAAAAACTGCATGCGTTTTTTGAAAACTCAAAATTAAATTAATTAAAAACAGACAAAAACATTAAAAAAAAAATTTTAATGCATTTTTTTAATGAACTGCTTAAAACAACCATAATTAGTTACATATTAATGTGTATTTTTTACATATGTATGACATGTAAAAGGGATAAAATCTGTTTCACTGTATCATACTTCCAGAGTAGCTGCAATGGATATAATGGTTAATATGTTATCTTACAGCATGCCTCAGCTGATGTTGAAAAAATGATTCTTGGAAACAAGTGTGATGTCAACGAGAAACGACAGGTTTCTAAGGAGAAAGGAGAGAAGGTAGGAGAGTGGTAACTAAACTCCTTAGGCCCCTTGCACATGAACGTATGGGGTCGTTGCTACGGGCCTCGTCACAACCTAGACCTTTATGGCCCCCGGTCAAAGTGAGATGGGCAAATACCGTCTCACTGCACTGTGACCAAGCCTGGCGGTTGCACCGAAAAATATAGGACATGTCCTATATTGCGGTGTATTGCGCCACTGGCGGTCAACTTTTAAAGTGTAACTGTCATTCTGAGCAAAAAAAAAATAAAATACATAATTCTGGGAATTATTCCTAAAAGTATTTTGCCTCTCGGTCCTCATTTAGTACCTCTTTTGGCCCATACCAACCATGGTTTCCAGCTCTCAAAAAAACTACAATCAGCAAGATGGAGGGGGAGGGGCGGGACGGGACCTTCCTCCTGTCACCTCATCACAAGCTCCTGCTGCTGACCAATGAGAGCATATCTATCTATCTATGTAACACTCCAGTACAGCACGTGAGGGGGCAGTACAGCACATGAGGGCACAACACAGCAAATGAGAGGGCAGCACTCGAGGGCACAGCTTGCAGACTTGGAGATTATCTCCTGTCACTTCCTTGTGTGAGGTGATGGGGGGGGATTGTGATCGCTCTGCAGTTTGTTTCTGTGTGGATTATTTGTGTATATACAAGTGTAGGGAAAGCTGAGGAGAGATAAGTTTAGGTGTTTGGTCACTAAGTCAGGGCTTCTCCCTGCACATGACTGAGTGCTGGAGCAGCTGGAGACATGATTGGAGTGAGAGAGATGGGGGCGTGTCTCTCCTTCTGTAGTCTTCTTTATGAAGACGGGAAGAGCCCAGCAACAGACATATGAGAGATCACTGACATCTAGGGGAAGTCTGCAGGATTCGGGTAACTAATCCAATTGCAAAAGGGCTTAAAATTACCTGCCCTACAACATATCAAAAGTTTTTTTAAATGACAGTTACACTTTAAGGGAGAGAACAGTGGTGTGTCCTTTCTCTTGCAAACGGCTGTATGCTCACCTGGGCAAGGGGCCTCACTCTGTACCTAATATATTTTACTGTTTAGAATACTTAAAGGAAACCTTTTTAAACTTTATAGCAGAAGCTGCTTCGGCGCTGCGCGCGACCGTGCGCGCGCAACGCCTGCGGCATTTCCTATGTAGCCGCGCACACAATCGTGCGCACGCAGCGCCGAAGCAGTTTCTGCTATAAAGTTTAAATGGTGTTAAAACCGCAATACCGCGGTTTTAACACTAACGAAACTAAGCACCGGCACCAGCTCACCCTGAGCTGGTGCTCGGTGTTTACAGCTTACACCTACCATTTGAAATGGTAGGTTTCCTTTAAATGACAAACTTGAAGTCCACAATTCAACCAGGATAAAGTTGCAAAATAAGGCATTCGAGGTTTGCAATATTTAATGTTCTGACTAGGTTAGGTTAGGCAAGATTAGCCTGTAAAGCTGACATGTCAGATTTCTTAAAAAGTCTTTGTCACAAGATTCTCACAATCTTACTTCAGTATGTTGGTTGGCATAGAAAATGGAGAAGCTTGTGCAGAATTGTTAGACGTACAGATGTTCTAAACTTATCAAGCCTTGTGCAATGCCTGACTAGTGCTGTGCAACATTACAGCGACACAGTCTTTTCCTCTTTCATTCTATCCATATCCCCCCGGTATACAGAAGTATTCACTTATTCAGTTATTGCTTTTTATCTGAAAATTCCTTTAGTTGTGTGATCCCATAGAGATAATGTAAACCTTACATAGCTCTCTTGCAGATGAACTTTACCACACAGACTATCCACAGAGCCCTATTATAGATATTGGTCATTTTGTAGGAGAATATAGCAATAAGGTTTATGACACTGACCCCCAGTAGGGAAGAGAGAATCTAGTCTGCAGAGATTATGGGGTATATTGCAGACAAAAGGGAGATGGCAAGAACATGAAGATGGTGTATGATGAGGGCAGATTTTTTGCAGATATCTGCGCATGTTGCGGTTTCCGCACATATTTTGGTGCAGAAAATCCTCAAGACGATGCATATTTTTGTCCATGTAGAAATTCGAGCTCAGTGAGGAAAATAAAACAATGATCATGTTACTTTTCTTGTGAGTTCTTACAGATTTTTGCATAGGGTTTTTTTTTGTTTTTTTTTAAGTCTATGGGGGAATGAAAATCTGCATCAACGTGCAGTTTTTGTGCAGGATTCCCTCATCCTAAAGGGATGGTGAAAACGGAGAATAAAAAAACCCATGTGGAAAATCTGCCTAAAAAATGCCCAAAAAGGCAACACTAAATAGACACATATGCATGACAATCCGTAACGTGTGCAGATAGCCTACATGAAAATGAATGTCTCTTGCACTTCTATTCATGAACAAACTGTGTCCACCACTACTGGGATCCATATAAATGATTAGGTGAGAGTTGCAGGGCAGGAAAAGAGCTTTTCCTGGAATGTATCTTTAAGCAAAACTGAATGTAATAATTCCCCACTTTATCTGCTCTTATTATATGTTTTGCAATTCACTGATTAATCGTAGGGGGTATCCACAGCGGACGCCACTGAAAATCAAATAAAACTATTTGTACATTAAAATATCCAGATTTATGTTCATTGAATGCACAATATAAATTACACGGGAGACATTATTACAAGGTTATTTAACTGGTTAAGTTTATGTTGTTTTTTTAGTTGGCTCTTGAATATGGAATCAAATTTATGGAGACTAGCGCAAAGGCTAATATCAATGTGGAAAATGTAAGTATATGTGTTTCCCTTCACTTTAGGGTCAATACAGTCAGCCCTCTTTAGGTAGAGTATTTGCAAGTAGAAAATAAAAACAAATTGGGGGAAAAAGTGATGTGCTTCTGGTTTTGAGTCAAAAAAGAAAATTGATGATGGCTTTCCTTTGAATTTGTCATTCATGTGAAGTGACAATGAGACTAAGGATATTTCTAGGAATTTCTCACAAAAAGATTATCCACAGTGTCAGTCGTGGGGCAGTCCTGCAGTGGGAAACACATGACATTTACTGTGTCCTAAGTGGTGAATATGGTGAGGCTGTGTTCAGTAAGAAAGGGATATTTGTGTGTGTTAATCTCTTTATGACCCCTCTTTATATATATTCACACATTGACCAGAAGGTTTCCCCACATTGTCTTTTTTTTTATTGTTTTTCTATTATTCCACATTTTTGTGCCCCCAATCATTTTGTTTTCTATCTTCATACTTGACTCTATGGTGTGCTTTGCAACTTTTGGTCTCTTTTGACTTTTTGCATGTTAGTCTCTGGGTGCTGCAGGCGTTGCTGCAATCATTATAAAGTAGTGTTGCCCAGTCTTTCTAACCTGTCATGAACTAAAATAGTTTGTGATAATCCCTGAGCAATAGTAGGAAAACAATTACAAAGGTTAGCCTGTCAGCAAAAGGGAGATTTTCATGTTTTATAGAAAACTTTTTTCCAAACAAGATTAGGCAACTTTTTGACAATAGCCCATGAGCAAACTTGGTACAACCTATTTAATGTCTGCAATAATTCATCAAGTTTGATTATATTACAATACGTGGTCTGGTCAGGAAGGAGTGTATGAGAATTAGGATATCAACACAAATAAACTCATTAGACTTGGATTGTAAAGTTGGGTTTGCATGCTGGAATGCAGTTCTATTCTCTGAAACGTTGTTAAAGGGGTATTCCCATGAAGACAAGTTTCTAATATTTATTCAGGATAACACATTCTCTAATTCACTATTTTTAACAAAAATGCAGCATTTCACAGATACAAGTCCAACCTGTCTTATCAGTCCTGCTATATACAATTTCAGTTGCCCCTAGACACAACTTCTGACTTGGGGTCGGGCAGCCATCTTTGATTTCTGTGTGAGACCGTACTTGCCGAGTTTCTGTGTCTTTCTGCTCTATGCCTGTAGCCATGCCCCCAGCTGTGCCTGCACAGAACTCACAGGCACTCATCACTTCCTGCCAAAACATCGTGAGCAGCGAGAAACTACAAAGTACAAGGAGATAAGTGATCCAGGGGAGGGGGAGGAGGGCACATATCTGTGAGAACACAGATGTGGAAGTGTTGACAGTGTGTAATGGGCATCTCATCATCTCTGATATGTCTCCTCTCTCTTTCTATGTGTCAGATACTAGTACAATGTCTGAAGCCAGATGAAAGTGTATGTACACCTGTACCCAGATAATCTTGCAACCCGGTCCCCCCACAGAACTAGATGGATCATAATTCATCTGTTTAGAGAGCCTGTCTCTCGCTCGCTCTCATGCTCACGTTTACAGAGATGTGTTAGGGCTTGTTATTTGTGGGACAAATTGTACTTTTTAGTGGTGCCATTTAATATCCCATGCAATATACTGGAAAGCTGGGAAAAATATCCAAGTCCAGTGAAATTGACATATTTGTGGCGTTTTCTTGTGCGCTCTGTTTTTATGGGTTTTATTCTGCACTCAATTTCTCTTTATTCTTTGGGTGGCTATGATCACAGGGATACCAAATGTATATAGGTTTATTAGGTTTTAATAGATTTTAAAAAATGTAAATCTTTTGTATGTAAAAAATTATTTTCCATTTTGCCAAAATCTGAGGCCAATAACTCTTTCACGCTTTGGTGTACCAACCTATGTAAGGTGATTTTAACTTTTACTTGCTAATACTATATACTGCTGTATTGCAGTATATAGCAATATTACTGCTAATCTCTAATAGCCCCCCATCTGCTGGCTATTAGAGATCAATACACATGGCAAGCCTACAAGTCCCAATGAGACTGCCATGGCAACTGATGACCCAAGATGGCGGCACACATAGAATGGTGAGTTGGGTCGACCCGACACTTAACAGGTTAACTGCCTGTATGTCCTGGTGCGCAAAGGGGTTAGAGAACCCTTTTCCCCAACCACAACTCTTTACATTCTTTCCCCTTTTTCTCTAATTCTGGTTTGTTAAAATCAGTCTAAATATTTTCAGATATCTACTGTCACAAGAAGCAAGGTAGTCTACTCCAGCCCCAGTGGCGTAACTAGAGTCATCTGGGCCCCGGAGCATAATTCCTTATTGGGCCCCCTCGTGTATTTAGTATAACTAATAATACCTGTGCCTTTTATCAAGGGACTCCTGGACATCCTCAGGGAGCTTGTTATATATACAATCCACTATATAAGCCCCTTTTTGGTGCCAAGTGCCCTCTATATTTTTTTTTTTTTTTTTTTTTTTATGCCTAGTGTTCCCTTTTTTTGACAAATGCCCCCTTCTTTGCCAAGTGCCTCCGCCCAAACTTGGGGGGAAAAAAAGTATACTCGCCATTGCCATGATGCCTCTATGTTAATGGCATTAAGAGGTTAAAAGATCTGCTGTGTTATTTTCCGTTTTCATTGTATAGGCAATGAACATTCATTATGTGTGGAGAAAAGGTAATTTAGATATATAGGTGTTCACTGCTAGAAACGTTTCTGGAATCCGTGAATATGAAATAGCATGCATATTATAGTGATCTGTGGGGGTATAGTGCCGCAACCACCACTTACAGGTTCCCTTCCCACAAAGGGTAGGGTGCAGGCAGGTCAGAAGGCATCAATAAGAAGGACAAAGAAAACCGCCTGTCACTTACAATACAAGTCACCACAGTACCACTGTATAGTATAAGGTACACTAACAGGGATAGAAAGGAACATTCTTTAGCCCTCAATGAATTTAGCCCACAGAATTTCAGGCGGAAATTGCTCCAAAATTCTGGTGTAGACAGGTTAAAGGGAACTTGTCACCAGGGACCTAATTTTCACTAAAGACGGGTGGCAGAAGTCCATTACAGCTGTGTTGAATAGATGGTTTTCTGTCTTTTTTCTGTGCATTTCCATTCCAATATTATTTTAACTTCCCTTGCACCAGGGTCTAGGGTGTTTTCTTTGGTTTGGATGCATTTAAAAAAAAAAAAAAAAAAAAAAAATACACGTGACTTGTCTTGTGCTGCTCACTACTCAGCTCTTGGCCCCGACATTTGTGCTCCTGTGCAACTCCTCCCTCCTGCTCCTTCACTCACACAAAGACAGAGCTCACAACATTGTGAGCTGACATCTCTGGGAGTGGGAGAAGTTGTACCAGAGAACAAAGGTAGGGGCTGAGAGCTGAGGCGTGAGCAGCGAAGACAAGTCACACGGTGAAGCTCTAATGGGCTTCTCTAACCTGTCTTCAGTGAAAATAAGGTCCCTGGTGACTAGTACCCCTTAATGAATCTCCCCAGCATAGAAGTACTCTGTACACGTTTTCTGTGTGTGTAACATAGTTGTTTGTGTTTTGCAGAGGTTCTCTCTCTCTCTCTGACCTTAGAATCCCAAGAAACTGGGTGTTTCACTAAAGTTTCTGACCACCAGAACAGTTGTAATTATTTTCAAAGAATGTTTTGGGTTTTTTTTGTATAGTAATATATTTCCTTATGGTATAGGTGACACAACATAGCACTTCAATAAAAGCTACCATCACTGGATGAGGTAATTTATATGTATTTGATCCTATTGCCCTTTATCTTTTAGGCATTTTTGACTTTGGCCAGGGACATCAAAACGAAAATGGACAAGAAAATGGTAAGATGAACTGTTTATTAGGCTGAGAGTGTCTGAAATAACACCTGTACCACTAAAAGCCAGTTCCCTCCGGTTAAGTGTAAAATATACTTAACAATATTTAACAATCATTTTAGTTAAAACTCTCTTTTTACATATTAACCCCTTGAAGGAAACCTACCACGAGGAATCTACCTCAGAAGTAGATCTGATGGTAGATTCCTTCTGCCTGCCTCTGTCCTAATCTGTAATTGTGGAACCTAACCTAACTTGTTAAAAACTTTAAATCAGTAATATGTAAATTAACTGCTGAGGTTACTGGGGCATGGAACAGCCTTTGCTCCCAGTGGACGGCCAGGATAGTACACACGCAGGTAGCCTCTGCAGCTAATTTAATTTTATACTGACTATATACTACCGGGGGCTGGCTATATACTACAGGGGGCTGGCAGGCTGGCTATATACTGGGACTGTGACTAATGCATTTCCCACCCTCGGCTTATACTCGAGTCTATATGTTTTTCCATTTTTTTTGTGTTAAAATTAGGGGTCTCGGCTTATACTCAGGTCGGCTTTTACTTGAGTATATACAGTAGGTTCATAGGGTTATTAAATTACAGATTAGGGCAGAGGTAGGCAGGAAGAATCTACCATCAGATATACTTCTTTTAAGGACCAGGCCATTTTCATTTTTAGTGTTTCCATTTTTCACTACATGTCTTAACTTTTTTTTATTAAGAGCTGTATGAAAATTCCAAATGCTATAAAAATGCAGAAATCACATATTTGTGCTATTTGCTTGGACTTAAAGATTTCACTGTGTGCTCCAAATGACACCTCCTTTATTCTTTGGTCAGTATGATAACGGAGATATCAAATTTATTTAGGTTTTATTTCAGTTTTAAGAGATGGTGATTGGCAGCAATATGGCCACACTCATGTGAAGCTGCTGTTTAGGTGAACTGTTTGGCTTTGACCACGCCAACTAATAGGTTAACTGCCACAACTGCTGCCAATTGCGGCAGTTAGCTGTAGGTGTCTGCTATATAATACAGCAGATACCTACCCTGTGTGGAGATTTTTATTTCACCCCTGCAGGACACAGCCACTTTTTCATTTTTCCCATAAAAGTGATAACTTTTTTATTTTTCCACGTTAGGCAGAGGATGAGAAAAAAAACACTAATTTTGGCATGTTTTATCTTATTTACATTTTTTGCTATTTACTGTACGGCCAAAATTACCGTATATACTCGAGTATAAGCCGACCCGAGTATAAGCCGAAACCCCTAATTTCAACACAAAAAACTGGGAAAACCTATTGACTCGAGTTTAAGCCGAGGGTGGGAAATGCATTGGTTACAGCCTCCCAGTATATAGTCTGCCAGCCCCTGTAGCATACAGCCTGCCCAACCCCTGTAGTAGGAAAAAAAATAACACTGTACTCATCTTTCCGACGTCCCCCATAGGTCCTCTTCTGTCTCAGACTGTCCCAGACAGAAGAGGACCTACAGGTGATGTCAGAAAGGCGAGTTTTGACTTTATTTTTTTAGTTGACTCGAGTATAAGCCGAGTTAGGGTTTTTGAGCACAAATTTTGTATTGAAAAACTAGGCTTATACTCGAGTATATAAGGTACATGTTATCTATATTCTCCCAGTCAGTACATTTTGGAAGATGCCAGATTATGTTTTGCTATAAAAATCCATTTGTTTTTGCCTAACCGTCTTTCTAAAGTCGTAATCTTGTTTCCACCGATGGACAGTAACAGGCTTTTTTTTTTTTTTCCTACATGAGCTGTAATTTTTCATGTTACCAGTCAGGGATTTTTGCAACTTTTTGATCACTTTTTATAACATTTTTTTACTTTTTTTAAATCCCTTTGACATAAACATATAGGGGCATATTTACTAAGGGACATGGACCAGTTTTCTGGCTGACTTCTTTTTTTATGTTCTTTTCAGTGCAAACTGCTTTCACAGGTATTTTAAGAAGTGCCTGCACCTCGTTTGTGTCGCACTCGACCCTTTTGTGGCCCTATTCCAGTGCTTAGTCGGACCGTGTGCCAGATTTAACATGCAAAGTATTACAGAATTGTGTAGCACACCCATGTTAAAGGTCCACCAAAAAAAGTGGTGCACTCTGTCGTAGCTGTGCAGATGGCGCCAGATTCATGAAGAACGGGCGCCACAAATCCTGAATCGGGCGCCCTCTGCACACTACACAGGAAAACTGCACGTAGTGCAGTTTGCACTGTTCTTAGTAAATGTTCCCCATAGTTTTTACACAGCAGATTATTAGGGATATTTTTTCACAGTGTACACTATACGGCTAAATAGTTTATATTTATAAATTGGGAGCAGTATGAACAAAGCGATAACAAATGTATGCTGTGTTGGCAGGGTAAATCTGGCAGCCGCCCATGGGCACTGTGACAAAAGCCCAGCTTTCTGTATATGCAGGGTGGTATAGTATGTGCGGGAAGGGATTAAACGAGGGAATGCTAGAAAGAAAATTCATGCCCTATCTAAAGATTACTGTTAGAAGTAGCTCTAGTGTGACCCTGTCACCAGCCTCTCCATTACTAAACTAATCGGCCCTGTCTGTTTTGGTCAATTATAATCCAACTATATCCAGCTATATCTGAAATATATATCTGGTTAAACTGCACCTCTTCACTCATAATATCCTGGCATATTTCCTTCATGTGAAGAATGGGGGCTCAGAACCCCAAATTCTGGAAATCAATGATTTCCCTACCGTTTATTATGCATCTGTGATGGATATACTACCACAGGTTCTATAAAAATATTGGTTCTGTATCAGATCAACTATGTCTAAGGTTAAAAGCACATGATATGTATTATACACATTATTTGGGCAATGGCTTGGAAATTGCCAATTTTCTATTGCATATCCACTATTAAATTAGTGGATTAAATCTCCAGAATCTGTACGGACCTCTCCACAGTTATCATGGAGATTCCCACCCAATCTCGGTGATGGGTATTAGGGCTTAGGGGTAAATAAGATATTCTCTTTGTATATAATGCCACAGTATAAAAATACTGTATCTTTCCTGACTTCCATCAAAATATTTAACATTTCCATTTCTTTCAGGAGGGAAATAGTTCACAAGGCAGTAACCAAGGAGTTAAAATCACCCAAGAACAGCAAAAGAAGAGCAGTTTCTTTCGATGTGTCCTTCTGTGAGGGACATTGCCTTAAAGGAGTATTTTGCTCCCTCAAACTGGACTGTGCCTGTATCTGAAATCCCATCATCACAGACCTAGATCCTTAAAGCACCAGCTCTGCCAAACTTTGGCTACCTTAAAAAGAGTGACAAGCTCTGTCTACCTTAGTAACTGTTTCACCTAGAGGTTCTGGAACATGTACTAAGTTTGTACATTTCTTAATTATCTTTTTCATCATTATTATAATTATTATGTTATTCATTTTTATGTTGGAGGTAAACACCAGACCATCTTCCTTATTCTAATTTCAAGGACCAGTGTTTAGACTCCAGACATTCCTACAGAGCCATATTTCATTCCATGTCTCACTGACCTCAAAATGGCATGTTCCTTTAAATTTTGGAACATGCACACTATGAATCCATTATATAGACAGAAACAAATGTCTCAATGTGTTACATATTTACACACGCACTTATGTGAATGTATAAATGTGCACCTTCCATTTGCATTCCAATACAAGTCTTCCATGTCTGATGGTGAAACCAAAAGCATTTTAGTTTTGCATTCATTTCAAGTGATTTGTGTAATTTATGTAAAAATCTAATAATGTTCTGCAGATGTCCTATGGTTTACATTTTAGCATGTATACATTACATTTTCTATGTGCTATTTAAGAATTCATTATTTCATGAGATTTACGTCTAAAAGATAAAGGAAATGGCCTTATAGTGGTATTTTTCTTTTTTTTTGTAGCTGCCAATATCTACTGCTAAATTGTTTGTTACTTCATCATTCCAAAGGTACAACCACAAATGTTGCCTTGGATCTCAACATCCGTTTTGTAGTGGCATTTTTTAATATGATGCAGTTGAACAATTTATTGAAAAAAAATATTTGAACAATGCTCTTTATTGAAAGTTTTATCATATAGTAAAATAACTATCAAAATGTTAATTGAGGAAGAGTCAGTAGGCATCCATTCACCTTAGATGGTTTTAAGCCAGACTCTCCAAACTTCTGATGTGAATGAACAGTTGTAGGTTAAATTGTTCCCATCTGGGCGTTGACATTTAATTCAACTGCCATATGTATGCACATTTCTTTAATTGCATGTTTTTTAAAAAAAAATTACCTGTGTGAAGTTACCATAAATGTAGCTATATGGTATCAAGATAGCTGTCCTTGGATATGACCACCTCCAGACATTTCCAATGGTGGCCAGACATGAACTATAGAGCCCTGTCTGAGCTCTTGGATTCACCATTGATTACCACAGGTTGGCTGCAGGACATGCAATAACTCACGGCTTTTTCGTATCTAAAACTATTAGTTTCCTTGTGCTATCACAAGGCAGCGGTGGTTGCATCCAATCTCATTTCTAAGGGACAACATGGCTACATTTATGGAGAATTATCTTTTTATTAACATCCAATTAAAGAAATGTGTGTGTTTGTGTGTGTATATATATATATATATATATATATATATATATATATATATATATATATATATATATATATATCTAAGATTAATTTAATTAAATGTCAGTGCCCAGAGGAGAAAACACCTTTTTTAAGGTTTCTAAATGAAAGAGCCTCTACCACTTGTTCCCTATAAGTGATAGGGCCGCAAAAATAATGGTGATTCCACAATGTTTACTACAGTACAGGAAACCTGTCACCAGGAATGTCATTTAGTATAGGTCCCAATAACCTATACTATACTGATTTTAAGAATGCCTGCATTCTGAATCATTTCAATAGTTTATACAAGTTTAATTCACATTACCTGACTCCCTGCCAGCAGCATGTGGTGACTCCCGGGGTGGGGAGGGACAGCTGCAACTTGTGTGCCTATATCGGTCTTCTTTCCTCAAAACTCACGCAGGGAGGATGATGTTGTGGAGTAAAGGAAGAATGCATGCGAAGACACACACTGAGGATGCAGCTGCCCCTCCTCTTCCTCCGGACTCGACACATGCTGCTAGCAGAGAGCCAGGTAATGTGAATCAAACTTATATAAACTACTGAAATGATTCAGAATGCTGACAAAGGCATTTTTAAAATCGGCATAGCATAGGGTATAGGACACCAGCTAAAAATCATATTCCTGGTGACTTGTTTGCTTATATATCTATCATGGAGATACCATGTAAGAAACAGACTATTTGACTGTACAAGAGTGATGCCATTCATTTCTCTTATTTTTTTTCATACATTCCCTCTGTTAACAGTAATGTGGGCATGTGTGTCATATGCTACCCCTTGCATTGTAGCCATATTCTAATGAGCAAAAATACATATTTATGTACTTATACCAAAGTATAATATTTGATCCAAACACTCTCCCCACACAATGGGTATTGTGAAATACAACAACCTTTAAGAATCTGACATTACAGTGACTTCTCTGCTAAATAATGTTCTCTATTGAACTCGGGTAGTTAGAAGTCTTAAGGTTTTAGGAGAGACCTTACATTCTGTGTAAGTGGCTCTAGTATTTTTCTGTTATATTTTATGACCCCAGAAATATAAGGATAGTTTTCATTCCTGATATACCCATATATTTAAAAGCTTTATTTTTGCTGTTAGTTTTTCACCTTTTCTTTTTATAGATGTACATATGTGATGCAGGTGTAAAGCACGTCTGGCTGTGCATGAAACCAATGATGCTCCGTCCTCTGTCTTTTAGTGATTCATCAAGATGCTTTTTAGTAATTTTTTTGTGTAATAAGAAAATGCTTATTTTGTATGTATTATCTTTAAGATTTATAGGACATTTATTTCCAACTATATACTGTATGACCAAAGAGTTGATTTGGTGGATTTACAGCGCTTCACATAATGCAATTCATGGACCAATTCCTGGTTGTTATAAAACTGAGCACAAATAAATTATAAGGCACACTTTCTTATATGCATCTATTGTTTCTCTTAACCCTGTCATTCTTGATCCACAATTTTGTACTATTGACAGAATTGATTCATCTTCAGCTAGAGATGGCCACAGCATGATATTGTGTGAAGCACAATAATCTGTCCAGCTGGAATCCATTGAGTTGCATATTATATGGACCAGGCAGCCTACTTTTGAATGGGAACTGGTAAGTGCAGCAACTGGAGTGATGGCTGTCACACACAAAGTAAATTGAGTTATCCTAAAAAAATTGCCATATGACTCAAGTTGTGAACTGGACATCATATGACACAAGTAGTGGTCTTCTCCTTGGTGGAAGATCTGTGAGCAGGCTACCCTGCATCTTTTGAGGTACACTCAGGAAAATAATGAAAAAGTACAGGGGTTACAGGTAGATACCTTTCATTTTCTTAGGATTTTAGTTGTTTCTTTAGGTTTTTGGAATCTCTTTTAATGCTTTTAGAAGCCATTACAGTGGTATTACGAGAATTTTTACTCCCTGCCCAATTCATTTATGTCCAATTGTTGTTGGGCACCACCCATCCCATCACATTGCAGTGCATGCCTCAACTTTATATATTCTATCTCAGTGATGGCGAACCTTTTAGAGGCCGAGTGCCCAAACTGCAAACCAAAGCCCCGCTCATTTATCACGAGGTGCCAACCAAAAATTAAAGCAGTATCTAATTGCTCCCTGTTCAACAACTTTCAATCATATTGGCCTCCTGAGGACAGCATCACAGTAGAAAGATGGAAATTTTCATAATTTTAGCTTCTTTCCAGTTCCCCTCTGGGGCCAGCAGGAGGTCCTCCAAAAATAATTCGACCCTGTCTAATTCCCCCTCTTCCTACAGTCCCAAGTAACAAAGAAAGTATCAAAATATGACTGAAAGCAGCATCTTTTAAGTTTCTTGGAACTGCAGGAAGATTCTTTGAGTCTTGTCTGGTGTGCTGGGTTGATGGCACGGGTGCCCACAGAAAGGGCTCTGAGTGCCACCTTTGGCACCCGTGCCATAGGTTCGCCACCACTGTTCTATCTGGTTAAGAGAAAGTCATAACTTCCCTCCTGCCTGTGCACAATGCTCCCAATATACAGTTGTGCATCCTGGGTGAATTATATGCCGGGTCCTGTCTGGCATGGAATTCTGTTATAGCAAATACACCAGCCTGGCACACCCCCTCCTTTGCTTGCTCACTTGGCATTGAGGGAAATTCCTATGTGTTAGGGCAGTTGTACACTTGCTGGATTGGGTCAGTGAACTATGAACCATGCCGGGTCCTGCTTCATGGACAGAACCCATTCCTATGGACTGGACTCTGAGCACCATATTAATATTTGAGTCGCTGAGCTCCTACTTCCTCTAAATGTAGTAGAGCTAACCATGTAATCTGCAGCTATTTGCAGTTTTGGCATACCGGATTGCATTTGAATTAAAGGGGTTGTCCTAGACTTTTTAAAAAAACAAAAGGTGGCTGAGAGGGGGCTGTTTAAAAAAAAAAATAAAGATGTACTCTCCTTCCGGCGCCCTCCGGGTGTCCCGCGCTGCTGTCGCTCCGGTCCGCACGCCATGTAAACAAACATGGCCGTGGGAGCAGTGCTGGATTCAGCTTGCTGTCGGACCCGACAACCATCCGGCCCACATATGCAATGCTGTGAATAGGGACGGGTGGGCGTGGCTGGCCACAGACGGCCGGAAGCTGAATCCACACCCAGACACCCAGAGGGCGCCGGAAGGTAGGTACATCTTTATTTTTTTAAACCGCCCCCTCCCAGCCACCTTTTTGTTTTTTTTTAATTAGCCTCGAACAGCCCCTTTAATCCTGACCACATTTGGAAAAAAACAGCATAAAATGGGTTTCATCTGCAGCATGCAGCATGGTTTTAGTTGTTGGCCACTTTACCTCATGATTTCTGTAATGTGTGGGGAGACAGGATATTAGGTAATTTAGCAATATACATCTAGTAAAAGTTCTGCTCCGCTTTCTTGATATGTAAAGTGAAGCCTCCTGTCTTTTACCTCACCAGCCAGAGATTCCTGTCCATAAAATGGCGCAGATGGAAGGTCATGTGATCTCTAACTGGCGATTGTTCATGGACAGACAGAGATCACATGACTCTCCACAAATGTCTGGCTGGTGAGATAAAAGACTGGAGGCTAAACTGTACATATCAAGAAAGCAGAGCCGAACTATTAATAGATGTACATTGGTAAATTACCTAATTACATACACACAATAAAAAAAAATGAGGAAAAGTGGCCAACCCCTTTAAGTCTGCTGTAGAATATATGCAATATACCCAACCTATCAATGTCTCACCAACCATATGGGGGATTTTTATTTGTCTGTGTTATGTTTTCTAAGGCATTGCTATTACAACAAAGTTTTTTTTTTTTTTAGCAGTAGCATAATGTGACCATTTCTGTCATTCATGGAATCTGCCATTCTTCCAACTGTAGATGATAGATAGAAAATTCATGACCTTGTGTTCTCTATGTGCAATGATTTCTGTGTGTCATGTTTGAGACCGCATGGCTAATTCAAAGGGGTTGTCTCAGAGTTCCAAAAAATTAGGAGCCAAGTTTGGGCAAGCATTTTAAAAAAAATAAATGTGTGCTGACCTCAGACTGATACACTGTAAACAAACGGGGGCACGGAAGCTGTGCTTGTAGAGTTTCCGGCCGGCCATGACCACCCGTCCCTATTTCCAGCACTGCATCAGGCACTGGGATATGGTGACGAGTGGACATGGCAGGCCAGAAGCTCCCTAAGCACAGCTTCCGTGCCCCTGTAAACAAGCCCGCTCCAGCCCAGCTCCAAATTTTTTTTAAACTCTTGGACAACCCCTTTAACGTTAAATCAGTTTTATTAGTTCTTCTTTGATTTACGTAAAACATCTTGAGCATTTCTTAGCATTCCCTTTTCCATATAAGTCTTCTATAATGAAACCATATTGTGAAGAGCTAGAGAATAGCTCACACCAGCAGATACATTCTGTAGTGTTTCTGATAGGATTATTTTTCCATTGAATAGGACAGATGCATCAGTTAAGTCTTTCTGGGCATATGTAATAACTTGCTTTGTTTACAATGATAACTGCACTTCAGAAAAGAATACAGATTAAAGCTTATTTTAAAGTTTTATACTTGACTCTTGTGTCTCCTATGAGTTTGTTAAATTTATGTAAGCTCTGCAGGTTTAAAAAAAAAAATTAAGGACCAAAATGTGTGGGTTTTTTCTTTTGAGTGCTTGTTTTCTGCGTACCATATTGTACTTCGTAGGGACAGTATTTAATATTGCATTCTGTGTCCAGGGAAGCGGGAAAAAAAAATTCCAAATGCAGTGAAATTTGTGAAAAACATTTTCACCATTTTCCTGAGGGCTTGGTTTTTGTGGCTTTCACTGTGTGCCCCAAATGACATGTCGTCTTTATTGTTTAGGTCAGTGCGATCACAGGGATACTTAATTTATATAGGTGCAACAAACAATCCAGTAGAAGGAAAAATAGAGCTGGCACTCACCGATAAAAGATAATTCTTTATTCCAAAACTTTAAAATACATTGTTGCAGGAGGTAACAAGACTGTAGGAGACTAGCAAAGGCGACAGTCCGTTTCGCGCTACACTAGTGCTTAATCCTGCCTGGTTTGTCAGCGTCCACACCTGCACTTTAATTGCGCGCGACGAACTTGGTATCCAAGCAACCCGTAAACAGAACCTGTGAATGGTTTACTAAGGGAAAGTGGGAAGTCCCACAGAAGCAGAACGTCCGGAGCACAAGACCCAGAAGAGAAGACTCATCAAGTCAAATTGAGCATAGGAGGCAAGTATGCCACAGAACTATGATTTATGAAAAAGACAGAAGGGCTGCTCAGCCAATTTTTTAAGGCAAATATACAACTGGTGCTTCATAACAGAACATTACACAGAAATGCATTACATAAAACAAGAACAGGGTACGGAATGACAATTAAGATAAAATGGGAAGAAAGGAAGGGAAAAAGAAAGAAGGAAAACGACTGAACTAGAAAAATGAAAATGGGGCTAGAAATAAATATAAAAAATACAGATAACCTAATTTTTAAAGAAAAGCTCCCATTTTTATCGTTCAGACCTAGTGGACCTAAAGCATCGGGGAGCAACGATCCTCAGAAAGATGGCGGCGCATGGGCTTTTTGAAGCCTTTGCCAGCGGTGATCAGCGGGAAAACACCCGTGATCGGTGCTGGCACCGATTGCGGGTGTTACCGGTAAGTCTTTGCTGCAATATGCAGCAAAGACTTACCGGCTTTGGAGAGGGCTCAGCCCGTGAGCCCTCTCCATGCACCCGCGCCCGGCATGTAACAGGTCCTTATTCATATGAATACGCAAAAACCTTTCTTTATATGTTAAATGACATGTACTGGTGTGTGCACCTCTGGCAGGATCCACTCTTCTTCTAGCTTCTTATGCCCTGGTTTTTACAAGAAAGGGTTACAAAAATTATGCAAATGAGCCTGGTGGGTGAAAATCTATTTTTTGTAAAAAAAAATAGATAGGCATAGGAAGTGAAAAGATGAGCAAATGCTGCCAGAGGTGGCACACACCTACATGTTAGTGTGCTTGCTTTAAAATCCTTAAGCCTGGTGGTAAATGTCCGTTAAGTATTGTGAATAGTTTTTGTTAAAAAGAAGAGTTGCTCTAGGTCAATGACGGTGAATTTTTTTAGAGGCTGAATGCCCAAACTCCAGCCAAAAAAGTGCCGTTACTGCCATTTACTCATCAACTTATTACACCCTGTTGTTGTCTTGAGGACAGCAATATCGTTGGAAAAAAAGAGAAGACATTATGATTATTATTGTAGCTTACCTCCACAGTCCCCTTGACCGGAAGAACCATGGGGCAGGAGCTACAATGAAAGTCCACACCTTGGTATTTGATACGACTGAAAAGAACAACTCTTTCCGCAAAAAATTTAAGCCCTCATATGTTCGCATTACAAAAAAAAATAAAAATGTATAGGTCGTACAATGTGACAATACAAATCTACTATTCATTCTATACTCGGCCGTGCCCCGGATCTTTTGACCTGTGCCCCGAATGTCAGCTGTCCAGGGCGATTTCCCCACTCTCATCGCTATCTACGTCCTCAGGACGTAGATAGCGATTAGCACTGTAGTAGTGAACGGAGCCGTCAGCTCCATTCACCAGTGCAGAGAGCAGGAGACGCTGTGTAATTACACTGCGTCTCCTGCTTCTAGCAGCTCACTACAGCTGCCGGGAGCAGGAGATGCCGGGTGATGACGTTACCGCGCCTCAGTCCTGCAGTCCTCCAAGAAGCCGGGAGAAAACACGGGTGAGTATGTTTTGTTCTTTTAATTATGTGTGTATGGGGGGGAAATATTTGTGGCTGGAGGCTATGAGGACATAGAGAGGGGGAAGGGGGGGGGACTTTTTGGAGGCTGTGAAAAACATTGAGGAGACTGTGGGGACTACTACAGGGGGTTATGAGGACATGGGGGGGGGGTCTGTGGGGCACGTTACCTGCAGCTGAGGGCTAATGGGGGCTATGAGGAAATGGGGGGCTGTGGAGGACATGAAAGGGGGCTGTGGAGGACATGAAAGGGGGCTGTGGAGGACATGAAAGGGGGCTATGAGGACATGAAAGGGAGCTATGAGGACATGAAAGGGGACTGCGGAGGACTTGAAAGGGGGCTATGAGGACATGAAAGGGGGCTGTGGAGGTCATGAAAGGGGGCTGTGGAGGACATGTAAGGGGGCTATGAAGACATGAAAGGGGGCTGCGGAGTACTTGAAAGGGGGCTATGAGGACATGAAAGGTGCTATGAGGACACAAAAAGAGGCTGCAGAGGTCATGAAAAGGGGCTATGAGGACATTACAGGGGCTGCGGAGGACCTTTTTGGGGGCTATGAGGACATTACAGGGGGCTGCGGAGGAGTTTTTTTGGGGCTATGAGGACATTACAGGGGGCATTTTTGGTGGCATACGGCTGCCATAGGAGTGCCCGGTATGGTGAGCACACTTTTGCGCCACTGTGCCATCTTTCTGGAAAGAACAGTCTGTCTGCACGACTTCATATGGAGAGGGGAGGAGTAAGGAACACTCCCACCTCTTCTTCAGCAGTCCTGGCCCAGGCGTAACTTGCATGTGTGACAGGGGCTTTACAGTGAAGGAGAGAAAGTCTTTTAACATAAGTTCATAAGATTTATGTGTGGTAAACTCCACAGGGGTGACCCGTGGCTGAAGAGGAGATGTGGTGATGCCGGGCCTAATGGAGAAGCTTGAGAAACAACTACACATCACCTTGTGTAATAGGTAGGGATTTCTCCTGTGTTTTCTGTAGATGTTAGGTACAGTTGTTATTGGCACAACCATGCGTGAAGGGGGTTATGTACAAGATACACTACTGAAAATTTGGTACATATGCATTGGGGCCCGTGCCCCAGATCTTTCGCGACCCTAGCAACGCCCCTGGAGAGGATGCATAAAATATCATCTCAACATAAAGCAGACATTCCGTAAATGTTAATTATCAATCTTTTTGGGTAGTTTTACTTCCTGTCTGGAAAGCAGAACATTTCAAACTTGGAAAATTAAGAATTTTTACGAACTTTTGCCAAACTTTCACTTTTTTTCAGAACGAATCGCAAAACTTATCACTTAAATTTTATAACTAACATGAAGTACAATGTATCACGAGAAAACAGTCTCAAAATCACCGGGATATGTTAAAGCGTTCCGAAGTTATAACCAATTATCGTGAGACATGTCAGATTTGAAAAATCGAGTCTGGTCATTGAGCTGAAAGCTAGTGTTGGTGATAAGGGGTTAAGGGGTTAGCAGATGTCACCCGCACAATGTACAGATATTATATGCGGTTAAAGGTATTAGTACATAACAATACCAATATAAATTTGGTAGTCTAATGATCTATAATGCAAATATGGAACAGCTGTGGTGTTAATGGTTGAATGTATGTTCAAATTTGAAATGAAATATATAAATGCAAAAAACATTTTTCATGAGTTAAATGTACACCAAAATGGTACCATTACAACTACAATACACCCTGCAAAATATAAACCCTCATGTGGCTACATTGACAGAAAAATAATACCCTTTTTTGGTATGAATTGATGGAAAGGTAAAAAAAGATTGTTTTTTTTTTTAAAGCCCAAAACTGGTGGGTTAACAGGAATCTGCCACCTCCCTTCCCCCCAACTGAATTTGGTAGCACATGTGACTGTGATGCAGCAAATACCTAAGTTTTTTTTTTCTGTATCTGAAACCTGGGCATCGGGAAAGAATCTAGCTCCCTGAGCCACCATACCCTTCTGCAGAGCAGATGGGCTCCTGTATCATGCATCCCTGGAGATCTGTGTTACACTAAAATTTCCCATTCACTGTAGTCGTTAGCATTGGCAGCGACTTCTAGACACATGGCATATCACTGACTAACACTCCATTTCTTTCATGTTTCTTTCCCTAGAATTAACCTTCTTGTGATGATAGTGTGGGTTCATATTAATCATCAGGTCACAGCTGATAGTGTCAGATTGCTACCCACAATAGACTATTGCATAGTTACCCACAACTCTTGACATCGAACAAAATGTACAAACCTCAAGAATACCAGTGTAGCAGGTTTTTATTGTTACATCAAACCACTTCTTTTTCCTTTGAAAGGGTAAATGTGTGAAAATTTGCACAAATTAAGTTGGTCACCTCAGACTAGGGAACATCAAAGGAAGGCAATGTCCTGTGGTCTGAGGAGCCCACTTATTGACTAAAGTGGGTCCCATGACCCCTAGAAATTGCAATCATAAAGGCAAGTACTAGAGTAACACAGGAACTGGGAGACAGGGCGGGTAAAGTATACTTTCTACTTAATTTTTTTCCCACCTAGGGATTTTTTAAATTCATTGAAAACACATCATTATGTGTAACACTTGTTTTCCGAAAAGTTTCCCAACTTTCTGTGTCCCTCTCCCCAACCATTGTGAGATTGTGAAAGTTGGGGTACTTTAGTTTCCTTATCAGATATCAGAAAGTATAAAGAGGTTTTGAATTGAACAAAAAAGGACCCTAACCAGATTACAGGAACTCCACAGTGTTTCCCATTAGCAGGGAAGTAGTTCCATATGGAGTTTCTTTTTTTTTAGCATGTTTATTCTATGGTTCCAGCATCTATAAGAGGGTAAATTGGTTTGAAAGGCATCAAAATTACAAATATGTTGGCAATGGTATACATTTTTGAATAGAGAATATGGGAAAAAATCTATCATTTGGGTCACCGCTACAATGTGTAGCTAAGAGGGATTTAGGTGGAATTATCAATGACTATTTTCTGCATCACAATGTAACATAACATTCACTTGAATTGAATGACCGCTAGTCAGGAGACAATTATGCTGGTAGTACATGATGAATGAGTGTATAAGAACAGGAAGTACTCCATTGTCAGGTACTTATGTCTTAGCAAGGTAGAACATTATAATCCAGTTATGTTCTATATTGTGTAAGACCAGGAAAAACGTTGCAAATAGTGTTCACAATCAGCCCATTGGAATTTTTGACATGACGTCTTCCTCCTGATCAAAACCCTCCTCCTGACATACAGCTTTCACCTTTCTCCCAGACACGCCTGTTACTGCAGTGCATCATCACCCAAGGAGGTGTTTACTTCTCCAATTTCAGGTACAAGAATAGAAACCTACTCGCTCACCTAGCAGAGACCTTAACACGATTAGCAGCTCCACCTGATTTCCAAGGTAAGATATCCAGATTGTATGTAGAGTGAAAGATGCAGATTTATTAGTTTCTGAATCCTAATTCTATATTGATTTAGTTACACAGTTGTGTAGGCCAATACAATGTAGCCCTTAAACAAGTTGTAAATCTTTAGCACGGTGTTTTCATTGTAAGTTTTAACTGCAGCAGTTGCAACATTGTAGCAGAAGGAGACCTCAACAACAACCTGTCGGGGCGATTTTGGACACTAAGCCACTCGCAGGTCCTTGTGGACCTGTGGGTTATTGTTCCAAATTGCCCTGTTAAAAATTCTCTTTGTGGCCACTATAAAAAAAAAAAAAAATAATAAACTTAATACTTGCCTAGAAATCAGTCCTATGGGGCACATCAGACCCATCTATGGCGCTTCCAGTGTCTGCATGGTGATTCAATGAAATTGAAGCAGTATACCCCAGCCTCACTACAAAAGTTCCGTACCTACCCACATGCGCAGTGAAGCCCAGATGTACTTTGGTGTCTTCATTGCGTGATGGTACAGGCACCGAGAGCTCCAGACCACGGTTAGTATGGAAAAACCTAATAGGCATATTGGGACACAAAATCACTTGTAGGTGCTTTAGTGCTCCAACTTTCCCTGAGAGGTTCCTTTTATATAACAATTTAATATGACAATAAATGACCAGAACAGGACTTCACTATTGGAACAGAGGCTTTCCTGACTTTTTTTGGAATCGGTATAATATTTTGGCTCAATTTTAATAATAATAATAATAATAATATAGTTTGTGCTTACAATTCCCTGTGTGACACTCTTTGTTCACATCAAGGATCAGATCCATGCAGACCCACAATGAGTAACAATAATATAAACTATGTTACATCTATGGGAAAGAGTGTAGGAGCAGGAAGATGATTTTTTTTTTCATTGGTTGGTTTCTTGTGATTAATTTTTATAATAATTAAAAAAAATCGAAAGCATCAGGCTACACAAAATATCTGTGAAATGGACAAGAAAGAAAGAATTCTACTGCCGACACATTTATTTCTATAGGGCAATTATATTCTTTCCAAATCATGGGATAAATATACAAACAAAATAACACATAATAACAACATAGTCATATTTAACAAAAGGAGTGAGTGCCATGCTCGTAAGAGCTTACAATCTATGAGTAAAATCCTATTTATGGACAGTAAAAAAGGTTTTTTTTCAGTCTTGATATGAGGGTAAAGAACTTGATACTCTTTGCAAGCCAGAACACATTGATGTCTGCACTTCACTATCCGTCCAAGTCTATTACTATTTAAAAATGGTAATTCGTTCTATGCATTAAAGCCATCCACACAGGGCAATTATATTGCTAACCATAGAAACCATAGACAGGCCTGTGTGACTATATCCCAAGCTGGCCACACCAAGAACTTTAAACTGTACCTACAATGTTTGCTTCTATTAACTCCTACATTTCTTTGTCAGAACTAATGATTGTATTTTATTATCTGGGTAAATACTTTGCACACAGGCTGTACTTCCTATTACAACACTTTGGGGGAATTTAACAATCCGTCTCAGGTTCCGCCAGTATGTAGCTGGTTTCATAATGTTTTTATTCAATTTTAAAAGTTTTTAGGAAGGGTACAGAAAAAAGAAAAGGGGAAGCGGGGATCAAGCATAAGCATTTTACATAACAGTAATCGCAACATAGCTGGTCTAGCAAGGCCTCTTTCACACTTGCATTTTTCACTTGTGTGTTCTGCGCAAGCTTTTGACGTGCAGAACTTGCACTGCACTATGACCCATTGTAATGGGTTTTTTAAGAATTGCATTCTTTTTCACCCACACATGTGCGTTTTTTTTACGCATGTTTAAATCTCTACATGCTCTACTTTTGCAAGTCACATGTGTGAAAAACGCACCATACAAGTCTATGGAGATGCATCAAAAACGCATCACACTCTGAGACACTTTCAAGTCCAATGCAAGTGCAATGCGTTTTTCACGCATCAATTGCCTCAACGTATTGAAATTGCATTGATATTGCCAAAAAAAGTGTGTGAAAAACTGAGACCCTGAGCAAACTGACAGTTTTTAACTGACCAAACCCTGATCGCACCCTGATCACTCTGACGTGATCTGCATTGCAAGTGTGAAAGAGGCCTAAATCTAAAGACCTGCTGGATACTTTTTAGTTCTACAAGATATGCTAAGGTTTGTCCTTAAATATTTTTATAGTTTTTTTCAAAACATTAGAAGACATAGGTTTGTGTTTCTTTGAAGGTATAATGGTGAAATGGGGCTTGTACTTCTTTGCCCAGTAAGTTAATATAGTTTACTTTTTATACCATGGGCTACTTTGCCTTTGTTTGAAAAATATATTTTGTATTTTGTCCCAAGAAAAGATTACATTTTAGAAGAATGTAGCAGTTATGCCCCTTCCATAAGGAAAACCTATAACCATAATACAATTATCTGAATGTAGCTTTGGCACAAATTCCTGTTTATAGTCTGGCAAAGCCAGTATGCATATGTGTTACTGTATGTACTGTATTTACGTTGGGTACTGTGGCAGCATAATACCAATATTACAACATACACACTAGAGGAGAGTCATTAAAACTGTCTAATTGAAGATCTGAAGATGAATCAAGATCTTTTGGGGTCGGTCATTTGTGGCATGAAACACCCCTTTTGGGACTTAAGTAGCTGTCTGATACGTGCCTTTTCCAGGATGTGTTTGCATTTTGCTGGGCCTATGAGACTTGCCGACAACTGTGAAATTTCTACTTTTTTCAGGAGCGTCATGGAAAGTACTGTACAGGAAAGTAGGGAACTATAAGTTTAATAGATCAACAATAATACATACCAGTATTTAAAATATGAACAGATCATTTCTGGGGTATGAAACCATTTATTTCAAGTTCCATGAGGAAATATTAGGTATTTTACTTTTCTTAACATAATGAACTGATGCTGAAGGAAAATCTATTCTACAAAGTTCCCAGAGTAATTTAAGGCACAATTCTTTTTTATTTATTGCATGACACTATGTAGTAACTTACATTTTATTTGTCATCCATCAGTAATGTGGGCCAACACATAATAAAACAACTTATGCTCTATGGCATGCCTTAAAAAAAGCAGTCTACATTCTTAGTCATGAAATATATAATTGCTATCTGCATGTGCATGTGATCATTATACATATTTAGCATGGACATGGAAACTTTAACCACTTGCCTGTTCACCCTGTACAGACTGGTTTAACTAATACAGCAGAACTGCTGGTGTAATACTAAGGCTGTATTCAGATCTTGAATGTGGCACACGCTCAGAGCATATGCCAGGAAGTCTGGACATGTCCATAGACATACTGGCAGATGGAGGCATCCTTTTGCCTCTGCCTGATCAGTTTATGGCGTGTCAAGCAGGAAATGCTGAATGAAAAACGCAGCAGACTGCTCTTTTTCATCCTTTTCTCACAGGAAAGAGCAGTGTATGTTCAGAAGAGGTCATCAGAGGCTGCGAGGGAATGGAAGCCACTGTATAATATCCATCTCCAACCTTCATTGAGTGTATGCTGTGGGTGTAAGCCAGTGATATAACTGTCCAAATATGGGCTTTTGCATTGCTTGGAGACACATTGAAAATCAGCAGTAACAGCAATATTAATATTTGTTTCAACTAAGACCAAGAAGTCTCAAAGTAGTACATGAAACCAGACTATGTGGAGATATACCCCCTCCCACTGGATCCTCACTGATGCCGGGGAACCAGGCGTTATGCCTTCTAACCAATTTTAGAACTCCAATTTGTTTTTTGTGGATGTGAAAGAAAACTGAAAAACATGAAACGGACCTGCCTGTGTGAATACACCCTATCATAGCAGTGTTCTACCAAACAGTGTGTTCTAGTGTAGCATGGAAACAATGTACGTAATGTTAAATAATAATAGCAGTCTTCATTTATAAAACCTATCCATATTCCACTGTGCACAAGGCGAAAGCAACAAAAGTACAAATACGAAAAACAAATATTGACCATAACCAATAAAAGGCACTAAAGCAAAGGGAAAGAAGTGCAGTGCTTAAACAGCCCAGTCAACTGTTCTAGAACTCACAGGAATGAAGATGATCATGAAGTGATACATCCAGTAATATATATCAATACTCTCATTGGCTTAGCTGAAAACTAGTCATCATGAGTAAGCATGGTAGTATTCCCAGGGCTACCCTTGGGTGTCACTCAATTTGTTACTGCACTTTAAAGGATTAAATATAAATTTTTTCATCAGCAGAACTCATTAAACAGTTGAATTACAAAGCTAAATTTACAAATAAAAACGCCCCCAAAAAACAAACTATTTCATATAAACTCTCACATTTGCTATTAAGGTGGCACAAAGGTCATTGTTGGGTAGTAGGTGGGGAGTCCAACTTTGGAGCCCCTTTGAGTCACAAGCTACAACAAGGAGTCACTCTGAGATCATCTGAAAGGCAGCTGTAGTTTGCTTTGGGTACTACTGCATAGAAAGGGCTTGAAATATCTCAAATGTCAGTCAGGTCAAGTCAGTCACATTCTCCCTCAAGGTTGTCACCTTTTAACAATCTTTTCCTTTATTTAAAGTGTGGTGAAATTGACAAAAGGACAAGGATCACAATTATCACATTTATATAGCTCTTATTATGTTTTAGTAGATTTAAAAAAAAAAAAAAAGAAAATCTTTCGTACAAAAATAAAAAATGTTGTGATGCCCAAAGAGGTTAATTGCAGACCTTTGTTGCTGCCACTAATAGCTAAATAAACATTATTAAACATTTGTTCTAAACGTTTAGTCCAGGAAAGCTCCTGAATGTATCCTTAACAAACAATTTTTTCCTATAGCCGCAAAATATGGCTGTGTTGGTCTTTTTTATGGCCCATGTGTCAACAGCGGGGGTCATTTACTAAGGGCCCGAATCGCGTTTTACCGACGGGTTACGCAAATTGTGGCGCATTGGCGTCGGCATGCACACGACGGAAATCGGGGGGGGGGGGGGCGTGGCCGAACGAAAACCTGATGGATTCAGGGAAACTGCCGCATTTAAAAAAAAAATAAAAAGTGTCGCGGGACACGCGCTTACCTTCACCAAGTATAGGATCGTGCACTCCGGCTGGCCTCGGAGGACTTCAGCGCAGCAGCGACACCTGGTGGACGTCGGAGGAACTGCCTTAGTGAATCGCCGGAAGATCCAAATCCACCTCAGAGAACGCACCGCTGGATCGCGAATGGACCGGATAAGTAAATCTGCCCCAGTGTTTCCCCTTTTGTCTCCTCTGTATGGCCACAAAAACTGGTTGTATGTCACTGGATGTCATCCTTTTTTGCAACAAATACTATGGAAACAACTTTCATGTGCATGAGGCCTACGGCTGAATGTATAATAGAGATTGCAAAGCCATCCCAGTCACCCTTGGCATATCTGAGGATTTCTTCTTCTTGCAAATTATTTGTAACTTTTAAAAAAAGAAAGAAGTTGCAAACTGTACAATAGAGCAGAAGACTGCTCCGAAGACCGTTTTTAAGGGTGCAATCACAAATGGCGCTTGCATTGCATTTAGTATATGTACTGTATTGTATTGTTTAAATGCAAGACACTAGGTGCTGGTTTCTGATCGCATGGATTCCTATCTGGCTCCCCCATGCGCCTGAATTGCGCTCCTAAACAGAATGCAAGCGCCACGTGTGACTGCACCTTAAGAATTGTAACCCTCATGATAAATATCCCCCTCAGAGTCCAGGTGAAGCAACTGCATACAGCTGGATATCTGTCAAAAACGGCCATCTTTCTGTAGCCAGTTACTGCACATAAGAAATCATAAACGCAGATAACTTCTTTTTAGTTTTATCTTTTAAGTAGTATATTAACCTGAAGTGATAAAAGTATAACTTTACATCTACAAGGAGGAGCTGATAATGTCTTATGCAGAATGTAATGTAAAATGAAAGCCACTTACATGATCTTTTATTAAAGAAATCAATTTTTGTGTACACAGATAAAATATTTGTTCTTATGTTAGGTTAACTTCTCTTCAATTATTACCTTTACCGGTGTTTGTCCAGAGAGGCAGTTCAAAAAAGGATATATAAAGACTCAAGCAGCTGAGTACACAGAAGAACAGAATATATACACGTCCTTTGTCAAGCCATTGGGAGTGTAGCGCAGATAATAGCCTATTAGACTATCATCAATATAAAGTGAATATTCTTTCTATGACTGGATTGTACTGTAAAAAACATGGAGATGATGGCTTCCAAATAGCTATATACAGTCCCAGAGACACTGGTACAAATGATCACCATCTGGCTTGATTACTCTTCTGCCTCTATGCTGCGCCCCCGACGAAGCAGAATTCAAAACTCACCTTTCCTCGTTCCCCCGAAGCGTCGCTCTGCACTTGTACAGCAGGCACATGCCGAAGAAAAAAATGGCGGCTGAAGGCGCTGTTCCAGGGAAACGAGGAAAGGTGAGGTTTTTTTTTCTTTCCCAGAGGGGGGGGGCAGTGTCTACAGGGGGAGGAGGAGGTGGAGGAAGAGGGGGGGCATTGTGTCCACAGGGGGTGGTGACCAGTGTGTCCACAGGAGGAGGGGGGCAGTGTGTGTACAGGGGGGGGGCAGTGTGGCTACTGGAGGGCAGCCCACTAAGGCTCTGTCGCCCAGGGGCCTACTAAAACCTGGAACCGGCCCTGGGTATAAGTATGTATATATATCTTCCTATACTTAGGATGAGATGTCAATATTAAATCAGTGTGGGTCCAAAACTTGGAACCTCCACCAGTCATCTGTTAACCCCAGCTATTGCTCTGGAAGTACACAGTGTAGATAGACTCTAGATACAGACAGGACATCTGGATGGGAACTAAGTTGCAGGAGACAAATGCAGCTACAGTTACATGTAGACATTCTTCCATGATGCTCAAGTACAGACAAGGTCATCTGAAGTGTTATAACATGACTACATGTTGCAGCATGTCCTGGAGATTATGACCTGTTACTGAATATGGTTAGTATATTGATTGTGAAACCAAAGAAAAGTTGATGCCATAAAAATAAGCAGAAGTTAAAAAATAACCATTGATTCAGCTTGCCACATCAAAGCTTCCGCGAAGGAAATGGGTCAGACTCAGCCAGGAAGGATCTTTAATGTGGTCTTACTGTACTACACCTCTTTTTGGGTTTTTAACCCCTTATCGACCAGGCCCTTTTTTTCTTTTTTGCGTATCATTTTTCACTCCCCACCTTGAAAAATCTATAACTTTTTTATTTTTCAGTGTAGAGCGCTATGTGAGGGCTTGTTTTCTGCATAACAAATTGCACTTCATAGTGACAATATTTAATAGTCCATGCTCTCTGCACTGGGAAAAAGAAAAAAAAATCGCAATGGAACTCAGAATGTCAGATCAGTTCCTGGCTCTAACAATTCGGGCCAAGCATTCAATCTAGCTTACGCCGTGAGTTTGATCACATCACACTTGGTCATGGGAATAGGCCATAGGGTAATACCCTACCCTAGTTTAGTGATATAAACACTAGTGACTGCTTCCACTTCTTGCTTCATAATGATTTTTTTCCTGTAATGATATATGATTTGCATCGCCTTTCTGAATATGGTTGCTTTCTGTTTGTAATATTTCCATGAATGATTTTCAGTTGAGACTTCCCCGATGTCCCATGCCTCTTCTTAGCATGTCACGTGACCAGGGTGATATCATGTGAAGTCCTTTACCCAGTTACGTCTGAACGTCTACTCTAGGTATGTATCTGATCACATGGCAGTATCATGGCATGATCACAGTAGGCCTTCATGGAATTCTACTCTTCCCCATCCTCCATGCAGGCTGCTGTGATTTCATGTGATCAGATACTTACATGGAGTAGACTGTGCAAATATAACAGGACCTTAGATTACATAATCCTGGTCACATGACATGAAGTGCCCATGTAACAGAGCTTTTTTTCAATGTTCCACATAGCAGCATGTTCTGTAGAAATGAGACCTGTCAATCAGGTACAAGGAGGTAGGGCAATGCAAGTAACTACTGAATTTGTCACATTGGACTTACATAGTGTCATTGGAGGCAAATCGGGTGCATGACATGGCATGCATTTTCATGGCACAAAGATACATAAAAATAACAGTATATAATTACTGAAGGGGGTGTGAGTGTCCATGTGCAGTGAATGTAAAGTAAAACAACAGTTTTACATAAATTAGAGAAAAGAGTCAGAAAGTCATTAGCTTAGTGTTACCATATTTGTAAGTATGTTGCATCCTTTCCCAGCTTCCAATTTACTATTGACCACCTTTGTATTGCTAAATATGTTGATCTCGGGAATGGATCTACAGCTTAGCATTAAACTCTGATGATGGGCTCACATATTGAGCTTGCAAGCACACTGGGCGGCAATTGGCCCAATTGCATATGCATTTCCAAGCACACAGTAAGCAGCACTCTGTATCTTGAGTTTAAACAATGCTAGACACCAGGCACAGGTTGCCAATTGCATGTTTTTACATGGAAACACATTTGCAATCAGGTCGATGCCCGCACCCGTGCGTTTGCATTGCGTTTCTAAATGCATTGTGTGTGACCGCACCCTGAATGTCTGCACCACCTCTCTCATTTTACATGCTTTAGTGGCTTTTTAGTGTGTATTTGGCTAAGTTTACACAACAGTTGGTCATGCCCAACACTTTAAAATGGCAAAAATAACATGGGCTACAGCACTATTTTTGCTGTAAATAATGATTGCATTATGGAAGGTAAACTCAAATACATACAAGTCAATGGGAACGGATAGTTTAGTCTAAGGGTCAGTTTAAGGTGTCCATTACTTTATTTCATAACGTAATAGACTAGCAGACACCACTAGTGTTGTTTGTGAAATTAGCTTTATCCATGTTCTGTGGGGTGATTTCATATTTGGTACTGTTAATCTTTAGTGCAAAGAGATCAAGTTAGGCAATTAATCACAGGGACAGAATGAATAGACTACACACAGTGGCGACAGTAAATACAAAGGGAGAGGAGGTTTCAGCTGAACTGGCAGTGACTTGCATTTGACATTAAAATAATGCAGTAGATTGGAAGTTGAATGAATACTCAGCCCTCATTCCAGCCAGCTAATTTTGCTAAAATCAGCTTCTTTTGGGCTCCTAGCAGCAGAGGATAGCAGTTTAGTCCTGCCTCTCTACATTATTCATTAAAGTGAATATTGTTTAACATCATGTACAGATATTTATGGAGTAAGTGCTGACATTTAACAAATTAATAAGCATGCTCTGCCTGTATCCCTACGTAACTGTTCTTACCGCTTTTGTTATTTTAAGTATAACATACCGTATATTTATTTTTAGCAAATAAATTGTTACGATTTAAACCTTAAACTTTTTCCCATCGAATACCCTCATCCCAGAAGACTAATACATCAACATGTTAAAGCTGGTGCACACAATTTTTCAAAGCTGATCAATACACAATCATATTAGAAGTAGTATTACGTTAATGTAAATAAAAAAAGATGAGAATAATAGTAAGGATTATTTTATTTCTAGGTGGCCGCTCAAACATTTGTGGAAGAAATGGATGAAAACAAACCATCTGTTAAATGGTTCATTGAAACACAATCTGAATGGTTTTTAAGGAATGGCATCCCTGAATGGTTTCATGGTGTTATCACAAGAAAGTAAGTGTATTTACTGCAGTGTTTTATTCAAGTTCTAGTTCATTTAATTAGTGATTTAACCAGTAATAAAAATATAATAAAGACACTATATTTTGGAAGTAAAAGCTTGGCAAATGACAAGATGCAAAAGAACATACTAAATGAAAACATTACATAATACATCAACATGGAAGATGTCTGGCAAAATACAGACAGATTTGTGTTGTCAACTCTGTTGCCAGTTAGCCAATCCATTTAAATTTTAATACAGGCAGTCCCCGGGTTACATACAAGATAGGGTCTGTAGGTTTGTTCTTAAGTTGAATTTGTATGTAAGTCGGAACTGTATATTTTATCATTGCAATCCCAGCCAGAACTTTTTTGGTCTCTGTGACAATTGGATTTTAAAAATGTTGGGTTGTCATAAGAATCAGGATTAACACTAAAGCTTCGTTACAGACACCTTTGATAACTGTTACAGCTGATTATTGTAGCCTAGGACTAAAGTAGAATAAATTACCAATATCCAGAGGTCTGTTTGTAACTAGGGGTCGTCTGTATACCTCTCCTGTTATTGAATAAGTGATATTCTGATTTTTGCCTGAACCTTGACTATTCTTTTGCTTCATAATTGTGTTTGCTTCATCTTTGTTTTGCCCCTGCTTGTTAACCCCTTAAGGACGCAGCCATTTTACAGCTTAAGGCTCAGCCCGATTTTTTGGATTCTGACTTGCTTCGCTTTATATGGTTATAACTTTTGAACACTGTTACTTATCAAAACGATTCTGAGATTGTTTTTTCCCCACATGTTGTACTTCATTTTAGTGGTACATTTTGGCAGATAAGTTTTGCGTTTATTTACAAAAAAAAGAAAATATGATAAATTTTTTGAAAAATTTGCCATTTTCGAAATTCTAAATCATTGCGTTTTCAGGCAGATAGATGTACCACCTAAATAAGTTGCTGAATAACATTTCCCATTTGTTTATTTTGATGTCACGCGGCTTACAAATAGAATATCGCTTTTCCGGATTTTCAGAATTGACTATTTTGGGGATAAATACAGTTTTGAATGAAATTTTACATATTTAGCATCAAAACCCCCTATATAATCTACCCATTTTCAAATCTGCACCCCTCAAGCTATCAGAAACAGCTTTTACGAAGATTGTTAACCCCTTGAGATCTTCATAGTAATTGAATCAAAATGGAGGTGAAATTTAGAATGGTTCCCTTATACGTTCATTTAGCACTAAAATTTACACATTTCCAAAATATAAAAAGAGAAAACCCACCATACAATTTGTTCTGCAATTTCTCCTGAGTGCAGAGACCCCCCACATGTGGCTGTGACTTGTTTTATGGGCGCACAGCGAGACGCAGAAGGGAAGGAGAGCCCTGCAGCTGCCAGGATTTTAGTTTCCTCATTGGCCCCTTTTGAAGGCTATAAAATTTTCGCTTTTTCGTTATTGGGGCCATGTGACGGCATTTTTTTTGCGGGATGAGATGCTTTTTCCATTGTTACCATTTTGGGGTTGGTATCACCTATTGTTGAAAATTTAGGAACTTTTTTTGAGGGCAGGAGTAGAAAAGCATCAATTCTGTACTGGATTTTTGACTTTTTTTTTTTTGGTGTTCACCGTATAGACTAATAATCATGTTAGCTTTATTCTATGGGTTGATACGATTACGGGGATACCAGACATGAATATATTTTCTTACGTTTTACTAAATTTGTCAAACAAAACCCTAATGTGGGGAAAAATCTATAATTTTTGTATTGCCATCTTCCAAGTGGCATAACTTTGTTACGTTTTTGGCTACGGAGCTGGTTGATGGCTTGTTTTTTGCGGGACATGTTGTACTTTGCACCAGTATCATGTCTAAGTACATATGGTTTTTTGGTCGCATTTTATAGCATTTTTTGTGGGATTGAAAAGGTAAAAATCATAATTTTTGGAGGGTTTATAACAGTTTTTTTTTACGGCGTTTATCGTGGGGGTTCAATAATGATTTACTTTTATTCTACGGGTTGTTACGGACGCGGTGATACTATATATGTGGGGTTTGTGTTATGATTTAGACTTTTTTTTTGAGTTATATGTCTCTTTATATGTTTTGGGGGTTTGGGGCATTTTTAGTGATTTATGACTTTATTTTTTTATTGAATAACTTTTTTTTTTACTTTTTTACTTTTATACCATGGGATATGAACAAGCAATCCTCTGATTGCTTGTTCATGATAATATTCTGCAATACTCATGTATTGCAGAGTATTATCAGTGTCAGCCTATGCACTTGCATAGGCTGGCACTTTGCCAGTAAGATGACGTCACAGACGCCATCTTACTGGCAATTCTTGCTAGTAACTCTGGGGTCCAGATCGGACCCCAGAGTTACTATAGCAACGATCGGCGCCCCCCGAAAACGGTTTGGGGGGGCCGATCGTGGGGGAAAGACACCCCAGATGCTTGTTAGATGCCGCGGTCGCGCTGACCGCGGCATCTAAAGGGTTAAGCACCCGCGATCGGAGACAACTCCGATCGCGGGTGTTACACTGGGGTGCCGGCTATTAGTTACAGCCGGCACCCCGTGTTTCCCGATGCCGGTTCGGCTCTGATCCAGAGCCGAGCCGGCATAAGCGCCGTGGCGGATATATCCGCCGCGGAGCGTGAAGGGGTTAAACTTTGCCTTGTTGTCTGTCTGTGTCCCTTTGCCTTTCTGTACTCTGTAATTATGGACTACTCCCCTAATTGTCAACTTCATTTAGCGCAGGGTGTGCAAGAAGGCATGGACAGAGGTTATGGCAAGCGCAGGGCTCACACTTCTTTTCCGTCTTGACATGCACACTTCAATTGTTAGTAGTATTTGAGTGTATCCCATCATTGCCTGTCTCTGATTGCATATACAGGCTACAGCAATGAAGTCATGTCAGTGTCACTTGCAGATAACAGTAGCATCAGTGTTGCTAGGCTGTGAAAATCACTCGGGTGTGTACTATCAACACACCGTCAATGCTGCAGCATCTGTTTTCAGAGACCTATAAGGAGGACTGAACTGAATGAGAGATGGCTTCTTTGTTGTTTTATATCAGTCCCTGCTATCTGCCGCAAAATAGATAATCCCAGCCAAATCCTAAAGAATGTTTATATTGCTCTCATGCTAAAATGAAAACATCTATGTTTTTATAAACGCAATAAAAAGACTGATAATGGTAATTTACTGCTCCATAATTTTTGGAAAAATAAGTGAATATAAGTTAAGTATTAGCCGTTTGTCTAAAAAGGTTTTTCCTGTCCATGTAATAATAATAATAATAATAATCTTTATTAATATAGCACCATCAAATTCCATAGCACTTTACAAATCATAGTAAGTAACTGTTAATACAAAGAGTTTATTAATCCATTCCATGCTTTACATTATTTAAGTATACAACTTATAAGCACAAGAGGCAATATTGGCAATATCTAAAAGGCAAATTGTAAAACAATATTAAACCTATTATACAAGTACTGCCTGCAAAGGTAGTATCCATGAAGAACAGAGCTGATGTTTTAAAAAAGAACTGAAAATCTTACATTTTAGATTCTTGTTTTAATTATTTGTTATAAAAATGTTTTTTTTAATCCTCTTTGTAGGGATGCAGAAGATTTACTAATGGACAAGACAATAGGATGTTTTCTCGTCAGAGTTAGTGAAAGTAGAATTGGGTATAGCTTATCCTACAGGTAATGTTTTGCTTTCAGTGTAAAGGGCTTTAAGCTTGAATTTTGGAGTATTTCATGTAGTTTTTGAAGACACAACCAGGGATAGATTAAAAACAAACCATCTTTATCTTTACAATCCACATATGCCTTTGGCTTCAATAACTGTAACAGAAAACCTGAGACACCCACCCTCAACAAAGTAATAATATAGTTTTCTTTTGATCATTATTGCTCTTCGTTCTTTTTGTCTTTTATTATCCCTAAAATTGTACTATATAAATTGTCAATTTAGTCTTACCAGTTGAGGGCACATCTCTACACATTGTGACCTGTAACCATTGTAACCAGTGCTGATAGTATAAGATGCTTGTTTGACAAGGGGATGAGTAAAAAATTGTTGATATATTTACAGTGGGTATAGAAAGTATTTAGACCCCTTTAAATTTTTCACTCTGTATTTCATTGCAGCCAACTGGTAAGATCAAAAAGTTTTTTTGTACACTCTGAACCTCATTTTGGCAGAAAAAAATAATTAAAAAAAGGAACTGCAATATCACATGGTTGTAAGTATTCAGGCCCTTTGCTCAGTATTGAGTAGAAGCACCTTTTGAACTAGTACAGCCATGAGTCTTCTTGGGAATGATGCAACAAGTTTTTCACACCTGGATTTGGGAATCCTCTCCATTTCACTCAGGTTGGATGGTGAACGTTGGCTGAAAGCCTACTTGTTCAGGGCTGCAGTGATAGTTGACTTTGTGGAACTTACTCCCATCTTCCTACTGCATCTCTGGAACCCAGCCACAGTGATCTTAGGATTCTATAACTCTCTCACAAAGGCTCTTCTAACATGATTTTTTAGTTTGGCTGGATGGCCAGGTTGAGGAAGAGTTGTGGTCTTCGCAAACTTCTTCCATTTAAAGATTATAGATGCTACTGTGCTCTTTTGTAACCTTGTCCAGATCTGTGTCTTGTCACAATTCTGACTCTGAGCTCCTTGGGTAGTCCCTTAGACCTCACAATTCTCATGTGCTCGGACATGCAGTGAGCTGTGAGGTTTTATATATACAGGTGTGTGCCTTTCCAAGTCATATCAGTTTAATTAAACACAGCTGGATTCAAATGAAGGAGTAAGATCATAAGGAAATGGACAGCATGTGAGTTAAAAATGAGTGGCACAGCAAAGGGTCTGAATACTTATGACCTTGTGATAGTTCAGTTTAATAAATTAGTAATTAGTATATTTCTGTGTTTTTTTTCTCTTAAGATAGATTGTGTACGTTAACCCCTTAACGACCTGGCCCTTTTTGTTTTTTCATTTCCATTTTTCACTCCCCACCTTCAAAAATCTATAACTTTTTTTATTTTTAAAAGTAAAGAGTTCTGTGATAGCTTGTTTTCTGCGTAACAAATTGCACTTTACAGTGATGGTATTTAATATTCCATGCCGTGTAATGGAAAGCGGGAAAAAAAATTCCAAATGCTGGGAAAATGGTGAAAACACATTTGCGCCGTTTTCTTGTGGGCCTGAATTTTACAGCTTTCACTTTGCACCCAAAATAAAATGTCTACTTTATTCTTTGGGTCGGTGCGATCATGGGGATAACAAATTTGTATAGGTTTTATAATGTTTTCATACATTTACAAAAAAAATTTCTGGCACTAATAACTTTTTCATACTTTGGTGTACAGAGCAGTGGGTGGTGGCATTTTGATGACGTTTTCAAGACTTTTTGATCACTTTTTATAGAATTTTCTAATATTTTTCAAAATGGCATAAAAGTGCCATTTTTGACTTTCGCTATTTTCCGTTTCGGGGTTAAGCACAGTGAAAAACCGTTTATTATGTTTTGATAGATCGGACATTTTTGGATGCAGCGATACCTAATGTGTTCATGATTTTTACTGTTTATTCATATTTAAATCGGTTCTAGGGAAAGGAGGGTGATTTGAATTTTTAGGTCTTTTTGTTGTAATTTTTTCCCTTTTTTTCAGACCCCCCAGGGTACTTTAACCCTAGGTTGTCTGATTGATCCTACCATATCTTGCCATACTAATGTATGGCAATATATGGGGATTTTCCACCTCATTCATTACAATGTGCAAGACCCTATCGTGCCCATGTCCACGCACCGCCATCTTTTTGACGCCGGCAGCTTTTTGTTAGCTCCGATCGTGGGTGTTATCAGTAAGTCTTTGCTGCAATATGCAGCAAAGACTTACCAGCTGTGGAGAGGGCTCAGCCCGTGAGCACTATCCATGCACCCGATGCGCACCGTCAGGAAGCACTATTACAGCGCACGTCAGGAAGGGGTTAATGAGCAGAGAAATTACTTTTTTGATCTTGCCCATTGGCTGCAATGAAACAAAGAGTGAACAATATAAAGGGGTCTGAATACTTTCGGTACCCACTGTATACATAGAAGAATGACCGAAAGAAAGAATAACAGAGTGGGTGAAACAACAATTTTAAAATTATGCTTAAAACTTTTTATACCATGGAGAATACAAATATTAATAAAACAGGTCAATAAAAGCAATAGGTCTTTTTTAATTTGCAATAAGATCTGCTGATCTGATATGTTATCTTATTCTTAGGGCTCAGGACCGTTTCAGACACTTCATGATTGATGTTCTGCAGGCTCAACAATGCATACTTTCTGGAGACACAAGAATCCACAATACATTAGAAGACTTGGTTAACTTTCACACACAGCATCCCCTGTACCCTTATAATGAAATTTTAACTCTACCATGTGGACAGGTATGTAGCAATCTCAATCCTGACTCGTAAAATTAATTTGGAATATCTTAAATTGTATCTTTTGGATATTTTTTCAAGTACTGTGTAGACAAAGTTACACACTACATAATATGTACACACTACATAATTCATAAAAATATTTTGATCAAAATCTTGGGTGTGTGAACATGCGCTTATATGAGCATTGCATGGATTTGGAGTTCCCCACCTCCGCATATATCAGTATATATAAAAATATTTTAACATGGGTCATATATTTAATGCATTTCTTTGTACTATGTTTATTGAATTGGTATTTCTATATTGTACCAAACTGGCCCTACCTGAACTTTAGACCTCTGTAACACGTCAGTTGACCCACGTTTACAGATTCATAGTGATCATCACCTACCGGCTTGGTGTGTTATTTCAATATACTTCTATAAAAATGCACAGGCCTTCTCCATTGCTTTCAAAGAGGAAGAGCCTACTTCCTGCTAGTCTACATAAAGGAGCTATAAAGCGTAACAGTTTTGCCATGTGGTACTATGCATGACCCTCAATAGACTTGTGTGAATGACAAATAAAACCAACTCAGTAGTCCATTTTTCTACATTGCAGAAAATGAAGTGAACATAACACATATTTAATAAATATGATATCCAATTTTATCAAAATATTCAAAATGTTTACAATATTATTAATCTCTTTAGTCGACATACATTTTAAAATAATGAAGGCGGTAAAATATTAACTGAATGAACACAACTTGTATTATCTCATCTCTTGAAGAAAACAGAGTCCTGTGCTGATTATGAAGAATTATTTGAAAACGGATCAACATTACCACAACCATTCAGCGGTGTAGAGAATTCTCCTATAGACATGGCCTTGACTCCCTCACAGCCTGTGGGAACAAATGTCCCGCCTGTGCCACCAAGAAGAATGCAGTCCTCCGTTTCCCTAAATTCCCAAATAATGATACCACCATGCGATCTCACCAAAGGAAACAGACTCTACCCATTACTACCTACAGAAGGGCAGATGCCATACGGTGTAAGTAAATCCTATTTAGCATGTTCATAATCACGAATTGTGGTCCCAGCACATGGGTTAATGTGTCTGTAAACAGATGGCAGGAAAGAGAGGGTGGATAGTAAAAGTTCAAGAGTTTCTTTCTTTGCCATTTTATCACCCATAAACGTTTCATTAAAAAGTTATCAAAAGGTTGTACATTTCCAGACATGAAAATGACATCTTGTTGCACAACAAAATTGATACCTTAGACAGCTTTGTACACCAAAGGAAAAAAATACAAATTATTCTAAATTCATAAAGTAAAGAAGGCATAACAAAAATTATTGAAATGTGCTGTCTGTGTTTTTAAAAAGTGGAGCAACTTTTTAAAAAATTTCTCTGCAGTTACATTTTTTTTCTGTAAATTGCATAGAATATTAAATGGTGCAACTAATAAGTACAGTTTCTGTAATGACTGTAATCCTAAAAATAAAACATTACAGCTTTTTGGAAGGCATGATTTGGCAGTAAGGTGTTTAATATCCATAAATTGTCCATATAATTATTAAATCAGCTTCTACTTCCTTTTTGCAGGTCCCGGTGAATACAGGTGTGCACAGATCTATAACAAAGTCACAAAGTGTAGATTTACCATACCCAAACACAACTCACAGCTCAAACTGGCCCAATAAGGAAGGAGAAAAACTGGGAAATGCATCAAAGAAACCTTTGAAAACTTATAAAACTGCTCTAAACAAAGCAGTAACTTTCATGAAAGAAGGGGAATTGGCTCTGGACCTAAAGAAAATGGAAAATACAATGGCAGCACAAATGGAAAAAGTCAGGGACAGTTTTGGGCGCATTGGACATACAGGACAGAAAAACCCGTCTCCACCATCGCAGCCGAGACATCATCAACCAAGTGTCCCAGAAGAATACAGAGCACCTCCCCCTTTTGCACCAGGATTTTCCTAAAAAGACTAATGTTAAAATATCCTCAGTTCAATAATACATTTTACAAGTTAATATCTTTGATTTTCTGCAAGTTAGGCTGGTTTCAAACAAGTGAATTTAATCCAAGTGATAGAGACAGTGGGGAAGGGGCAGAGGATTTATTATGCAGCTCCTGCATGGCATAGAATTGTGCTTTAACCTGCATACATTCAGGCCGAAATGGGCAAATGTTACAGTTAGTGCGCAGCCCACTCTTGCCGTGGAGGTGGTGTAGGGGGGAAAACATCACTATTCTTGTGAGTGTGCCTGAGGAATTGGGAATTACAATAATTTCAAGGCTTGTACACTAGTAAACTGGTGTACAAACCATGATGAATGTCCTCCAAAATGTCAGGAGGACTTCCCTGGCTGAACACCGGGCATATGGACTTACAGCATCCTACTCATCTGTGATACTGTGTCTTCACACCAGGACAACTGTACAATGTGAAAAGCATGGTTACAGTAGAGTACAGAATTCCCGCAATCATTAAAGTTGACTGTGATGTTTTTACTTTAGGTCCCAGTGTATTGTTCCGAAAATATGGCTGCATCCAACCTAAGGATTATGGACACAGAAAAGTGTTTGCATGTACTCCGTAATAAGAAGCCTCTAAGTATCCATATTACAGAGCAATAGGCATATTTTGTGCCGTACTATAGCCTCTGTGAGGCCTGGTATTGGCTTTCCTGGATATTCATATTGATGAACAGTCCATAGCTTGCCAATGCGTCCATTGCGCCATGTATGTAGCTGTGCAATTAATGGCACTGCCACTAACCCCTCAATTAACTGGTGTGAGGTAGTTCTGACTCACTTTAATCAAACTTTGTACACTCTGCAGTGGCCCGAAATAATACTGCATTTTAAGTATTGGTCCTTGGTATAATGGTCCAGGGAAAGGGATGCATTACCATCTGAGGCAACTACACAGTGTGTCTCCAGCACTGTCAGGGCTCCACCTGATTGATCTGATTTTGATGACTAATGACAAATTTGTATGCAATATTTTTAAACCTACCACATTATAACTTAAGAATTAGACATTTTTTACCTTGTCAGATCTTTCCTTACACCCATTGTGTGTGTTTTACTTTGACTATTAATGTAAACCACTGATCTGTGTACATATTTATTTTTGTAACTGTTCATAATAAATTCAATATTAATACTGATGTCCATATCTTCTATGATAAAGCTAGGTACAAGGTTGAAATTTGTACCTTGATGGGAGACACATGAATTCACCACCTGTTTCTGAAAGACTCTTATGTCAGGGCTTCCAGTGAAGGACGCAGGTAGTGCAATGGCATCATGACGCCGTACCTCCTGCATGTTAGCCAATGATTGGATTGATACTATGTGAGAGTTCTAAGTTGTTAATACTTTTCATTATCTGAAACATTTCAATACTACTTGGTTATCTTCATCAGGCATATTAAAAACTTTCTTGTGTTCAACTGCACTATTAATTTACATTAAATATGGCTGCATCCAACCTAAGGATTATGGACACAGAAAAGTGTTTGCATGTATTCCGTAATAAGAAGCCTCTAAGTATCCATATTACAGAGCAATAGGCATATTTTGTGCCGTACTATAGCCTCTGTGAGGCCTGGTATTGGCTTTCCTGGATATTCATATTGATGAACAGTCCATAGCTTGCCAATGCGTCCATTGCGCCATGTATGTAGCTGTGCAATTAATGGCACTGCCACTAACCCCTCAATTAACTGGTGTGAGGTAGTTCTGACTCACTTTAATCAAACTTTGTACACTCTGCAGTGGCCCGAAATAATACTGCATTTTAAGTATTGGTCCTTGGTATAATGGTCCAGGGAAAGGGATGCATTACCATCTGAGGCAACTACACAGTGTGTCTCCAGCACTGTCAGGGCTCCACCTGATTGATCTGATTTTGATGACTAATGACAAATTTGTATGCAATATTTTTAAACCTACCACATTATAACTTAAGAATAAGACATTTTTTACCTTGTCAGATCTTTCCTTACACCCATTGTGTGTGTTTTACTTTGACTATTAATGTAAACCACTGATCTGTGTACATATTTATTTTTGTAACTGTTCATAATAAATTCAATATTAATACTGATGTCCATATCTTCTATGATAAAGCTAGGTACAAGGTTGAAATTTGTACCTTGATGGGAGACACATGAATTCACCACCTGTTTCTGAAAGACTCTTATGTCAGGGCTTCCAGTGAAGGACGCAGGTAGTGCAATGGCATCATGACGCCGTACCTCCTGCATGTTAGCCAATGATTGGATTGATACTATGTGAGAGTTCTAAGTTGTTAATACTTTTCATTATCTGAAACATTTCAATACTACTTGGTTATCTTCATCAGGCATATTAAAAACTTTCTTGTGTTCAACTGCACTATTAATTTACATTAAATATGGCTGCATCCAACCTAAGGATTATGGACACAGAAAAGTGTTTGCATGTACTCCGTAATAAGAAGCCTCTAAGTATCCATATTACAGAGCAATAGGCATATTTTGTGCCGTACTATAGCCTCTGTGAGGCCTGGTATTGGCTTTCCTGGATATTCATATTGATGAACAGTCTATAGCTTGCCAATGCGTCCATTGCGCCATGTATGTAGCTGTGCAATTAATGGCACTGCCACTAACCCCTCAATTAACTGGTGTGAGGTAGTTCTGACTCACTTTAATCAAACTTTGTACACTCTGCAGTGGCCCGAAATAATACTGCATTTTAAGTATTGGTCCTTGGTATAATGGTCCAGGGAAAGGGATGCATTACCATCTGAGGCAACTACACAGTGTGTCTCCAGCACTGTCAGGGCTCCACCTGATTGATCTGATTTTGATGACTAATGACAAATTTGTATGCAATATTTTTAAACCTACCACATTATAACTTAAGAATTAGACATTTTTTACCTTGTCAGATCTTTCCTTACACCCATTGTGTGTGTTTTACTTTGACTATTAATGTAAACCACTGATCTGTGTACATATTTATTTTTGTAACTGTTCATAATAAATTCAATATTAATACTGATGTCCATATCTTCTATGATAAAGCTAGGTACAAGGTTGAAATTTGTACCTTGATGGGAGACACATGAATTCACCACCTGTTTCTGAAAGACTCTTATGTCAGGGCTTCCAGTGAAGGATGCAGGTAGTGCAATGGCATCATGACGCCGTACCTCCTGCATGTTAGCCAATGATTGGATTGATACTATGTGAGAGTTCTAAGTTGTTAATACTTTTCATTATCTGAAACATTTCAATACTACTTGGTTATCTTCATCAGGCATATTAAAAACTTTCCTTTGTTCAACTGCACTATTAATTTACAATAATATTTTAGAAATGACAAGATTCTGCAATTTACACCTCTCCAGCTGTTCGTTGATGGGGCCTTGCCACACTAGGACAAGCATACTCGTACGGCTGATCGGATGGACACTGTAAGGCTTCCTTCACACTTGTGTTGCAGATCACGTCATAGTGGAATGCATGAAGAACTTACATTTTTGGTAAGTTTTGCTTGGAGTTGTTGGTGATATATTAATCTGCGGCGGCCATCTTCAGCAAGAAACCTAAGATGCCATTACAGGTGTGGCCTGGGGGGGGGGGTATGTTGCCCACTCAGAAGCTATAGAGTTAAATGTTAAAGGGGTATTCCAGGAATCAGCATAATTCATATGCAAATGGTTACTCAAAATATAAGCTAGTGTGTAATTAGTTGTTATTTAAAATTTTGCTCCCCTTAGCAGAAAATGCTGGTGACATACACTGTGATGAAGAATTAAAATGCTACTGGCCCTTTAATCAGTCCGTTTATTTCCTCCGCGTGGTCCGTCGCAGAACAGAAGATGGCCGCTGGTCACATGTCCACATCACATGTCCTGCACCTGCATGGGCAGGTCATGTGATCACCACTATGTTTGGCTGTAGTTAGTTGGTTGCAGTGCATCCAGTATGGCCAATGTTTTGGTGATGACAGTTACACATTATTACTATGGTAACAGAGCAAGAAAACCTGTTACATCATCACTGGGAGGAGAGCATCAGAGGTTGGAGGAGTTTCTGAGTACTAAAGGATCATGGAACCTGTAGTTTCCAGTGGCGGCCATCTTGGTGATAACTCCACCTACTTTAGAGAGGCCATAAAATTTAGTAAATCATAAAATCAAACTATTTAAGCTCCGTTTTGTGACTAATGACATTGAGTATTGTTGTATTCATTTATTTCTATCATCATGGGTTTTTGTGTCAGACGTTCATATTCCCGGAATACCCCTTTAATTCAGCTATTTTTCTTATTTAAACTGTTGTTTGCCTTTCACATTATCCTTGGCATTTCTTACTGCCCTTCAGGCCTCTGTTTTCTTGGTTTCTTGCTTTGGTTATGAAGAAGCTTCTGGAGCCATTCTGTAGATAAGCATATCTGTAAACAAGGCCTATTCATTTTTCCCAGAATGTGCTGGTAAATTCATAATGGCCAATAGAATCTAAGTGCCTTATCTCCTTTCATACAACACCCCAAATGCTGATTTCTCTGTTCTAAAATACAGCTGTGGCTTTTTGAAATAAACAGTTGAATTTGAGTGCATCGGAAGACCGGACTGTGTCTTTGTTTTACTCTGTCATCTCGCTGCCGGCAGCTATCTCATCCTCCCTCAAAGGGTTAATTAGGACTCGCCTTACAAAAGTCAAGAGGGCTGTTGGGGCCCTGCTTAAAAATCCCTATCAGAGTCATTAGCGTTTTTGTGTTTTTCAAGCGCGTGTTTGCGTTTTAATAGCATTTTCTGTGGGTTTTTCAAATCGCATAATTCTTCAATTGGTACCCAGATGCAAATTCCTTACTTTTTTCACATCACCTAGCAACCCATCGGTTAAAAAACGCAGTTGCATGTGTCTCAGAGTTCAATGTGTTTTTGATGTGTAATATAGATATGTTTGGTGCGTTTTTCATGTGCGTGTCTTGCAAAAGTAGAGCATGTTGAGATTTTAACTTGTGTTAAAAATTGTGTAAAAAAATTGCTAATCTGACAAAACACATTGAATACGATGGATCAGAGTGCAATGATAGCTCAGCATGTCAAAAATACGCTCATGAAAAATGTAAATGTTAATGGGGTCAAAGAGTGTCAGCCTGACCAGCAGCAGGTGAACGGTTGTTATGCACAGCCTGGTCCCTACTGTGTCTGCCCTACACAGAGATCACTCCATGCAGGGTAGTTTAACCTCTTTACTGTCGTGATTGAGCTTGATTGCGGCAGGTAAGGAGAGAAAGAGTTAACAGGTTAACTTCTCTCAACCCTGGCCCCCACATCGTGATCACTGGGTGCTGGGGTTTTCCATGTATGGGAGCCTATTAGGCCAAGTGTATTACCGTTACAAGTTACAAAACACTACAGTACAAAAGTACTGTAGTGTATTGTACCAGGGATCAAGGTTTCCCAAGTCTAGTCCCCTAGTGGGACAGTAAAACAAATTAAAAATAAAGTTTTTAAAAATAAAAATAAAGATTAAAAAAGACAAAATCCCCCACATTCACCCATAAGGAAACATACAGTGAATCAAAAAATAAAATAGTTACTCCCTCACACACACAAAATGGGTTTTGCTGTGTCCACATCAACCTTGGCTAAGCAGATATTATGTTATTATACCTGTACGGTAAAAGGTACAAAAGACATTTAAGAAAAATATTTTTTTTTAATTGCCATTTTAGTGCTTCATACCTCCCCAAAAATGTAATAATAAGCAATCAAATAGTCTTATGTATCCAAAAATAGTACCGATCTAACTGGTAACTTATCTAAAGAAAGGGATAATAAATTTTCAGCATTATGCTATTTTCCCTAAAAATGTAGCCATTGGATAATACAACTCTTAACACAAAAATGAAGCCCACATATAATAGACAAATTATGAAAGGATTCTGGAACTTCACTATGGAAAAAACAAAAAAAATGCTGAATCCTGAAGGCCAAAATAGGTGTTAAAGTCACCAAGGATTGCACGGCATAATTATAAGCCAATACACCATTAGTTCATTGGGTAAGTAAAAACTTAAGTCTTTGGTTGGAATAATATTGCTGCTTCCATGTCCAGTGCATGTAGCTCAAGAAAATGTATGATGTTCTGAGTTGTATTGACATAAGAAATTAGAAAAAAAAATTGTTTTAAAATTTCCAAAGACTTAAAATATGTACATTATACAAGCAACTTTTTATGCACGAGGACTTCATATCCGTATATGGAATGTGCTGCAAAAATAAAAGTAGTGGATTAATTATTAGGAATTCTTATCACAAAAGCATATTAGCACAACAGCATATTTTTGAAAGTACAATTTCTCATTATACACTTTCCCCTTTTGCAAATAGCAGCAGCGTTTCATAACACCACAACACTATATCCAGGCATGAGACAATGAAAGTAAACAATCTTTACATTTTATGGTATTAAGTACACACAGTGCCCTTATTTATGTGCTAAAAATGAAAAAGCCAGGAATAAATAGATTGTAAAATTATTTTAGAAGGAATATGAAATTGTATGAAATTAACAGTTTCTCATGTTGTTCAGGAGGTAATTTTTTCCCATTCTAGTTTACAAAATTGTGTTGTTTTATCACAATATTTTTAATTACGGTAAGTTGATGTCTGGACTGTAGTGTCTGACTGGCCCTCCAGGGCACCAGAGGATCCTCTGTGGACCTAGACTTTAAATAACTGAGGCCCAAAGATGCAGCAGAAGACACACATTTTGAGTCTAGTAGGTTCAATTTCCTAGGAAGGATGGGCCCCCAGAATAATTTTATATAATGAGCCCAAGGAACCACAGTTTGACACTGCTGGACTTTGATTGAGTTATTGCAACACCTTGATTTTTTTTTTCTTTTTGCCAATTTGTTGCATATTTGCTGGTGCTATTGGTATCATTGTCCCCTGGCAGGAAACAATTTCACCTCTCACTTGACTCTAGAGTACTTTAGTATACAGAGGAGCCAGAGGTGTGGCAACTTCATCATACACCAGCGCTCGAGCACCTGCATATAATAACTGTCCCCGTGGTGTTTGTTGTAATATGTTATATTTTTCACAAATTTGGCACTTTGCATTATGGCCATACATCTCCACTGTGCTGTAATGTTCTCTTTAAAAAGAAGTCCCTTTTTTCCGTGCTATCCCTTCAAACAAGTCATTATTACTTTACTTGGCTACATTTTGAGGTCTGCAGAATCAGATGCCGTTCTTTTGCTATTTCACATTCTGATCTTAGTGTATTTGAAAGGATGTCCACTCTTAGTGGAATCTATCTAACTGTAGAGTGACGGGGGGAATTTGTAATTAATAAAGGCCACACCCCCTGAGTCCCACCAGTTACATTAAGAGGCAAAGGCCTCTGGATGTATCCTTCAGGTGGTGTGGCCCCAGGGCAAAACTACGCCAAGTCCAGCCTGGCATAGTTTTGCATAAAAACCTGCTAAGAAAAGGTTGCAAGTTTTTAAAAAGTACACAGAAACCGGGCGACTCTAAAAATTTGGGATCCCTGGTTCTCATTTTTTTAAATCTGATCTACGCAAAACACACCTGAGAGAGGAACTCAACCCGCCACCTTAACTTCCCCCTACAACACTTGTCTCAGGCTTGAGGGTAACTAATTTAGATAGATGACATTTGAGGAATCCTCCCCGCCTCCCCTTTGCCCCATTACTACCCCACGTATAACATCCCCCCTTTCCTCTGTCTTTTGTTAAGTGCGTAATCCTCGCTCACCCACCCCTCCCTTACTTAACCCAGAGCACCCAGGAGAGGCCGACTATGCCTCCCTTGGGCCCTCTTTCCCCCCTCTTTTTCCGTCATTATATTCCATTAAGTTTCATTATGCCACTGAATATGGTTATCCTTTTGTTTTTCCATTGTTACCGGTATTCATATTTAATGTTTTCTCCTACCTCACAGCATGCATATTCAGTAATTGCCACCCTGTTTTGCTTATTATCATACTATGCTTGTAACTATCATTGTCATATGTATGCAATATTGTTATTTGTTATTCAAATTATAAAATGAAAAAAATCAATAGAAAGATTAGAAAATCAACTAGAAATGCTTCAGTATCTTATGTGTAGCAAGGCCTTACAGTTTAGTACAGCATAGCATGTACAGTGTGAATTCTGATACCTGAGAAAGTCTGGTGCTCTCACAATCATATGTTGGAAATCTTCCAGTGATAGCTTGCCATCATTATCTACATCAGCTTCATCTATTACCTTCTCGCATACCAGGCACACTTCCTCTGGCGTTAACTCATTCCTGGTAAGCTTATTCAGTGTTTTCTCTAGGTCTGATTTACAGATGTAATCATCATTATTGAAATCTAATAAAAGCAATGGAAAAAAATTTATAATTGAACAGTTTCTAGCTATAATTTGATAATAATAACAATAATTGAGATGCAGGAAACAAAGCAGCTTTGCCACACCTATGGTAGGTCCTGAGGGCTGTAAGCCTGTATCTTAACTTAATACATTAAGGCTCCAAATGACCCTCTAGGGACACCTGGGCTCAGTACGGTGAACACAACAAGTTCTCACCGTTCCGAGCTGTAACCACAGAAGATAAAGCCTTCTCTATCTTTGGCCGTATCAACGGCCGTGCGGCTATTATTTTCTATGGAGAAAAGACTACATATGTCCGGCATACGTTCGTGTGCATGAGGGATTGTCATTGGAAGACTAATGCTATATCCATTACCCATAGGATAGATCTTAACACACTGATCAGTGGTTTTTCTACTGTTGAGGCCAATGTCACTTTTACAAAAATGACGGGGGATCCTATTCCTCTGAAATAAGTAGAGCAACCCTTTGACAGTCACACCTCCTATCAGTCCCAAATTTAGCGTGACAGTCCCAATTTACAGTGTCTGTCTCGCTGTCCCATCTGGCTGAAGGTATGTGATGGGACATCAGCTCTGAGGGTGCGTTCACACGTTAGCTTTTGCAGATGCAGTTTTTGGAGTGAACAAAAAAGGAGGAGTCACTCAATTATATGTCCTTACCTGTTATCATCCACACCTGCTTTTGACTTCAAAAACTGCTACTCTGGTTCTGCTGTATGTAGCAGAGCCAGCATATGAAGCTACATATAGAAGGAGCAGAGGAGCTGCTGCAGAGGAACATAAAAAGGTGAGTACGTGTGTTTATTATTTTACAGTGGAGGAACTGCTGTGGGTAGGGTGCACTATAAGAGGGGGTGCTGCTGGGGGGAAAATAAGAGGGAGAAATGCTGGGGTGGCATTATAAGAAGTGGAGCTGCTGGGGTGGGGGTAGAATAAGAGGGGGAGCTGCTAGAGTGGGAAAAATAAGAGGTTAGATCTGCTGAGGGGTGGGGAAATAATAGCACAATAGCATGGGGGATGGGCAGCTTGAGGGCACAATAACAGGAGGGTACAATAAAAGCTGCTGGGGGGGCAAAGTATCAGAGAGGCTACAATGTGATTGGGACACAATTTGATGGGGGATGGAGGCACTGAATGGAGAAGGAAATTATAATGTGTGGGGTGGAGTAAGGGGTAAGAGAATAAATGGAGCATCAACGTGCAAACATGTTGCCGTCTTCATTTGGAAAAACTTGACCTTATTACCTGTCTTGTAATAGGGGTAAACCTAGAGCTATTAACCACCTCATTAAAGGTCAGGTTATTATGATCAGTATGATATTTAAGGTGGTGTTATGCATTTAGGCACTTTAATATCTTTATTATGTTATACCTCTTGATTATGTTGTTCTCTTCCTGATGGTGTATTTGTGCATGTACTGGAGGTGCATTAATGGCCCCCACATAGTATAATAATAATGATACCAACCCCATACAGCCTAATGCAACTCAACAACATATAATGCCCATATTTAATTTTATTCTACCTTTACTTTTGATTCCCCACTTTTATGTATCTCCCCTTCACATAAATATAAAACCCAAGACTCCAAACCCCACTCCCTCCTTCTTCTCATATCTCTTTCTTCTATCTACCTCTTCTTTCCTTTGTGGCCTCTGTACTTCATCATCCATCATATTGTGGCCTCTTTCCTCCACCCTCCCTCATATTCTGGCCTCCTGTCCTACATCCCCTCATATTGTGGCTTCCTGCCCTCCATCCTCTCGCATATTACGGCCTCATGTCCTCCAACCCCCCTCATATTGTGGCTTTCTGTCCTCCATCCTCTGACCTCCACCCCCTCCTTTTCTATTGTGAACTTTGTCCTCCAACCTCCTTCACATTCTGGCCTTCTGGCTTCCTGTCCTCCATCCCCCACATATTGAGGCTTCCTGTCCTCCATCCTCCCTTATATTCTGGTCTCCTGTACTCCATCCTCCCGTATATTGTGGCTTCCTGTCCTCCGTCCTCCCTTATTTTGTGGCCTCCTATCCTCCATCCCTTACATATTTTGGCCTCATGTCCTCCATCCCCTTCATATTGTGGCTTCCTGTCCTCCATCCTCTCTAATATTGTCGTCTCCTGGCCTCCATCCTCCCTCATATTGTGGCCTCTGTCCTCCATCCTCCCTCTTATTGTGACCTTCTGGCCTCCTGTCCTGCATCCCCCTCATATTGTGACGTCCATCCTCCCTTACATTGTGGCCTCCTGTGTTCTATCCCTTGACTATTGTGACCTCATATCCTCCACCCCCTGCATATTTTGGTCTTGTGTTCTCCATCCCCCTGATATTGTAGTCTCCTGTTTCTCCATTCTCCTTTATATTGTGACCTCCTGTCCTCCATCCCTCTCATATTGTGGCTGCCTGTCCTCCATCCTCCCTTATATTGTGACATCCTGTCTTCCATCCCTTGAATATTGTGACCTCATATCCCCCACCCCCTGCATATTTTGGTCTCCTGTTCTCTATCCCCTTAGTATTGTGGTCTCCTGTTCCTCCATTCTCCCTCATATTCTGGCTTCTGTCCTCCATCCTCCCTTATTTTGTGGCCTCCTGTTTTCTAACCCCTGAATATTGTGGCCTCCTATCCTCCATCCCTTACCTATTTGACCTCATAGTTTGTAGAAGCAAAAGGTTTTGGAGTTATGTGCGGGTGCGCTATCTACCAGATTAGGAGATGAAGGGTATACAATAAATAGAAAGTATATGGAATGGGATAAATTATGTGTATTTTTAATTAGATGCAGCAGTAAAAGAAATCCAAATCACCATTGGATTTCCTTTACTGCTGCATCTAATTAAAAATACACATAATTTATCCCATTCCATATACTTTCTATTTATTGTATACCCTTCATCTCCTAATCTGGTAGATAGCGCACCCGCACATAACTCCAAAACCTTTTGCTTCTACAAACTATACAATATTACGGTTTCCTCTGGATACCGGTCTTTGGAGTAAGTGGGAGCTGCTCGAGATACCTATATTGGAGACCTGATTCTGAGTGGATAGTTAGTTTCCCTCCGTTCTTACTGCACTTTTACAAGTGCTCAACAGGTGAGCACATTTCATACTTACCTAATTTTACTTCCCCGACGTTATCACACGAGGCGCCGTCCTCCTTGTTGTCTGTTTTGTTCTCCCACTTTCTATTTGACCTCATGTCGCCCATCCCCTGCATATTGTGGCCTCCTCTGCTCCTTCCCCTCATATTGTGGCCTCCTATCCTCCACCCAACTCATATTGTGGCTTCCTGTCCTCCATCCTCCCTCATACTGTGGCCTCCTGTCCTCCATCCTCCTCATATTGTGGCCTCCTGTCCTTTATCCTCCCTCATATTCTGTCCTCCTGTTCTCCATCCCCCTGATATTGTGGTCTTCTGTCCTTTATCCTCCCTCATATTCTGTCCTCTGTCCTCCATCCTCCCTCATATTCTAACCTCCTGTCATCCATCCTCCCTTATATTGTAGCCTCCTGTGTTCTATCCCTTGAATATTGTGACCTCATAACCTCCACCCTCTGCATATTTTGGACTCCTGTTCTTCATCCCCTTAATATTGTGGCCTCCTGTTCCTCCGCCCTACTCGTATTGTGCCTTCCTGTCCTCCATCCTCCCTCAAATTCTGGCCTCCTGTCCTACATCCTACCCCCTGCACACAAAGTGGATGTGGTCAATGGCGGACTTGACTTGAAGTGTTAGCAGGTTGCAGCATAATTTTACGCTAGGCAGAGCCATAGAATTTCAGACCAGCAAAGCAGTCCCACCAAATAAATAAGGAGGCCAGAGGCGGTGCCAAAGGACGCGGCTTTCATCATAAACTGGGGCTCATGCTAGTATATATCTAATATATATCCGCACTATTGTCGGAATACCCGGCGATTTACATGTTGCGCCGCATTTAGAAAAGGTTTCTCGTACACACAACCGGATTTTGGCGCAGCGGTGCCGGCTTTCATGCGACACAAAATGATAAGTAAATGTGCCCAAATAACAAATTTTTATGGAGTAGTCATTTTACAAATCAATGTATATTAGAATTTCTTACAGAGGGCCCCTCATAATAATAAAGGGCCCTGTGCCCGACCCCTTTCTTCCTTCTCTCTTCCATTTCTTTGCTTCCTTCTGTACAGACACAGGAATAACATGCCTATCTGCATTCTTTGGGAAAGAGTGCATGCAGGGTTCTATCTCATGCCAAATTGTTGACCCTGACGGTTGCCGTGTCCCTCCATGCAGGATGGAGGCTGCACCATTGTGCCACCTACGTCCTGAGCTCAAGAACTAAGGCAGCTTTCAGAAATCCATTATCAATGTCTTACAGATGCAGGCTGCACCATTGTGTCACCTACGTCCTCAGCTCAAGAACTGAGGCAGCTTTCAGAAATCCATTATTAATGTCTTACAGATGCAGGCTGCACCATTGTTTCACGTACGCCCTGAGCTCAAGAACTAAGGAAGTTTTCAGAAATCTGGTATCAATGCCATGATTAAGAATGGCTAACCCGTTCGAAACGCGTCGGCGAGATTACCTGCTATGGATTTTAAATATGTGCCTAAACAAAGAATAAGAGTTGTTCCTGACCTGGCTGGATATTGGAATTTTTTCTTCAATTTATACCAGACACACAGAGGGGCGATCTGCGCCATACTAGGTCACTTGTTTTTTTGCTGGAAGGTGTTGTTATAGCAAAGTCCAGATTCCTGTTTAAGAGTGAAAGCATTGGGGACGCTATTGGTTTTAGCCAAAAGCCAAACATCCCACTACTTGTAACAAAAATCCAAAATAATAAGTGTGTTGACACAAAATGTGGAGCAATACGATATAATATAAGTCACCATCATGCATGCATACATAATAATAACTCACCATATATTTTAAAAGCATAATAAGCTTTAAGATCACGTGGAGCCATTTCACTGAGCACAGAAAACATGTCCAAAAAATCATCCAAAGTCATGTTTCCATCCCCATCCTCAGAGAAGACTTCAGCTATCCTTTGGCGGAAGGGATTATCCTGAAATAGATTTATTTTTTTATCTCAACACGTTGTGTAATATATACAATATGATATATAAAGCTCAGTCGTTAAGTGGGTTTCATTCATTTGATTATGTTTTTATCAGACAACAGGTACATATTTATTAACTTAATTTTTTAATGCTGTCAACAATTCTACAGATTTATGGCTAATGGCTACTGTGTGGGGGTAATATGACTGGTGGCTTTTGTATGCAGAGGAATATAACTGATGGTTACATTGGTTATCTCCTGGTTACATTGGTTATCTCCTGTTACTATACTAGTTACTGTGGGGGCATCTGAGAGAATAATAGCATCGAGTTTGTGTTATGAAAATGCTACACTTTCTTGTGCTGCGGCATTTGCAGATATGAACTGTAGCTGGAAGAAGCTAACATGGCGGCCAGGTAGAAGAAGGAAATGAAAGAGAATCCTTTGAGCAAAGATGTAATTTGTGGGTCACCAGATTTACAGTAAGTTCTGGTATTACCCATGAGCTCACAATTTGTGCAGTATCTCCCCTGCTCTGTGACTCTCTGTTATCTTACCCTGTGATGGAGACATGGTAAATGGAAGCCTCTCCACTTACCACCATTTTCCATAGATTCGCAGACAAAGTCACGGACAAAAAAAATATGCAGCAGCTGACATTATTTTTACAGGTCTTAATAATGTATGCATGATGGAAGAATAGCTTCTGTGTCTGGAAGTACGGTATATATTGAAAATGAGGGTAAAAGGCTTATATTAATAGAAGAAAATAACTCAAGACTGGTGTGTGTGGGATGGGGGGGGGGGGTCCTATAATATTTATGCAGTCTGGAACCATGATAGTCTTAACCCAACACTAAATACTAGATAATGACTCTTGTATGCTCATTTTCACATGACTTTGGGAGCAATTTTTAAAAGTTAGACAGGTAAGATTTTATATAAAAGAAAGAATTCTAGAAAGGACATTTGATATTCCACATGGGGGGAGTAGGAGTTTAATGGGGTAAAATATGGCCAGGCCTCTTAGACAATAAAGTAAGATAAGTCATCAAATAGGAAACCCTAACACTATTGGAATAGCAACAGGGGGGTCATATAAGCGCTTTAATTTTTATAGCCTTCTAATGCCAATTTGACTGAAAAACTGTATTAAAACTAAGGGAGGGTAGCTTTTACAGTTCTACTAGGACAAAGGAAAATCATTTGGTCTATCTAGTTGGTCAACATTGAAGTAACTTTTTAGTTAATTCAGGATTGCCATACTAATGTTCCTGTGGTGGCAGTGTGTCCCTGAAAAAATAAAAATAAAAAAAAGAGAAATTGAGACCCTGGATCCCAAATTCACTATACTGTAAAAATCACTCTGGCATAACCAGAAGATTAACTCTTCTATGGTATAAAAACCTCAATAGACACTTTATTTTAGGTTTAGAAGATATTAAAGTCAACAATGTTGTTTAGTTTCCAAGTCTGGGAGGTGAATCAGAGTGCAGTTAAGATCAAAATGCGTAACCGAGAGGAACTTGAAAAAGAACTTAGGTCTTTGCTGTGTATTATGTTAGGCATCAATTATCTTCCAAGTCCTGCCAATTAGCACATTATGAATTATGAATGAAGAAATGGATTAGAGTGACACATGGCAACCTTTACAGTTATGCCTTCTTTTACGCTTTACCTTGAGCTCTGGCATGCTACCTATGAGCTCATAAGGAATCTTCACATCTGGTTTATTTGTGTAGTCATCTGGAACTAGTTGTGGTGCTAGGTCTCTATATCTGTGGAAAAGCCTAAAAAATAAAATTATTTTGGATATTAAAAAATTACAATTAGAATAAAAGCTTTTTTTTTAAATTTAGCCTGAAAAATACGTTTGAAACCAACTTTTTATTATTCAATAAGCAATTACAGTACAAGAAATTTTGGAAAGTCTTTAAAAATCAGCGAAAAGTAACTTTTCTCTTCCTTTCGCTCATAACGCCATCCTTGATCGGCTTTTCACATTCAAATATATGCTCAATTTTATCTTGCTATCAAGGATAGAAGGTTGCTGCGGTATAAGATTATGTGAAATATTTTTTGCTCCATCAAAAGTGAAGCGGCATATATTAAATACAATAATTGAGAAAGAAAGGGGACCAAAAAGTAAAGATACAGACTGTATAGCTGTTAAAAAAGGGCCTGGGAAACAGTAGGCTTCCATATAAATCAAATTGGTAATTCTCCTGACTGTAGGCATTGTAGTATCTTCAGAGAAGTAATGTTGGTGCTAGGGTCCCGGGATATATATCATCCAATATAAATAAAGGTAAACCTCCTCATTCACTTATTTTAAGATGCAGTGAACTGCAATTTGTGTGTAAATGCAATTCATCAATTGTACAATCATACATCTATGAAGGTTATTTAGTCCATAAAACAATAGAATGTACAGGCTTTTCCCCTCAAGGACATTAAATCTCAGATCATTTAATGTGACATCAACCCTTTCTTGTTTGAACTTGTTGGAAATGTGTCTTTTCTTAACTATGTCACTACCATATATACTTGAGTATAAGCCGAACTAAATATAAGCCGAGGCCCCTCATTTTACCACCAAAAACTGGGAAAAACTATTGACTCAAATATAAGCCAAGGGTGGGAAATGCATTGGTCACAGCCCCCCAAGTATATAGCCAGCAAGCCCCCAGTAGTATATAGCCATCCAGCTCCCAGTAGTATATAGCCAGCCTGCCCCCAGTAGTATACAGCCAGCCAGCCCCCTGTAGTATACAGCCAGCCAGCCCCTGTAGTATACAGCCAGCCAGCTCCCTGTAGTATACAGCCAGCCTGGCCCCTGTAGTATACAGCCAGCCTGGCCCCTGTAGTATACAGCCAGCCTGGCCCCTGTAGTATACAGCCAGCCTAGCCCCTGTAGTATATAGACAGCTCCCTATAGTATACAGCCTGCCAGCCCCCAGTAGTATACAGCCAGCCCACCCAGCACTTAAAAAAAATAAACTTATATACTCACCCTCTGGTGGGCCCGATGCTCAGCGCGGCTCCCTGATGTTGGCACATCTCCTCTTCTGTCTTCCCCGCGTCTCCTCTTCTTTCTTCTGTCTTCTGTAACAGCCGGAAGAGACGCAGCCATGTGCTCTGCCGGCTGGTGCATACAATGATGCGGCCGCTGATGACGTCATAGTATGCGCCAGCCGGCAGATAACTTGTCCGCGTCTCTACCGGCTGTTACAGAAGACCGAAGAAAGAACAACAAAGTACCCCTGTACAAACTATTTAAATGTCGGCACCACAAAGTCTTGAGATTGGGTTCTCCACTTCAGGACACTCTTACTGTTTGGTAATGATAGACCATTTAGACAGACGAAATATGCAGTAGCTGTACCCACTGTACCTTGTAACTGTAACTGTACCTTGATCCAAATGCTGAGGATAGGCAGAAAGCACAGTGGCCAGAGTATTTACCTGAGCTGATGTGGGCCTATAACAACAGAATGAACAGCACCAGTAGTTACTCTCCACACACGCTGAAGTTTGGGAGAGCAGGTCAGGAGATTGGGGATCTCCACATGCCAGATCCAAAGCAGCCACTGCCAAGGAGTACTGCCTGTGCACAAGAGCATCATTGTTGGCTTAGAGCAGTACAAAGGGTTGTGGGAGAACGCCTGAGACCAGGGCTGGTACAAGATGTTTTGATGGCCTATGCAGACAACTAAAATTCCGCCCCTGTTGGCTTGGTCCATCCTGGTCTTGTGCTTGGCTATGCTTCTCCATCAGGTAGAGAACTTCATGGAAACTTCTCCTGGCCATGACTTATTGCTGAAGACAGGGCTGGCTCCTGGTTTGAGTAGTTCCCTGGGCGACCAAGTCTCACTGTCCTGGTAATTAGTCATACAGAAAGACAACACTACACCCCTTCCACAGACCCTGACTAGAAAATTTTGTGTCCTCCTAAAATGTAATATATTTTAATGACCTGATGCCTCATATATAAAAACAGTAAAGTAAAGAAACTTGTTACTTAAAAGCTAAAAATATTACATGGTGACCATACTAAAACCAAGATTACTGCATATACAGAGAATCAGAACAAAGGTTACTATGTAGATATGATAACAGAACCAAGATTACTACATATACTGGACCTGATTCAAGTTTACTAAATAGATACAGGGCTAGAACTGTTCTAAATAGATATGTTAACAGAACCAAGCCTACTACATAGAAACAGCAAAGAACCCCAGCTTACTACATAGATGGAGGACCAGAATCCATATTACTACACAGATACATTATTAGGTACATTACGAGGAATCAGATTGAGCCATTACACTGCACCAAATTTTCAACGAGATGCGGCATGATAACTACAATGATGTAATATAACTACAATGATGTAATATAAGACATGTATTTACCCCTCATGTATTTACCTTAGGAGAAGATAACAGATATGAGTGTGTGTGTGTGATGCTGAGCAGGGAGAGATCAACTCCATGTTCTGCCTGCCTTTATGGGTGGAATCCTGACTGCGTCTGCGTATATATCATATACAGAGAATACACTGTGACTCCTCAATATATTATATATATATTACTATATACTTCCCCTTTATTAATTCATATTTAACACCAGCAAATCCTAATTTTTTTAGTCAGCAGGACACTCACAGTATATATGTAGCCCTGCACACGCCCAGTATATAGGTAGCCCAAGTCACTCAGCACATGCCCCATCAGTATATAGGTAGCTCCCACACATGGTACTCAGTATATAGGTAGCCCTCACACGTGCCCCATCAGCATATAAGTAACTCCACATGTACCACATCGGTATATAGATAGCCCCTACATGTTCCCTATTAGTATATAGGCAGCCCCCACACGTGCCCCATCAGTATATCGGTAGCATACACATGCCCCAGCAGTATATGGGTAGCCCGAACACATGTCCCAGAAGTATATAGGTAACTTCCACACATACCCCTACACATGTCCCATCAGTTTAAATGTTGCCCCACACATGTCCCAGCAATATATAGGTAGCCCCCACACATGCTCAGCAGTATATAGGTAGTCCCCACACATGTCCAAGTAATATATAGGTATTCCCCAAGTATGTCCAAGCAGAGAAAAGGTAGTCCCCAAGTATATCCAATCAGAGAATAGGTAGTCCCCAAGTATGTCCAAGCAGAAAATAGGTAGCCCCCAAACATGTCCCAGCAGTATATATGTAGTACAGCCAAAAAAAAAAATAAAATAAAGAATATTCACTACAGCCAGCTCCTTTGTGCGTCCAAGATCTTCTGCTCCAGGTGCTGACTACGTTGCTTAGGCAGACGATGCCTGCATCACAGAGATGAAGCTTAAAGGGGTATTCTCGTCTGGGCACTCACATTCTGTTCCATTAATCTGCCATATATAAACATTTCTTCAATTAGATGTTATTAAAAAAATGTTCTCGTGTGAAGATAATTTCTCATAAATGTAGTAATATGGTCCCTTAGAAACAAGATTGTGTCCCCGGATACGGCCACCTCTGCTGGAGGGATTGCACAAAGAAACAAAAAAGTTCTTGTATATGAAATGTCCGGGAGGTAATGCCATCCTGTGGTAATGAACGCTGCAGCCAGGTGATCAGGCAGGACTCAATAGCGCGTGTCTGGCCAGTGCTGCCAAAATGTGATGTGGTCGTATCCGCGGAAGCCATCTCGTTTCTAAGGGACAAGATGACTACATTTATGAGAAATTATCTTCACACAGGAACATTTTTTTTAATAACATCCAATTGAAGAAATGTTTATATATGACAGATAAATGAAACTGAATGTGAATGACCAGATGAGAATACCCCTTTAAGCAATGGCATCGGTACTGTGGTCGGACAATAGGTGTAGGCAGCTGTAGTATTGCTGCCTCCGTCCAGTGATGAGCAATCTCTGATCACTATTGAGGGCTAGGACAGTGCCCACTGAGAGGGAGGCGAAGGTAGTGCCCAAGGAGATCACCTACCCTCGTCTACCCCTCTTCTTGGACCTGCCTGAGACAAGTAGTGCACCTCAACCCAGGACCATTGCAGCGGTGATCCAGTCATAGTCAGGGCCAAGAGCTCCAATGGAAAATTTAATGGGCAGAAGGAGGCTGTGTCAGACCCTGATATCCCAGTGTTAGAGGTAGAGTCAGCAAGGAACAAGCAACACGTTAAGATGTTGTAACTATGAGGAACTCATGGCCAATGGGGAAACGCAGAGTTCAAGGGAAACCTCCTTAGATGATCAAGAATGGTGACTTGTCCCTCCATGAGGGGTTTTCCGCCTAGGGAGTCTGCGTAGGGCAACCAGGGCCAACATTGGTGTAGCCCCACAGTGATATGCGCAGAACAAGTTTGTATGAGGAAGGTTTTTAGGGATGTCAACCTCTAGTAGGGTGGCATGTAAGATAGTGAAACAGACTCCATTTTGTGTATGCACCTGTTTCTGTAAATAAATAATAAGTAATGCATTTATTTTATCGACTGACATTTTGTTATTTGGCCACAAGGGGACACTGTTTATCAAAAGGGATGCAAAGGCAAAGACTGAAGCTTCCTGAAATGATGTGGTCATCCTGTTCTTCAGAGGTGGAGCTCCAGGCAGAAGGAGTGTTTGGCAGCCATGGTAGAAGTTTTTACAGAGACCTGCTGACTACTGAGTGTTCCTGTGTTATCCATGTGTGAGAGCATTACCCATAGCTCCCAACCGTCCCAGATTTAGCAGGACAGTCTTGGTTTTTGGGCACTGTCCCTCTGTCCTGGGCAGCAAGAGAATGCCGTGTACTGTCCCCTCTCCTGGTCTCTGGCCCAAAATACTAGAGGTCCATGGCCAAAATTAGAAGGTGGAACCAGCTCCTGCTGCCTCCTATCTGTTTAAAGAAAATACTATATGTACCTTGCCAAAGTTCCCACACAATCCTGCTTCCTCCTCTCACTGGGGCTCCCCGATGATAAGGAGAAGGGGCAGAGCTATCCAAGGAGAGTAGATCCTCATCATCTCAGAGCCCCAGGGAGAGGAGGAAGCGGGACTTCTGGGGAACGATGGAAAGGTAAGTAATATATATTTTTTTTTAATAACCAGGAGGGAAGAGAGCCCACAATAAGTGAGGATGGAGGAAAAGAGGCTTCAAGCAGGAGGAGTGTGTGGCAGCCATCGTAGGAGTGTTTTGCAGAGACCTGGAAGGAGAAAGACTGCTGACTTTGTGTTCCTGTGTCATCCATGTGTGAGAGCATTACCCATAGCTCCCAACTGTCCCGGATTCGGCAGGACAGTCTTGTTTTTTTTTTGTTGCTGTCCCGGGCAGTAGGAGAATGTCTTGTGCTGCCTCTGCTTCTGATCTCTGCCCCGAACCACTAGAGGTGCAGGGCCGAGACCAGGAGGTGCGACCAGCTCCTGATGCCTCCTCTCTGTTTAAAGAACAAAACTTTATTTACCTTACCAGGGTCGGCTCCATGTTTCAATAGGCCCCTGGGTGACAGAGTCTCAGTAGGCCCTTTTGCAGTGAACTCATGTGGCAGAATTAAAAATTAAGCAACTTGCTGGAGAACAGGGGGCCAAAGGAGGCTGGAGGACCGGAAGCTGGTTTACAGGAAGCTACAGGAGGAGGCTGGAGGAGGCTAGATTACAGGAGGCTATAGGTGAGGAGGCTGGAGGACAGGAGGCCACAATATGCAGAAGCATGGAGGATAGGTCGAAATTATTCTATGCTTGCGGGTGGGGAAAGGGGACTTGTTTTAGAAAAACCACTGACATCCGCCGTGAATATGTGGAGTCAGCCAGCCGTCATTGATCTTGAGGCTAGTGTGGGGTGGACTCTCCGTGACCCAGGTGATTGGTGTGACTCACGTCACCATGGTGAGGAAAATAGACACAGTCTACTTAAAGGGGTATTCTCATCTGGGCATTCACATTCAATTCCATTAATCTGCTATAAATAAACATTTCTTCAATTAGATGTTATTAAAAAAAATGTTCCCGTGTGAAGATAATTTCTCATAAATGTAGTCTTGTGCTCATTTAGAAACAAGACATGTGTCCCTGGATTCAGCCACCTCTGCTGGAGGGATTGCACAAAGAAAAAAAAAGGTTTTTGTATTTAAAATGTCCAGGAGTTTCTGCAGGTCCCACAGCCGTCCTGTGCTAATGAGCGCTGAATGCAGGTGGTCAGACAGGGGTCAATAGTGCATGTCTGGCCACCAGACAAAATTATCTTCACACAGGAACATTTTTTTTAATAACATCCAATTGAAGAAATGTTTACATATGGAAAATGAATTAAATTAAATGTAGATGCCCAGATGGGAATACTCCTTTAAGTCTACTTAAGCAAAGTTACAATAAAGCTGTAGAACTCCACTATGCAGATGCGTATTTCCTTAACACCTGGGTCACATCTTCAGTACTTGCTTCTTTTGTGGAAAGGCTAGTTTGATCCTTATCTCCAGCCAACCCTGGTTTGATAGGAATAATGATAGTATGTCAAACAAAATTAGGGCACTAAGTAAGTTACCTAATAGTATAAGGACAATACACGATACTTATTTTAGAAAAATTAGAGGATGTGGATAAGTGGCTTGGATATTTCTCCGGGGACAACTATTCCTACTCGTGGCACCACAAAATTTTAGAAAACATGCATAATTCAAGGCTCATTGAGGCCATTAGGGGCCACTGTGTTTAAAGTGAAAATCCATTTGGCCTCACATTGCAAGATGCGTCTATTCCAATTTCCATCCCTATTGGGTCGTGGGACAGCCGGAATAGAATCTTATTAACCCCTTCACGCTCCGTGACGGATATATCCGCCATGGAGCTGTGAAGGTTGTATGAAGAAGGCTCACGGGCTGAGCCTTCTTCATACAGAGATGGGCTTTGCTGCATATCGCAGCAAAGACCCATCGCTATCACCCGCGGTCGGTGCTTGCACCGATCGCGGGTGTTAACCTTTTCTTTGCCACCGGCAAAGTCGCCGGCGGCACTTTAAATTTGGCGGCACATGGGCGCCGCCATCTTACCTCCGATCGCCGCTCCCCCGAACGTCATCGGGGGGCGGCGATCGGTTGCCATGGTAGCCTCGGGTCTTCATTTGACCCGAGGATACATGGCTTCTGCACATGCATTACAATGAGCCTGTGGCTCATTGTAATGTATAGTGAGCAGAAATACCATATACTGCGATACAGTAGTATTGCAGTATATGGCAGGAGCGATCAGACCATCTAGGGTTAATGTACCCTAGAGGGTCTAAGAAATAGTGGGGAAAAAAAGAAAAAAAAAGTTAAAAAAATGTAAAAAAATAATAAAATATTAAAAGTTCAAATCACCCCCCTTTCCCTAGAACTGATATAAAATATAATAAATAGTAAAAATCACAGACACATTAGGTATCGCCGCGTCCCAAAATGCCCGATCTATCAAAATATAAAAACGATTATTGACGGCAGTGACCTCCGGAACGGCAAATGGCGCCCAAATGTCCAAAACGCGACTTTTACACCTTTTTAGATGACATAAAAAATGTAATAAAAAATGATCAAAATGTCGCACAGTCCTCAAAATGGTAGCAATGAGAACGTCGGCTCATTTTGCAAAAAATGACCCCTCACACAGCTCCATGCGCCAAAGTATGAAAAAGTTATTGGCGTCAGAAGATGGCAAAAAAATTTTTTTCTTTTTTGTACACATTCGTTTAATTTTTGAAAATGTATTAAAACGCAATAAAACCTGTATAAATTTGGTATCACCGCGATCGTACCGAACCAAAGAATAAAGTAGAGGTGTTATTTGGAGCGCAGAGTGAAAGTCGTAAGTAAGTTTTTTTCAATTTTTCCACATTTGGAATTTTTTTGCAGCTTCCCACTACATGGCATGGAATAATAAATAACATCATGGGAAAGTAAAATTTGGTACGCACAAAATAAGCCCTCACACAGCTCTATACACGCGAGCGAGAAATTTGCGAAAATACCCTGCGTCCTTAAGGGGTTAATATTGCCATTGTGTACAATATTAACATGCCTGGCTAAAGGGGTATCTCTATTTTTCTGATGTCCTCCAGGTGAGTTCCCACATGACGTGTAAGTTCACATATCGTCTTCCCAACATAGTCAATTTTGCTATGGCAGATCGCTCTATAGATCCACCGCCTCAGTTTTGCAGTTTTACTAATCACTCCACTTCATATTTTGAAGGTCTTTAGCCTGCCTCACAAAGGTTTTAGAGTCTGAGCAGTTCTGTCTTAGACACAGATTCTGGATGGGAACTTTTCAATTTCAGCAATGAATAAGTCACAGTGGTTTTAAGGAAGACCTCAGTTATGAGGATACCTCCAACTCCTTTTGTAATGGATATCTAGAAAAGGGAGAGAAATATCAGATAGTTCATATGTGAAACTTAATCCTTTTGGGTTTTTATTCAGAGATCGTACAAACTCCATAAGGGATGTCTGGGAGCCCTGCCAAATTACCAGGACATCATGTATGCCAAATTAACATCAGAAAATACTATGGTTTCTTCCCACCAGTCCAGGGGTAGGTTGGCATAGGTTGCTGCACATGGCCAATCCATCCCCGTGCCCCTGAGCTGGTGGTAAAATTTTCCATTACAGAGCAAGTAATTTCTGGTGAGACAGAACTCTAGAGCCTTCAGGATAAAGGTATAATGTTTGACCTGCTGGCACTTCTTAAGTATCTTAATTAGTATGAAACTGTCCTGAAGCCAGTCTCCTGCGGAATTGAGGAGAATTAGGCCTCCAAGTCCACACACCCCAAGATTGAGTGACCCTTGAGAATGACTATCAAGTTTTTTGGAAAGGTTTAGTGTGTCTCTGGTGTATGAAGGCAACAAATGGTCTAAGGATAAACACCCAGATTTTGGATGAGGTTTCTTGTCCCTGACACGATGGGGCAGCCCTTCAGAACTTTTGGTAAGCTGTAGATGGTTGCCACTAGCAGATTGGCAGGAAGGAGAAATTTGTATTCCACCTTATCTATGACTCGCTCTCGCCTAGCCTCCTCAAGTTCGCTTCACGTTAGTTCACTAGAATAACCATCCGTGGGGTTATTAGGCAGTATTTTATAGGCCATAGGTCTTTTAATGGGTTAAGACATAGCTCCGTGTACTGGATTGTGTTCAGTATAGCTATTTTACTTCCTTTATCAGATGGTTTTATAGTGATTTCATCAGTCTCATGTGATTTGGAAGTGGGTATATTGTCGCAGATACCTTATAACTCTGCTGAGAAATGCATCCATATGGGAGACATCCATACTTGGGAGGCGTATACATTTTAATCTACAGTCTGTAAAAGGGCCTTTTCCCGTGATGTTGGGTCATTTTCATTTTCCAAGCTCATAAGTACTCTAATGTCAGCGAGGATATTGTCCGAAACCCCATGCTTTCAAAACAGAGATCTCACTGCAGGTTAGAGACCGAGTGGATAAGTTGATTATTTGAGTGGTATCTGTAGAGGTTCGTGTTATATTAGTTATTTGGGTTGTGTCTTTTGCTGTGTCAGTGGAGTACTCCAAACCTTCAGGTGATAGGGATTCCCTAAAAAATCCCTGCTTAGGCTACACAGACTTTGTTTACCCCTCTGGTCTCCTCTTCTTCTGGATCTATTTATTTGACGTTTATTAGCAGAGTCAAAGTTATCCATCTCAGTGGAGGATATTTCGGTTTCAACTTAACGTCTTCCCTGTGTAAAGCCAATAATAGGCATCTGGCCAGCTGCCTTCCCTAATAAATTCCAGCCCCTTCCTATGTCCCCTGCCGGATCTTTGTACCTAGAGCTCTAGAGAAACCTGTGTTTATGCCTCGTGCTGTTTCTGAGAATTTCCGTTGTGACCCCGGTCCCATTTCTGACTTTGCTCCTTTGCTGCCTGCCCTTACCTGTTGCTACGTCTCCGACTCCGATCCTGTGCTGCCCATCCTGACCTCCTGCCTGTCCCCGACTACAAGATTGCCTGCCGTTCCTGTACCTCGACCTGTACGGACAAGTCACGTCTGTGGAACGACCCGGTGGTACCACGCCGCAGCAAGTCCAATTTGCTTTGCGGCGGGCTCTGGTGAAAACCGGTGCCACTTAGAGATTGTGGATCCTCTGAACCACTGCGGACGATGACACAAGCCACTACCTGGGACCGGAGTCTGAGTCTGACCTAATTTTCTTTCACTTTGCTAGTGTAAAGGACTGATCATCCAATAATTTCAAAAATACATTATAGCAGGATGTAAGAAACTAAAACATCACATTTATTAATAACTATTAAAACCTTAAAAAGATTGCATCTTCCATATCAACAGAACATCTTAATTGTAGACAAATCCACCACCACAATAGCTATGTTATGATGTTAATTTTTATTTTTGTATTAATTTTCTTTCACTTTGCTAGTGTAAAGGACTGATCATCCAATAATTTCAAAAATACATTTTAGCAGGATGTAAGAAACTAAAACATCACATTTATTAATAACTATTAAAACCTTAAAAAGATTGCATCTTCCATATCAACAGAACATCTTAATTGTAGACAAATCCACCACCACAATAGCTATGTTATGATGTTATGCAGAAAATAGTGAGACTCAAATCAAGAAAACAGAGAAATGGGTATTTTTAACAAAAATTATTTTTTCAATTAAAGGTGACACCTAATTTCTTGCAGTTTTCTAATATTGGTACCTTTGTAGGTTTGGTGTCGCAGGAGATAAAGAAGGTCAAGTTGTTTAAGAAATATAATTATTGTAACCTAACTGGAGGGAAGCAAAGGACATTTGAGTTAAGGAGTAGTTAGGATATACTTTATATACTCGAGTATAAGCCGACCCAAGTATAAGCCGAGGCCCCTAATTTTTACCACAAAAACCTGACAAAACCTATATTTTTTTTACTCAAGTATAAGCCGAGTTTGGGGTTTCAGCAAATTTTTTGTGCTAAAAACTAGGCTTATACTCGAGTATATATGGAAATCTCTGAAAAAAAGGAATAATATTGCCTTGAAGAATCTAACTATATTGATATTGCCAAGTGTATCCTTGAAGATGAGGACAAAATTGAAATATTTGTTTTTGATTGCAAAAAGTGAAAACTTATTTTAGTATAATGATTATGGGTTACCGTATATATTCGGCTTATACTGGAGTTAAAAAAAATAAGAAAGTTAATAACTCAACTTTCCGGCAGCGCCAAACAAGCCTTCTCTTGCATGCTTCCGGCAACGGCAGGTCAGTGCGACGTCACACGCTTTGACATCAGCCGCCGCTGCTGCAATAGTATTTATCAACATGGGGAGAGAAAAAGAACTGGACCGCACATCCACTTTTTTCTCTCCCCATGTTGCAATAGTCTTTATTGTGTGTATCGGCAGCCCGCACACACTCTGATGTCAGCAGCAGACTAATGGAAGAGAAGACCTGTATACTGGGGGCAAACTGAGGCTGTATACTGGGGGTCAAACTGGAACTGTATACTGGGGGCACCAAGATGCATAATTGACTGCTGATTGACTGCATGTGCATGTGTAATCTGAATCCTCTCCTTTTTCTATCATGAGCCCTAGAGTTGAAATAAGAGATATTAATGTATGTTTATAGCATGGATCCAGCAGGGTGGCCACCCATTAATCTAAAACCCTGGTCTTTCCTCTTGCTGCCATAAAAAATACAATGGGAAAAACATTGCTCTGCAAAAAATGTTTTTTTAAGTAGTTTTCAACTTTGTTTATTACTTTGTTTTTCAAAAAAGTTTGTATTTTTTTTCCTTTATTTTCCCATAAAAGTTTAGTTGATTCAGGGAGTTTCTCTAGTGGCTGGGAGGAAATTTCTCTCTTCTTTGGGTGGTGTGTGGTCTTTTGCCTAAGCAGATGAGTTTAAGCATGACCTGATGCATTTCCCCATGGCTGTACTAAAACTGATGGTGCCGGTCTATGCTGACTGGATGAGGAGGCAGGAGAAGAGGAAGCGATGTAGGAGAGGGAAGCAGAAGGAAACAGAGGCAAGGAGTGATGTTCTGCAATCTTTGGTGGTGGAAGTATATGGAAAGCTTTGTTCCTATGCCCTGTGCTGTTATTGGGATTTCCTGTTGTGACCCTGGTTCCATTACTGAATTCGATCCCATATTGCCTGTCTTGACCTTCTGCTACGTCCCCGACTCCAATCCCGTGACTACGATTCTGCTCAACGTCTCTGTACCTCGCCTTAGCCACCACCGTGGACAAAGTCGCACCTTTGGAATGACCTGCTGCTACTACTCCACAACCAACCCGCTTTGCGGTGGGCTCTGGTGAAAACCAGGCACCACTTAGACTCCGGTCCCAGGTGTTCGCTTACATGATAGCCCGCGTGTTCCAGTGGGTACACTACCCCTGGAACCTGACAGGAGGTAAAAAGATGTAATGCTCATGAGTACTTGTCAACATATCAGTTGGGACTTGCATCTTGCGACAGCATAAGGATCTCTCCAAAAATCTTTTTATACCTAGGCCTGTGACCTGCACAAGGGGGCATCCTCTACGCCTATAGCAAAGGCAGTTCTACCATCGTCATAGACAGGGATTCTTTACTGTAAAAGTGAGACTCTGGAACTCTCTGGTGCAGGAGGCTGTTATGGGGGACTCTCCAAAAAGGCCTGGATGCCTTTTAGGAGAGCAAAAATATCACGGTTATGGGGAAAGGTTGGACTTGATGGACTTGCACCTATTTCCAACCTTATATACCAGTGGTGGCAAACTTATGGCACAGGTGCCAGGGGTGGCACTCGGAGCCCTTTCTGTGGGCACCCAGATAGGACTCAAGGCTTCCTCCTGCAGTCCAAGATGGCCCAGGACGCGCAGCACTCAGTGCTATTTTAAAGTGACACCTACTTGGCTGCCGGGACTACAGGAGGAGGGAGAAAGTGTAGACAGAGATGGGTTATCGTTGGAGCTCCTGCTTTGGGTCCCCTGATTCTTCATCTTCAAGGGACCCTGGGGGGAAGCTACAATCCAAATGTCTCCCGCTTTCTATTGTATTGGTGTCCTCAGGATACAGCAGAGGTGAATAGGTTACTGCTTAAATAGTCATGTTGTCACTTTGCAACATAAAAGTGGCTTTTGGTTGTAGTTTGGGCACACTGTATCTAAAAGGTTCGCCATTACTGTTATATACTATGATACTTATGATGTCCCATAGTGGGACAAATAAAAAAGTTGAAAAAAAGTTTCAAAGAAATATTTAAAAATAAATTAATAAATCAATTAAAACGCCCTCAAAGCCACTATACATATAAAATTTACATATAATATAAAACAAAACCATTATTGAACCCATATGATGAACCCATGCAAGCTCTCAACAAGCTGTATAGACCAAACAATAAAAGTGTTATTTAAATTGGTTGGAAAATGGAGATGCAAAAATATAGATTTTCCCCCACATTAGGTTTCATTCTACAAAAAAAATATGGTATCAATGTAATCCTACTGACCCATAGAATAAAGATGACCTGTAACTTAGGGTAAACGATCTCCAAAAAACAATTTCAAAAATCAATTACAGAACTGTAATTGTACTTCCACTGCCTCATCCCCCACAAAAAACAGTGATTACATTTTCATCTATAGGGCTTAGCTACCCCAATATAGTATCACTGAAAAAGGCATCTCATCCCAAAAAAAATAAGCCCTCACAAGGCGCCAAAAATAAATATTTTATAGCTCACAAAAGTGGGTTAATAAATAAACTAATCCTGTAGTTGTCTCTTTTTGAGATAAATAAATCTAGTTGTTTTAATCTTTTATCATAACTGAGACTCTCCATACCCCTTATCATTTTTGTGGCTCTTCCTTTTGCCCTCTCCTGCTCCAGGGCATCGTTTTTATGGACTGGTGCCAAGAACGCGACGGCATATTCCAGGTGGGGCCAAACCAATGCCTTGTACAGTGGTAATATTACATCCCTATCCCGAGAGTCCATAGCTCTGCTGTACAAATGCCTTGAACACCTCGCTAATTTTCTGTTTTTTCATTCTGTTAGTGTTAATGTTGCTAGAACACCGACTGCTGACTAAGACTGTGGCTTGAATAGACTTTGGTAATCCTTGAATAGACTTTTGTAATCCTTTGGTTTATGATTTTGCCACACACAGTCCTGTTATTGACTTGGCTTGCTGACACATAGGCAGTCAAAGAAACTCATATCTGGACACTTGTAAAATGTACTTTAATTAATCAAAAATGAAATTGTGAGTTTTGTTCAAAATAGTGGTGGGACACAATTTTTTTTTTTTTTAAGAGTACAAATTATGATTTATAAGTGTCCAAATATGGGTATCTTTAGCTACCTCTGATATTTTACTTGGATAAAATGGTTATCTCTTAACAGCAATGTAATGGTGAAGTCTGATTTTTTTTTCCACAGGCACAGGAGTACTAGAAACACTATAAATACAATCAAAATCTAATCTAATTTGCTGCTGAACTACAATCTCCAAGTCCAAATAAAGGCATAAATATTCCCTACTATAGGGCGGCAACAATAAAATATTTTAAAGAAAACAAATTAAAGAGGTTTTTCAGGAATATGTGGTCGAGGTAACAAAACAAAAAGAAATCCAGACACCCGATTCCAGTGTGGTGACCATCCTTTGGTTTTACCGGTTAGGCAGGAAGTGCAGAGGGTCACTTGTTCTACATCACAAGTGACTTCTCCAAATACTGATAAGCCCAGTGATTGCATGGATTTCCTTCTAATACGATGATAAACTACTGTTACATAATGGCTGTAAGGAATAGCACAAAAAAAAACATTGTTACCAGCTTTATTTCTTCTTTTATGTTAACACTTGCCCACTTACCTATTAAAAAAACCAACAATGTCATATGCAAATATGTTGAACAATAATGCAAGGACTTCTGTCTGCCAGCTGGAATTCAGAGACAATACTACATTAACTGTTAATGTAACAGCGTTAAAGTCCATGTCCATGGTATCTGGCAAGCATACCGTGTGCAGGAGGCCTGAGAAGTGACAGGGAGGTGTCACTTCAGATGCCCATATCTTTGGCTCTGTTGGAGATATAGGCAGTTAAAGGAAAAAGGTGGGAAAAAGAGAGTATATAGAATATACTTAAGTCCTAGCATCCGGGCACATGTTGGTTTGGATGCTGGGGGCGACCCTAGTCGTGTGAACAGCCCAAGGCCCATGGGGGACTTAATCCGTCACTGCTCATCACAGGCAAGAAGTGACTCCTCTCAGCTCATTTCCATATGGCTTTGGAAGTAAACTGGGATTTTAACATAAAAGAGGCAATTCTAGAAAGGATATGCAATACCCTACTGGAGGGTACAGGTTCCTTTAAATTGACTGATTTGCAGCCGGTCATTGGCAATAAAAGGATTTGAATATGCCATTAAAATACAATCTGACAAAAGTGTAAACAAGATACTTAAGATCTTACTATGGACTAGATTTATTTTTTCTTTAGAAGATATCTATTGCAAACTACAGGCATACTTTATGGTATGAATATTCAGAATTTAGTGACCATATAGTTTCACTCTATCAATAATTAAATTCACAAACTTACCTCAATATTTCCTTCCTTGTAAAGAAAGTACAGTCCTGAAAATAAATATTGTATAGTAACTTATAGTTCACAAATTACCATAAATATACTAAGGATAAGTATATACTGCATTTTTTGCCACAGCATCCCATAAAAGAATATGGCATATGTGAAACCCAGGTACATAATTAATAATATTGGATCTTATGAGGCCAATGCAAAGTAGAAATTGAAGGGTCACTCCAGGAAAAAATATTTTTTTTTTTACTCTGGACAAAGTAATGGGATTATGCATGACCCTTTAGTTTCATTAACCAAAATGGTGCTGCTACAGAGATCTTCAGACCACTGCTGAAGCTTGTACTGCCATTTCAACAGCCCAGTACTGTGCTGAGCCACCTTACTCAGCATCATATAATTTAACAATAGGGAGGTTCTCTTGTAGGACACTAACTACTGCTAGACATCCCTGGCGATGACCTGATTTTCTTAAAGTCTAAAATGCCTGATCCCCCTTCCCCCCAAAAAACTGGTTACCAGATATCTTCATAAACATAAGGTGATTACTCTGTCTTTCTGCAATTGGTGGGTGCAAACAACATAATTCTAATGAGTACAGAATGTCTTAATTTTCATTTTAGTGGAATATGGTACATAGTTTATGATTTATCCTTTCCAAGAACTGTGCAAAAGGAAAAGGGAAAATATATTGCAGATGAAAAGGGATTTAGACCTGTGGATAGGGTTCTTTACAGAACGTTGAAATGCCTAACTCTGAGATGAAGAAATTGCAAAAACTATGGCAGCATTTAAATGAGGGCTAGGATCGGTGTCTGTCCTATAAGGGTTTTGCCCACCCCTGGATCAAAACTGTGGGGTTGTAGGTCAGATGAATAGATTTGCATCTTTTTTTAACCTTTGTAAATATGGCTATTTTTCTACTCACTAATTGTGCAAATAAGCACGTTTGTAAAGTGCAGAATGCAACATTGTGGATACAATTCTGTATTTTACAAGTTACGAGTGAATTGCAAAATAGAAATAAGTGAAAAAATATATAATTTACAAAGAGTACAAACTGCAGGACACAGACTACTGATACTTCTCAATGCACCTAGTCTTTTACACATTGCAAGAACTTCAGACAATATAAATTCAAACCATATTCGGATCACTGTAAAAATAGTTCATACAGTCTAAAGTAATTAATTGGCATAAGGTACAAAATATCCAAATGGTGTATACATTATTACATTCAACAGTTCCTAGAGCGATACATCATATGACGTGACTGTAGTTTACAACTTACTTGATATGTGTCAAGCTGTTCAGGAGTAAAAATAGTTTGTTTGTTGCCCATGGTTGTAGTTGTCTTCTGCTTCAAGTCTCCCTGACATCCTTTTGTTTCTGAGCTTTTATACTGACTCTGAATATTGCGATATTAAACGCTACAGGAAGATCAGGGTCAAGCACAGGGGAGGATCACATATCACCGCCCCATTCTTCCCGAATTTCGGATTCATAATAGAAGCATTTCATCAAATCTTTGATCTGAATAAAGAAGTCTGGCACATACGGCTTCCATCCAGCATCATTCATGAGCATATAAATACGCTGCTATAATTACACCACTTGTTTCATGTCCAACATATACTCAAATTACACCATTTAGTATGTCTACTGCTAAAGAAGTCATTTGTTTTCAAAGCTGAGTGAGAAGAAAACAAGATAACAATAGTTTAGATGTTTCCAGAGTAAACCTAACAGATCCATTTTATTGTTAAATATAATTATTTCAATCAAATAATGTATTGTAGATAAAGAAGTTTTCCAGGTAAGGATAATGATTATGAACCCTCAGCATAAGTAATCAACATCAGAGTGTCAGGACACCCAGCAGACCCACCAATGCGCAAGTAGTTAAAGGGGTTGGCCACTTTACTTCCTGTTTTTTTGTAATGTGTGTGTAAGTATGGGCAGCAGGATATTACGTCATTTACCAATACAGGCAGTCCCAGGGTTACGTACTAGATAGGTTCCATAGGTTTGTTCTTACATTGAATTTGTATGTAAGTCGAAAAAAAGTTTTTTTTTGCCCCAGTGACAATTGAAGTTTCAACATTTTTTTCTGTAATGGGACCAAGGATTATCAATAAAGCTTCATTACAGACGCCTTACAGCTGATCATTGCAGTCTGGGATTCTAGTAAAGGATCCAGAGAACTTTGCCAGAGGTCACAGCGGGCAGAGGGGTCCGTCTTTAACTAGGGGTCTACTGTAAGTCGAGTGTCCTTAAGTAGAGGATCACCTGTTAACATCTATTTAAAGGTCTACACTGCTTTCTTGGTTCAAATATCTCTTTTACCTCATCAGTTCCCATTCCCATAAAACAGCTGGAGATGGAGGGTTAGTGATCGCATGTGTGATGGATGGTCATGTGGATATTAGAAATACACCTTTCAGAACCTTATGTTGGTTTTCATGAATACAATATAAAGATCCTGGGAGGTAAATTGGACACTTAACTGATCACATGAGCCTCCATCTGCGATCACTTTATGGTCAGGAATTGCAGCTGATCAGGTAAAAGCATTTATGAACCAGGAAGCGTTACTTTACATTTCAAGAAAGTGGTGTAGAACATTTAATAGATGTATATATAATTAAGTTACCTTAAATACTGCCATGCACAGATTACAGAAAACACATGTAAAAGTAACATGTCTAACGATTTTAAGCCATTCCTGCACCCGGATGTAACTGTACAAGGTGCGGGTACTTGCCACACCATGTTATGTACAGAAGCTGAGACTTTGAGATTACCACTGGATCCTGGCAGCAAGTGAGATTGGGGTTCCTGCAGTAACATCTGGGATCGCGATTATTGTGGCTGTTTAACCCATGTCCACGACATCTATAGGGCATTACAGGGACAATCCTTGAAGGGCATAGAGCTCCCGATCGTTGCTATGGTAGCTCTGAGGTCTGATGAAGGACCCTCATAGAAGCCTATTAGGATTGTGCTGATAGCACGATCTAACATAGCCTATGAAGAATGCATAGGCTGACTATGTAATATGCTGCAATAGATTAGTATTGCAGTATACTGTATTACACTGAACAATTGATCAATTGATCTTGTTCATGTCCCACCCTGCGACAAAATAAAACAGTCAAAATAAGTTTTAAAACGTTCAAATAAAAAAATTATTAAAAAAAAAAAGAATAAAAGTCACCTATCCCTTTTTGAAGTCAAATTCAACATAAAAAAGTGAAAATCACCAAATACTTGGGCATGGCAAAGTTTATGGGCACGGCAAAGCTGCAGCCAATCACAGGGGTAGCCTCTACACAAATTGCACACCGCTGAGGCCAGCAAATGTTTAGTTCATTTTGACAGGATAGCCAAAGATGGAATCAGGCATCTGCAGGAGTTCTATAGAGGATGAATGGAGTATATACGGCCCCATTTCTTGTTATATGCTGATAAAAGTTTTACCTTTTCCTGTGGACAAGGGATAACAATATGACCAGAATACCCCTTAATACCTTAAGGACAAGGACTATTTTGGCCTCCTGGAGAGAGCACCCTTTTGAGTTTTTCCATGCTCAAATTTCAGAACCCATTACAATTGAATTTATTTTATCTGATATAGGCACATGAGGGCTTATTTTTGCAATAAGATTTGTATTTTCCAATTATTTCATTTTCACAGTAAAATAGAATAATGCTAAAATATGATTAACCCTTTACTCTGGTGAAACAGAATAAAAAAGATTTTCTCTATTCTGCCCGAGTACGTGCTCCTTTTTTAAATTTTATACTCCTTCAGCCATATATGTAAAAAGCCCTCAACCCGGACAACTACTTTAAATATCCAATGTCAAAAGTGTTGAATTTTATTTTTATGTTGAGTATACATGTTGGAGGGTAAGAGGAAAAGATAATTGCAAAATTTCTTTGTTTCTTAAAAATTGCATACTAAAATATTTCCCATTTGTATTTTTAGTCATCTATATTTAGTCATCAGCGTACTCCTGAGGCATTTTTTTTTCTTTTAACTCCTTAGATAACAGAGTTTCAGACAATGAATATTGTAACTTAATCCATTTTTAGCTAGCAGCAATTTTTAACAAACTTTTAAAAAATAAAAATTTTAAATTGTTGGTTTCCCTTAAAACACACATTACCTTAAACACCTTAGCCAAATACTTCAAACACAGGAAAGCAATGGGACCGCCAATACAAACGACATAGTACATTAATAATTCACAACATTATTGTAGGGAAAAAGTGAAACAAAGGTTATGAGCAGAATGCCAGACATCAGGATGCATTGAGGAGAGGTCAGACTAATGATGCTCAGCAGACCATAGCTGGTTTACAGATGCCTATTTTACTGACTAGCATTACATAGACATGGGACACAAAACATTCATTGATCTCCTCCTCAGTGTCAGCAGTACCATTTATATGTGCAAGCCTATCTATATCACCAAACGGTCTATATCTGTCTACAGTGGCTTCCTGCATAAATAACTAATTCAATAAAATGACACAAAGATAGCTTTGAAAAATACACCTGCGTTGGATTTTTGTGAGCTTATCAAAAACAAAATGTTGTATTTATTATTACTTTATAGAGCACCATTAATTCCATAGTGCTGTACAAGTAAGGGGTTCACATACATAACATTACACTGTAGTATTATCCTGGACTTTATTGGCCTTTTGTATGCCATGAGAAAGCGTAAAATAACACTTTATTAAGTCAATTAAAACAAATCCATTTAAAGACAACATACACATAAAAAGTCGACCAATGGTCTAAAAACAAACATAATATACATGATAAATAGATCACAGAAAGCCAGTATAGAGGTATAATATATACCTGTGTATGTGTCCCTTGTCCTCTGTTATTCCACTGGGTAATGTGCAATACTTGTTTGTATGCAATACCTTGACTTAGGGAGAGACAGGGAGTGTAAAGTGAATTAGTATGAACTAGTGATCATATGATCTCTAGTTCATATGATAGTAATGTGAAAATTAAAAAAAACACAAAAAATGACAAATTTGTAAAAATAAAAAATAAATTTCATAAAAGGTCCCAAAAGCCCCTAACACATATAAAACAATAAATAATTAAAGAAAAGTGGAAAAAAGTTAAAAAAAAAAACACAACATGTAAGGTATTACTGCATCCCAAAATGTCCAATCTGTAAAGATATAAAAACGGTTATTCTTGGCAGTGAACCACTGAATGAAAAAATGCGCTCAAATGTCCGAATCAACACTTTTTTGCTGTTTTGCAACACATAAAAAACATAATAAAAAGTGATCTAAAGGTCGCACAGTCCCAAAAATGGTAGCAATGAAAACATCAGCTTGGTAAGGGTAATAATTTTGGGGGGTTACATAAGTTTTGAATTTTAGTAAAATCTATTATTACCCTGTGATCATATGGCACCAAAGAATATATTAGAGATGCTATTTGGAATGTAAAGTGAAACACGTAAAATCAGAGCCCACAAGAAAATGGTGAAAATGCAGTTTCTTGTCAATTTTACCGCATTTTGAATTGTATTTCCACCTTCCATCTTCACTAGGAAGTACAATTTGTTACGCAAAAAAATAAGCCCTCACATAGCTCTGTCAATGGAAAAATAAAAAAGTTATTTATCTGTGAAAGTGGGGAGCGATAAACAGAAAGCAAAATGGAAAAAGCGCATCAGAGGCAAGGGGTTAAAATGTCCCCAATACCACATGATAAAAAGTTTACAAATTCTCTGGGATAAGGGTTTGTGGTACCTGAGGCCACTTTCAGACTTGGTATTTTGGTTACGTTTGGAAACGCAATCCAAAGGCTCCACTTGTGATCACATATTTTGGTAACATTGGGGGTCATTTACTAAGGGCCCGATTCGCGTTTTCCCGACGTGTTACCCAAATATTTCCGATTTGCGCCGATTTTCCCTGAATTGCCCCGGGATTTTGGCTCACACGATCGGATTGCGGCGCATCGGCGCCGGCATGCACGCGACTGAAATCGGGGGCCGTGGCCGAACGAAAACCCGACGGATTCGGGAAAACCGTCGCATTTAAAAAAAAAATGTGTCACGAAAATTGCACTTTCCTTCACTCAGTCCGGCTCGGTGTATTCCAGTGCGTTCCGATGCTCTTCAGCGCAGCAGCGACATCTGGTGGACGGCGGAGGAACTACCTTGATAAATCCCGTCCGGACCCCAATCCAGCGCAGAGAACGCGCCGCTGGATCGCGAATGGACCGGATAAGTAAATCTGCCCCATTGTTTTTTTTCAACACGTTGCAGGTGGAACCTTTGCGTTGTATTTCAAAACGCAACCAAAATGCCACATGTGAATGTGGCCCCAGCTGACCTACAAAAGCTCAATGGCTCCTTCCCATGTACCCTGACAGTGGGTTACATCCACATATGGGGTGTTCTCTTATTTGGAAAAACTGCCCAATATATTCCTAGATGCATTTTCTACTTTTATTCCGTTTATGTGGGTAAATTTTACAGCTAAATGAATGTATTAATGATAAATATTAGTGAATTCCAAATCAAACCTTCATTTTGTTTGAATTTCTGTAAAATACATAAAGGGTTAACAAGCGTCCTACCTGCTGTTTTGAATAGTTTGAGGGGTGTAGTTAATAGAACGGGGTGATATGTGGGTGGTTTCTATTATTAGAACTTCCATAACCGCAATAGAAATTAAATGGTCTCTACATTAATTGATTCTAAAATTTTATTGAAATTGTGTTCGATTTGTGATCTTTAGTGTCGTAATAAAACAAAAGGACACTTCTAAAATAACGGCAACACAAAGCTGAGATATGGTAGATGTTAGTTAGTAACTAATTTGGGTAGCAAGACCCAAAATAGCTCATTTTTTCAAAATGTTTACCAAATTCACCTTTTTTCATAAATAAATGTTAAATTTATCAACACAAAATTTACCACTATTTTGAAGTACAAAATGTAATGGAAAAACAAACTCAAAAACACTTGGGTAAAGTGACATGCTGGTTTTGAAAAATAACCACAATCATCATAGTGGACCATCTCACACAATTCAAAGTTATATAGTGTGCTATCAGGGCCGCACCTGCCATGAGGCGAGATGAAAATCTTGCCTCAGACGGCAGATGTCCGAGCCCTCATGAGAGCAGCATCTTGGGTGAATATAATGAGGGTGATTCGGGCGCCCATTGCCACCTGAATCACCCATTATGAAATTAATTGCGTCTGTATCTTTAAGAACACAGACGCGATTAATATATAGAGCGGCGCAGGCCTGTTTGGCTGCGCCGCTCTGATGCTCTGGAGGACCCAGGCGGCGTGTGATGATGTCACGCCGCCTGCGTCCTGCCACCGATCGTTTGGGGGAAGTAGAGTAAATGGCTGCGTGCAGTCTCCGTGCTGCCCCCGGCAGCGTCAGATAACTATCCCCTCCAGACTCGCAGAGCGGCGGAGGAGGCTCAGATCATGCACCGGGTAGCACAGCAGCTGCCCGGGGCCGTGGATGGGGATGGCGATCCGCGTAAGTCAGCCCCGAACTCCCACAGCTGCTGGTCCTCCTGCTCAGGGTACCGGCCCCTTCGGATCCTCCCACAGCAACAGCCCGCATCGGGTCCTACCGCACCATCTGGAACAGCAACAGCCCTAGCCGCACAGCCACTGATGTATGTATATAATGTGTCTATATATGTGTGTGTTTATGGTGTGTATGTGTGTTTATGGTGTGTATGTGTGTGTATATGCTGTATGAGAGTATATGATGTGAGTGTGTATGATATATGGTGTGTACATACTATATGTATGTGTGCATGATGTATATAAACTGTGTATATGATGTATGGTATGTATATAATGTATGTATGATGTCTATATACTGTATGTATGTGCAGTATGTGTGTATATATTGTGTTTATACTGTGTGTGTATATACTGTAAAGTGTGTGTGTAGATATATATATATATATATATATTTATTTTATAGTATGTCCAAGTATATTATGTTTATAAGCTATATGTGTTTACAATGTATATGTGCTATACAGAATGTGTGTAAATGATGTGTATATATTGTATGTGTGTATAAATGTATGTGTACATATTTTGTGTGTATATACTTTATGAGTTTATATATAATGTATATATGAGTGTATAAATATATATATGACTACATAAATGTGTGCGTATGAGTTTATACATTTGTGTGAGAGTGTATTAATGTATGAGTATAGAACTTCATGTAAATGTATATAAATGAGTGATTTTACAAATCTGTATTAATCTGCTATGGGGCTGCGTGGGAACGTAAACTGAGGTTTATTTCTGGGGCAGGCTGGAGGGGGGGGCAGCATTTTCACGTTTCGCCTCAGGCAGCAAAAAAGCTAGAATCGGCCCTGTGTGCTATACATATGAAAGAAGTATATGCCAAATGAGAAAGACCATGTCATGTACTAAAAACTGAACAATCTGCATTGAAACAATATACAAAAAACATGTACATATACACCAGACAAAACAAAGATAAAAACAATTAAAAGGAAATATCCTCAATAAATCAACCTATACTCGAGTATATATGGTAATCCTGGTTCTTATGACAACCCATTTTTGGGCTAGGGTTACAATTATAAAATATACAGTTCTGACCTGCATACAATTTCAACTTAAGAATAAACCTGCAGAACCTATCTTTTACGTAACCCGGGGTCTGCCTGCATTTTTTTTGTACTTCTATTACATGTGTACTCCTGATGTTATTTTATGAAAGATCAATAAAAAATGTTGAAAAAAAATGCATCGATATAAAAAAAAAGTCCTCGGAGGGGGAAGGTGCAATTGTGTGATAGCAACTTTAATACAAGGCAATACTTTGGTATGACAGTATGTTAGGAGGACCTTAGCCGGCCTGTGTGTCCTCACTGGGCCCAGCTGCCATTTCAATAAATAAGCATATACGATTACAGTGTAACATACAACTTTAGAAACTAAGGGGTTGAACGGCCGGTTCAAAAACATTTTTTTTTAAAAAGACATTAAAAGAAAGGTAAACTCTATTTTATTGAACTTGAACATAAAATTATCTAAAAACTTTTAGAATAAACCAAAAAACCTTATCTGTGGTATACATAGGGCTTTCAACTAGCCTTTGGCGACCATGATAATGTAATGACATCCCCTAATTGCGCTGCATGTACAAGAATCCATCACATACTTAGTGAGAGTGAGGCTGTTCAGTAAAAAGTTTAAAAGGGTTTTGACTAGAGATGGGCGAATCGATTCTAAAGATTCTAACTTTGGTTAGAATTTCAGGAAAAATTTGATTCGTCACAAAGCCGAAGTTTATGCTGATTCGCGGGAACAAAGTTGTTTTTTTCCCCCTCTTTTTTCAGGGCGTGAGAACAACGTGTTACATGGGGCAGAGAACTCTGGGAAGGAGAATGGAACACCCCCGATGACATCTGCAGACCTGTAAGCCAATCAGCGACTGGCAGGCTTATGTGATGTCACACAGCCCTATAAAACCCAGACATTTTCAATCTTGGCACTTCACACTTCATGTGCTGCCTATAGCGTCTAGCTGCTGCTACTGTACTGTGCAGTAGCGATTCTTGCTGCAATCCCTGGTTGTCCTTTAAGGGGGAACTGTATACCCCAAATAGTAGTTCTATTTAGTGACAAAATCGAATAGGAACAAATCTGTTTGATTTTCATGCACTGCAGTATCGATTGGTGGACCAATCCCTGGTTGTTCTTTAAGGGGGATCTGTATACTCCAAATAGCAGTTCTATTCAGTGACAAAATCCAATAGGAACAAATATGTTTCGTTTTCATGCATCTGCAGTAGTGATTTGTTTATGCAGCCGCTGTAGTGATTTGTGGACCTCTCACTGGGTGTCAGTTGTGGGGTATCTGTATAACGCACATTGCCATATCTTTTTGGGCTATAGTTTACAGCCAGATTTACGTGTCAAATCCACATAGTTAATTCAGTGATTTTCGCTGAAATGACAATGTGAGTTGTGGGGTATCTGTATATCTGTATAACGCACATTGCCATACCTTTTTGGGCTATAGTTTACAGCGAGATTTATGTGTCAAGTCCACGTAGTTTATAGAGTGATTTTCGCTGAAATTATACTGTCAGTTGTAGGGTATCTGTATAACGCACATTGCCATACCTTTTGGGCTATAGTTTACAGCCAGATTTACATGTCAAATCCACTGGTTTATACAGTGATTTTGCTGAAATTACACTGTCAGTTGTAGGGTATCTGTATAATGCACATTGCCATACCTTTTGGGGGCTCTAGTTTACAGCCAGATTTACGTGTGAAATCAACGTAGTTTATAAACCATTATGTCAGACAGAAAGGTGGCAGGTGGAGCAGGCAGAGGTGGCGGCACAGTAAGGGGACATCGCAGCAGGGGTGATTTTGTGAGGCCAGAACTTCCATTGTCACCTAGCCGCAGTGTGTTGATCAACAACCCAAAAGTTGTTAAATGGTTGACTAGGTCATCCAATTCCTCAAAACATCTGACAACCCCAGCCAAGAGTCTGTGGGCTCCTCAGATACAATAATTGGTTGGCATGGCCCAGGAGCAGGTCAGCGGCCCTCACCTTTCCTCAACCAGCCTCTGTCCTGTTCCTTTCCCGCAGCCAGAGAGCTACTAGGTGGTCTGGGCTCAGCGCCACTATTCAGCGAGGACGAAGTGTTTGAGGACAGTCAGCAGCTGTTTGGCAGTGAAGAGGTGGGGCAGACTTCCGCTGCTTCCTGCAGTAGGCAGGCTGTGCATACCGACACTGGTGAGGAGAGTAGCAGTGACCGGGAAACGCAAATTGACGATGATGTAGCTGATCGCACTTGGGAGCTGGGTGTAGCAGGGGATTTATCATCGTCAGGCGAAGAGAGTGTCAGCTTGCGCGTCAGGCAGCGGAGCAGGCAGCAAGTTGCTACTGTGGCCGTGAGACAGCAGGGTGGCAGCAGTGTGAGAACTGGAGCCAAACGTCCGTGGGGTACTAATCGCGACTCACAGGTCCAAGTAAGCAGTGGCACAGGGGCTCAGCGAGGCAGTGGCGGTAGTAGTCGTTCAGTGCAGAGTGTTGGCGGTGTGGCAGTTTTTTGTAAAGACACCAGAGGAGCCGAGCGTGGGTATATGTCGTATCTGTGGCAGAAAGTGAAGCGTGGCCAGGGAGCTAACCTTGGCACCACGGCCCTGCGCCAACACATGCAGCGTCACCATTCACGGGTGTCAGATGTGGTTCATCCTGCAGACGCAGATACAGCAGCAGCAGCACCTAGTGGCACACATGCTGTTTCAGCAAGTCAAGGCTCTAGCACCTCTGCCGAAGGGAGCTGTTTGGCTTTGACATCATCTCCCAGTCCAGATGCTCCTGCTCCTCGCTACGCATGGCACCAGCAGTCTTTGAGCGAGGCGATTAGAAAGAGACAACTCTATGCGTCCAGCCATCCTAAGGTGCAGAAGCTGACCGTGCTCTTGTCGAAGTTGGTGGTACTGTAGTCTCTCCCTTTCCGAGTCATGGACTCTGCACCCTTCAGAGAACTAATGGCTTGTGCCGAACCGAGGTGGAGAGTTCCAAGCCGCAATTTTTATTCCAAAAGGGCTGTGCCAGCCCTTCACCAATATGTACAACATAAGGTGGGCCAGTCCTTGAGCTTATCAGTTTCTTTCAAGGTGCACGGCAGCGCGTGGACGTGTGGCGCTGTAACTATGGTCAGGACCAGTACATGTCCTTTACAGCCCACTGGGTGAATGTGCTTCCCGCCCAGCCACACCAACAACTTCCACAAGAGACGGCGCTTTCTCCTCCAAGTAGTCAAACTGCTGCTCCTGCACCAGTTTCCGCCTCCTCCTCCTTCTCCACCACCACCTCAGCCTCCACAGGTGCTGCTCCATCATACCACATCTGCAAGGCACAGCGGTGTCTACACCTGGTTTGCCAGGGGAGGAACTGCTCAGAGTCATGCAACAAGAAATCAATCTGTGGCTTTCTTCGCAACAAATAAAAATCGGAACCATGGTGACAGACAATGGGACGAACATGGTGTCCGCGCTGCACCGAGGAGGGATGGTCCATGCGCCTTGCATGGCGCACGTGTTCAATCTGGTAGTCAACAAGTGCCTGAATTCTTCCACCCACCTGCAAGACATTCTAAAAATGGCCAGGACATTGTGCACGCACTTCAGCCATTCTTACAAAGCCAAGCACCCCCTCCTCGAGTTGCAGCGTCAGAACGGCCTACCCCAACATAGTGATGTGCGATGTTTCCACCCGTTGGAATTCCAGCCTCCATATGTTAGACCGCCTGTATGAACAGAGAAAAGCCATTAATGATTTTTTGATGATGCAAGCGGACCGGAGTACTCCCCTGTGTAAAACTTGCCGTTTGCTCAGGCCCCTTGAAGTGGCCACGTTATTTGTCAGTCGCCAGGACTGCGGTATGAATAACGTCATTCCACTGCTTCATGTCCTGGAACTCATGATGCAAAATCTGTCTGGTCAGAGCACTGGAGAAGTGGAGACTACATCTCATGGCCACATGAGTCCGGTGGGGGCTGAACTGGAGGAGTATGAGGAGGAGGACATTGGAGCACAAGCAGAGTCTGGTGAAATCAGTGTTTTTTCCACTGGTGAGTGGAAGTGAAAGAGAGGAGGAGCAGGAGCATCGGGAGGAGGTAGAAGACGAGGCAGATGACCCAGAAGCACCGTGGCAGTACACTGTGGAGATGGAGGCCGGGAGTCCCTCAGAGTCACTTGCGCAGATGGTCCACAGCATGCTGCTTTGCCTAACTAGTGATAGCCGAATAGTCAACATCCACTGGATTAAGTCTGGATTCCTTATTGAGCAACTTCCTTTACCCGCCTAGTGAGGAGGGTAGCCGCCACCAGCAGCAGCAGGACATGGAATAGCAGGTGGTGGCCTACTTGGACAGCACTTTACCACCTTAGGTAGAGGATCCCATGGACTACTGGGCAGCCAAACTTGATGCGTGGCCGCAACTTGCAGAGTTTGCAGTAGAGAAGCTGTCCTACCCGGCCAGTAGTGTGGCATCAGAGCGGGTGTTCAGTGCGGTGGACTGTTACCCCATGGAGATCCCGCTTGTCCACCCATAATGTGGAGAGACTGACCTTTGTCAAGATGAATCAGGCTTGGATCGGCCAGGATTTCAACTCGCCAATGCCTAAAGCATCACATTAGATCAGCCATGACGCCTCCTCCAAACGTTGAGAAATGAGTCTAACTACCTGCCTCAGCCACTATTCTGATGCTGCCCCCAGCCTGATGCCACACATCTGCTGCCAGTTGCTCCATTTACTTCCTACCATCTTTACCAGGGACTGGAATTGTCTGCCACCTCCACACTATATCATGGTGCCACTCTGCAGGCTCCTGCTGCTGCAGATGCCACCACCACACTATATCATTGTGCCACCCTGCATGCTCCTGCTGCTACTGATGCCACCTTTACACTATATCACTGTGCCACTCTGCAGGCTCCTGTTGCTGCCACTACTGATGCCACCTTCACACTATATCATTGTGCCACTCTGCGGGCTCCTGCTGCTGCCGCTACTGATGCCACATTCACACTATATCATTGTGCCACTCTGCGGGCTCCTGCTGCTGCTGCTGCTACGGATGCCACCAACACACTATATCATTGTGCCACTCTGCGGGCTCCTGCTGCTACTGATGCCACCTTCACACTATGTCATTCTGCCACTCTGCGGGCTCCTGCTGCTACTGATGCCACCTTCACACTATGTCATTGTGCCACTCTGCGGGCTCCTGCTGCTACTGATGCCACCTTCACACTATATCATTGTGCCACTCTGCGGGCTTCTGCTGCTGCTGATGCCACCTTCACACTATATCATTGTGCCACTCTTTGCCCTTTGCACTCTTTAGGGGGGTTTCTACATGTATCTGCGTTTAACAGAACAGGTTCTGTAGTAATCTATGGAATCATCTGATGTCAGTGTAAAAAGAGGCCCTCAGCTCGGTCCTTTCGAGCTGGCACAGACGTTACCTTGTCAGGCTGCGTTCCCGCTTCACTTATTTGGGGAAGTTGGCCTATGTAAGTGCACATGGAATTAAAGAGTGAAGCGATTATAAGAGCGGTGGCTGTCATGTGCGTGTCATACTAAAACACGGCATTGTTTGAAGACCAAACCACGATCCCTATGCATATTTAAGCATGGCACAACGTTCTACAACACCATACAGGCTCTCTGCAGCCAGGAAATACCTGTTTTTTAACGTGATTCGTCATGATTCGATTCGGACCTAATCAAATTTTTCCGAAAAATACGGCGGATCGGGATCTAGTTTTGACATGACCAACATTTTCTGCTACGCACAAAATAGGGATTATTGTATGATTATGGTCCCAACAAATGAGACAGCTAGACAGTACCCTAAGAAATCTATGGCAATTCCATAAACACGTTGCAGCAAAAAAAAATCAGAAACGCCTTTATAAGTGACATGTACAATGCAAAGGGTAAGCTCTGCCTTCTGGCCAAAGCAAAATTGCTGCATTAAAAGCAGCAGAAACCAGATGAGTGTGTCTTCTTCCGCCTAATCCCCGCAACCATTCCACACACATGCAGGTGTCCTTAGTTAATATGGAAGTCAGTGAATGACTATTCTATACTCCATTAATTTATATGGCGATTCTAAAACCTGGGAGTGGATTGCTGGGGGGTCTCATACATTTATCCCCTATACCAGTGGTGGCGACCCTATGGCACGGGTGCCAGAGGTGGCACTCAGAGCCCTTTCTGTGGGCACCCAGGCCATCACCAGAGAGGACTCCAGGTATCTTCCTGCAGTCCCAGACAGCCCAGGACTTGCTGTGTACAGAGCTATTTTGATCTGGATTATCATTGTAGCTGTGACAGAGCAGGGAGTGTAAATCACTAATTACATTTCTGTGTTGTCACTTTGCGATAAACAAGTGGGTCTTAGTTGTAGTTTGGGCACTCAGTCTCTAAAAAGTTTGCCATCATCAAATTTCCATTTTTTCATAACTAAACACAAAAGATAGCATCCAAATTTTTTAACTAATTTGAAGTTAAATCCCCTGGATATCTCATAGCGTTTCAACGCTGTAACCACTTATAGTGACACAGGGCAGATTTTTTAAAATGGGGCCACATCTTCGAAACCAAAATGGGTCTGATTCCTGAAGGGGTTAAACCGACTGAATACTACTCAGGTCACACAGCAGCGTAATCCTCATTTAACCTTTACTAAAAATAACTTTATTAAAATCTCTAAAATGTGTTGCAAGCTTTATGTTCAGTATTCAGTTATGTTCGGGATAATCTGAACTTTATCACCATCCAACAAACTTTCTTGATTCATATAAAACTTTAATAGCGGCGGCTACTTATTTCAATCAGTAAGATGCGTTCATCGCTTATCATAAATTTGTCAGTGCCGCACATTTTCTACAGCAGACACAACTTCCGGCGTGTAGCTTCCGCTTTATCTGCAGTCCGCATACGTACACACCTGCCGGAAAATTCTAGACTGATAACGTGATCTAGACTGGCGCTCCTCCCTGTTACATCACCCTAATTCATACCACGTGACCTTTTCCTATCATGTGACGCTGTGGTGAAGGATCCTTTACGGTTATAGGAAGCAGTAGGTGCCGTAAAGAGACTGCTGTTAGAACGGAGAGCACGTCTGTGGAGATGGCGGAGTACCAGAGCACACAGAAAGGGGCCCTACGCCTCAAAGGAGTGGGAGACCTGAGTGCAGGGAAGAAGTAAGTGACGAGCCATCCAAAGGAAAAGCTTTATTGGTAACGGTATTTTTCCTAGACACATATCCAGTGTTACCTAAATGGGGTTAATTTTCCCAATTTCCCGTGGAAGTAAAGCAATGGTGTACACTCAGAATTCTGGAGTTCCAGTAGATGACTCCCAGTCAACAGAAATGTCTCCTATCTAGGGGTTAGGGCAAGTGTTTTGTGAAAACTTTTTGAAGGCATAGGTCATGCAATTAATTTTGGATGAGACTTTAATGCAGGCATGTGCCTAGAAATACCACCTGGTTTGTCTCACAGGTACTTGCCAAGTGTGGTTCTAAAACTGTAGAGAGAAAGGTCATTGTGTTTACATCCCTCACAGATTGGGGAGGGGGGATTATTTAAAAAAACAGTTCAACAGCACACTGCCCATTGTTTGCAGCCTCCAAAGTGGTTGTGTGCACCAGGCTCTCCTTATTTGTATATAGTGGTCTATTTTAGTCATGAGATAAGTTTCTGCTTGTGTAGCACAGATTGCATATTTATTTTTTTTCTTCCACTTAACATTTTAATTACTTATAAGTTTCCTTGATACATTTCAGAAAGAAAAAGAAAGATAAAGACAGTAGTAAGATGATGCAACAGATCATGACCAGCAAGAAAAATGAAGAGGAGAAGAAGAAGCCAGCGTTGGATAAAAGAACTCCTGCACAGATTGCATTTGAAAAGATGCAGGAGAAAAGAGTAAGTAAAATCAGAATTTGATGCAGTGCGGATTGCTTGTTAACATTGTGTAGACTCCAGAAATTGGGTTGTACATACATGAAAATGTAAAGTATAGTGATATATTGCATATTGTGGTATGCAACCAGCTTTTACTCGGAGCAGAGGGCCATTCCATTCAGAGATCTCCCAGCACAAAAATGTGAGGACCAGTGCTCCAAGTCCAGCTACAATCCTGGAAATAGAAAGAAGTCTCTTCTTTCCTGTAAAACGGCAGTATTCATTAGTTTGCCATTGCTGTTTTGCAGGGAAGAACGGACTGCATGTATCACTTATGTGGCCACAGGATGTCCCACTTATATTGCTGAACTGTTGCTGTCAGGACTCTCTACCTTTATACTGATAAACTATACCACACAGAGGGGAGCACAACATTTACTATGTCTACTTCTGATTAAGATAGAGTTTTTTCGAACAGTAATAAAAATTGAAATGTTCTCTTACATTTTGTAGAAGAATATTGTGAGAAGGATTCTCACACTGTTCCCTAGAAGGCATAGGTTTAATGCAGATATCTCGCAGCATGACAATGTGAAGACCAGTTCTGCTCCAGCTCGGCAATCTTATCTTCTTCAGCGCCATAGAGATGAATGGAACAGAATGAACAAGTGCCACCTTGTGCTCCGTTCATCTCTGGGAGTGACGAGGAGTCAGACGGAGGTACCTGGGACCCCCTGTTCTCATGATATGTGGGGTCTCCTCACTGAGACTCCTACCGATAGCAAGTTAGACCCCCCTCCGTGTTGCAGCTTCACAAGTGGTTAAACTGTCTCACCACCCCCTTGCCCCTCACTCCCCTTCCCTCTGCTTGATGAAATCTCATTGCAGCAGAGAAAGTTGCAGCACAGTTACACTAAGCATAATTTTAGGTCAGAAAAAAAGAAAAATATACAGCTCACCGTAACTTTCAGTTGCGCACGTGCTGGAGATCCACACCTGTGCCGGTGCCACACATAGATCCAAGGAAAACACGAAACTCCGCACCAGTGCTGGTTAAAAATATTTTTCTTCCATCGAAGACCTCTTTATTTCGGGTTAAATCCAATAAAAAGTGGCAAACATAATCCCCGCAAATGCAAGCAAGGTCACGATGGAAGACATACTTTTAACCAGCACTGGTGCGGAGTTTTGTGTTTTCCTTGGATCTAATCATAATTTTAAAAGTAGAATTTAGAAGGGAGGAAGCCATAGTTAACAAATATAAGTAGATTACCACAGTCATAGTGTCTGGATCTACATATCTCTGCTTTATCCATGCCTGACTTTGCTGATAGATATTCTAGATTAGTGTATAGGTTTCGATTAAAGAATAAATATGTATATATATTTTTTCTTTTAGCAAATGGAAAGAATTTTAAAGAAGGCTTCAAAAACACACAAACAGAGAGTTGAAGTAAGTAACATTCTAATGCGATTAATTTCAAAGTATCTTTGTGTAAATGGGCACTGAGAAACGGTTTGATTACATTGCTTGTGCTACTGCAAGATTTTCTGCATGGCCCTGAAACAAACAAAACAATCAAGGTTCTGACACTTCACTGACCCTAAGGAGTTGTCCCGCCAGACAAACTCATTTAGATAGGACTATTTTACCAGCCCTAACACCACTAAATTAACACCACCCCTTAGCAGATATTACATCACCTACAAAATAGGATATTTCCTGTGCTACCTTGGTGTGTGTGTGCTGTAGATGATGAAAATGTTGGTGACAGGTTCTCTTCAAATACACCTCATATTTCAAGAAATTTTTCAAAAATCGGTAGTCTAGTGTGTGGAAATGAGGAGCGACATGGTTTCTGGTTATGTCACTTTTATTGCTCGTTTTCCACTAGCTTTCTCCGGTCTCTTGTGTGCCACCTTTCTCATTTCCTTTTTGCCTTCAGATATTACTTCTGGGCCTATAGATCCACACACATGCTCTATTGCCAATAAATGTGTGACTGGGCAGGCCAAGAAAGTGTTGTAGTCTGGGAAAGATTATTATTTGACACTCTGCTTTGTGTGGATATGCATTAACACTGTTTGAGGTCTTAGCACAAGAGGCAACACATGTGGCTAAACGATGTCCCACACATCTTTCCAAACTGTCAGTGTCTCTTTACTACGATTGACAGACTCCTAGTAGTAGACCGAGATTATATGAGATGGCTCCCCAGATCGTCACACCAGCATCTGCCCTGTCATAATGACAGCAGCCAACAGTTACTAAGGCTTTACTATATGCTTTATACTATATAATAATAAGATACCACACACTTGGCTGTGTCATAATAAGGGTTGGAGGACCTTCCTTTTTGTATGTCTCATCAAGCATCTGCTACATAATGACTCTGCTTTTATAATATCAGAATTGGTTGTCTAAGTTAATTTTCTTAGCATATTATTTTTTTTTTCCAGGATTTTAATCGACATTTGGACACCCTTACTGAGCATTATGACATTCCTAAAGTTAGCTGGACTAAATAAAACCATACTGTATATATTCTTATGAATGTGAAAATCCCATTCATGAAATTTGTATAAATTTTCTTTTTAAAGAGTTGCTTGTGTAAATAAACTTTTGTGAACTCAATTTTCGTTGCTAAACCTCTAAAGAGACACTCGTGTTGATGTTCATCTTCCTTTTCATTATATCCCTGAGAAACCGATATGTACAGGTTGGTGAATATTTATTGCTGTCTGAAAAGTCGTCATCATGTGATCTCCGTGTGACCTGATAAATATGGCATGAATTTGTGATCCAGAACAGTGGTCTCTCTCTCTCTTTTTCTTTTTTTTTTTTTTCCCTCCCCCTTTCCCAAGAATTCTCTTCCTCATTGAACTTTTTCCAGCAATTTCATGACACAGTGATCTCTTCCTTGCAGTTTTCTCCCTTATGTGATCTCCTCTTCCTCTGGCTACCTGTTCATGAACTTGTGCATTATGCATTACAACAGCTGAGGAGAGGTGCTTTGCCTAATTACATTACTGTTAACATTTGTTTAAAAAACGCATCGCAAATGTAAACCGTAATTGGGCAAATCACCTCTCCTCAGCTGTTATGTTTTTCAAACACAATGAAAACGCAGGCCAAAAGGCAATGTGTGAACGCGCCTAAGAGTGTGGTCACATGTACACTACAGCTATGTTTACATATGGCCCGATCAAATGTGCTTATTTTAATGAAAATGCATGCGATTGGTAACCAGAACTGTGTCTTGCATTAAAACAATTAAAGACCCCTGGTTGTGGTTTCCAATTGCTTGCGTTTCCGTACGCGTACGGTAAGTGCAGGTGGTATGTATGACCGCACCTTATGCCTAAGTATCCCTAAAGTTGCAAGACATCAGAAGGGACACTAGATATTATTCAGTTTGCCTTTCATCACCATTACACTTTAACTCGATTCTGACCACTCACTGACTTTAGATGTAAGCTGACTGCGGGTGTTCTCTCTATATAGGACACACTGACCTCTGCAGCACCTAACTGTACCTCTATTGTAGCAGTTTTAATACACTGCTATATAATCAGAATAGCAGTGTATCATAGTATATAAGGCTGGAAAAAGATGCAAGTCCAACCTTTAAGAATTAAATAAATGTTTTATCCCCATAACTTGTGATATTTTTTCTCTCCAGAAAGGCATCCAGGCCTCTCTTGAACATGTACATAGAGTCCACCATAACAACCTCCTGCGGCAGAGAGTTCCATAGTCTCACTGCTCTTACAGTAAAGAACCTTTGTCTATGTTGATGGTAGAATCGCCTCTCCTCTAGGCGTAGAGGATGCCCCCTTGTCCTGGTCACAGGCCTAGGTATAAAAAGATCTTTGGAGAGATCCTTGTACTGTCCGTTCAGGTATTTGTACATTGTAATGAGGTCTCCCCTCAGTCGTCTTTTTTCTAAACTGAATAATCCCAAATTTTGTAATCTGTCATTGTATTCTAATCACCCCCCCCCCCATTCCCCTAATAATCCTGGTTGCTCTCATCTGCACCTGTTTCAGCTCTACTATATCCTTTTTATACACTGGTACCCAAAACTGTACACAATATTCCATGTGTGGTCTGACCAGGGATTTGTATAAGGGCAAAACTATGTCTTTATCATGAGAATCTATTCCTCTCTTGATATATCCCATAATTTTATTTGCTTTGGCAGCAGCTGCCTGGCTCTGGTCACTAAAATTAAGTTTACCATCCACCAATACCCCCAAGTCCTTTTCAGCTCCAGTTTTACCAAGTAATTGACGGTTTAGAACATAATTATACTTTTTGTTTCCATGGCCCAAGTGCATAACTTTACATTTATCTACATTAAACCTCATCAACCATTTCTCTGCCCACTCCTCAAGCTTCCACAAATCCCTCTGTAATGCTAAACTATCGACCTCGGTATTTATTACTTTACACAGCTTAGTATCATCTGCAAATATTGAAACTTGACTGTGTAAACCCACTACAAGGTCATTAATAAAAATATTAAAAGGAACAGCACGGTGGCTCAGTGGTTAGCATTACAGCCTTTCAGCGCTGGGGACCTGGGTTCTTATCCTAGGTCAACATCTGCAAAGAGTTTGAATGTTCTCTCTGTGTTTGGGTTTCCTCTGGATTCCTCCCACACTCAAAAACATACTGGGAGGCTGATTAGATTGTGAGCCCCATTGGGGCCGGGACTGATTTGGTAAGTTCTGTGCAGCACTGCGGAATCTGTGTGTGCTATATAAATAAAGAATTATTATTATTATAAACAAGGAAAATGAAATAAAGTAGTAAAAATTGGCAAAACACACAAACTACATATATCTAGAGATGAGCAGACCAGATGTTACAGTTTGGTGTTTGGCCTTGTGGGCACATTGACACGCCATGGATGGTAGTTAGGGGTGTTAATATACCACCAGTTGTTCAGCTGGCAATACGTCTGTCTTGCAAGGCCGAACCGGAACGGCGGGTTCACTCATCTCTACATATGTCATGTTAAAGGTCAAAATCATTGCAAAAACACATATGTGGGTTTTTAACTTCATGCATTGGTGTATGATGTAAACTCCGCCCCTCTGGTGTGCAAAATACATCAGGAGGCTCCCGCTTTCAGATGTATCTGGTGGACAGCTATGAACTACGTTATAACCTGCTGCAGCCTGATGCCGACATATTCACACCCCTACATGCCCACTTGGTGTGGGGGTAGTGTAAGCAGAAAATAATCCTGATTCCTTGCATGCACATTATTGGCACAGTGGTTTGTTCCATAAATCGGCCAATGTACAGTCCACAATTGACAGACTTACCAAGGAGGTCTGAACGAGCTCTAATGGTGTGGTCACAAGTGGTGTTTGCATTGCATTTAGAAATGGAGTGCAAACACCGGTGGACAGGATTCTGCCTGATTGCCTATACGTTTCCATTGAAATGTATGCGATCGGTAACCATACCCTAGTTTTGCCCCGGGCATTTTCATTGTGTTTCTAAACTCAATACAAACATTCCAGGGCATGTTTATAACAGCTGAAAACAGGCATACTAGCTGTGATTTTCCTACCCCCTTTATGCTAGTTGGGAGTGTAGGGGGTGGCGGTACCATACCATGCAGTGGTCTGCGCACTGCCTATAGCCTGCACTATTCTACGCCAGGTCAGACTCTGCACTGTGACCGAGTTGGGTGGCTGCTCAGCTTCTTATGGAGGGGAGAGGGGTAAGGAGCAGTCATTCCCCCCCTCCCTCTTGCACCTGGCCATTTGCAAGGGGACGAAATCTGCCCTCAGACATGATATTATGCTATGGACTGTGTCTCCTCAGACATGATATTGCGCTATGGACCGTTTGTCCTCAAGCTTCATATCACACTATGGATAGTCTGTCTGCAAGCTGCATATCATGCTATGGAGTCTGTCTTCAGGCTTCATATCATGCTATGGACAGCGTCTGCAAGCTACATATCACGCTTTGGACAGTCTGTCATAACGCTTCATATGACGCTACGGACAGTCTATTTTCAGGCTTGATATCACACTATGGACAGTCTGTCCTCTGCCTTGATATCACGCTATGGACAGCAACATACAGTCATGGATAAAAGTTTTGAGAATGATACAAATGTTAATTTTTACAAAGTCTACTGCTCGTTCCAACACCGCCTGCAGCCTCGGGATCACTGCTCCCCGATTGGGACTGATCAATCCAAGATCACATGGGTAAGTTTCAGATTACATATGTTAACCTGTTACTTGCCTGTGACTCGAGGGGTGGTGATACTGTAGGCAGCTGGTATTGGAGGGTAAGATATATATAGCCACCTGGTGTCCTGCACGGGGTCTGAATTGTTAGACACCTCTGTGTGAGATTGAAGGATGTGCCTTGGCTGTAGTGTGAGCGGCGCTTGCTGAGCCAGAACAAAAAGAGAGGGGGGGAACATTCGATGTTCAGGCAAGATACTGAACAAGGAGTACAGCAAAGCCGCAGTGAAGATCAGACATAGGGGCCGTTAGAAAAGGACGGGTGTCTGCACATCAGACATAGGGGCCACCAGAATAGGACGGGTGTCTGCAGATCAGACATAGGCTGCCAGAATAGGAGAACAGGTAAAGAATGGGTGTCTGGGATTTTGACTGGAATTAGGAGAAGAGGGAGATTGTTAAGGGGGCTTTCTGATAAACCTCTGTAACCGGTGAGCTTGAAGGTCAGCCCTTAGACCGGTAAGCAGCGACACCGGTAAGGGTCTTGAACAAATTATGCTGCGGTTTCGGAAGAGAAAGAACGTACTCCCGGAGGGAACCACTGGCGCGCTAGCAATAGTTAAGTGCGGACAAGGGACTCAAATTGTTTTTCACATGAAGGGAAAGATGCACAGACAGAAGGTTGGTTGTTGAGTGTTAAGTAGGACTGATGGAAAAGTGCAAAGTTGACATAATGGAACATGAGGGCCGGTAGCATTGTGGTGAAAAGAATAGTAGTAGTGAAGGTTTTGGGATGTGTCAGAGCATCTGATGATTGTACAAGTGAGAAAACTTGATCAGATTTGCAAACAGCGGCTTAGAGCCTCTAGCTTTGACGAACCAGGACAGAGTGACAGAAATCCTTCATAGTGCCCATTGAAGAAAGAGGCGATAAGGGACATTTCAAAGTTTTTGATGTGGAAAGAATTTGAGAAAAAGGAGATTTTATTATATTTTCCTCTAGAATGTAGACTCCACCTTTGTACCCTTGTGGTTAGAGAAGATGACACTCGCTACCATCCTTCAGTGGTGACCCTCTTAGAACAGTTTATTTTTCAGTGGTGGCCATCTTAGGAGAGTTTATATTCCCTTCGAGTCCCTGAAAGTTAATTGCCTATGATTCTACTCTGTTGGTAGCCAAAAAGGCTGGTTGAGAATAATAGTTGTAGAAAAGTGGTTTTTGTTTGTAGTTTAGCAGCTGAGCACCCTTGGAGAGTCTTGATAGATGTCTGGAATAAACGCCAGCTGAAGTGAATATTTTTACTAATTCTAGATCTCTGCTCAGATTATTCTTGGGAGCTGCACGCTGTTTGTTTGATTATTGTCCAGTTAAAACTTATTTGATCCTGACGATTGAAGAAAAGTTACTATAAAAAGTGTTGCAATGTCCCCGATACCTGCTTTCTTGCGTTTAAAGGGTTAACGAGGCCGAGCGAGTGACAGCGATGGGGCATGAATCTGCGTTTTGTTATGTTCAGAACTGACAGGCAAGTGACCTTGAAGTCTAAGATAAAGCAGAATTTCTCCATATTCAGCTGCTTGGAATCTGTGTTCTGTTATCTCGTGGGTCACAGGCTAGTGACCTTGCCAATGTGTAAAGTAAGGAGGGGGCGACGCTGCTCTGGCGGACTAAGAAGACTTGAAGGAATTTGCTTGTGATATAAGAATACAGTATGCCCTGTTTATGCCACGTAATGTGCCGATGATGTCCTGCTGTGTACTCCACAAACAGAGTTAGAGACTAAGCGGGGACAAGCCCCCAACTCTATGACAGAGCTTATGACTGACTTTTGTTCAGACGTTAAAGTCTGGTCAAAACTTTAGATAGATAGCTTAGAACACTGGGCTGGAGATGGCGAAGAGAGAATCCCATTTGTCTAGAGGAGATAAAGCAGAGACATAAATGGTAATGGAAGAGTTTCAGGAGAATCGTTTACCGCATTTGGACACATGGGGTATGACCTGACAGTGTAGTGTACATCTAGTGCACCTTGCTAGCTGTTTTGTAACGGGTTGTTACCACAGGCAGACACCTGACAGAGGAAAGAAAGCTGGCAGTCCAGATTATGCCCCTGCCCTGAGGCTTTAAGCCTCTTCACATGTTTCTAGGACTAGCCAGGGATAAGGGTTACAACTGCAGGCCTGCGATAAGGTCTGCTGCCTCCAGCCTGATGTTGCCCCTTGATGCCTGCATTGCCTCTTCCCCATTTCCCCTTAGGAGGCAATTGATGCATTTCACAGCCTTAAGTTGGCAAATCCTGTCTGCCCCGGCCCAACGCACACCCCACTGAACAAGACCTTTTATTTTATTTTGCACTAAGTATCTAGGCCACGCCACAGGTGCAGTATGGCAGTATATGATAGGATCGATCAGACAACCTAGGGTTAAAGTACCCTAGGGAGTCTGAAAAATAGTAAAAAGAAAAATTAAAAAAAAAGTTAATAAATAAATAAAAAAAAACTAAAAATTCAAATCACCCCCCTTTCCCTAGAACTGATATAAATATAAATAAACAGTAAAAATCATAAACACATTATGTATCGACGCGTCTGAAAATGCCCGATCTATCAAAATATACTAGCGATTTTAACCCCGTAACGGAAAATAGCTCCCACTTTATTGCCATTTGAAAAATATTTTAAAAATCTATAAAAAATGATCAAAAGGTCGTACAGACCTAAAAATGATATCATTGAAAATATTATCAAATGTCGCAAAAAATTACACCAACCACATCTCCTTACAACAAAGTATAAAAAAGTTATTAGCGCCAGAAGATGGCAAAATAAAAAACTAAAATTTGTACAGGAGGTTTTAATTTTTGTAAATGTATGAAAACATTCTAAAACCTATACAAATTTGGTATCCCTGTAATCGTACCAACCCAGTTGAAGCCGTAATATCCAAGCCCACAAGAAAATGGCGAAAATGCGTTTTTTCACCATTCTCACTACATTTGGAATTTTTTTCCCGCTTCCCAGTACATGGCATGGAATATTCAATACCATCACTATGAAGTGCAATTTGTTAAGCAGAAAACAAGCTGCCACACAGCTCTTTACGAGTAAAAATAAAAAAGTTATAGATTTTTGAAGGTGGGGAGTGAAAAATGGAAATGAAAAAACAGGAAAGAGCCCGGTCCTTAACCGGTTAAAGATCTCATTGATGCTCTCATACTTCCACAAGAGGTGAGGATGGTAAAAGTAAAGACACAAAATTTGGTAACTCCACAAGCCAAGGACAAGTATGTGGCCGACAGGGTGGCGAAGGCAGCTACACAGATGGAACCCAGAGAAGTGAAGTCTCAGTGGTGAGTTCTGACCTAAAAAGTTTGATCCACATATGGCCCATGTGTCATCAGAAGAGAAGGAAGTGTGGAGGAGAGCTAGAGCCCAGAAAAGACCTGGATGCTGGGAGCGAGGGTGTGCCTGCAGAGAGCCCTGAATCTGACAGTCAAGTAGCCCACGGACACACACACACATCCAAAATGGCAATGTTAGTGCTCATAAACCGCCAGTGGTTTCCCCCGGGCGTTACTACCAATGTCAATAGACTAGTAAAAGCCTGTATAGTCTGTGCCCACGACGACCCGAGTAAGGTGGTAAAGACCCCACAGAAGGTGACACCCAACCTGCTGTATCACTTCCAAAGACTGCAGATGGATTTTATCCAGCTACCAAAAAGTGGTATGTAGGAATACAGGCTTGTGTGCATTGATCTCTTTCTAGGAGGCCAGAAGCTTTTCCCACGACCAAGGCTACCACCAGAGCTGCAACCAAGAAGTTGGTGAGTGAGATTTTTCTGCAGGTTTGGGCTTCCAGAGACCATAGAGTCTGGTCGCAGAACCCACTTCACTGGACAGGTAAAGACTTGAAACCTTGTCCCTCCTGGGTGTTGAACAGGCCCTGTACACCCCTTACCATCCCCAAGTTAGTGGTGGGCTTGAAAGACAAAACGGCACTCAAGTTAGAGATCCAGGAGGCCATAGAGGAAACAGGGAAACCATGGCCCGAGTGACTTCCTGCTGCCCACCATTCAGTTAGGACCACCCTTAACAGAAAGATGGGATTGTCCCCCTTTGAAGTACTTTTTGGCTGTGCACCCAGACTAGGCCTCTACTTTCCACAGACCCTATAGCTGATGGCAGGAAACAAGGTGGAACATGCCACACAGTTGAGCAAGGCCTTGGAAAAGGTCCGCAGAAGTGTTTCTGATTCCTTTTCAGATCCAGACAGATATCTCAGGATGCATACCCTGAAGTCTGGAGACTACCTGGTGGTAAAGAGATGCACCAGAGTGAAAGAGTCTGGAGCCTAGCAACGACGGTCCTTTCCAAGTCCTGCTGACCAGTGCCACGTCTGTGAAGCTAAAGGGAAGCCAGCATGCTTCCACGCTTTCTATTGCAAGCTTATGCTCAGGGACACCCAAACCATGAGTATCACTGTATCTATAGGGCTGACCAGGATGCCCCCAGGTAGGAGACTTTACCTATGGTTGGTGCAACAAGACAATGACCTTCTTTAACATTGACAACACAGTTAACCCTGTATTAGCAGTGTCTGATGTAAGATGGTGGGAGCGGCTTGTTGCATGTACATCCCGGATGACATCGCCCCTATGGATCCCTTGAAAAGATTGAAGGACTGTCCAGGGAACTCAAGAGAAACTCATGAGCGGACGATATATCCTTCACTGTGTTTGGGGGATTGGAAGGGTTTCCTTTAAGTGGGGGTGATATTGGGTATTCTGATTTTACTCCTGTCATTTATTGCATGTTATGTGTTCCCCCTCATCAAGTCCAACAAGTATCATGGGTATCAGTAGGTAGACATGCCAAAGACCCCTCACTCAAGTTACTTAAATTTTCATAATGGAAATATCCCTCTGAGATCAACCACCCCTTAAACATATCAAACAGCCCCCCTGGAGTAGGAAAAGGTAGAGTAGAGATTTGAAAGTCCACTAAATGGGAGCACACCCAACAAGGGTATGCTGTCATCCAACTGGTGAAGAGGAGAACAATGCACATATGGACAGATCTGTAGGTCCTTCTAGACTAACAGTAGCTGAGAGAAATTCCAGGATTTAGGGGGGACTGTTAAGGTAAACCTAGCTGATAGATCAAATCCTGTCATTTCTACTTGTCTTATTTTCCTGAAAAGTACTGTAATAGAAACAATGAACTCAAGATGTCACCGAGATCTTAGAACACACCCAAAACATCAATGCTGAAGAATTTCAGAAATTCACTATGATGACGTCAACGTGTGACAGCAGGGAAACTCTCCAATCAAGAGACTACATGAGCTGGGAACTCTGATATGTTATGATTTGTATTCTCCTCCTTTTATGCTTTTTTTCCTATTTTTCTATATAGACTTGTGAAACCAAATAAAGCTTGGGCAGTGCTGATTTTTGCCCTGGGCGACAAGTAGCATGAGCATGTTTTGTATCAGCAGTGGTCTGGTTTATTTCATTGCGACCGTGCACACATGCTTAAATAATTTGGAAACACATAGCCAATACACACTAAAAGAGGATATCTTTAATCCTACCCTAAATTTGCATTAACTCATTCTAACTGTCAATAAAAGCTTTTGTTACTTATAATATGATTGCACTTGTATTTCTGCATGTGATAAAAAGATCCAACAAACACGCATAAAAACCAGAGGGCAACAGATCATGTTTGTGTCATTCTCAAAACTTTTGGCCATGACTGTAGGTTATGTCCCCCTAGTGCTCCCTCGGTTCCTCCTTGGGATCTTAACCTGGCTTTATCTGTTTTGACAGGTCCTCCCTCTCTCTCCAGGATTTCTCTCTTTGGAACCTCTCACTCAAATCGGTCTTTCTATTGGCTATTACTAAAGCCCACAGGGTGGGTGAAATACAGGCCTTTTCATGTAAACCCCCATAATTTAGAATTCTAGAAGTCTGTATTGGAATTAAACATCAGCCCTCTTTTTTACCTAAGGTGGTCTCAGCTTTCCATTGTCAGTCATTCCCTGGATGTACGTAGGTGCATCCTCCATTACATGCAAAAAAACGAGTTTAGAACCGCTAACCATCTTGTCCAATTCCAGGGAAAGAATAAAGGGAAAGTGGCTTGTAGTGACTGTAGTGTAGGAAAGTGACTATAGCTCGATGGATCAGAACTGTTATTGCCTCCTGTCACCAGACCAGAGATTTACCAATTCCTCTGGGGCTCAAGGCCATTCACTCCACCTCATGGGCTGAAGGTGCTTCAGCTTCACTAGAACAGATATGCAGGGCAGCTACCTGGGCTAATTCTACTGCCTTCTTCCGACATTATAAATTGGACATTTCTTCAGCTGAGGACTTATCCTTCAGTAGGAAGGTGTTGTCTGCTGTTGTCCTACTTAGGAATGTTTTCTCTGTTATTCCTCCTGTGTTGCCGCTGTGGAGGCATAGGGGAAAGATGAAAATAACACTTACCGGTAATTGGATTTCCCTTTTAGCCTCCACAGTGCCACGGGTATTTCCCTCCCATATGATATTAAAAAATAATATTTTCTTTTTCTGTTTTACTTCCGAGCGGAGGAAAGTTGTGTTTATATGGATATGTAACTACGTATGATCTAATAAAATTGTTCAGCTTACATCTGGATAAACTGGTGAGTGTTGAGGAGGGGCTACATTTAAAGGATTCCAGTCCTTTTGTTTCCCGTCCCTGGGGATGGGGGAATCCTCCTGTGGTGCCACTGTGGAGACTAAAAGGGAAAATCCAATTACCGGTAAGTGTAATTTTCATCTTTTTGATCTTACCAATTGGCTGCAAAGAGTACAATATTTAAAGGGGTCTGAATACTTTCCCTACCCACTGTATCAGGACTGATGGGGCTTCCAAATAAAATCAGTTACAGACGGTCCCCTACTTAAGAACACTCGACTTACATACGACCCCTAGTTACAAACGGACCACTGGATATTGGTAATTTATTGTACTTTAGTCCTAGGCTACAATAAACAGCTGTAACAGTTATCACAGGTGTCTGTAATGAGGCTTTAGTGTTAATCCTGGTTCTTATGACAACCCAACATTTTTAAAATCCAATTGTCACAGAGACCAAAAAAGTTCTGGCTGGGATTACAATGATAAAATATACAGTTCCGACTTACATACAAATTCAACTTAAGATCAAACCTACAGACCCTATCTTGTATGTAACCCGGGGACTGCCTGTATTTATAGCTCTATCAAATGACAGCCAAATACAAAAAAATCTAAATATAAAGATGTCACAAATTTAGTTCAGGGTGTCCTGTCAGTAACCTGCTAGCCAAAATATTACTTGAAATTCTCTGAGCCAGAACCTCTTACTTCTGAAGATCAAAAATCTAAGAACACAAGCGGAAGAACTTTATATACAGATTCCGCAGCGCTGCACAGAGCTTGTCAAATCGGTCCCTGTCCCCAATGGGGCTCACAATCTAATCAACCTACCAGTATGTTTTGGAGTGTGGGAGAAAACCGGAGGAAACGGAAGAAACACACGCAAACACGGAGAGAACATACAAATTTTTTGCAGATGTTGACCCGGGACTTGAACCCAGGTTCCCAGTGCTGCAAGGTTGTAGTGCTAACCACTAAGCCACCGATCTGACCAATATCTAAATTTTATTTCTGTCAAAATGTATTTGCATAATGGGGCAAATTTACTTACCTGCTCCTGTCATGATCCCCGATTCGGTCGGTCCGACGATGATGAAGTCTGGCGCGATTCATGAAGCTTGTGCGCCCGAGTTCCTGCATCCGTCGCTTCCCCGCCGGTGCTCACTTTCTTCTTCCCGGTGCTTGTAAGTGCGTGTCCTGCGGCACAATTCTAAATGTTCAATCCCGCACGAAGTCTGAATCCGTCAGGTTGTCCGACGGGCGCTCCCCGATTTGTGTTGCGTGCAAGCCGACGGCGATGCGCCAAAATACGGCTGCATGTGCCAGAATCCCCTGTTAAACGCACCGCAAAACGGAAATCGTCGGGAAGTGAAAAATGTGCTCCGCGGACCCTTAGTAAATGAGCCCCAATATGTCAAAGAACGAGGGCATTCAGTGCATAATTTATTAATTCAATCATATGAAGACATTGAATGAAATACAGAGGACTGGCTACCAGGGGGGCAAAAGGGTGGTGACTATAAACCTGGGACACTGTGGGCCTACTTCGGAGATTTCAACTCTAGAGACACAGATAGAGTTGTACACAAGGGGCACATTTATCTATGATGATGCCCCGCCAGCTGAGACTCGCCTGATCCATCAGGAGGCTTCGGCCTCCTGTTAAATCCGTGCAGCGTGACGATGCACCGCCAGAGCACTTCTATGCCAGTTCTGACCACACCCTAAGGCAGTGATGGCGAACCTTTTAGAGACAGAGTGCCCAAACTATAACCAAAATCCACTTATTTACCATGACGTGCCAACATGGCATTTCTAGCAGTAAATTATTGCTACCTGCTCTTCAACATCTCTCACTCGTATAGGCCCCTTGAGGCCACTAATACAGTTGAAAGAAGGAGGGCACATTCAGACTATCATTGTAGCTTCTCTCCAGGGTCTCTCTGTACATTAAGAATATTCTGCAGTTCTATCAACACTCTCACTTTTACCGTAGTTCCAAACAGCCAATAAAGTGTCATTTTAAAATAGCCCCGATTGCAGCATCTCTTAAATTTCCTGGGTCGGCAGGAAGATTTGGTGAATTTGGTCCTGTTTAGTGAGCTCGGTCTTGGGGTCAATGGCCTGAGTGCCCACAGAAAGGGCTCTGAGTGCCACCTCTGGCACCCGTGCCATAGGTTCGCCACCACTGCCCTAAGGGTTAACAGAAGCAGCAGTGGTTATCTCTGCCTCACTGAAGGTGCCTGTGACAGGAGAGAAGTACTAGTGTTCTAAGGGATAACACAGCAGAAATCCTTAGAGCAGGGCTGTAGTACCTCCTCGCCTGCTCTGCTCCTCTTCGACGGGACGAAAACTCTTCCTGTCTCCCACCCGCATGCCGCACCAATCCATTAAAGGAACCTTTTTGAAAATGTTATTCCATAAGAGCCTTACAATATGCACATGCCTCCCAATAGATATGTAGCCACAGAACATACCCCCAGTAGATAGTTAGCCACAGCACATGCCCCCGAGTAGATAGCTAGCCACAGAACATGCTTCTCAGTAGATAGCTAGTCACAGTACATTCCCCCCAGTAGATAGCTAGCCACAGAACATACCCCCAGTAGATAGGTAGCCACAGCACATGCCCCCAAGTAGATAGGTAGCCACAGTACATGCCCTCAAGTAGATAGGTAGCCACAGCACATGCCCCCAGTGGATAGCTAGCCACAGCACATACCCCCCAGTAGATAGCTAGCCACAGCACATGCCCCCAGTAGATAGCTAGCCACAGCACATGCCCCTTAGTAGATAGCTAGCCACAGCACATGCCCCCAGTAGATAGCTAGCCACACCACATGCACCCCAGTAGATAGCTAGCCACATCACATGCCCCCAGTAGATAGCTAGCCACAGCACATACCCCCCAGTAGATAGCTAGCCACAGCACATACCCCCCAGTAGATAGCTAGCCACAGCACATGCCTCCCAGTAGATAGCTAGCCATAGCACAAGCCTCTCAGTAGATAGCCAGCCACAGCACATGCCCCCCAGTAGCTAGCCACAGCACATACCCCCCAGTAGATAGCTAGCCACAGCACATGCCTCCCAGTAGATAGCTAGCCATAGCACAAGCCTCTCAGTAGATAGCCAGCCACAGCACATACCCCCAGTAGATAGCTAGCCACAGCACATGCCCCCCAGTAGATAGCTAGCCACAGCACATGCCCCCCAGTAGATAGCTAGCCACAGCACATGCCCCCCAGTAGATAGCTAGCCACAGCACATGCACCCCAGTAGCTAGCCGCAGCACATGCCTCCCATTAGATAGCTAGCCATAGCACATGCCCCCCAGTAGATAGCTAGCCTCAGCACATGCCCCCCCAATAGATAGCTAGTCACAGCAAAAAAAAAAAAGGAACATTCACCCAACTGCACTCCCTGCAGCCGGCTCCTCGTCGCTCCCACACTCTTCTCTTTGACCCAGACTTATACAGGCTGGTGAGTTGACATCAGTGGGGAAGGGAGGAGCTGTACATGAGCACAAAGGTGGGGGCTTAGAGCTGAGGAGTGAGCAGCACAGACAATTCATGTGTTGTTTTCTTGAAATGCAGCCAAACCAAAACCAACCCTTGGAACTATACAGAGGATTCTGTCAGGGTACAAGGTAAGTTTTAACACACAATTATACTGTAATGCAAATGCTTAGAGAAGGCACATTTGTAATGCAGGTGTGATGGGCTTCTGTAACCTGTCTTTAGTGAAAATAAGCTCCCTGGTGACAGATTCCCTTTAATAGGTAGATTTCTGATGATAGACTTTCTTTAAGATAGCACTAAGTATGATGCATCTTGGGCTGCCTGGACTGCAAGAAGTGGCTTTGTCTTGCACACTCTGTGTTGATGACCTGGGTGCCCATAGAAAAGGGCTCTCCGTGCCATAGGTTGGCCTCCACTGCCACTTATTATACCATTAATCCTTTGACCAGATTAAACGAAACTGAATTTAACAAAGTGCACCGCTCTTGGTGTGATGGCACCAGGGAACTCATTTAACTCTATAAAACACAGGTTCACATGAGTTTGTCTTTGCCCATCTGTCCAGTTATCACTTATAATTTGTCTATTTCTTATCCTTATATCTATCAAAAGATAGAAATAAAAAATATATATAAATTTCTTATCTGACCGGAGCTCCAGACGTTCACAGAGGTTTTCACTCCAAACGTTCACAATAATTGTTCTCGTTTGCCCTCCGTTCTGCTCACAGCACAAATCCACAGATTCTCCAGATAAGAGTAGCCCACTGTTCAGACCCACGTGGATGCAGTTTTCGTTCCACCTATTGTTATCACCGTTCACCACAGCAGACCACTAGAAGAAACACGCACTCCAATCGTGTAGAATGTCTTCATAAAATGTTTTAATAAAATCGAATACTACTCACAAACGTTTAGTAAAAATGTGCATATCTATAGAAAGGACACCAGCCTCAAACTACCGCCCAACCCTGGGTTTCGCCGACACGGCTTCTTCCGGGGTGTAGCTGGTGTATAACTCCCGTCCTCTCTTATGTGAGGTAATTAGCATACAGCATACAACATTATAGCAACATTATAACAATATGATATACAGATAAATTTCCTTAAGATGTCGACGTGACCTGCTCAAATTAGCTGCAGGCATATTTTCTATGTGTGCACTGTTCCCAGTGCTACACCTGTACCTCCAGAGCTGCACTGCCGCCCTGTCCACCCAAAGCTACGTATGTCGCTAATGGGCGGTTTCTAACTGCAGACCATTCCCTGGGTGTCCTACTTGTCCGGACCAATCCGCTATCAAGTACCACTCCCTTGCCCCACATGGGTCATCTCAGGCCCTTTTACCCTATTTGGCAGCTCTCACTCATTGAAAAAGGGGGGGTTGAATCCTCCGAACTAAGACAGCATCCAAATTAACCCACCCGCAGATATACTGCTCAATTAGTCCCGAAAAGCACAGAAATTAACAGAGAAAATGGCGTCGCCGCATCATTGTTCCTAGGCTGTTTGACAGTCTGTGCTTCTCAACTGTGTACAGCGGAGATTCCCCATAGGTCGAAAATGAAGATTCGATTATTCTATTTAACACATCCATATTTTTCTATGATTCAACAATTATCCAACTTTTTAAACCCTGTTTAGATCTTCCAGTTTCTTCTTTATTGTCTATATGTAGGTAGACATGTTTCGGCACACATCCAACCATCCATATATTAGGTATGTATTCAATATTATCTAGTGGTTTAGTGTCAAATAAAGGATCAAAGCTAAAGTGCAATATTTGTGTGTATATAAGTTTCTTTTGTAAGGATCCCCATCATTTAATAATAATGCAAAGTTTTGTCCATGTAGTGTGTAACCGAAAAAACGAGGATAAAAATGTGACTTCGACTAAAGCTCTGTGATCCGTGTATTTTAATCCTCCTTTAGAAAACATTTTATTTCAAAATCTATATTTAGTCCTCTAGGTTCCAATGTGTGTAATTTGTGTATCCAATATCCTTCCCTTTTGTTTAATTTTGTTTTGATATGTTCTCCTCGCCAGTGTGTCCTAACTTTCTCTATGGCTGTGAAGTAAGTGCCCTGTGGGTTTGAATGCTGACATTAAAATGTGCCGGAACGCTATGATTTGTGATACCTTTCCTGATATTGCGGCAATGCTCTGCCACCCTGGTTTTGATCTTACAACTAGTTCTGCCTACATACCCCATGCCGCAAGGGCAAATCAAGAGATATATTACATTGGTGGTATTACAACTCATATTTTCTTTTAGTTTTATATCTTGTCCATTATATTCTATATTCCTATTATCTGGTTTCGTTATCTGTCTAGTTTCTTTGCATGCCTTGCAGCATTTACAGTGTGTGAACTTGCCTTCCATTCTGGTCTGGGAGTTACCTATTTCATTTTTGACATAGCTTCTGGTCAAGATATCCTTAAAGGGAACCTACCACCACGATTCTACCTATAAAGGTAGAACGGGTGGTAGGTGGATATATGGGACGTGAGGATAGCTCTTTTTAGAGCTAATCCACACGTCCCCGCTAACTTTTGGTAAACTTTATTCCCCTAATATGTAAATTTTGTTATGCGGCTACTGGGGCGTGGAGTAGCCAGGCACGAGGCTACACAGCGTGGCTACTCCATGCCCCAGTAGCCACGTTATTCCTCCTACCCTGTTGTGTGCGGCGCCAGCTCCTTGTAGCTGCGCACCCTCGTCCGACGAGCCGGAGTTCTGCGCATGCGCAGCAGCTCCGTCCTCGGGGCTGTGGCTGCTCAGCCGCAGGCCTGCGTTCTGGGCATACGCAGAACGCCACCATGTCGGACGAGGGCGCGCAGCTACGAGGAGCTGCGCGCCGCACACAACAGGGTAGGAGGAGTAACGTGGCTACTGGGGCATGGAGTAGCCGCGCGGTGTAGCCTCTTGCCCGAATACTCCACGCCGGATTAGCTGCATAACAAAATTTACATATTAGGGGAATAAAGTTTACCAAAAGTTAGCGGGGACGTGAGGATTAGCTCTAAAAAGAGCTATCCTCACGCCCCTTACATCCACCTACCACCCGTTCTACGTTTATAGGTGGTGGTAGGTTCCCTTTAAGGGAGAGTATCTACAGAACACTGTCTGAGGTTTTTCTACCAACTTTTCCCCTATTATCGGATCGCTTTTCAATATGTGCCAATGCTTTTTAATTATGATTCTGACTTTTAGTGCATCTATAGAGTAGGTTGTGACGAAAAGGGGGTTTATCTTGTCCCTATTCTCACTTTCTTTTTCTTTATCTTTTAATCTCTCACTGAAGAGTTCTTCCGGGTAACCCCGTTCCCTAAATCTTTCTTTAACCCCTTAACGCTCTGCGCCGTAGCTCTACGGCGCAGAGGTATAAGGGATGTATGAAGAGGGCTCACGGGCTGAGTCCTCTTCATACAGAGGTGGGGGTTTTTGCATTTTGCACAAAACCCCCACCGCTAATAACCGCGGTCGGTGCTTGCACCGATCGCGGCTATTAACCCTCTAAACACCGCCGGCAAAGTCGCCGGCGGCGTTTAAAAGACGGCGGCGCGCGGTGCGCATCTTTTTTTCGATCGCCGCGCCCCCGAACGTCATCGGGGGGCGGCGATCGGTTACCATGGTAGCCTCGGGTCTTCTTTTGACACGAGGCTACATGGTTTATGCAGGTTCGTTACAATGAGCCAGTGGCTCATTGTAATGTATGACCTGCAAAAATGCCATATATTGCAATACTGTAGTATTGCAGTATATGGTAGGAGCGATCAGACCATCTAGGGTTAATGTACCCTAGATGGTCTAAAAAATAGTGAAAAAAAAAAGAAAAAAAAAGTTTAAAAAATAAAAAAAATTAATAAAATATTAAAAGTTCAAATCACCCCCCTTTCCCTAGAATGGATATAAAACGTAACAAACAGTAAAAATCACAGACATATTAGGTATCGCCGCGTCCCAAAATGCCCGATCTATCAAAATATAAAAACGGTTACGGCTGGCGGTGACCTCCGAGGCGGGAAATGGCGCCCAAATGTCCGAAATGTGACTTTTACACCTTTTTACATAACATAAAAAATTAAATAAAAAATTATCAAAATGTCGCACAGACCTCAAAATGGTAGCAATGAAAACATCGCCTCATTTCGCAAAAAATGACCCCTCACACATCTCCGTGCGCCAAAGTATGAAAAAGTTATTAGCGTCAGAAGAAATTTTTTTTCTTTTTTGTACACATTCGTTTAATTTTTGAAAATGTATTAAAACACAATAAAACCTATATAAATTTGGTATCACCGCGATTGCACCGAACCAAAGAATAAAGTAGGCATGTTATTTGGAGCGAAGAGTGAAAGTTGTAAAAACTGAGCCCACAAGAACGAGACGCACGTGTGGTTTTTTTTAAATTTTTCCACATTTGGAATTTTTTTTCAGCTTCGCAATACACGGCATGTTAAAATAAATAACATTACGGGAAAGTAAAATTTGTTACGCACAAAATAAGCCCTCACACAGGTCTGTACACGTAAAAATGAAAAAGTTATGGATTTTTGAAGTTGGAGAGCGAGAAATCAGCCGAAAAACCCTGCGTCCTTAAGGGGTTAATCACCTGGGTTTGTTTTTCTATATCTCCCTCATTCATACAATTTTCCTCAACCCTTCTAATTTGTCCCCTAGGGATATTGTTTACCCAAGGCCTATGGCGACAATTGTCGAATTGTACATAGTTGTTAACATAAATGGGTTTAAAATAATTCCTGTTTTTAATTTTGTTCCCCTCATGAAAGAGTTCAAGATCCAAGAAGCGAACAATGCTATCGTTCTTCTTGTACGTAAATTTTAAGTTGTAATCATTATTATTGATGTATTTAATGAACTCCTCCAATTGTCTGTGGGTACCCTTCCAAATTATTACAAAATCATCAATGTAGCATTTAAATAACACTAAATTGTCCCTATATTAGTTGTTAGATCCCAAAAAATAAACTCCTCCTCCCATTTTTCCATGTACAGGATGGCGAACGAGGGGGCAAACTTCGCTCCCATGTCTGTTCTGCCAACCTGTACATAGAAACATTCATCGAACCAGAAGTAATTGTGTTGTAGGCAAAATTTAATCGCCTGCAGCAAGAAATATCTTTTCTCCCATCCAATGTCCCTAATGTATCCTTATATCTGTCTATCTAACCATTTATCTATCTATCTATCTATCTATCAATCTGGAGTAATGATGCACAAAACAATTTCCCAACGGGATTAATAAACTTTTATTCTATTCTATCATCTATAAGTATATACTCAAGTATAAACCTACCCGAGTATAAGCCGAGGTATCTAATTTTACCAAAAAAACTGGAAAAAACGATTGACTCGAGTATAAGCCATGGGTAGGAAATTAAATGGTCCCAGTCTGTCCCCAGTATACAGCCAGACAGCGCATGCCCCCCAGTATATAGCCAGAAGCCCTTGTCCCCAGTATATAGCCTGCAGCCCCTGCCCCCAGTATACAGCCTGAATCCCGTGCCCCCCAGAATACAGCCTGCAGCCCCTGCCCCCCAGTATACAGCATGCAGCCCCCCAGTATACCGCCTGCATCCCCCTAGTATATAGCCTGCAGCCCCCTCTATACAGTCTGCAGCCCGTCTCTAGTACACAGCCTGCAGCCCCCCTGTCCCTAGTATACAGCCCCTCACCGATGCCTATACACCGACAGCCTATAAGAAAAAAAAAAAGTTTACTCACCTAACGACGCCCACTAGCAGGTGCCCATCTATCCATCGATGTTCTGGTTCCGGCTCCGGCTCTCCGTGCGGTGCCGTTGCTCGAGCTGTGAGGTTGGCAGCTCGCTGACATCATAGTGTGTGCCAATTGAGAGGGAGTTGGAGCCAGAACATCGATGGCTAGAAAAGCATCTTCAGGGAGGGCGTTGGAAGGTGAGTACATTTTTTTTTTTTTTATTCAAGTATAAGCTATGTTAAGCTCTGCTTCTATTCGAATATAAAGGGTAATCTACATTATATTTATGTATCTTTCAATCTATCATCTTTCATATTTATCTTCTCATCAATCTACCTATCTAATATATAAAGCTGAGTGTATGTGTGTGGTTGTATGCAGAGGTCGCACTAACATATTTCTAGAAGGGTAATAATACTCCTCCTAGTATTTTTGAGGAGTATTTTTAGCCGGGAAGGAGTATGAAATTTTCAGTAATACAAGTATATAACTCATAGCTGTATATAATGTTGATAGACGCTAATTTTATAAGAAAATCATGTGTCAGTATCTTCTGTGTTTAAATAGCAAATTGAGGCAGTTGTAGTGATGTTACATCATGCATTGCCCAGACTGGAGCTGACGCCACCAACCCCCCAACCACAGTAGCCGAAACCTCCCACCACCACACTGCGGCCGCCGAGACCTCCCACCACCACGCTGTGGCTAACGCCGCTGACACCAAACGTCCAGACTGCGACTAACACACAATGGAGCAGATTTACTTACCCGGTCCATTTGCGATCCAGCGGCGCGTTCTCTGTGGTGGATTCGGGTCCGGCCGGGATTCATTAAGGCAGTTCCTCCGACGTCCACCAGGTGGCGCTGCTGCGCTGAAGAGCATCGGAACGCACTCAATTTCACCGCCCTATTCCTAGTGAAGGTAAGTGCAAGCTCTGCGACACTTTTCTTTTTTTAAATGCGGCGGTTTTTCCAAATCCGTCGGGTTTCCGTTCGGCCACGCCCCCTGATTTCCGTTGCGTGCATGCCAGCGCTGATGCGCCACAATCCGATCGCGTGCACCAAAATCCCGGGGCAATTCAGGGGAAATCGGTGCAAATCGGAAATATTCGGGTAACACGTCGGGAAAATGCGGATCGGGCCCGTAGTAAATGACCCCCAATGTATCCCTCTCCCCATGTGACCAGACTGTGGCAGCCGCCGCCGAGCCCCAGTGGCCAGACTGCAGCTGACACTGCAAATCCATGATAGTTGCTTTGTAAAATGCTTTTTTTAAAAAGAAATGTTGGTTTATTTTTTTTTTGGTTTTTTTATTAATTGAATTTGCTTCTTTGTCATTTTTTACGTGTTTTTACTGTTTATGCAGTCCGGTTTCACATACACCTCATGCCACCTCAGCACCTGCCAGACACGCAGTCCCACGTAACATATACCTCATGCCACCTCAGCACCAGACATGCAGTCCCACGTAACACACACCTGCCACCTCAGCACCCGCCAGACACGCAGTCCCACGTAACATAAACCTCATGCCACCTCAGCACCAGACATGCAGTCCCACGTAACACACACCTGCCACCTCAGCACCTGCCAGACACGCATTCCCACATAACATATACCTCATGCCACCTCAGCACCAGACATGCAGTCCCACGTAACACACACCTGCCACCTCAGCACCCGCCAGACACACAGGGGCAAATTTACTTACCCGGTCCATTCGCGTTCCAGCGGCGGCTTCTCCGCTCTGGATTCGGGTCCGGCCGGGATTTAATAAGGTAGTTCTTCCGCCGTCCACCAGGTGGCGCTGCTGCGCTGAAAGTAAACTCATCGCGCCGGAATGCACCGAGCTGGACCAGGTGAAGGTAAGCGGTCCTTATGCGACACATTTTCGGTTTTTAAATGCGGCGGTTTTTCCGAATACGTCGGGTTTTCGTTCGGCCACGCCCCCCGATTTCCGTCGCGCGCATGCCAGCGCCGATGCGCCACAATCCGATCGCGTGCGCCAAAATCCCGGGGCAATTTAAGTACAAGCGGCGCAAAACGGAAATATTCGGGTAACACGTCGGGAAAACGCGAATCGGGCCCTTAATAAATGACCCCCACAGTCTTACGTAACATAAACCTCATGCCACCTCAGCACCAGACATGCAGTCCCACGTAACACACACCTGCCACCTCAGCAGCCGCCAGTCACACAGTCCCACGTAAGGCCACGGTCACACGTACTGCTAGACGTCCGTTCATAACGCGCACAGGGGGAGGTCCTTGGCCCGAACGCACATGCGTTTCCAGAGAAACGCATGCGATCGGCTTAACAATCGCATGCGTCTCCCTGGAAACGCATGTGCGTTCGGGCCAAGGACCTCCCCCTATGCGCTAGCGTCGCGTTATGACGGACGCCTAGCGGTACGTGTGACCGCGGCCTAACATATACCTCAGCACCAGACATGCAGTCCCACGTAACACACACCTGCCACCTCAGCACCTGTCAGACATGCAGTCCTATGTAAAATGCACCTCATGCCAACTCAGCACCTGCAAGACATGCAGTAACATACAGGTCTTCCCTGACCTTATCACATCCACTCCTGTCAGGCCCCCTCACCTCCATACACATGTATGCACACAGTACCTGTACACGTTCTACTTGCAGACAGCCATTACAGCTCTAGTTCCTGTGAGGAGACTGCATAGTAAGCCACGCTCCTTTCCCAGAGGCTCCGCCCCTCACGTGACATCACGGCTACCCGGGGCAGCTCCATTCTACAGGCTACCAGCGCTGTAGTGTGTGCTGAGCAGTGCCGGCCCGCGCGCTGCCATTGTCAGGTCCTGCACACCATTGCTGTGCGCTCCGGACCGCTCAGCCCACACACTACAGGGGATAATTGCTGGGGAGTAATGGCGCCTCATCATGCGTCTATGACGCTTGGTGAGGCGTTAATGCGACTCTGGTTGTATGTGTGTATGTCCGCTATAGGAATCTGCACAGGAATCATGTTTACAATCACTAAATTAGCCGCTCTCTGTGACTCACAAACATCATTGATTAAGTTTTGAGCCAAAATGTTTAAACTGCGCTTTCCAAAATACATTTATTAACCACCATATACAGGAGCCATTGTTTGCTGCTGTGGCCGTAAGAAGCTGAGCCACACTCAGAAGCAGAGACTGAAAGAGTCAGCCACAAACAGACACTTAAAAAAAATAAACTTATATACTCACCCTCCGGCGGCTCACGGAGTCCCCAATGCGCTTCCCTTCTTTCTTCGGTCTTCTATACAGCAGGCAGGGACGCGGCCATGTTATCTCCCGGCCGGCGCATACTATTGCTGACTGTGACTGTTTATAGTTTTATTTAGTTTTGTCTAAAAGGGGCCCTGGCCATAGTGCCAGTGTCTAGCATCACTCCCTGATTTCAGTATGAGGTGAGTGGTCCAGACTCATCTCCCAGCACATAAGGATTGGCACACCATAGTAATATAGTCACATAAGTCCAGGTAGAGAATCGTCCACATTTGCATCTATATCAGACCGTTTCTAAGTGTATGTTCTTTATACTAACTGCAGGTGGCACAACAGCTTTTCCAGCCATGTGATACACTATGCATCCTTATGTTGGCACGGCGCCACGCTTTGTTCGTTCGGTCCCACAGCCATATTGGTAGGGGATTGGTTCTTTGCCACACAAGGATGACGAGCTATGGAGTAGACGAGCCGCCATCTTGGTAGTGGAAATGCCCGGAAGGGATGTGACAGCGCTTCCTCTGAGCCGTGCAGACCGCTAGAGAGACATAACGGTGATGAGCCGGGACTGAGGGCTTCCTGCTGCCGTGTGATCCGTCTGGAAAGCTGACATTGCGGCGGGAGGATGTCGGCTAGTGCGGTCTACGTGCTGGACCTAAAGGGAAAGGTAAGAGGCGAGGTCGCGGGCCTGGTAGGGGCATCCATACATCAGCCGTAGAGCCCAGTCATCCTGAGCCCTAGACAGACTGCAGTGCTGGATGGAGACACATGCCCGAATGTCAACTGCTCTTGACCTGCCCTGCAGGGGTCATACAGACAACCTGTCACCAGAATAGAGATCCCTAGACCACCTGCAACTTCCAAGTTTAACCTCTTTGTATTGCAGCGTTTTTTCCATTATTTTTTCAAAACAATCTTCAAAAATCTGTAACATTTTCATTTTTCTATGTACACACCTGTGGGAGGGCTTATTTTCTGCATAACAAATTTTACTTCTCAGTGACCTTATTTATTATTCAGCGCCATGTACTGGGAAGCTGGAAAAAAATTCCAAATGTGGTGAAATTGGCAAAAAAACCCCCACATTAGCGATACTTTCTTGTGGACTAGTTTCACAGTGTGATCAAACGATCCGTCTGCTCTTTACTTTGGCTCAGTACTATCACGGTAATACCAAATTTATATAGGTTTTATTGTGTTTTAATACGTTTTCAAAAATTAAAGGACCACCAGGATGAAGGATTGAAAACCAAGCACACTGACATACTGGTGTGTGCCCCCTTTGGCAGGATCTGCTCTTCTAATAGCTTCTTATACCCTGTTATTTACAAAAAAAGGCCCTTGTTTTAAAAAAAAAAAAAACGCTTTACAATTATCCAAATGAGTCTGAGGGGCACCGTTAACACTTAAGAAGCCCCTCAGGCTTAAAAAACAAGGGTAGAAGAAGCAGTGGGGGCACACACCAGCATATATGTCTGCTTGGTTTACAATCTTTTATCCTAGTAGTTGATGTACTTTAAAACAATGTGTACAAAGAAATATAATCTTTCGCTATCTACACTAATAACTTTTTCATACTTTGGCGTACAGAGCTGTGAGAGACATCATTTTTTGCGCGATGAGCTAACATTTCATTGCCGCGATTTTGAGGACTGTGCGACCTTTTGATCATTTGATTTTTACTGTTAATTTAGTTTTATATCAGTTCTAGGGAAAGGGGGGGGGGGTGATTTGAATTTTTTTTTTTACTATATTTTTAGTACTTTAACCTTTGTCTGATCATTCCTACCATATACTGCAACACTGCTGTATTGCTGTATATTGCGTTTTTACATAGGATTCATTACAATGTGCCAAAAGCAAACAGCCATCTCAACAAAGATGGAGCCGTCAGCAATCAAGTGGTTAATACTCGCGATCAGTACTAGCACCTATCACAGGTATTAGCGGTGGGTGTTTGCTGCAATATGCTGTGTTATGGCCCGTACGCCGTGGATCTCTATAAAGAGGTTAGGGGTCACCCCTCCTCTCCATGGCGCCCCATCTTGTTAAAGATTGCATAACGGGGAGCAGCAATCGGTTGCCATGGCAGGCTTGGCTCTTCCAAAGACCTAAGGCTGTCTCGTTTTAATCCATTGATTAAATTGTGCAATTCGTGCATTGTAATGAATGGGGAGGAAAATCCCCATTTACTGCAATACTGTAGAACAGCAGTATACGGTAGGATCAATCAGACAACCTAGGGTTAAAGTACACTAGGGGGTCTGAAAAATGGTAAAAGAAAAAAAAAATAAATTAAAAAACCTAAAAATTCAAATCACCCCCCTTTCCCTAGAAGTCATACAAATCTAAACAGTAAAAATCATAAGCGTCCGCAAATGCACAACCTATCAAACCTTTTTTGCCATTTTGCTAAATATAAAAAATCAATAAAAAGTGGTCAGAAGGTCGTACAGTCCTCAAAATGGTAGCATTGAAAATGTCATCAAAAGTTGGAAAAAATGACACCACCCACAGCTCCGTACACCAAAGTATGTAAATGTTATTAGCACCAGAAGACGGCAAAATGAAGAATTTTAGTTTTTTGTACAGGAGGTTTTAGTTTTTGTAAATGTATGAAAACATTATAAAACCTATACAAATAAGGTATCTCCATGATCGTACTGACCCAAAGAATCAAGTAGACATGTCATTTGGGGCGCACAGTGAAAGCCGTAAAATCCAAGGCCACAAGAAAACTACGCAAATGCGTTTTTTCACCCAATTTCACTGCATTTGGAATTTTGTCCTGCTTCCCCGTACATGGAATGGAATATACAATACCCTCACTATGAAGTGCAATTTCTTACACAGAAAACAAGCCGTCACACAGCTCTTTACATGGAAAAATAAAAAGTTATAGATTTTTGAAGGCGGGGAGTGAAAAATGGAATACAAAAGCACAAAAAAGAGCCATGTCTTTAAAGGGTTAAAGTGGTACATTCTGTAGGGTGGTGATGGGACAGAGGTTTACTAGGTTCCACTTAAAAGTTATTCACTGTATATTTTCCATGCTGAAAATGATTCAATTTAGTAGTGTACTGCAAGCCAAATTTAGCCAACAATGATCAGGTCAGAACCGTAAGCAATCATTAGGTATCAGTCGAGTGTCGGTGCTGCCGGTATTTTTTCCCTATACAGTGATACATAATATAATTTGTGTAAATGTTACTCGCATTGAAAATTGTTGTTTTCTGTGACTGTTTAAAAATGGTTGCCCCTCTTTAAAGGGGACAGATCAGAGACGAGAGATCCTTCAGTTGGATATAAAACAGTGACACACTTCACCTCTGCTGCATCTCAAACTTCTGACACTAAATAAATCTCCCATTTATCTCATATATTGATAGAAGCATTGAAGTGAATTAACCCTATAAAAGGTGCCATTTCACAAAGACTGAAACTGTCTTTCAGTAGTAGATCTTACACAATCCATATTCTTATGGACTGGTTTAATGATCAACACCAAGGGGAGTGCTGCAAGGGTAGACATGTTTCCTTGTCATGTGAGGCAGCTTACACGTGGTTAACACTATATGTTCACACAGATTAACAGATTCCTCAGGGTTCCATGCAGTGATGTTGATCCTGTTGCCAAGTTTCAGTAAATTAGTTAGTCCGGTGTACAGAGCAATTGATACAAGCCTTGCATACTTATATGCTTGTAACGACAGTCGAGCTGTTTTACAGAAGTGATGTTAAAAAGCTGCTTTTTTCCTCCATATTGACCCCTGGTGACACAGCCTGAAAAGACCGGGCATTTTTAGCTTATTTTAGTATGCAGTGATTTAAGGGACATCGTTTAATTTTTTGCGTGCTACCGCATTTTTTGCAGTGTTTTTTTTTTTCTGGACACATAGAGCTAGTTATCACGGGGGGGCCCCCCCATGTTTCTCCGTGGTCCCCGGCTCCCCTCCCTGCCTTACCTGTCTGGCATCCCGGTCGCACGCAAACGCACTCGAAGATTTAAAAGGCCAACGCACCCCTAATTGGTGCTGCCCATTCCCAGGAAATTGATAAAAGCTGGCCTCTCCCAGCATTCCCCACCGGATCTTTGTGCCTAGTGCCACTGAGAAAGCTATTTCATGCGTTTTGCTGTTTTTCCGAATTCCCTTTGTGACCCCGGTTCCATTATTGACTGTGATCCCGAGCTGTCTGTCCTGACCTACCCCTACATCCCCGACTCCAATCCTGTGCTGCCTGTCTCGACCACCTGCCTGTCCCCGACCACGAGTTTGCCTTACGATTCCGTACTTCGCCTTGGCTGTCACCTCGGACAAAGTTGCGCCTGTAGAATGACCTGGTGGTACCATGCCACAGAAAGTCCAACCTGCAGTGTGGTGGAAATCAGGTACCACTTGGACTGTGGTCCCAGGTGTCATCGTCCGTGGTGATCCGGAGGACCCACTACTATTGATCCTGACACTAGTTAACCTAATAAATGTTAAAAAAAAAAAATTGTCTTATTTGGGGTTAAAAGTGGGAAAAAAAGTTGTTTTTGTTTGTTTTTTTTGGTCCTTTTATAGTACATATTTTTTAAATGTTCAAATTTACTTAATTAACAATGAATTGCCTATTTTGTTTTGGTCGTTTTAATATATAATATGTATGGTTTCGGGCAACTGGGGAGACTATGATGACTAAATTTGAATGTATTTTTATGAATATTTATTTAATATTTTGTGTGTATATGTGTCTTTACTTTATATGTCCCCCATGAGGTCATAAAAGACCCTTGGGGGACATTTTCACTTTGTTTTTTTAATTTTACATTTTTTCTTTCTTTTACCAGTTTTTCCCCTGTAGTGGGGCATATATAAGAGCCCCAGTTACAGGGGGAAAAGACTGGTGTGACTGGTGATGCTGATCAGAGCTGTACTGGGTCTGATTAAACCCAGCAGCTCTGGTTAACCCCTTTAGATTAGTAAGTGCAATTGGTAATTCTATTGAATGCATATCTCAGGAAATCGAGTTTTACTTTTTGCTCAGATTATATTTTAGGTCTTGTCTTCTGATTTCTTATTTTAGGTCCTCATTTGTCGTAATTACCGTGGTGATGTGGACATGTCTGAAGTTGAGCACTTTATGCCAATCTTAATGGAAAAGGAAGAAGAGGGGGCCCTTTCACCAATTTTGGCTCATGGAGGAGTCCGCTTCATGTGGATTAAACACAATAATTTATATTGTATCCTTTTTTTCTACCAATGTCTGCTCAATGTACATATCTAAGTGCATATGAACTGATTGCTAAGAATCGACACTCTGACATGAAAACTACTGTGCCTTGAATATTACATATGTTATCAGTAGAGACATGCGCATTGTGTCATGCTGTCCCCAATCTTAGATTGTATTGTTAAAAGGGCTTTTATGAAATAGCAGTGATGACCATTTAAATATGTGATTCCTGTTTGAGTGTTATAGGTGCTCTAACAGACAGCGTTACGCTTTGAAAAAAGTATGATATGCAAGTCCGCAAGTCATTTTCCCTTTATTTATAGAAATACTCCAGTGAAATTTTTTTGGGGGGTCCCTTTTATTCTAATCTTAGTCCTCCAGTATTTACAAGTCAGTGAGTGTTACCTAATTTAGTTATTGTTTCCTATCTGAAAATCTGTCACTCAGGTCATGTGACCACATTGTGACCTGATAAACATTACATGTGTATGTCTATGAATTTGATCTTGGAAACACTATCGACTCCATCAGATCATCCTTCATAGATGACCTATTTCAATGACCGGAAATAGAGGAATTGTCTCATGAACCGTCAGTTTTGATGTACAATTGAACTTTAAATATCAGGCTTTTCTCTGGGAACAGCTGAGTGTTTCACATCATAATGCTGCACAGGATAGAAGTGCTAGATAACATGATAACTGTATCTATAGTACTTTTTACTACACTTTTACTCATGACATGAGTTAACATTTACAAACATGAACTCGGAGGAATAGCAGACTAAAACATGATGCAATATACAGAGAGAACATACACTGAACAGTCCTGCCTCAATCAGTTATTCTGGTGACACCAAGATAAGTGCAGACCTAGAACATTCTATAATTTCCCCAAATTCGTATGAAAAAAATATCCAGCACATACTGCAGTGAACTAATTGTTATAATTTATTGTATATTTTTGGAGTCTTAAAGTTGGTGCATTTTATTCCGACTCCAACTCCAACTCCACCAAAATGGTCACCAACTCTGACTCCATAGCCCTGGGATCATGGGGAATATAGAAGAAAGCATGGAGAAAGAGAATCTGACAGTTATAATGTCAGGTGAGAGGTGACAGGAGGATGAACTGCAGGGAAATGTGTGTCTCAAATTTTGCTATTGCACAGAGCTCACTCATAATGTTCACCAAATTGTTCCAGACAAGTAAAGGTCTCCCGCCATCTATGGTGCTGAAAGCAGTGGTCAATCAGGACTCAAATCTGCTCACATAGTTATCAAACTTTCCAAAAGATATTACCCAAAATCTCTTTACGGTGTATAAGAATTCCTAATGAAACAAAGGTTTCCTAAATGATTGAGGGCAGGCACCTAGCGCAGGTGAACCAACATTGATCAATAAAATACTCACAAAGGAAGGTAAAACATGCACATATCATTTGCAAATCTCATTTGCAAATTCAGGCGTAAAAACGTCATACCCGGAGCCAGGGTTTTGCCTTGAACAGCTTTTTCCACCTTGTGAGGACTGGCTTTCTAAATAGCACAGGTTCCTGCATTTTTATTCACACTATGTACATCACGATGTCATGTCTATCCTCATTCTCATTTTCAGGTTCTCCTACTGAAAAGCCAACCCTACATGTCTGGTGAGGCATCAGTTTCCCTCTGGTGTTGGGATAGAAACAGATTCCAGATCTCACAGCTTTTGATTTTTATCAAAGGCTGCATTAGGTTTTGTGTATTATGTACAGCATGTAAATGTATTTATTATTATTAACACACATTTGGTCCACCTCCACCCATGGCTCAAAATATTCCTCAAAAAAGGGGAGTAAACCCTGGCATTAAAAAAAAATATATATTATATGGGGACATATTGTATGGTGTTTTAAAGGGAACCTGTCACCACAAGTGCAGTTAGTGACAATTTCCCATAGAGCCCTATTTACTGACACCCTTCTTTTAGTTAAAAATTGCTTCCCTCGCATCCCCATAAATCAAGTTTATCTTGTATTACCTGGCATCAGAGGGGGTGTGTCCTGCTCGGCCGGCTAATCTGATGTGACCAGGATGATATCATTTAAAGGGAACCTACCACCACGGATCTACCTATAGGTAGATCGGATGGTAGGTGAATCTATAGGACGTGAGGATAGCCCTTTTAAGGGCTAATCCTCACGTCCCTGCAATTTTTAAATAACCTTTAATAACTAAAAAGGGCTATCATCACGTCCTATCGATCCACCTACCACCCAATCTACCTTTTATAGGTAGATCCGTGGTGGTAGGTTCCCTTTAAGGTCCTTTGCCCAGTTACGTTTGCAACATTGACCCCCTGTATGATCTGATCACATGGCAGTATCATGCATGATGATAAAATTTCTCCATGGACTTCTACTCTCCCCATTCTCCATGGAGGCTGCTGTGATATCACATACATAAAAGGGGTAGACTGTGCAAATGCAACAGGACCTTAGATGACATCACTTTGGTCACATGACATGAAGTGGCCAAAGATGTAACCGAGCTCTCAATGTTCCACATAGCAGCATTTCCTAGCCGTGAGACCTTTCAAACAGGAAGGAGGCAGGGCAAGGCAGTAAACACTGAATGTGCAGAACTTCATTGGACTCACACCAGTTGCATACAAGTTTACAAATTGAATTTTTCTACACTGCAGTTATTGAAAGGTACAATTTAGGGATAGGGGCAATTCTTTATAATCATAGTTTTTAAAAAAAGAAAAAATATTTATTTTGGGTGGGTTAATTTGCATGGCAGGCTTTATTTGAGCAACTCTGTAGAACAAACCAACAATACACAAGGGCAGAAACATATGCAGGATAGTTGTATAAATAAAATTGTTCCTATGTTTTCAGTCCTTTAGTCTTTGTGGTAGATTTATGCTGTATGCATATAGAACTTCTGTTGTTGGAGGTATTAGTCCGTTGTAGCAATTTTTCTGCTACTTTCCTTTGAATTATCCTTAACAGTGCTCTAGTGGTTGCAACTTCCAAGAAAAATGCTTGTGTTTCCTTGGTATTCTCCTTCCTTTACAAAGTAGTTCAGGTGAGTATAGCTAGTATATGTTAGCAATATTATTTGTCATTTCACGATTGCCCTTGGGGAATGGACAAATTAGAAAGTTAATAAATCGAACACACAGACTGTGAAAATACAGGAAATGGCAGGAAATTTAGGAGAGTGTTAAATATTATAATTAATTCTCTTCCAAGGTTCTCTGTCCAGTCTGCTATTTAATACAGAATGTTTCAAAATCTTTTTACTTTTCACATCAAGCCAAGCCCTGAGGTTGCCATTGTTGCAGATTCTGATGATAATGTACACTTCAACATTTTTTTTTTTTTACCAGTCATCTAGGATCAACATATATGCAGAAATGTGTGACATGAGATGACCAACTTTAAGGGGAAAAATAATTGACTTAATGAGATACTAATCTACTAAAGGGTGTAAATTGCTTTCAGAAATGTAATTATTGAATGTAACTAGTCCATTCATCTTTTTACAGGTATTTTCTGAATATTTTAAAGAACTAGAAGAAGAAAGTATCCGGGATAATTTTGTCATTATATATGAGTTGCTAGATGAATTAATGGATTTTGGCTATCCACAAACTACTGACAGCAAAATTCTACAAGAGTAAGTACTGCAGTTGTGCATCCCTTAATATGTCAGTTTGTAATGTGAGGTAGGTTCCTGAGCTTTCTCATACCTATACATTTCTTTTTATTACTTCTTGTAAAACTTTAAGTATATGCAATTTACCTGCAGAGACCACTAGGGACTTGGAGTAGGGCCTCCAAGTAGGGCCTCTGCAGAGCTGCCCCCTGCGCTTCCATGCTGCTTGTAAATGCGGCAGCCCGGCCCTCACTGGCACAGTTTCTCTCAGCACCTCACCCGCTAGAGGGGAGCTTTGCACATGCGCAGAAGCTCCATGTCCTCTGCCATGTACAAGCTGCTTTACCTGCTCGGGCCATGCTACCGATTTTTACATGAAGCATGGATGCGTGTGGGGGTGTGTGTTTGTAAGGGGTCTCCACAGAGGCTACATGGAGCGTGGAGTAGCTTGCGCCTCAGGAGCTCATAGAGGTTACTTCATGCCCAAGTAGCCTCTGCAGGTAATTTGTATATATATAATGTTTAAAAACAAATAGGCAGCTTTACAAGATATAGTAAAACATGTACTGGGAAGAGGCAGGAATTGGGAATCTACATCTGGGTCTACTAGATAAAATAGATTCCAGTCGGTAGATTTCCTTTTAAGGGTTTTTTCTATAAAAGACTTGCTCAGAAGAGGGGAAAAAATGGTCTGATTTGAATGCCGCCTCTTTCTTCATATAGCAAAGTTTAATACTGTGCTATAGACTTAAGAGTGGCAGTGTGCTTACCCTCTGCTAATTTTAAAATGAGTACAGGGGTACTAAAAAGGGGGCAGAATAGTTAAATTCCTCATTGTTCAGAATGTATCCTAAGCAAAGTATCATTATATGGCATTTAGAATTCTCTGAAATTGGCGCATTTGCTAAATGTGGTCTTCCACAAACTTTTAAGATGCTTTATAAATATTTTCAATGCATATAGGGGCATACCTAGGCATGCCCATCAGTACTAAAATGAGTCCCTATATACCAGTGATGGCAAACCGTTTAGACATCGAATGCCCAAACTACAACCAAAACCCATGTATTTTTCGCAAAGTGCCAATGCGACAATTTAAGCAGTAATTTATTACTCCCTGGTCTTTCCCAGGTTTGAATTGTGTATGCATCTGAGGACACCAATACAGTAGAAAGAAGGAGAAAAGGTTTGGATTATCATTGTAGCTTCCTTCTGGGGTCCTGGGCTGCAAGAGGTTTTAAGTCCTGTCTGACGAACAATGCCCTTGGGTGATGGCAAGGGTGCCCATAGAGATGGCTCTGAGTGCCACCTCTGGTACCCGTGCCATCGGTTCGCCACCACTGCTATATACTATTAACTTTGTACCCCTGCTTAGCACCTTATGTTAGAAATGTGGCAGTGTTAGACTTATGTGGATAGGCTGATTCAAATAATTGAAAGTGACATTCCTCTCTAAAGTGTTTTACCTCTTAAAGACCCTTATGATACAGGTCCCTTGTCATATGCTGAAGAATCTACAAAGAAAGTCCTTATGTTTGTTATGGCAGTGCTCTATTCAGGTCCTGGACTGACAGGAGACTTCACAAATTATTTCACCTTCTCCCCTTTGAATGATCACTTTTGTTGACCACTTTAGAACACTACAGGGATCTCCAACTTGCAGAGGAACATAACTCAATGTCCTTTGTAATGTTTTGCTTAAAATATCCACATGCTAGGGGTCTCGTCACATAAATCTACTCAAGCCTGGTTCACTTCACGTAGAGGACACCGTTCTCTGATGGGAACAGACCTGGGAAAAACACTTGCGGACCCCCATTGGGCACACATTTGGGATGGAGTTTATTGAACTAAAACAGAATGATGCCTTATAATAGGTAACACCAAAACACAAACCCCTCGCAGGGGCTATTCACAGAAATTAGTTTAGTATGATACATAGCCAGATACTGTATCAATCAGAAGAAGTGTTTTCCATTTTGGTGCTATATAAATTCTAGTTGCTAAACCTATAAACTGAATCCAAGCAATGAGCTTTGTTCTTGACCCTCCCTGGTTTATCCCCTAGAAGGAGTACTGCTGTGGTTACCGTGGTTGCATTGTCTAATAAAGAGCGAAAAGGGGTCTTAATGTTGTTCCATTATGGGCAGTACGGTCGCTGAGTGGGTAGCACTTCTGCCTTGCATCGTTGGGGATTCCACAGCATAAGTGATGCTCTGGTTCCCTTAATGTAACTAGATTTCAAAGGTGTATATAGAAAAGCAGTGGAAGCGGCACTCGCCAGTATTTCTCCTTCTTGATGCTGTTTATTAGTACATACTTACAAAAAAAGTTTCATAGACAAAGTTGATCGAGGTAAAGGGGTGAGGGGAGACACGCATAGACTCACAAGACAATCAAACACGACAGCTGTTTAGCGCTCCATGTGCTTCATCTGACTTGTTTGCTCAAACACTTAAGACACAGTGCTTGGTAAGCTGTAGAGTAGGTTGTAGCTGATTTGCCAGTTCTAAGCGGTTCAATTGAGCTTCCAGCTAATTTTGTATCTGTGTGCGTTCTCTTTTTTGCTTTATCGCCAATTTTTGCATAGTATTGGTTATAAATTGATTGTGGCCTAGCCAGCGATTACCCACTGGTTGATGAGTGTTGGCCGTAGACGTGAAATATGAAGTAAGATAGGACATGTCCTATATTTTCCCCGGCTATGGAACGGTACGGTGCGGCACTTATGTTGCACCATACCGCTCCATGCGAAGTTGTGCGCCCATTGGCGGCCTATGGGTACGTATATCTGACGTATATACGTCCCCAATGGCCGTCTGAATGCAGCCTTGGACTGTGAATGCAGCCTTGGACTGTGAGGATAGAGTCATGGTCAGACCCGAAAGAGGATATATGCCTGGAGTAGAGTATGGAGGAGAGAGAAGAGGTGTCAGTGAATATATAATCAATTCTAGAGTAATTTCGCTGTAATGGGGAGAAGTGTAGTCGTGCATATTGCCATGTGTAAATTATGTGTTTTGAGTAACTGCAGGGAGATGGGCCTATCTAGGAGAGTTATGTCAGAACTTATCGCAGATTAATTTATAAATTATAAATTAATTATAAAATATAGCTTCAATAGCGGGGAGGTTGAGTTACCACTGAGGAAGCCGCAGGAGCGTGGCGATACGCGTGGGGACACTTTTTCCTCCACACACAGATGGACTTGGGTGATATTTATCTACTATGTGTATCATTTATTTTGCTGATGCTAGCACGTTGGATCATCCATTGTTGACCTTTTGATTTGTACTATTTGCACTTTGTCCACACGTATTGCCGGATTGTCAGGCATTAGTGAGGAGGTTTACTCTGTTTTATTGTTACAGAGATAGGATGGCACATTAGGTAGTGCCCTTTTAGGTGTTTTTAGAGCATACCAATAAACATTTTCATGTTTTATCTTTATAAATGATTGGTTTCTGGTTTATAACACTGACCTAGTAGTTTGTTTAGGAGGTTGAGAGTCTGTACAATCTAGACAAATCTGCATAGTGAATTGTTATGCACCACAAACAGCCTTCAGGGTTACAGTATGTTTCTAGTGGATAAAAGGGGAAGGAGTTTTTGAGGGTTGCTACACCTCTTATCCTATGCAATTCCAATGTAGACCTGTTTATATTGGGAGTGGAAATAACAGCATAAAAATCTGTCTCTTGGAGACATAACATCGGGGTGATGTTTAGAGTAGTCAATCATGGCTCTAGTCATAATTGAGTCCCCTCAATTTATGTGACAATACTCTACACATTGCGAAAGATAATCCGAAAGCTCAAAAAATGTATATCAATCAAATTGAATATGATAGCAATCTTGTGATGTCTAATGATCCACCCTGTGAATGTATGACACTTGGGAATAGGGAGAACACCTTGGTGACCGTCCATATGGATTTATCCGTCGGTGACTGAGGGGCCTTAAGCTAGGCCGACGGGTTTCTCAGTCGGTCTAGCCTAAAGTGTGCACAGCACCTCCCCCCGGGCTCTATAAGTCCGTATGGGAACGACTGTTAACCTGTTAAATTGGTCATCCTGCTGTCATCTACATACCTGCAGAAGGAGGGGGCTCCCTCCCTCTCCTCCCAGCACCCTGCGATGCAATTGGGGGGGTGCTGTCTTCATATTCGGGCAACCGGGGACGTAATGAAGGTTTCCAGGTCTGCCTGCGGCACATGCCTGCTCGGTCCAACCCCTGAACCGAGCTGATGCATAGGCTTACACTTCTAATGCACAAAAAAGGACAAAAAACCCCCACAAAAAATAAATTAAAAATAAAATTCATTACAATGTCCCAAAAGCCCTTAACGCATAAAAAACAAACAAATAAATAAAAGGTTTTTTTAAAAAACACAACATGTTAGGTAACGCCGCGTCCCAAAATGTCCAATCTAAAAAAGATATAAAAACGGTTATTCCCGTCGGTGAACCCGTAACGTAAAAATGCTCTCAAATGTATGAATTGCCACACTTTTGCCCTTTTGCAACACATAAAAAATGTAATAAAAACTGATCTCAAGGTCGCACAGTCCCATAAATGGTAGCAATAAAAACGTCAGCTTGTCCTGGAAAAAATTAAACCTTGGCCAACCCCACTACTCCTAAATATGAAAAAGATAATGGAGTCAGAATATGGTAAAAGTAATTTTTAGGGGGTACAAAAAATCTATTAACACCTAATAAAATCTATATAAATTTGGTATCCCTGTGATCATACCAAACCAAAGAATATATTTAGAGATGCCATTTGGAATGTAAAGTGAAAGACCTGAAAACAGCCCACAAGAAAATGGTGCAAAAGTGGTTTCTTGTCAATTTTTACCACATTTTGAATTGTATTTCCACTTCCCAGTATAAGGGATGGAATATAAAATACTGTCACTAGGAAGTACAATTTGTACTTCCAAATCAAACCTTCATTTGGTTTGAAGTTCTGTAAAATACATAAAGGCTTAACAGGCTTCCTACCTGCTGTTTTGAATAGTTTGAGGGTTGAAGCTAATAGAACGGGTGATATGTGGGGGGGGGGGGGTTCTATTAACAGGCCTTCCAAAACCCCTATAGAAATGAAATGAAGTGATCCCTAAAATAATTTATTCTAAAATTTTCTTAAAAATTTGAGAGAATGATTTCCGCTTTGTGATTTTTTTCTAGCATCGTAATAAAATAAAAGGACAATTCTAAAATGACGCCAACACAAAGCTGAGATAAATGGTAAATGTTACTTACTACCCAAATTAGTTACAAACCGTTTGAAAAACAGAAAATTTTGAAGAAAATAACCAAATAAACCTTTTTTCATGAAAATATATTCCGGCGTATAAGACGACCTGGTGTATAAGATGACCCCCCCTACTTTCCTGTTTAAAATATAGAGTTTAAGATATATTCGCCGTATAAGACTACCCCTTTTCCAACGCATACAAAACACCGGTAAAAAAAAAAAAAAAAACAGATTTGAATTTAACATGGTCCTTTTTTAATTTAAATTCTTATGACATGCAGATATATAGCAGGAAAACTGTCGCTCATAAACATAAGGCATACAACAACATTACCCTTACTGTAAATGTTACCATACTGTACCTTAAATTTTTATTTTATTAAATATTCCATGCGATGTACTCAGAAGCAGGAAAAAAATTCCAAATGCAATTAAAATGGTGAAAAAACGCATTTGCGCCATTTTCTTGTGGGCTTGGATATTACGTCTTTCACTGAGCGCCCCAAATGACATGTCTACTTTATTCTTTGGGTCGGTACGATTAAGGGGATACCAAATTTGTATAGGTTTTATAATGGTTTTCATACATTTACAAAAATGAAAACCTCCTGTACAAAAATTATTTTTTTGATTTTACCAACTTCTGACGCTAATAACTTTTTTATACTTTGGTGTACGGAGCTGTGGGTGGTGTCATTTTTTGCGAAATTTGATAATATTTTCAATGATATCATTTTTAGGACTGTACGACCTTTTGATCACTTTTTATAGATTTTTTTAAAATATTTTTCAAAATGGCAGAAAAGTGCCATTTTCGACTTTGGGCGCTATTTTCCATTACGAGGTTAAACGCATTGAAAAACCGTTATCATATTTTGATAGATCGGGCTTTTTCGGACGCGTCGATACCTGATGTGTTTGATTTTTACTGTTTATTTATATTTATGTCAGTTCTAGGGAAAGGGGGGTGATTTGAAATTTTAGGTTTTTTTATTATAAATTTTTTTTTAACCTTTTTTTTTTATTTTTATTTATACTATTTTTCAGACTCCCTAGGGTACTTTAACCCTAGGTTGTCTGATCGATCCTATCATATACTGCCATACTACAGTATGGCAGTATATGGGGATTTTCCTCCTCATTCATTAGAATGTGCTATCAGCACATTGTAATGAAGGGGTTAAAACGAAATAGCCTCGGGTCTTCAGAAGACCCGAGGCTACCATGGAGACGGATCCCCGCCCCCGATGACATCACGGGGAGCGGCGATCCCAGGTAAGATGGCGGCGCCCATGCACCGCTATCTTTTTGAGGCTGCCGGCAGCTTTGCCGGAAATATGCAGCAAAGGCTTACCGGCTATGGAGAGTGCTCAGCCCGTGAGCCCTCTCCATGCAGCGCGACCTGACCTCCGCCGTGAATACACGATTACCGGCGTATAAGACGACCCCAGAGAAGACAGAAGATTTTTCTGTCTTCAAAAGTCGTCTTATACGCCGGAATATTCGCCTTCCGAGTCGCCCTAGCGCTCAGTAAATCCTTTTATATATATATTTTTTTTATACGGAGCTGTTTTAAGGCTTGTTTTTTGAGGGACAAGCTGTACTTTTTATTGTTATCATGTCAGAGTAAATGTTATTTTTTTTTATCCTTTTTTTTAATGAGGTTAGATGAGGTTACGACATACATCATAGCATCAATTTCATTTTATTCTATAGGTTGTTAAGGACGTGGTGATACGCAATATGTTGTGTTTTGTGTAAAATTGATTTTTATATGTCATGAAACATTAGGGGATCTTTATTCATTTAGTTTATTTTTTTCATTTACCGATCGCACGGGCTCTGTTACTGAGCCTAGGCGATCGCGGAGACATGCATGTCGGGATGCGGCAAATGATCGCATTTCCCAATGTACATGTACATCCTATTGCGCTATTGTGTTAATTCCCCAGCTCGTAGCCCTACTGATGTCTACACAATAAACATTACTTTACAATTTTACAAGTTTTATTGCGTTTTATCTCCTATAACTCAGTGACTGTCATTGTAAAATTGGCCGGAAGTGTGGGCAGACACTACATCAGTGGTGGCGAACCTATGGCACGGGTGCCAGAAGAGGGACTCTGTGCACTCTCTGTGAGCACCCAAGCCATCACCCTGGTAGGGCATGAGGTAGAGAGAAGATATTCCTGAGAAGAAACTGCCATGCCCAACCCTAGTCAGAATATGATTTACGGTCGGATCCCAGGAAAACCAACATTGTATACACCAGGACTGGTAGAGACAGGTTGGACTTATTAACAAAAATAAAGCATTTCACAGATATAACAGTGAATTATAGAATGTGTTATTTTGTTATCATGAGTATATTTGAAAATCTTGTGTTTGTGGGAATACCCCTTTAATGTGGTGGTACCAGGTCCATACAAGAATTGAACATGCAGTGGCGGGTTTCTATAAATATGGATCTATAACCATCGTCATATCTATGTCGGATTATATCATTGTTATCTTCTTATCTGCTTCTAGGGTTTGAAAGCTCCATAGAACTGATACTTCACTTGTTCCGTAATTTGTATTCGATCTTGCACCATCATTGTTGTTAAATTCTGTCCTGTACTCAGCATTATATTTATTGTATATGTTTTAAAAACAAAATAGTTTGCATTGAATGTGCATCTCTTATATTTGGCCTGCTTTTTGTGTTTGTAAAGGTATATCACTCAAGAAGGACACAAGCTAGAAACTGGAGCTCCTCGCCCCCCTGCCACAGTCACCAATGCTGTTTCTTGGAGATCTGAAGGAATAAAATATAGAAAGAATGAAGTATTTTTGGATGTGATTGAGTCAGTCAACCTACTTGTAAGTGACCATCAAATGACAGTGTTGTGCAACAACTTCTGCAGACTGTTGAGGTAGATGGGTTGTGCTCCAGTCAGCTGTCTTATAGTATAAATACATGACCGGGTGTGACAGGTTTGTTGTCAGTTTTGCAGCAGCAGTCTACTTTTAGTTTCAGCTGGAAACTTTATAAGCTCCAAGTAGAGAATAATGTTACAGACTGTCCAGCTGTATAAGCTTATTACCTATTTTCAGGTCTACATGGCCATCATTCCATTGAAACAGGAGGCACTGGAGCTCTAGTTTTGTAGACAGTGGGACCCCCACTGTGTTTTTTTTATTTATTTTTTTTGGTAATGCAAGTAATGAATCTGAAATGTTCATTTGTCTTAGGTGAGTGCCAATGGAAACGTCCTGCGAAGCGAGATAGTGGGATCCATAAAGATGAGGGTGTTTTTATCTGGAATGCCTGAACTGCGTCTCGGATTGAATGACAAAGTTCTCTTTGAAAATACAGGACGTAAGTAAGCTATTTGTAAGCCTATTGCAACTCTTAAAATTGTCAATTTTACAGTACAGAGGAAGACAAAAATGTGGACATTTGCTTCATGCCGTCATGTGTTGCAAATTTGCATGCTTACGGAAATGCATTTGTTTTAGGGCCCTCACTCCATTTGTTCCATATGAATTTTTGTGCTCTGTCTTGTTTTATTTTATTTTGTAAAGCGCTGCAGAATTTGATGGTGCAATATAAATAAAGATAATAATTAAAGTATACACTTGTGTATAAGCTGAGTTTTTCAGCACAAAAAATGTGCTGAAAACCGTTCCCTCAGCTTATACACGAGTCAATACACAAATGTCAATGCACTTAAAAAATAATAAACTTTTATACTCGCCCTCCGGGGGCCCCCGATGTGCAGCGCTGCTCCCCCGATGTCCGTGCGGGTCCTCTTCTGACTTCTGCACCTGTCTTCTTTCTTCTGTAACATCATGCAGGGCGCCGCCATGTTTTTCTCCCAGGCGGCGCATAGTATGACGTCAGCAGCGGCGCGTCATACTATGCGCCTGCCGGCCGGGAGAGCGCAGTGGCAGTGCACAGCACGATGTTACAGAAGAAAGAAGATAGGCGCAGAATCCAGAAGAGGACCCGCACGGACATCGGGTCAGCAGCGCTGCACATCGGGGCCACCGGAGGTTGAGTATATAAGTTTTTTTTTTTTTTTTTAATGTTGAGCTGGCTGTATGCTACTGGGGGCAGGCTCAGGTGGCTGTATGCTACTGGGGGCAGGCTGTATACTATAGGGGGCTGGCTGTATACTGAGGGGGGGTCAGTGACCAATGAATTTCCCACCCTCGGCTTATACTCGAGTCAATATGTTTTCCCAGTTTTTGGTGGTAAAATTAGGGGTCTCTGCTTATACTCGGGTCGGCTTATACTTGAGTATATATACGGTATTATTATTTTAACTGAAAGATAATTTGGGTTTGAATTTAATACAAGACCAGAGTTCAAAACTGCAGTACAAATAAAGCTGTGAATTGTGTAATTATGATCGCTCTTCAGTAAGACCTTCACTTCTATGCAGTAATTTTGGGGATTTATCATTAACCCTTACAAGACTCAGCCCTTTTTTCTTTTTTGCATTTTTGCTTTTCACTCCCCTCATTCCAAAAGCTATTTATTTATTTATTTTTTTATTCACAGAGATGTGTAAGGGCTTGTCATCCCCGGGACAAATTGTACATCTGCAGTGAAATTGACAAAAAAAAACACATTTGCAGCGTTTTCTTGTGGGCTCTGTTTTTATGGCATTCATTCTGCGCTCCAAATTACATTTTCACTTTATTCTTTGGGTCAATACGATTACAGGGATACCAAAGTTAATTGGATTTTATTAGGTTTTAGTAGAGTTAAAAAAAAATGAATCTTTTTTTTGGTAATAACTTTTTCAAACTTTGTACGTACCTATGCCAAGTGTCATTTTGGCTGGCATTTAAATTTATATCAATTTGCGAACCTATATGACCGTTTGGTTTTTTTATTTAAAAATCAAATATTCATGGATGGAAAAAATGGTGAAAAAGTGGCAATTCGGACATTTGGGCGCCATCTAATAGCCTGTCATTCGCAGGCTATTGTAGGCTTGCCTTGTATAATGATCTCTGAGTCTAATATGAGACCGTGGGCTGCCGGTCGGATTTGACAGCGGCACTTAACAGCTCAACTGCTGCATCGGTGGCTGTTACAGGCAGGTGTGAGCTGTATTATACAGGCGACACCCACTGTGTATGGAGACTCAAAAAACCCAATACCCAAAACCCAATTGATCAAGAGTTTTTTTTTGTTTCTTTAGATAATGATACTGGTGAGCTATCTACAAGATATGTCATCAGTATTATATCGGTGGGGATCTAGAACTTGGCTGATACCAGAAGCTTTGCAACCCCACAATAACAACTGGTAGCAGAGCTAGAAGTTTTGCCTCATTCACTGTGATCAGCTACCACTATAATTTTTGATATAACACATCTCCATTATGGCTGTCTGAATCAGAACAAACTTTGATTAGCAACTAAAAAATATTTTGTCTATTTTTTTATGATTTTATGTCCTTTCAGGTGGAAAGAGCAAGTCTGTGGAGTTGGAAGATGTCAAGTTCCACCAGTGTGTTCGCTTATCCAGATTTGAAAATGACAGAACTATATCTTTCATTCCTCCAGATGGGGAGTTTGAGCTCATGTCTTATCGTCTGAACACTCATGTAAGTGTCCTGTATGTTGTGCAAGCACTATACCGTGGGAGAAGCCAGAAAATCAGCCATAAGTGAACATTTTGAGTGTGCACTGTACTTGGTTATTTATCTCTGCTCCTTTATAACATTCTTCTTTCTTTTAGGTGAAGCCACTTATTTGGATTGAATCAGTCATAGAAAAACATTCCCACAGTCGAATTGAATACATGATCAAGGTTAGTACGTGTAACCCCTTGTAACCTCCTACCACTTTGCTGCTAACACTGTATGACGATGGCTCACGGGGTGAGCCCTCAGCATACAGTGGTGGGGTTTGCTGCGTACTGGTAATTCCCGTGATCGGACTATTAACCCCTTGATTGCTTTGTTGAGATTGACACTCCCCGTGACGTCTTTGTAAAACACAAGGCTGTATGTCTTCTGCAGATACGTTACAATGTGCCTTTGACACATTGTAATGAATCCCGTGTAGAAACGCTATTTACTGCAATACAGTAGCATTGCAGTATATCATAGGAACAATCAGACTTATCTAGGGTTAAAGAACCCTAGAGGGTCTAAAAAATAGTAAAGAAAAAAAAAATAAAGTAATTTAAAAAAAAAATAAAAATTTCAAATCACCCGCTTTCTCCAGAACTGATATAAAATAAATAGTAAAAGAATCAAACATGCTGGGTATCACCGCATCCCAAAACGCCCAATCTAATAATATATAAAACAATTATTCCCGGTGGAGAACCCCATAATGGAAAATGGCATCCATATGTCGGACACTCCGCTTTTACACCATTTTACAGCACATAAATTTTTTTATTTTTTTTAAAGTGATCAAAAGGACGCACAGTCCTTAAAGGACACCTGTCATCAGGTCTCTGCCACTAGTCCTGTCACCTCTACCTGTTGGAGCAGCTCACAAGGATCCCATCCCAGCCTTTATCTAGTTATTTCATACATTATTCATTGTAAAATCATCTATTCTTTATCATGTAAATGAGGCTGGTCACATGGTCAGAGGCAGTGATGTCACCCCTGTTCCCCCTCCCCTCTCCTCCCCCTGCTCATGTCTGTGTGTAATGTATAGTAAAGCATGGCTAGTGTGTGCTGCATCCTCCTAATATACAGGTGAGAGACACAGACATCAGCTACACATGAATCTGACATGTTCTGCTGTAACATGGCTGCATCCTGGAGCTGCTGTATCTCTCCTATACACACACACACATGCACACACAGGCTGCAGGGGGCGTGGCCACCAGCACCAGGAAGCACATCATTATACAGCCTCACATCATTATACAGGCTGTCAGTCAAGCACTGGGGGTGTGGCTGTGCCTCCCACTCATGAATAGAGTGGACAGCTTGAATATGCTAATGCTTCATTGGACATTTCACAGGTCATTTGCATACAGCTTTAGGACCTCATTGCTTAGGTTTACAGGCATGTAGAGGGATAATGAAGGGATAGAGGCAATGCTCTCTAATGGCAGTTCATGAAAATATATTTAGTTTAGGGGGGTTATATTGCATGACGGGTTCTCTTTAAAATGGTAGCAATGAAAATGTCAGCTTATCTTGCAAAAAAGTAGATGTAACATTCAGAGTGCACAGTGAAAATCCGTAAGAAAGTGATGCAAATGCGTTTTTGCCAACATTGGAAATTTTTTACAGTTTCCCAGTATGCGGTCTTGAAAGGGTTAATGTGGTATTTTAGATTTTGTTTACATATGTCCTCATGTTGTGTTTTTTTCCCACTAGTTGTGAGATTAAATGGATAATGGATTCTCCTGTATGCCCATAAGCTATAGTGACATAAATATAGAAGATAGATTTAAAAAAAAAAAAAAAAAATTGATTGAAGACATCATGGCGTAATTGTTTAATGGATGACTTCTAACACCCTTAGGGTACCATTAAAAAAAAAATATTTTAACTGGACTACTGGAAGTTTAGTATGGCATTTCTTGACAAATAATCTTTTAGTCTACATCTGGTATATGAAAACTTTGGACACATGTATCACATAAACTGTTCTTAGCACAATAGCTTGTCGCATAATGTGTACAGACAGTCACATTGTTTTGTATTTTTATTATTATAGGCCAAAAGTCAATTTAAACGCAGATCCACTGCCAACAATGTGGAAATTCACATTCCAGTTCCTAATGATGCTGATTCTCCCAAGTTTAAAACCACAGTTGGAAGTGTAAAGTGGGTGCCAGAAAACAGTGAGATAGTGTGGTCTATAAAGTCTTTCCCGGTAAGACTCATTTTATTGTTCATGGCATTTCCAGCCTTGTCTTGTAATGGTACCAGACTTGCCTGTATTATGCTCTGTTTTTTTTTTTTGTCTAATACAATGTTGGACCTTATTATAGATGGTGGGGTCGGTTATACAGGGGATTAGACACTATTCAAATTTATGTAGATGATTGGAAATATCATGAATGTGAATAGACCTTTAATCTGGTTTTATCAAGGATTACAAAAGTCTGATAACTGGTTGTATTAATTAAATTTTTACACAAGTGCATTCTTTATGATACTCTAATTTTTACTGGTGACGCTTTGATATGAGAGTCGATGTTTAATCCTTTCTTGTACTCTTTGCTGGTGCAGGGTGGAAAGGAATATCTGATGAGAGCTCATTTTGGCCTCCCAAGTGTTGAAGCTGAGGACAAAGAGGGTAAACCACCTATAAGTGTGAAGTTTGAGATTCCCTATTTTACAACTTCTGGAATACAGGTTTGTCAAAGCATCAAAGAGAATACTTAATCAATACTTAATGGGGTGTTACCATTTATATCTATTTGCCTAATAAATGTATTTGTAAAGTAACATTTTATTGTACATATAGGTGATATTTGCTGTAACACCATCCATATAATACACACTTCTCTGTGGCCTGCCCTCATAAGGAGGGGCGACAGGAAAGGGCCATTATAAATAATTATACTACCAGCTTTTCTCTAGCCCCTCCACTTACCCCCTGTCTGTTGCCTCTTTATCTATGCTACCTTTCCTGCAGTCTACCCACCATCCTTTCTCCTTCCGCTGTGAAAAAAAAAAATCCGGACACTTGCATTTCCCCGCTTCCCCAAAACAACAATCCTGTACTCTACTTTCTGTGGTGGCTGTTCACCTCAGAGCCACATATAGTGGATAAATGGATTGCTGTTAAAGTAAAGCTGGGAAAGGTGAGTATCAAATTATTTTTTTTTCCACAGAAGGACCTCTGCTTTGGGGATCGTGAAATGGTTAATAACATTATTATTAGCATATATATGCTATATATATATGCTAAACAGGAAAGGACCTGACCTTGAAGGGGTTAAATAAATGTCAACATATTTTTTTAACCAGGAAATCTTATGGCAGTTTAATTATTTATTTATTTTTTTTGGGTTACAGGTCCGCTACCTGAAAATAATCGAGAAGAGTGGGTACCAGGCACTGCCATGGGTGCGATACATCACCCAAAATGGAGGTATGTGCAGTGTTGGCAGATGATATTTCAGTTATGTCAGTAGATTGATGTGTGCTTGATGGGATTTTCTTTCAAGAAAGGCATCCAAATTCTTTTTATGAACTTTACAACATCATGTGGCTGTGAGGTCCATAGTCATAATTGTTTACTTTCCTGGATATTATTGCTCTCATTCTCTATTTTGCTTCCTTAATTTGTCTCTTACAGAATGGATGTTCTCACTACAATTCCTCATTGCAACATTCTTGTTTTAGTCACTGACAGGTGACAGGTTCTCTTTAAAACTGATCTGCCACTTTCAACCCCTTTACGACTGCCACATGACTAGAAAGGTCCTAATTACACATACACATAAAGATGGGTCATTTATATATGATAAAACACTTCACTTCAAACCATTATATTTTCTGTACCATGCCATCTAGAAACAAAGTTATTAAATTAAAGATCTTCCCTTTAAAATCATATTATGATTGTGTTTCTAGGTGCCACAGAACAACAAGAACTAGAAACCCAGTCCTAATGTGATATTAAAGGGAAGATTCTGTTACTAGGTGCCATAGATAAGCAGCTAATTTGAAGTGAGCTCCCCTTCCAGCCTGTCGGCTGAAGGAAGCATGCAGAAGTGTATGCACCCTTTGTCAATCTGTCACCAATTCCCAGGTTGAGATAAAGAGGCACTTTAAATATTTATATCATATTTTGGTTTATACAATTTTACTGCTTAAAAAAATATCTATGGTAAAAATTACAAAGAATATTTTACATTTCTTTTTAGTTATTTGTCTGCAAATGTTATAAATGAATTTGAAAAAAAAAAACTGCAAAAAAATTATAGGGAACCCGTCAACAGATTCAATTATGAGCCTAATAACAAGTTCACATAACTTGTGCCCACACTGTTTTTAGATAAAAAAAAAAATATATATATATATACAAAGTTCCTATCCACAGAAAATGAACCTGGCACCCTGTGAGAAAGAGTGGCGAGTCCCAGGGGTGTGTGCTATTCATAACAGTCATTGCATCCCTCACTGCATGTTTGCCAGCAAGTTCCTCTTCCCCCTCCCTTCAGCTGATGAGTCATCCTCTGCCCTGGATTGCTAGAGGGAGCAGGGCCAGACATGAGCTGAGAGACGCACTGCCTAACACACTCCCTTGGGACTTGCTGCTCCTTCAGGCAGGGTGCCAGGTAGTCTTGTGGAGAGGAACTATGCATTTTATTATTATTTTTTTTTTTTTAGCTAAAAACTGTGTTTGTTTAATGCTATGAAAACTTGTTATTAGGTTTATTAGTGAAAATCTGATGACCAGTTCCCATTAAGTAAAAAAAGGCTGGAACCAGATACAGGGAAGTACATTGCGCAAAATTTGCCTGAAATCTGGCATGAAAACACATGTTCAGGGCTCATTCACATGGCCGCATGTACGTCCCCATAGACGGCAATAGCGGCGCAGATAAGGTGCCACACACCGCAAAAAGATAGAGCATGCTCTATCTTTCGGCATGTGTGCAGCCGTGCGCCGCTATTCTGTATGGAGGGAGGAGGGGTCACCTCCTCCTCCTCTCCAGCACACGGCGGTATGCCCGCACGGTGAGCATACCGCGTGTGAATGGACCGTCACATTTATCATCAGTTTTATACGTTTTTTTTTTTTTTTAGTGCAAATTACAAGCCAGCAAACCTCTAAGGCAATGAACTAAAAATTGTATCCTTTCCTCTCTCAACAGACTATCAACTTCGAACACAGTAAAGCAGTGTCAGTCGGTGGCTTACATAATTCAGTAGAAAGTTCGGTTAGATCGCTGCTCTGTGGAAAATAGAAGAAATCTGCAGAATTTGATGAAGGTTACAAGACCCTGTATACAGCTGCTACAGATAACGAAGATATATTCTGTACACCTCCAGACCAGTATCTTGGAAAAACATCATGTTTGTGTCCATTTTATGTTTTGTATTTCCCAATGTGACTACTCGCCCACTATACATCTGTTACACAGCAATTTGTATTTTTAGCATATTTGCAATGTGCCTGTATTTAAGTGCCATCATCTTAATTCTGAATTAACCTAAAGATGATTCTTGGCCTCTGAAAAGACAAAATGTTTTGCAGCTTCAAGCACCCATTCCTATTTTATAGTTGGATTTCTGTTACAAAAAAAAAAAAAGCTTGCCTCATTTTGTCTACTTTACAAATGCTTTGGCTCTTGAGAACCTAATTCAGTATTTTTCTTATTTGCTCTCAAGAAGCATTCAGAATTTAAGATATTCAATGCATTAGGTGCCAATAGGTGGAATATCTTACTTGCAATGAAATTCTCCTATTGACCATTAAATTTTGGCAAGAATATGAATATAAATGTAATCTGTAAGACACTCTCCCTACTCACTAGATTCCATTTTTATTTGTGCAGATGTTGTGTCGACAGGACTGTTTCTAATGCGTTAAAATGCAGATTAAATGATATGAAGTTTGAGTTCTTGCAATTGTATATACTAAAACACAACACACTCCTTGGTAGACTAGTTGTAGTTTTTTCTACTCCTCCGGTAAGAAAAATCTCTCCACAGTACATTGTCTTCATTTTGCAGCCAAAAGAGGAAGACATAGGGTATCTGCAGACATTGCAGATTGTCATGCTGAAAATTTACTTCAAATTTGCATGGTTTTAATGTGCGTTTTTGATGAAGATTTGTTTTATTTGTAGTGTGGATTTACATGCCTTTTTTCCCACATGCCTTTTTTGGGGGGCAAAATTCTGAATGAACTCACATCATGCTGCAGATTTGATGTAAATTTTCATATTCCATTTCATTGGAAAAAGCAGCATGCAAAAATTTGCATGGCCTAAAAAGAAAAGTGACACGATCTTTGTTTCATTTGGAACATTGAGCAACAATTTCCACATGGAAAAAATGCATTGTCTTTTCAAAATCATATTCACTTTTTTCTATCTTGGTAGATTCCCGATGTCTTCCTAACCCCTAACGCAGGCTTAATGTTTTAATATACTTTTGCAGGCAATTTGCATATTTTAAAATAGAGCATTACTATTTTCTGTAATGCATGCTAAATATTTTAAACGCTGCTTAAGGATGATGCAGACATCAGGAAGCTACCTCTGCTTTTCTATGACTCGAGTAGACCTGCAGATCCACCATGTCGCTTGTGAATGCAGAGGCCCAGCCTGTGCTCCCAATGTGTGCTCTATGCAAGAGTGCATACAAATACCTTCTGCTGAACATAGCGGGTTCGGCACCCACAACACCAAAGCCGAACAGTTTCATGTTTGAGCATGGCTGTGTTTGGCAATGGGGAACATGTGACTCTGCTGTATAATAGGCACATGCCCAGGCGACTGTGCGAGGGAGAGACAGACAGACAGACAGGCAGGGACTTCTCAAAAATGAACAATTGTCCCTTTTCGGAGAGGAGGCTGCTGCTAGGGACAGGAGGACATCTAAAGTAATTGCCCTTTTAGGGCACTGCTACAGTGCAGGGCCAGTATTTGCATTTTCAGCATCCTACAGAAAAACATTAACTCCTTAATGGTGCAGCCTGTTTGTAAGTTAAGGCTGTCTTCTTTTTTTTTTTCTTTATTTGATGTCTATTCCTGTGGTAATTACTTTTCAACACTTTAAGATATCCTTGTGGTTTTGAGAATGTTTTCTCGTGAGACGTTTGTAGTTTATGTTAGTAGTGTCATTTCGGTGATCAGTTTCTTTTTTTGGGGGCTAGAAATTCAATACCGTAATTTAGGAAAAATTTGAAAAAATTGACAATTTTCAAAGTTTCAAATGTTCTATTCTTTTAGACAAAAAGTCACACCACAATTTTTAGAAACCTTTTGCCATTGGTCTTCTTTTTATTTCCATAATTTATTTTATGTTTCCTTTTTTTTTACGGATCTGAGAAGGTTTCAAGTTTTAGTAACAACTTCTCAGATTTAGAAGAGATTTGAAAAAGTTTGGAAGTGCCCTATAAAGGCTTATGTACTATATACCCCCACAAGTAACACCATTTTATCAACCTAACATCTCAAACTATTCAAATCAGCATTTGAGAAGTCTGTTAACCCTTTTAAATCTTTCTCTGGAAGTGAACAAAAATGGATTGAAAATTTTGTAATTTCAATTTTTGAATAAGATTATTCTCATTTAGTTCTAAAATGGACACATTCAGAAGGAATTTGAGGTAAATATACATCCCAAAATTTTTGCCCTGCTTCTTCTGAGTACGAAAGTACCAGACTTGTGGGTGTCAACTGCTGTTTCATCGCACAGCGATGTCCAGAACAGGGTTCGTGCTATTGGGTTTTTGGCAGGCCAATTTGGCTACAAACGTTTTGTGGTGCCACAGTGTAATTGAAGACCCCCTGAAGAAACAGTACAATAGAAAACCTCCAAAGATGTCACCATTTAGGAAACTACACCCCTCAAAGAATTTATCTGGGGTTGTGGTGAGCATTTTAACCTCAAACATGCTGGTTAGAATCTTATGCAAAGTAAATGGTGCAGAGCAAAAATTGAATTTTTATTTCAAAAATGTCATTTTAAGCGCCTCATATATTGTGCCCAACCCATGGCACTTTAGACAAACACCCCAAAAATCATTCTGCGGGTTGTCCTGAGTACTGCAATACCACACATGTGCCAATTGAATGGTGTCAAGTAAAATTTGCTTTGCAATTTCTCAAAATTTGTCATTGTGTCAAAAGTATTTTGCCAAATTCAGGCCACTGGAGACAAACGCCCCAAAAATCATCATGCAGGTTCTCCCGGGTACGTGCCAATAATCTACAAGATGGAGACACGGCAGGGTTCGGAAGAGAATTGCATTTGGAGTACCGACATTTAGATTTTTTTTGGCACCATAAAACATTTGTAGATGCCCTTAGGGACCAGTACAAAAAAAAATCCCGAAGAACCGATCCTATTTGAAAACTACAGCCCTCCATGAATCAATCTAGGGGTGCAGTGAGCATTTTAACCCCACAAGTGGACCCCAAGGATGATGCATAATGGATAGTGCATAGTACAAAATATCCATTATGTGCCCAGTTCTTGCCCCGGGAGACAAACACGGTAAAAATCATGATGCAGGTTCTCCCTGGTACAGCAATACCCCATATATGGCAATAATGTAGAGGCTGGGCACACGGCAAAGCTCAGCAGGGAAAGTGTGGCATGAGATATCCAGGAATGTGTGGTAAATCCGGAAATACTACTTCATGAATAACCCTGGTTTCTCAGGGCACATGTCACACTGGTATATCTTTTGTTTTTTTATGCCCCTTTTGGAGCACACCCTGCACCGCTTCTGTGTCCTTCCCTTGCTGGCAGTTTGGGGAACTTCTCCTGGAAAGTGCTGCCCTGGTGAAATGTGTGTTGTAGCCTCGCTTCCAGATGTACTAGCACTCTCCCCTTCCTGGTCTCCAAAAATCAACTACTTGACTACACCTCATGCAATTACAGTAAAGTTCCCCTCTGGCCTGTACCATCTGCATGATTAGCACAGCAAGCTTCTTATACCACACCCTCGACTTCCGCTTGGTGTTGTATCACTGAAGTACCTGGTCCAACAAATCCACCCATCCCATATACCTATTGTAAACCAAAATACGGCCCGGCTTCGGGGCTTCTCTACTGGTAGGGGCGGTGGTGTGCCCATGTATTGTTGTTAGTACAAGGACCTCTCTCTTGTCCTTGTACCTAGGCACTTCAGAAATCCCAGGCAATTCAGAACTACAATAAAGTGCCTTCTCGGGGGGTTACTCAGAGTCACTTTGTGAGGATGAGGTGGACAAATAAAACGTACCCATACTCGTCCCCACTAGCAGACTCCATATCAGAGGCCACATAATTATATACCTCCAAGTCAGTGTATATCTTCTGGAACATGATGGGGGATAGTACACAACCTACACAGAACAACACCTGCTCCTACACACAACCTCTCCGCCTCCATGCTACTCCATCTCCTCCACACAACGCCTTCTCCGCTACAAAACGCCAACGCCTCCATGCTACTCCAACTACGCCTGCTCCTCCTCCACGTTAATTGTGTGTTTTGGGGTACAGTAAAGGGACAGATCACTAGCACAACTCTCTCCAGCACCACCAAAATCACAAAATGACGATGTTGGAGAGCGTGGCGCTAGTAAGATCTGCCCAAAAATCGTCACAGATCTCTGTCATTGGCCAGTCAGATTGGTCCTGTGATGTCATTGGAGGGGTGTCGGCTAGCGGTGCTGACACCTCCCACCGAGGTGTGACCCTGTTTCGCGACAGGGTGAGGTCCAATGTGCAAGTAGTGCTCGAGTCCGATATATCAGATGCTGAGCGTTATGTCACTGCGCTCAGCGTCAGATAGATTGGATGCAGAGCGCGAACAGGCTAATATTTTATTGTATGTGTGTTTTTACTTTATATGTCCCCCATGAGGTCATAAAAGACCCCAGGGGGACATTTTCCCTTTTTTTTTTCCCCTGTATCTGAGGCATCTATTAGAGTCTCAGTTACAGGGGAAATGCCCACCTGTCACTGGGGATTCGGATCAGAGCTGGATTGGGTCTAATTAGACCCAGCAGCTCTGGAGGAGAGGGAGAAGGGAGAGGGAACACATTGCATCTCTTTTCTCCCTAGGGTCTCCAGGTGCCTCTGACACCCAGAGACCAGGTCCAGCAGAAAACTGCAGCAACGTCTAAAGTCAGCGGGCGAGCAGAGAGGAGTTGGTTGGGTCTTCTCAGTACAGCTATTGACTAGGGTCAGAAGGTAAGAGTTCTCCTTATGGATAGGTTGTCAATTTAGGCCACCTTGTAGGCGTGTGGAGACTGAAAGCCATAGATGCTCCACTGGGGAATTCTGGGAAGAATGCAAATATATTTTCCAATCCTATGCTGTACTGAGGAGACCCAACCAGGTGGAAACAGTGCAGTCTACAGTTGGGAGTCTGTTCCTTCCGGAATAGATATACTGGTTTGGCTTAATCCCACATCATGTTATTAGACTTCTTGTAGGTGTTAAGGTGTTGATGTTAAGGGGGCATTGTTTTCCATTCAAGACCTTGGAAAACGTAATTGGCCAGGATGCTTTTGTACCACCAAGTTGAGCACATGCACAAGGTGTCATGGGAACAAAACATTTTGTTAATAGTTTATGTTTAAAAAAAAAAACTTCTGTTTTTCTAAAAAGTTTAAGAAATTGTTACAGTTGATCCAGGGAGTGTTTGGGAGGGAATTTTCCCCAACTTTGGGCTATGTGTCATCTTTTGCTTAAACCCTTGAGTTACATCATGGCCTGTTGCCATTTCTCATTGGCTATGCTGAAACTGGTTGTGCCGACCTAATGCTGACAGATGTGGAGGCTGGAGAAGAGAAAGTGCAGTATGCAGAGAAGGCAACTGGAGGCAAGACGTGATGTCTGGTCCCCAGCCGCCACAACATTAACCCAGTGGGCAGTAAAAGAGATGTAACGTCCAAAGTAATGCTTACTTGTCCCCGTAATTGACCAATTTCTCATTGTCATCTGACCTCTCCATTCAGTGAGTACACATGCAGCACTTCATACTAACTTGGAGTGTGTGAGTGAGTGTTCTTTTTGCAGGGGCATCACTAGGTCAAGTGATCTGGGGTATGGGCTCTGGATCTTTTGACTTAAGTCCTGGATATATCCAGCACTGGGTCAGCTTATCCTGTCTGTGCAGTTTTCCATTATTTCTCCTCTATCTGAGCCCTCTTTGGATGAAGATAGAGATGAATACGGTGCAATTACTTCACAGTTCACCACCCAGCAAAGAGAACAAATCAGAAAGGAGCAGACGTGAGTAGTACCATTTAAGGAGATAACTAGAGATGAGCGAGCACTAAAATGCTCGGGTGCTCGTTACTCGAGCCGAACATTTCCAGATGTTCGAGTGCTCGTTTCGAGTAACGAGCCCCATTGAAGTCAATGGGAGACCCGAGCATTTTTCAAAGGGACCATGGTTCGGGAATAAAATGTGTTATTTAATTGAAAAAGAATGTCTTCTGATAAGTTAGCAGATGTATGCAAACATCTGCAATCTATTCTTCACTGTTCCGTGCGTATATTATCTCCCGACAAGTTAGCAGATGTGAAGAACAGTGAAGAATAGAATAAAAACAGTGAACACAGGATGATTTAAGTGAAAAACGCAGTGAAGAATAGATTGCAGATGTTCGGCACATCTGCTTACTTGTCGGGAGATACGCTGTCTCCGTGCCCCGCTGTCTCCATGCCCCGCTGTCTCCGTGCCCCGCTGTCTCCGTGCCCCACTGTCTCCGTGCCCCGCTGTCTCTGTGCCCCGCTGTTTCCGTGCCCAGCTGTTTCCGTGCCCCGCTCTCTCCGTGCCCCGCTCTCTCCGTGCCCCGCTCTCTCCGTGCCCCGCTGTCTCCGTGCCCAGCTGTTTCTGTGCCCCGCTGTCTCCGTGCCCCGCTGTCTCTGTGCCCCGCTGTCTCTGTGCCCCGCTGTCTCTGTGCCCCGCTGTCTCCGTGCCCCGATGTCTCCGTGCCCCGATGTCTCCGTGCTGCTCCGTGCCGCTACCTGATGTCTCCGTGCTGCCGCTGCCCCATGTCTCCGTGCTGCCGCTGCCCCATGTCTTCGTGCTGCCGCTGCCCCATGTCTCCGTGCTGCCGCTGCCCCATGTCTTCGTGCTGCCGCTGCCCCATGTCTTCGTGCTGCTGCCCGGTGTCTCTGTGCTGCTCCCCGGTGTCTCTGTGCTGCTCCTCGTTGTCTCTGTCCTGCTCACCGTGTTCTGCAATGTCTTCTTCACACATATATATTGTTCTTCACATACTATTTTGTTCGCACGGTTCCGCGCGTATCTCCCGACAAGTAAGCAGATGTGCCGAACATCTGTAATCTATTCTTCACTGTGTTCTTTACTGTGTTTTTCACTTAAATGATCCTGTGTTCACTGTGGTCACTGTTTTTATTCTATTCTTCATTGTTCTTCACTGTGTTTTTTTAATTAAATGCTCGATCTCGAGCAGGGGAAATACTCGTCCGAGCAACGAGCCGTCTCGAGTACCTTAATGCTCGAACGAGCATCAAGCTCGGACGAGCATGTTCGCTCATCTCTAGAGATAACTGTGGAGACAAGTTGAGGGCATTATTGGTGTACTTTGGGGACACCAATACCTGGGGAGATTACTGTGAAGACAATACAGTGGGAACATTACGTAGTGTCGGGGCATTTCTAGGTTGTGGGCTCCTTTTAGTTGTAAACACGCTAAAATCTGGTGACATTAAGCATAGGGTCATTGAGGGAAGAATGTAATTTAACCCCTTCAAGACCCAGTTTTTCTTTTTTTGCATTTTTTTTTTCACTTCTATACTTCCACAAGCCATGACTTTAGGTTTTTAGTTTAATTTACAAGGCTATGTTGGCTTGTTACATGTATGACATTTGATTTTCTAGTGGCACCACTTAATATTCTATGAGATGTACTGGAAAGGTGGAAAACAATTCAAAAGGCTGTGGATTTGTTTGTACAGTTAGCAATTTGCGGTCCAGATGACATGTTATTCTTTATATATTTGTTACGTCTCAACTAAAAATTGTGAATTAGATTACTCACCGGTAATTCTATTTCCGTTAGTCCACCATGACGGCCCAACCTGGAAGATGCCCCTTGTCCTCTGCAGGGACAGGAAGAAGAGAGGTTAAATGTTCCCCCCCGCATCCTCCCGCCAGTGATTTCAAAATAACCATGCTGAGGAATATGCAACCAGATTTATTAGTATGTTTGCTCCACATACAAAACTCATCTGAAAAGCAAAATACAGAAATAAGGAATTTCCAACTGGGAGGGAAAATATATAGGCCGTCATGGTGGACTAACGGAAAAAGAATTACCGGTGAGTAATCTAATTCACAATTTCCGCTTCGTCCCCCATGACGGCCCAACCTGGAGACTTACAAAATTAATAAGATTTTAGGGAGGGATTACCGCCTGTAACACCTTGTGTCCAAATGATGTCTTTTGATAAGTGCAAGTCCAGTCTATAATGCTTAGAGAACGTAGTGGATGAAGACCAGGTTGCAGCCCTGCAAATCTGATCCAGTGACGCTCCTCTTCTTTCCGCCCAGGATGTGGACATAGCCCTGGTCGAATGAGCTCGGATTCCTGATGGTATTGGTATTTTCTGTAGATCGTAGCATGAAGCAATCGCCAGTCTCAGCTATCTTGCGATAGTCGCCTTAGACACCTTCCTCCCCTGGTTTTTCCCCTGAAATTGGATGAAAAGATTAGAGTCAATACGCCAGGGTTCAGTGATCTGTAAGTATTTTATGACAGAACGTCTTACATCCAAAGAATTCCATTCTTGTTCTCTTGCCGAAGAAGGATTCTCACAGAAGGAGGGCAGGATAATCTCCTGATTCCTATGGAAGTCAGAAACCATCTTGGGAACAAGGTGGTTTCTGGATCCAACATCAGTACAATTCTATCATTTAGAATTTTCATGTAGGGTTCCCTAATCGATATAGCCTGAAGTTCGCCTAACCTTCTAGCAGAAGTGATGGCTATCAGGAAAACCGTCTTAAGTGTTACGTTTTTTATACTGGAGGAGTCAATAGGTTCGAATGGTTCCTTCATTAAGGCATTCAAGACTAGAGTTAAGCCCCATGCTGATGATTTTTTAACAGTCTGGGGCTTTAACCTAGAAGCTGCTTTAATAAACCTCTTGACCCACCTGTGTTCGATGAGGGGCTGGTCGAAGAAAGCACTAAGCGCCGACACCTGGACCTTCAGGGTGCTGGTAGACAACCCCAGCTCCAAACCCCTTTGAAGAAACTCGAGCACCTGCAAAATATTAAGATTAGCCTGGGAAGGTGGACTGTCCTTACAGAAGGAACAGAACCTCTTCCATATCATATTTTATGGTAGATGGCAAAAGTGACTGGTTTCCTACTTGCCTTCAGGGTCTTGATGACTTCAGACGAGAGTCCCTGAGAACTTAGGTAGCTGGATTCAGGATCCAGGCAGACAACAGTAATCTTCCTGGATTCGGATGATGGATTGGACCCTGATGTAGTAGGTCCCCGGACAGTGGAAGAATGACTGGATCCTGTGGCGACATTCTTCTCAAGAGTGGATACCAGCTTTTCTTCGGCCAGTTTGGGCAGATGAAAATAGTCCTGGTGCTTTCCTGGAATATCTTCCTCAGGACCCTGGCGATCAGGGGGATCGGGGGGAAGGCGTAGGCTAGTGGAATGTCCCAGGAGTGAGAGAAAGTGTCCAGCTGTTCCCTGTTCTCCCCTTTTTCTAGAGAAAAGTAACAAGGGCATTTGGTATTCTCCCTTGTTGCGAACAAGTCCACTAGAGGATGGCCCCACAAGGATGTTAGCTCCTGGAAGATCTCTTCCTTCAGACTCCATTCGTTTGGGAGGATTTTTCTTCTGCTTAGAAAGTCTGCCCTTGAGTTCTCCGTGCCCTTTAGATGAGTGGCAGATATTGACAGGGTGTGTTGTTCTGCCCACAAAAATATTTTTCGAGCTAGGGCACTCAGGAGAGGAGACCTGGTTCCCCCTTGCCTTTTTATATAGGAGACCGTAGTCGTATTGTCCGACAAGATGAGAAGGTGGTGGTGAGCAAGGAGAGGAGTGTTTGAGCTGAGGGTTTCCCATACTGCTTGTAGCTCCCGGAAATTTGAGGACCTTCTTGTAGTTTCCTCTGTCCAGGTACCCTGAGAAAAATGCTGAGGCATCACTGCCCCCCAGCCCATCTGACTCGCGTCTGTTTGGATCGGAATGTAAGGGCTGTTTGACCAAAATATTCCCTTCCTCAGATTTCCGTCTTCCAACCACCATAACAGGTCTTTCTTGACAGCAGGAGGAATCGGAATTTTCCTGTCCAGGTCCTCCTGTCTTCTGTTCCAGGATCTTAAGATCCATCCCTGGAGAGTTCTGGAGTGAGCCTGGCACCAGGCTACTGAGGAGATGCAGGCTGTTAGAGAACCCAGGATCTTCATTGCCTCTCTGATGGAGATCACCGATTTTTTTCCTGAACTTCGCTATCTGATCCTTGATGTGGTCTCCCTTGTCCTGTGGAAGGAACGACATTTGGTAAACTGAGTTCAAGTTTACTCCCAGGAATTTTCTCACAGTAGCTGGAGAAAGTTCTGATTTCTGATAATTTACTATCCATCCCAATTTCTCTAAGGTCTTTAGGGTGAGATCTCGTGAAAAGAGTAAACTCTCTCTGTCTTGGCCAATAACAAGCAGGTCGTCTAGGTACAGGACGATCGGTACATCCTGTAGTCTGAGAGACGCCACCACCTCTGCCATCACCTTTGTAAAGGTTCTTGGTGCAGATGATATTCCACAGGGAAGTGCACAAAATTGAAAGTGTTGTGTAGAACCCTCTGGAGACAGGACAGAAAACCTTAGAAATCTCTGTGAGAAAGGGTGTATAGGGATGTGATAGTATGCATCTTTTAAGTCTATAGTGCACATTAATGCATCTCTGTGAATAATGTGTGTGGCTGATCTTACCGACTCCATCCTGAATTTTCAGTAGACGATAAATTCGTTGAGACCACTCAGGTTGATAATCAGCCGGTTTGTGCCTTTCGGTTTCTTCACCAAAAAAAGAGAAGAGTAAAACCCAGATTTTTCCTGATCTTGTGGAACGGGTACAACAACTCCAGAAGACAAAAGGGAAGGTACTTCTTGCCATATTAAGTTGTGGGATGTAAGTGACATAGATGACGAAGGTGGCATGTATTTTGTAGGGGGAAGCTTGTAGAATTCGATGTCTTATCCCCTTTATCCTCCTTGCCTTTACCCCTAGACCCCTGGTGTTTCTCCTGAAAAGGCAAGTGGAGGATAATAAATGACCCGCTACCTTTACACACAGTAAAAGCCCAATCCTGCACAAAAGACCCCACTTACAGAAACCGGAGGATGCAGGAAGGTCGGGTCTGCCTCATCAGCCATCACAAAGCCGGGGAAGCACAAAGGAAAAATTTCAGAAAACACGAGCACAGCAGTACAGCAACGCAGCGTCACTCACAGATCTTAGACCTGAGATCAGCATGACCAACCCGCTCCAGGTGTCTTAAATACCTTAATGGGGAGTCCATCCCCCTGTAGAGACCCCACGCAGTGCTCCCGTTCCCAGGAATGCATCGCGGACCTGTGAACCGCTACTTCCGGTCGCGACGAGGCAGCGAAAGGGAAGGCACGGAGCCGACTGAACACCCCAGCCCACTGGGATTTAGCCACCAGGTCTACCCGTAAGTCTTTATAGAAAAAACTTCGCCCCCCCCCCCCCCACCCTGGAGGAGAGAGGGCAACTCTCTTGTCCTGCCTCAGAAGGGACAGGAAGAACACTGGCGGGAGGATGCGGGGGGGAGCATTTAACCTCTCTTCTTCCTGTCCCTGCAGAGGTCAAGGGGCATCCTCCAGGTTGGGCCGTCATGGGGGACGAAACGGAAATAAATATATTCAAAAACCTTGCATCAATAGAAAAAACTATACAATCTTTCATTCGTTATTTATTCAAATTTTTATTGTATGTAAAACTGCAAAAAAAAAAAAAAAAAAAAAAAGAGGGGTTCCCCGGGAATAATAGCTTTTTTATTTTATTTTTTTTTAGGACATTTTGAGATTTTACGTTTATTTTTATGTGTTAATTAAAGATGCCGTAGTCAAACTCAACCGTGGTACAAGAGGTTAACTGCCGCGATTGGAGTAAGTAGTTACTCACAGGTGTCAGCTGTGTAATACAGTGGACACCCACTGCGTATGGAAAGGGCTCCGTCATACGCACACGAATTGTGATACTCCTCTTAACAACAAACCAACAGATTTTCAATGGGTGGTCGTGAAGGGGTTAAGGTATTAGGCCATATACTGTGAGTGGAGCAGTAATTGGCAGGTATGTTAAAAAATGTAAGGCCACAATGGCATGAATTAGGGAACATGTTACAGTGAGGGTCTATATGGAGTGGATTTTACATCTTATTCTAGGAAGCATTGCATGTGTAGTGCTAGTATTTTCAGAAGGACTTTCTGCTCAGCACTAGAACATTTTTATCCTTCTCCTAGCTCTACTACACATACTGTTAGTGGAACAAGATGTAGTGGACAAAAATGTGAACATAAGAGGTCTGTATGGTAACCTCTACAAGCATGACATGTGGCTGAAGAGGAGACATGGTGATGCTGAGCCTAATGGTGCAGATTAAGAACTACAGTCCAAAAACACATCACCTTGCAGTCACTGGATGAACTATGTAGGAATTTCTTTTGTGTTGTCAGTAGCTGTATACAATAAGTACAGTTTTTGTCAAAAGGGCATGTTAGGGGGTTATGTACTCTAGTAGTATGGACACTACTGAGGTATGTATCCTTAGCGGCCTGTTACCCCGAATATTTTACAACCCTATCAATGCCCCTTAGGTCGGTGCCACACGCACCGCTTTGTCTGCTTTTGAAAACGCAAACAAAGCCGTGCCTACTGGGGTGGGCTGCGGTCCGATCACATCGGCGTTTCTATGGAAACGCCTGCGATCTGGAACAAGCATTAAATTAACGCAAAACACCGGCATCTCGTTCCCGATCGCAGGAGTTTCCATAGAAACGCCGATGTGATCGGGCTGCAGCCCGGCCCGGTAGGCGCAGCTTTGTATGCGTTTGCATTTTCAAACGCAGACAAAGCGGTGCGTGTGGCACTGGCCTTAATAGTGTGTTGTATACAACATACATTGTGGGGGAAATTTATCACTAAACAGGATTTTGAGCAGTTGTCTATGTGTTAGACTGGCAGGTTTCCAACAGTCTGATTTTTAGTGCGGTGTATGTGCAGTGTTACATGCCTTCTGATCAGCTGTGTGTGCTCTATGTGAATAGACTGCACCATATGCACGTATGTTTAACATCTGCTCAATTTCTGCCTTTTTGCACAGGAAATTCTCAGATACCTCAAACATAAAATTGAGCAAAAACTTCCCCATGTAGTAGCAATGGACCCACATACACCACCTCCTATGTGGTGTAGTTTTGCGATTAAATTTGCTCTCTTTTGAAAATTCTCAGTTGATAAATGTGGTGTTGCACACTGTGGCATTTTTTTTTTTTTTTTTCACGCCATTGCATGACTTTAGAGTTGCGTTTTTTTTCTCACTAAAAAAAAAACCTTGCAAAAACGATGTTTGCGCAAAAATTTGCGACAATTATATGCCAAGAAGCTACATAGGACTAATGATAAACCTCCCCATGTATGTCTAAGTATATGATGTGTGTATGTGTAACCCATATAGAATGTGTGCAAATTTGACTTGTATATACTGTATGTACAAGTACATAAATGTGACTACCTGTAAGCAAACACCACATCATGAGGAGTGTAAAGCTACAGGCAGATAGGGTCTTTATTCAAGGGAGTGAGGCATATTGCAGAGCTAATAGTGTATGGTAAGGCAGAGAAGCTGAGGATGTCGTAGATCAGAGATGTGTTATATGCATCTCATGTGTCAGATACTAGTAGAATGTTCAGCAGCTAAATGAAAGTGTATATAAACGTGTACCCTGGTATTTTAATCACATTGGCAGCACAGGAAATATGAAGTATTTGCTTAGAGATTTCTTACATTGACCATTAGCAAGTGATCGTTTTATTGCGGTTTTAGCTCCTGAGCAAAACTGTAAAGTGCTTATAGCTTTGGAACCCTATGAGATGTCCAGGGGATTTTGAGATTGTTTTCTCGTAACACATTGTACTTCAAATTAGTTTAAAAATTTGGATGAAATCTTTTGTGTTTAGTTATGAAAAAAAAATTCTTTATTTTCAACATTCTAAATTCTCTACTTTTGATGCAGAGTCATAGCACCCAAATTCATAACTTACATTTCCCAAATGTCAGTTTATGTTGCCATGGTTTAAGATTCCACATATTTTACTAGAGGCTCAGAATTTAGGTACCATATTTTCACCTAAACCCGTATTTAGATGGACCTGCTCAACTTCTAATTGACTGTGTGAAGCCTAATAGCTAGATTCGCAAATTACCCCATTTTGGAAACTAAACCCCTCAACGTATGGAAAAACAACTTTTGAGAATTTTGTTAACCCTTTAGGTGTTTTAAAGGGCTTAAAACAAAATGGAGATGCAGTCTACAAATTGTAATATTTTTTTCCACAATACATTCATTTTGGATGGAAAATTAAAGATTTGCAATGGATTAAATGAAAAAAGGCTCCACAAATTTTGATACCCTATATGTGGTGGTATGCTGCTGTATGGGCGCAGGGCCGTGCATAGAAGGGAAGGAGGCGCCATACAGATCAGATTTGTATTGTCAAATTGTACAGGCTATAAATTTTTTTCTTTTTCTATTGTGGAATTATAGGGGCTTATTTCTTTTGCCACATGAGATGCACTTTTCTGGTACGTAATTTTGGGACATCTATAGCTAATTGGTGAGATTTTATTAACTCTTTGTTGGTGGCAGAAATTAAAATAATTTTTTCGGAAAATTTGTGTTTTTTTGGCAGTTAACCATAAAAGTTAAGCCAAAAAATGTGCTGAAAAACCACACTTCTGCTTATACACGACTCAAATAAAAAAAAAAAACTTAAATACTCAACCTCCGATGTCCGGATCCTTGGCGTGACGCCCAGCGGCTCCTCTTCTCTAGCCGGCAGAGTTGCGCCCATGCGATCTGCCAGCAGAGGCAACACCGCCGCATCATAGTGTGTACTCGCCGCCAGGTCGCTTGGAAGGGACTCTGCTGGCTAGAGAAGAGAAGCCGCCGAGGATCAGGGAGGAGTATTACATTTTTTATGTGCTCGGCAGGGGACTGGCCGGCTGTATACTACAACTTGGACTACTCGAGTCAATAAGTTTTCCCAGTTTTTGGTGGTAAAATTATGGGTCTGCTTATACTCTGGTATATACAGTAGTATATTATTTTTATTCTATGGGTAGCCTCGATTACAAAAATACCTCATTTATATAGATTAAATTTTTTTTCCACTTTTACTGATTAAAAAGTAATTGGGCAAAAATGTTCATTTTCACATAGTCTTTCATATGCTTAACTTTTATTTTTCACCTAACAAATCTGGTTAAGAGCTTATTTTTTTGCGAGAAAGATTGTTCTTTATAGAGTTTATTTTAGAGTGCATAACCTTTTTTTAATCATTGGAGAATTTTTCTTAGGGTATTAAAAAAATTTTTTTGGACCTTTTTTTTTGGGTTTTGATGGGGTTCACTTAGCGGATCCAAAAATGATTTCGTTTTATTATGTAGATTGTTACGGACGCAGCGATACCAAATATGTGGGGGGTTTTGTGTATTTTATTCAATTGTACTGAATAAAAACTAATTTGGAGAAAATCTTGTTCATTTTAGCATCACCATCTTTTCATATGCATAACTTTTTTTATTTTTCGCCTATTTTTTTTCAAGAAGGGCTGTTCTTTTTAGTGGGCTTATTTTAGAGTGCGGAACTTTTAATCACTTTTTAGAGCATTTTTTTTAAAAAAAGGTATTAATTAAAAATGATCTTTTTTCTAAATGTTTTTGGCGGTTTTTCCCCGGCGTTTACCGTGTGGGTCCAGTAACGATTCAGTTTTATTTTACAGATTGTGGCGGAAGCGGCAATACCAAATATGTGTTTTTTATACTTAAAAACACTTTTTTATACTTTTATTATGGAAAAGTGACATTTTAGGGGCTTATATTTTTTTGCATTTATTTTTGAATTATTCGAATGTGTAAACTTGTGTTTTTGCAATTTTTTTACTTTTCCATACTTGAACTTAAACCAGCGATGCGCTGATCGCTGGTTCAAGTTCAATACACTGCTCTACAATACTTATTCATTGTAGAGCAGTGTAAACTGTATTATCATGCAGACGCATGCGCAGACAGTTTACAGTCGTACCCGGAAGGTGTCTGACTTCCAGGAACATTGGGGCAGCCCCGGGGCACTCGGCAGACCTCGGTGCTGTCCAGTAGTGGATCGGATACCCCGGTAAGTGGCACAGGGGATCCGATCCATAGTGGGAACACCCTTACACGGCGCGGTCATGCTTGCTGTCAGTTGTAATAGACAGCAGCTGCTTCTGGTGCCGGCTCCATTCGTGAGCTGGTGCCAGAAGCAGGACGTTATAGTATCTACCTGCAGGGACGTCCTATAACGTCATGGTGCGCCTAGGGGTTGAATGATCTTTATTGTATAAACGTCACCTGGGGATTGAAATTTGAGTATTTTTTTTTTTTTTTAATGGTCAAACCTCTAAGTGATGGACTATTGTGGCACACTTACTACATCACCTCACACTCCGTGAAGAAAATTCTCTGCTCAGGTAGTGCAGTTCTCCCAGGAGGGCACATATATGTATAGTTGCAAAAAGGATAGAGGTGTCTGTCAGCACAACGTACTGAGTATAGAGGAGACAACATGGATGGGGGCCATAGGAGGGCAACACTCCAGCCATGTGATCACCACTTTCTCCAGCATCAGTGACAGAGCCCTGTAAAAATAGCCTTGAGCAGGCCACTAATATCCATGTGTAAGGTGGAAGCTGTCACTAAGACTGCATGAGGGTGGTATGAGAGCCCAATGTCATGGAGAATGATATGCTGACTGCAACATCCTGCACATCAGGACCAGTTAGGCAGTAGGTCAGTAATGGGGTGGGGAGGCATTTCTTTGGAGGATAGCACAGATGTCTTGACATCTACCTCAACATCCAAATAATCGCTTGGCTGTTCAGCACTGCCTATTTCTGTCCTAAGTATCTGGTCTAAAATATTTTAAAACACAAACAGACAATTCTCGCATACCAGGCTCCCCATCTGTTGTTAATACTATGTTAGCAGTAAGCCAGTAGTTGACTCTTAAGGGGTCGTAGTATTTAAATGCGTAATTTCCCAAACATGGGTCGATGGATTTTTTGTGTAGCAGTGTTAAACATGACCTGAAGCATAGATCATGTAATGGTAAGCAGCCATTTCAACCAAGTAACATAGGCTGTGTGAAATAACCCAACCCAAGAGATACTTTCTTAAGATTTGAGAAAAGAAATCTACAAGAATCAGTGCAAGGGCTGTTTATTAATCATTTTATTAATGACAATTATGATTAAAACAAATTAATGGGAGAGGAAAACAAAAATACACTGTGCTAGCACAAGCATTCCTGGGTGTTTAAAACTCAATAACTACTACAGGAAAACAGAAATAAAGCCAGCAGATGCTTTTTAGTCTGCAAAGTACAAATGAGAAGATCAAAGTACTCATTCATCCTTGCGCAATATATTGTTGTTACTAAAGAGGAAACTCTAAATACACATTGAATTAACCTACTAATAAGCAGTGCAGGGTAAGGGAGGAAAAAATTAAAAGGAAAAGAGCCCTTCGGCAACATTGATAAATAAAACGCCTTTTCTTGCAGGAAGGAAGGTGGCCAACGTCATGTAGGAATTGCAGAGTGCCCAGAACAAGACTGAAGCCACAACTAATGCAGTTCTGCTCTGTGCAACCGATTTACCGGTAGCACACGTGGTGCGCTTCCCCTTTACATATATGTATAAAAAAAAAAAGGAATCTTGGAAAAATGGTAAAATTGCAGGTGGCCTATGTGGGAAATACTAAGGGACAGGGCAATAAGAGCAATTTATAAGTTGTATATTGGTAGACTGCAGTAGTGTTATTACATCACATACATTGTGGATTAAATAGATTTTTTTTTGTGAACACATACATTGAGTTACTCATGATGCTGTGCATTGGTCTATGGACATGTCCAATCAGTCTCTGACCAAAATCACAGATTAATCTACCTACATGCATAGAGACTGTAGGCCACCTTCCACATTGCCTGCATTCCTGTTTGCATTGCATCCAGTTTCAAAAACTATTGAGAAAAACTTTACTTTCAAACCTATATAATCCCCAGTTTCCACTACTAGATCCTTATCTTGGAGGGGAAATTCACAATAGAAGGCTAGCTCGTCTCTCCCTGACAGCTGGGTGCCGAAGGGCAGAAAAAAAAATCTGTCCCTTTTTCAAGCATACAATTTGCCTAAACAAAGATTATTTGTTTTGTGGAGTAGAGTCCAGACAGTAGCCAATCAAAGCATACAGAAAACACTGAAAAAACCCCTCTCAAGGGAGTTTGTATACTCCATTGCTCTGCTACACTGCTTTAGGAAAGAGAGGCTAGTCATTAAGTCATTTGCTGCATCTGAAAGTCCCCGTTTGTGGCATTTCTAACTTGCCACAGCATCAACCACAATGCCTTGCAGTACTCAGGTCCACCGCAACCAGCAGAATAAAAGAAAAGAAAATACATCCAGCACTTTGTTTCTCTACAAAGTTTTAAAACCAACTAGTACAGAACCTTTAGGTAGAGGGGCAGGTGGAGACCATCTGTCAATCAAAGCCAGCTTGAAAATCAAACCTACATCTCAGTGTTGACCTCTTCATTTCTCATTAATACTGTGGTTCGGGTTGAACAAACTAGAATACGCTGTCTATGCGCTTATGCTTTAAAACAGACTCCACAGAATCTGTGTAAGAGAAATAACTCTGAGATAAGGAACTGTTTTCCTCTAGCTTTGATAATATAGTGCCAAAGGAGTGCATGACCTGCTGGAAAACAAAAGCTGTTCCTCCAGCGCTTTGCCCAAGTTACGGTGCGGGCTAGAGAGGTCTAGCGGGTTGTTGAAATTCTTACAGCGACAACTTGATGGCAATGGTCACTCCCATTTACTACCTATCCTGTTAAGGTGCGTGTGGCTGCTCTGGTGTATAGCCACGTCTCCTATCGTTCTCCTCGCCTCTGTGCTTGCAGTGGTCTCGCTCGCTTTCGCTCTCTCGATATTTTTATATTTTATCCCTCTTACGTTCCTCTCTCTCCTGTTGCTCTCACAGTGGTGCTTCAGTTTTAGCAGTGGAAAACAGGTATCCGTTTATTTTTTTATTACTCAGAATAAAATGTGGATGAACTAAGTTCCACGCAGGCTTAGCTCGTCTTCGACCTGAAAAATACAAAACAACCCATTCCTCAGTTATCCAAGAACCATTACATAAGTGTTATGCCAAGTCACAGTAGGAAAAATATCACTCACACACTAGTACTGTGACAGCCCAGTCACACCTCCAAGTTGATAGGCACGTTCCCCTTGATAAGTAGAGTCCTGTGACAACGCTACATCAATCTGGGACTTAAATTCATCACCCAGGTAGCTATCCTGTAATGAGAAAGCATAATTTATTCTAGCGGATGTTTCAGGATTTGAAAAAGAAACTACAACAAGTGATATCCTTTCTGTGGGGGCATCATTTATTCTAATCCAAGCATACCTGTGATAATTCTGGTTGAGAAAGTCCTGGCTGGCTCATCTGAGATGGCTGGCTCATGGATATGTAACCCTGGGTTAGAGGTCCTTGAGAGAATGGCTGGGACACAACATCTTGACTGGCTTGACTATTTGGCATATTTCCCTGACTCATGCCCTGAAGTCCAATGCCTCTCTGTTTCTGGCGTCCACCACGAGTTGTTTTCCCTTTAGGCATCCCACGGCCTTGAGAAATACGGTCAATGTATGAATGAGCTGAAAGAGGATTAAAAACATTTTTCAAATATAGTCAAACATAATGAAAGTACAATTTTATAGTAAATTGCAGAGCAACCCACATGTAGATCAACCACCCAATATGAATGTTATACAGTAGGTGGCACTATAATACAAGGAAATGTCAGTTTTTGTAACACAGGCTAAAAACCTTCCACGTGTGGACACTGTTAAATAGGCCCACAGGTTAACAGGGGTTTAACACAAAAAAATGGGTATTAATATTGCAGGTAAAAAAGGTTTTGGAAAGGTGAGAACTTGGTTTTTTTGTGATGAAAAACTCAGCGTATACTTTAGTATATACAATATGCAAAATACTTCTATAATAATGCACATCCTTCAATCTTTAGTGTGGCAGGTCGGATGCCAGAACCCTGTGACACTACGTACTGCTGTAGTTACGTCCGAGTTGTGGGGATGTAAACTGATTCAGCGTTGTTAAGCTGCTAACACATTTATACCTCACAAAAAACCTACATGGTAAATTGCCTCAATATGCAGTTTAGAACAGTGGTTCTCAACCTTTCTAACGTGGTGACCCCGCAATACAGTTGCAGTGGCCCCCAAACCATGTACAAGAATATAACTACTATAATACTGCCCACTATGTATAAGAATATAACGACTATAATACTGCCCCCTATGTACAAGAGTATTACTACTATAATAATGCCCCCTATCAACAAGACTATAACTGCTATAACTAGTGTTTCTGAATCTACTCATTTTTTGGCCTGTGTGGCAGTGGCACACGGCAGGGAATTGAAGAGAAGGAGCACCAATCAAAGCAGATTTGCTTTGTCACATTGTACAGGCCATAAAATTTACATTTTATGGTAGTGTGCATCTCATTGTGCAAATAAACCTTTGTTAGTCTATGCGTATGTTGTTCAGTTGTATCATTATAGGCCACAAAACTCTTTTTGATCACTATTTTGTTAAGTGTTAACCAATTATGGTTTAGATTTATTGTACAGTGTAAGAGACCTAAGCCTGATCCCACTGACTGAACAAATCTCAGCAACCTCCATATGCTCCTGTGAAGCTGCCATCTAAAATAGATTTCTTACCGCAACTCATATATTAAGATGTCTATAGACCCAAACATAACACATCCATAACTGAAGGTCCTAGTTTCAGAGTAAATTACCCACTTATGAAGTCATTGGAAATGGTAGGTACCTGCAGTTGGTCCATTGGCCTGTCCAAAATAACTTGGTGGAGGCATTGGAGGCATGACCAAATTAAAAGGTATTGGAATGTTCATTGCAGTCACATGACTGGGTCCAGAGCTGATCATGCCGATCTGATCGTGAGTTTGAAAGTACATGTTTGAAGGTCGAGCTACAAAAGAAAAAAGGGAAAGCAAGTACAAATTAGAATTGCACTAAAAAGGCAAATTCCTGTCGGCTATGTAAGCCAACTTCATCCATAAGTTCTGCAGGTTCAATTAAACATCAAATTATGATTAGTGGAGAGAAAAAAAACAAAAAAAAACAAACGCACAACAGTCTGTTTTCCCCCCAGTAGCATGACAGGGTGTAGCAAAAACTTTAGTGGACCTTCTGTTTTCTTCAAATGGATAGTGCAGCCAATTTGACACTTAACCCATTTGGCCTTCAAAGCGGTTTCTAACCACTTCACGGATGTGGCAGTTTCACAAAGCCACCCGCCTACCTCCCAAAAAATGCTTTTCAAGATTAACTATGCCATGCAGGCAAGAAATGTTTCAGGGTATCCAGTATAACACCCAGTAAAAAAGTAGTTCCTTCAGAAAACAGCTCTGCATGCAAGGAGAATCTTCCATATAGCCTGTTTAGCCATGACAGTTAAAACTGCTACAAAGTGTGAACACAAGTTGTGTGTTGTTCTGACTGCAAACAATTCTGCTGATTTGTGATAGAGGTAGTGCAATTGTGGGTTTGTGTGTGTATGTAGGGTGTCAAATTTACTTTCTATATTAATTCGGGGAATTGAAAAAACAAAAAACCCATTTATGCCATATTCTTGTGGGCAACGTTTTTAAAGCTTTAACTGTTCGCATCACAAGGATACAGCTTTTATATAGGATAGAGATATCTATATATATTTTTAAATTTAAGATCTTTTGTTCAAAACAAAAAAAAAAATATTCACCATAATCTGATCCAACAACTTTATAATACTGTGAACGGAGCTATGAAAGATGTCGTTTATTGATACAATTTTTGGTGGCTGTATGACCTATTGTGCAAAAGAGTGGCGGTTTGGATATTCTAGCTCCATTTCCATTCACCGCACCTATTTTGATCTGGAGTTTTGGAATGCAGCAACACCCAACAAATATATTTATGCCAGTTCTAGGGAAAGGGGACGATTTGAACTTTTTGGCAACTTTTTACATTCATTTTATTAACTTTTTTTTCCTGTTTTTCAGTCCCCTAGAGAATTTAACACTAGTCAGTTTGATAATTTATACCCTATACTTCAATACTTGTGTATTGCAGTATATGGTAGTTTTGCTATGGATCCACAGATCTGAAACAATATGGCAGCGCACACGCGCTGAGGAAAAAACCCTCAGTTAACGACGGTTTACCTTGACTACTCCGGTCATACACAGAGCCAGGAATTATTGCTTCCCGGGCATCGTACATTGCTGTAGTCATAAAACGGGCCCCCTGGAATACAAAGTCAAAACTGTTGCTAAGAACCAGACATAATAGAGAGATGGGGAGTAAGACAAAACATCAACCTGAATGCAAAACACACTGATTCATTCAAAACTGAAAAATGTATTTCTTCAAAAGGTGGATACTTACAGGATTAATGGTGTTAACAAGTTTTCGAGGTTTGCTGAACTGCATAAGACTCTCTCGAAGATTGTTGAGTGGTCCTTCAACAAGGACTTTTTGTTCCTTGTAGTAATTCAGAAGGTGGTTCCACAACGGTTGCTTCGAAAGTGCCTTTGGGTTGCCGACAATAATGACTCCATACCTGTGAACATAAGAACCTATAGTTGAATGCTTGTCTTCTTGCAATTATTTAAGCATTAAAGCAACACATCAGTCAAAGCAAATTTCATTGAATAATGCATGTTGTAGGGCCTGAAGGAGGTGCAAAAAAAAAAAAAAAAAAAAAATTCAAAAAAGTTATCAAAAAGGTTGTACAGTCTTAATTATGGTAGCGTTGAAAACCTCAAAAGTTGCCAAAAAAAAAAAAAGACAAAATGATTTTACAGGAGGATGTATGCAAGAAAAAAAAAAAAATAAAACCTATACAAATTTGGCATCCCCTTGACTACACTGGAATTTCACTGCATTTGGAATTATATTCCCAGTACAAGGCATGGAATATTAAATACCAAATCACTATGGAAACAGAAAAGGGGCCTTGTCGGGAAGGGGTTAATTATGAAAGTTATTTTTGGCCAAAACTAATCTCGGGTCTTTAGAGTACCAGAGGCCACTGCGGCTTAACCCACGCATTACAATGTGCTATCAGCACATTGTAATGTATGAGGAGTAAAATCCCCATATACTGCCATATTGCAGTATGGCACTATATGATAGGATCGTACAGACACCCTAGGGTTAAAGTACCCTAGGGAGTCTGAAAATAAACAGTAAAAATCAAAATATGATAATGAGTTTTCACTGCGCTTAACCCCGTAACGGAAAATCGCAACCAAAGTCGAAAATGGCATAAAAATGATAACATTATAAACGTCATTAAAATTCGGAAAAAACGACACCACCCACAGCTCCGTACACCAAAGTATAAAAAAGTTATTAGCGCCAGAAGATAGCAAATTCCAAAAAAACGGGAGGTTTTAATTTTTTTCCTATACAAATTTGGTATCCCCGTAATCGTACCAACCCAAAGAATAAAGTAGACATGTCATCTGGGGTGTACAGTGAAATCCGTAAAATCCAAGCCCACAAAAATACGGCACAAATCTTTTTTTTTTTTTTTTTTTACCAATTTCACTGCATTTGGAATTTTTTCCCTCTTCCCAGTACACGGCATGGAATATTAAATACCACCATTTTGAAGTGTTATTTGTTATGCTTAAAATAAGCCATCACACAGCTCTGTACATGGAAAAATTAAAAAGTTAGATTTTTGAAGGTGGGGAGTGAAAACTGAAACCGCAAAAAGTTAGAAAGGGTTAGTTTCTAAATCGCACTTCTATTAAGTTCATTAACCCTTTAAGCGTTTCACTGGGGTTAAAAAATGGAAGTTATTTTACATACATAGGAGGTGTGTAATTTCTATAGAGGGGTATTTTATGGGGTTTTACTACAATTTAGGGCTGTCAAAGTCACTTGAAAGCAGTCCTTCAAATCACGAGTCTTAAAACAAGCAATATGGAGCATAATCTCGTACACAGGGGTCAGTATAACAAAAGCCAACACACTAGAAAATGCGATTAAACAAAAAAGAGGAAAGAACAAGTGTGTAAAGGCTAAAAAAAAAAAAAAAAAAATCAATAAGCTTTATTACAATTCACAAACAACAACCAAAAGTATCGTACATGCATGATTTAAAAACATTTAAAAAGTGTACAGATACACATATACAACTGAATGGGTCAGAGCCTGGTAACAAGGACCCACATACGACCACAGGTCAGCGCAAAATGTGTGAACGCAAAAGCCTCACAAAGAATAAAAGGGTGAAGCCCTAATAACCAAACCTAAATTCTATCCTGAGAAAGTCCTATATTGTCAAGTCCAGATGCTCAAAGAGGGAGCAAGATTGAGATGGGTAACACTGTGTTGGGTAACACTAACACAGAAAATACTTGTGTAAGGCGTACAGCTGGGCTGTATCCCGCTCCCCTTTTAGATGTTTTTAATCATTTGTGTCTGACCTGTGTGTCGTTATTGTTTCATTTGTTAATAAAGATTACTCCTTTTGGCTATTACACACATGTTCTTGTGTATTTTCTAAGTGGACACTCGAGAAATGACAGTTATCAAGCTTTTAGGGTAGTTTAACCATCTGCCTGGAAAGCAGAATATTTCAAACTTCTGCAAAAGTTCAGAAAAATTCTTCACTTTCAATTTTTTTTTTTCCCCAGAAAGAAGCGCTTGCTTGCTGTCATTCTATAAAACGCTTAAATTTTTGGTGGTCACACAGATGTGCGGCTCATTAGTGTCAGAGTAATTATAGAGCTGGGCGATAACGATTCGCGCACCTGTGAGACCTAACAGTAAGGCTATATTCACACCGTACTGTAGCGGGCAACGGCAGTGTACGGGGAGAGGAGGAGGAGGCGAGTGCAGCTCACCCCCGCCCCTCTCCATAGGAAGTAATGGCGCACAGCGCCGTATTACGGTAAAAGATAGGACAGGTCCTATCTTTTCGGGTATGGAGCGGTATGGCGATGTAGGGCGATGTGCGCCTATTGTCGTCTATGGAGGACGTATATCGGCTGTATATACGTCCTCCATACGGCAGTGTGAATGTAGCCTTACAGATAAAGTCTTATCTGTCTGAATTCTCTGTGTCAGTACAATGTCAGATTAAAGTGTACCTACACCTTGTACCCTGATAATCTAACCACATTGTCACCCCACAGAACTAGATGGGTTTGATTGCATAGGCCCCGCCCACAACCTGGGATTTTACACTGAGCAGCCTAGAGAGAGATAGGAGATAAAACAGCAATAACACTGAGTAACATTGTAAAGTAAGGGGTTAAAATGATCTTTATTGTGTAAACATCACTTGGGAATTGAAACGTGAGAATTTTCTTTCGTGGTAAAACCGCCAAGAGGTTGATATGCAGAAGTGTGCTGCATTACCCATCATTTGTTGTTTTTCTAAACGATGTTCTCATGTTCACTAAAACCAGCCAAAATATGAAAAGATGACCTCTAGAACTTACCTGGCTCTAGTCAATGCCACATTAAGACGACGGGGGTCATTTAAAAATCCTATTCCTTGATGCTCATTTGCACGGACACAAGAAAGGATAATAAAATCTTTCTCTCTACCTTGAAAGGCATCTACACTGGCAATTTCCACCTCCTTAAGTGTAAACAAAAAACAACATAAGATTAGCAAAGGGCTGCCCATAACAAAATAAGAAACACACGTGTACTGTATATATATGTAGTATTGTACCTGGTAGAGTTTGGTATGCAGAGAGCCACTAAACTGCATGTACTGAACCAAGTAAGATCTCTGCCCTTCATATGGGGTAATTATACCAATCTGATCGGGTTTGGCTCCTGCCTTCAAGAGTTTGGTAGTAATTTTCTCAACATTAGCCGCTTCTGTCCTACAAGAGAGAACATGAGTTGCATGTAAATGGAGAGATTATGTATGTGAGCTGAAGCACACATGGCCTCACCAGCCCATTTCCATTTACCTGTTTAGGTAAGAGGTCCCAGAACTTGCAATCTCTTCCTGTCCCTGGGTGACATAAAAGAACATTGGCTTGTCTGGTTGTGGCCACTGGAAGTCAAAGCCTTTCTTCACACGATCAGCTAGATATATAAAATGAGGCATGTTATATTTAATAGTATGAAAGCAGAATATATACACTTTTTGCTAAGCAGTAGCATTACCAGCTGTTACTCCATTCTGAAGGGAACCTTCATAGAAAATGTTTGAAGGAAAAGCACTAAGAGCAGGATGCATCCTGTACTGAACCTGAAGGCGAATTGGTCTGATACCAAGAACCACAAGTCTCTCAAACAGGGACTGGGATAGTCCAGCCTTTGCTGCTTTTTTACACATCACAACTGGACCAAGCTGACAGTGATCTCCAACGAGTATAAGCTACATAAAAGAAAAAAAAAACAAGTTTATACAATGTAAATATATAAATATATTTTCAACTAAATCTAAGTAACAAAAGAGGTAAACAGGCAGCAAAATCAAATCACCTGTTTTGCTCCCAGAACAACTGGTACCATACATTCAGGCTCTGTGGCTTGGGTGCTTTCATCAATCAAAATGGAACGGAATTGCATTTTAGCAAGTCTAGGATCTCCCGCACCAACACATGTACAGCAAATCACATCAGCATTCTGAAAAGAAAAAAAAAAAAAAAATCTTCAGGTAGTGTTGGATACAGTGCAAGACCTTTTATCAATAATACTATACATGTTAACCCCTGAAGGTCTCAACCATGCAGTTTTAAATCATGACACTTTGAAACTGTACCCCATTAAAAAAACAGCATGTCTGCATGAACTTTTACTCCTCTCCATGCAGGCTGCTGTGATTTCATGAACTATATGCTTGGTGTACAGTTTGGTAATCTTTGAAGGCTAAAGGACTTGAGATGTCACACTGGTCACATGACATTATTGCTGCCTGCAGATAACTCATGGGGAGGAACTGATAAATTCATCCAGAGGCGGCCACGCCCACTTCGACTCGCTATAGACATCTGGATACCAGGTTAAATTATAAAGTTGAATATATGGGAATATGAGGGGAGCAATTTTTTATCTCAAAGAAGGGTGTCTATCCTAGTTACTATACTAGTAACAGCCATGAGCTGCATTTGTGAAAAATGTGGTGACAGGATCCCTTTAAGGACCACCAATTACAGGTGATCATTTGTAAGGTGTCTAGTGAAGTTTTATTGATAATCCTTTTCCCCAGCTTTCTAGTACAGGCTGTCCCCTATTTAAGGACACCCGCAGAGGTCGCACTAACATTTTTCCAGAAGGGTAATAATACTCCTCTCACCATTTTTGAGGAGTATTTTTACCCGAGGAAGAGTATGGAATTTTCAGTAATACAAATATATAACTCCTAGTCGTATACATTGTTAATAGCCAGCTGCAAACCCTCTACCTCCCCACACTGAGCAGGCTGGGGCTGCCACCAATAAATTTATTTAATATTTATTTTTGGGGTGTTGAGTTTATTTTTTACTAAAGTGAATCGGGCGATAGTCCTTCCCAAAAACATATGCCATCTGACCAATGCACTTACGTTCAACTAGCAAGATGTATTTGGCCGCGATAAAGTTGCTACTTACTGAGCACAAGTGTTTTGGTTCGGGGAGGATTTTGTTCAATAGAATGAGTTTCAATACAATGTGAACACAGCCTTAGGGTCTTTGGGGTATTTATTTATTTTATACCTTACTTGAAATGCCTGGATCATTAAACAGGCACTGTCACCTCCTGTGTCCCCTCCTCCTTCTCATAGATTGTAAGCTCTTGTGACCATTGTACAAGTGCTGTCATCTCCTGTGCCCCCTCCTCCTCAGATTGTAAGCTCTGGGGCCCATTGTACAAGCGCTGTCATCTCCTGTGTCCCCTCCTCTTTCTCATAGACTGTAAGCTCTTGTGACCATTGTACAAGCACTGTCACCTCCTGTGTCCCCTCCTCCTTCTCATAGATTGTAAGCTCTTGTGACCATTGTACAAGTGCTGTCATCTCCTGTGCCCCCTCCTCCTCAGATTGTAAGCTCTGGGGCCCATTGTACAAGCACTGGCATCTCCTGTGTCCTCCTCCTCATAGATTGTAAGCTCTGGGGCCCATTGTACAAGCACTGGCATCTCCCGTGTCCTCCTCCTCATAGATTGTAAGCTCTGGGGCCCATTGTACAAGCACTGGCATCTCCTGTGTCGTCCTCCTCATAGATTGTAAGCTCTGGGGCCCATTGTACAAGCACTGTCCCCTCCTGTGTCCCATGCATAGAACCTCAATCATAACTATTTTGTACTTTATTGAATACATCTTATGTCAGGCTCAGGTAACCACTATTCATTAATTGAACTCCCTGGGAATACAATAGGTCAGTCACACAAACCAGTGAGACCACCACACCAGGCACAGGACCACCACACCAGGCGACAACTAACCCCTTTGGAATCAAACGCTCCTCCACTCTCCTTCTGCTAGTGCGCATGTGCAACTATCTATTAGAACTAGACAGACGGGTCAGGAGGGGAGGAGGAGCAGAGACCCCAGTAGTGGTCACATGTCCTGTCCTCTTGCCTGTGCCTTGCCCCGCCCCTCAGTGTAATGTGATTCCCCTGCTGCTCCCTATATGCCAGTGACACTAGATACAGAGCAGATACAGAGCAGCTGGGAGAAGACATCTTGTACGTAACTCAACGACTGCATGCACATGGAATTTTAGATGCTGACACTAAGTAGTATAATTTGTCCTGCATATAAAAAAAAACCTTATCCAGAATTTTTTTCACAGATCACAAAGTGATTTGTGGTGCACAATATTAAGGCAAGATATTTGTTTACCCTTTCAGGACCAGTGACGTAATGGCACATCACTAGTTGGCTGCGGGTGCACGGAGAGGGCTCACCGGCTGTCTCGTTTTAACCCTTTCATTACAATGTGCTATAAGCACAAGTTTTAAAAAGGTTTATAATAAAAATAACCTAAAAATTAAAAATCACCCCCTTTTCCCAGAACTGATATAAATAAAAAATAAACAGTAAAAATCAAACACATTAGGTATAATCGGATGCGAAAATGCCCGTTCTATCCTATCAAAATATAATAACCGTTTTTCACTGCATTTAACCCTGTAACAGAAAATAACGCCCAAAGTAAAAAAAAAAGCACTTTGCCATTTTGAAAAAAATAATAAAAATGTATATATTATATATAACATTGTTTAAAAAAAAAAAAAAAAAAAAAAATCAATAAAAAGTGATCAATAGGTCGGATGGCAGCACTGAAAACTTTATCAGAAGTCGCAAAAAAAAGATACCACCCACAGAAATGTACACCGAAGTATATAAGAAAACGTTGCAAATGCGGTTTTTCACCAATTTCACTGCATTTTGATTTTTTCCCCCCACTTCCCAGTACATGGCATGGAAGAATAAATACCATCACTATGAAGTGCAATTTGTAACGCAGAAAACAAGTCATCACAGAGCTCTATACGTGTAAAAAAAAGTTCTATTTTTGATTGTGGGGAGTGAAAAATAAACAAAAAAGGGTATCATCTAAAAGTTATAGGAAGTAATTACAACTGTTGCGTACCATAAGCAATTCTCTTTCTGCGGTTCTTTTTAGAGCTCTGTATCGTTTCTCATCAGCTGAGGACAGTTCTCCCGTCTCATCCTTCAACTGCTGCAATTTCTGAAGTTCAGGCATACTAAAGGAGAGAAGAAAAAGTTTAGACTAGGTAGCAAACCAAGTCAAGAACTCTGAAAGTGCACAATGATCCTAAAATAAGGCATTCATGATTAGCTTTAAGGGCTATGTACACCTTTGCCAACTTTTTCTTTAATGTCTATTGTATTTCCAAAGACTAAACATGTCCATATCAGTATAAAGATTTTCAGTTTACAACCCTTTACCCTAAGCATATATATGGTTATACATAGTTTCCTCACAAATCTTTCCGAATCAAATCCCAATCTAGTATGCCCTGCTGCTCAACCATGCCCACGCCTATCACACCAGACCAAATAAGTCAGCTACAGTACAACTGGTAACTTCCCCGCTCAGCCACAACCACACTCATATCGCATCTCACAGTAGACAGTTCAGTCTGATACAGCCGAATCCTGCTGACTCTTTAGGCTATGCACACTTCTCCCATCTTAAATCAGACGATTCAGTCCGATACAGGTCAATCGTGCTGCTTCCCTCAGCCACATCCCTCTCCCTCTGTGAGTATAACGCTCACTAGCCGCTCAGTCTTTCCTCTCCCACTTCTAACAGTGTCAGCAAGATGGTCTAGTGATAACTCAATCTATGTATATCAGTACAACAGGGTAAGGGGAAAGATCTATTGACATAGTAGCTACAACATGACTGGTGAAGAAGGGAGAAGAACAGAAGCTATGCTTGTGCATGTGTGATGACAGACAGCAGGGAACATGTGACCAGTTCTAGGGAATCACCCACAGCAAAAACTGAATGTAGAAGAAGCTGCAGTTTGTAGTTATGTATAAATGCATGAATAGAAAAGTTCACTGCAAATTTTTTTTTTTTTTTTTTTTAACAGGAACCAAGTACCATATAGTTTGACTTCTCCTGCACAAAGGTGTCCACAGCCATTAAAGACAAAATGTGTAACATGTCATACATACCTGGACATGATGCTGAGATACATGTACATCAATACACCGAAAGTAGTGTTTACACAGACATTCCACAGATTTTCAAAAGCAGAAAGCAAATGCAAAAAGGGAAAACAAATAAAAAGACAAAGATGCCATTTGGCTATTGTCCAATGTAAATCACATATTAGAGAATAACTGGCAAGTATCATACCTTTCCATGTTGCGGATCTGATTGTGCAGTGCCAAGAAAGAAACAGGAGAATCAATAGCTTCACGGCTCTTTGCACAGAGACGAACAACTTTGAGTCCTGTTTGGTGTATTTTCTCAGTCAGTTGATCTACAGCGATATTGCTTGGAGCACACACTAAAACAGGACTAAAAAGAAGTATTTAAAATATATCATAAAAAACTTATCAGTATTGTCTGATCAATTTTAAGGTTTACAGGAGCATGACCCCCAGATTGGTATAAAAGAGGTTTATTGTATTTTAGTTTCAGATAACTTCTTTAGGTTTTAGGCACATGAACGTTACCATTTGTTCTTGTGCCATCTGTTGATTCATTGGATAGCACACAGACAAATAGTTTTCAATCTTAGGCCACATTCACACGACCGGAGGGATCTATGTACGGCAAGCTTGTGGCCCACAGACTGCAATAGACGCATGGAGCGATACAGTGCAGCACACCTATCCCATCTTTCGTCCTTGTTATGGCGCCAATCGCCATGCATCACTGGAGAAGGGTCACCCTTCCTCTCCACGGCGGCGAATGCATACCCGCCTGCATGTATACCCAGTGGGAATACATTCGTATGAATACAGCCTAAGGCAGATTAATAAATTCTGGCAATTGATGTCCAATAAAACTAACCCACAGCGATCAGGATGCAGATTTTAATAGTTTATTTTAGAACTGTAAAGCAGATTTTGTGCATCATGTAGAACAAACAGCTAAGGTTCAATACCTTTTTCCAACACCATTTACAATATTATAAATACAGTGCAGTAAACTACTTACCCATTTCCCTGTCGAGCAAGATGATACACAATTGTTGCAGAAGTCACAGTTTTTCCAGTACCAGGCGGCCCCTGAATGAGACTAAGAGGTCGTTGCAGAACAGTCTTCACTGCATAAACCTGAAAGTGCCAATACAGAACCAATACAGACTTGGTTAAAATGTTGTATACAGGGTAATACCATGCCAAGGGCAACCAAATTTGATAGGTAAAACCATGGCTCTCAGGAAGGTCCATGCTGGTACCATACTATTTGCAGCTCTTGATAAGGTGTTAGTGTCCAGAACTTGACCACTACCATGTTAACTAGATCACTAGGTCTGTTCAATAGTCTCTGGTGAATCCCAGAACGGACGCTACTATAGACACTGAAAACTATTCATCTTGGTGTTCACCTGTCTGAGACTGCCATTTCTAACTGAACTAAAACAACCGGAAAAGTGAACTTATCTTTACCTGTGAATGGTTGAGATCTGGCAATCCTTGTGCCGTGAACCTCTTGGGAAGCTGACACTTTATGATTACATCTTCCACTTCATGGCCCAGAAGCTTGTGATAAATATAGCCTGAAACTGAAGTTTCATCTACTGCAAAGGTTTTCAATGCACTCTGCATTCTAGATAAAAGACAAAATCAGAAGAACTTCATAAGAAACAGGATCAAGAAGATGTGACATTTGCTTTCGTTCTATGCAAATAGTGAAGGAGATGCTTAAAAGAAAATCTGTCACAACTAAAAAGCTAAAAATAGTTTCCCTTACAACCCCAAAAATCTACTTTATGTTACTTGGAAGCGGGGGTGTCCTGATCTGCCATCTCATCTACACGTCCCCATATCCTTATTCCTTCTTATCAGCATGTCATATTACCAGCCATGACATCCAAGGTCCTTTACCCAGTTACGTTTGCAAGTCTTCCCCATGTATATATCTGATCACATGAAATCAAAGCAGCCTCCATGGACTTCCACACTTCCCCATGCCTCCATGGAGGCTGCTGCGATTTCATGTGATCAGATTATCAGATGCATACATGGGGTAAATGTTGAACTATAACAGGATCTTAAAAGACATCACCCTGGTCACATTACCGAGTCCCAAAATGTCAGATCAAAAAATAATAACGGTTATCCCTGGCATTTAAAACCATAAAGGAAAATGGCAGCCAAAACCGAAAACTCCACTTTCGCAATTTTGCTAAATATAATGAAAAAAATTGTAGCATTGATTCAACTGAAAAAAATTACATCACACACATCTCTGTACCCCGACGAGCCAGAATATGGCAAAATTAATTTTATTTTGTACAAAAAAAATTGTTTCAAATTTTGTAAAATGTATGAAAACATAAAACCTACATAGACTTGATTTCCTTGTGATCGTACTGATCCAAAGAATAAAAGTAGACATGTCATTTGGGGCACAGTGAAAGCTGTAAAATCCAAGCCCACAAGAAAATGGTGCAAATGTGGGTTTTTCACCAATTTCACTGAATTTGAAATTTTTCCCCGCTTCCCAGGACACGGGACCATCACTAGAAAGTGCAATTTGTTACACAGAAAACAAGCCCTCACACAGCCAATTCCATAGAAAAATAAAAGAGGTAGATTTTTGAAGGAGGGGAGTGAAAATAAAAACTTGAAGGGCCTGGTCATTAAGGGGTTAAACTAAACCTGGCAGAATGTAAATGCAGCTTAATCCTTGCTCCACCATGGCACCTCCTGCTCTCCTTAAATGGAGCAGTGAATTGCGTACACTCACCGGCCACTTTATTAGGTACACCATACTAGTAACGGGTTGGACCCCCTTTTGCCTTCAGAACTGCCTCAATTCTTAGTGGCATAGATTCAACAAGGTGCTGGAAGCATTCCTCAGAGATTTTGGTCCATATTGACATGATGGCATCACACAGTTGCCGCAGATTTGTCGGCTGCACATCCATGATGCGAATCTCCCGTTCCACCACATCCCAAAGATGCTCTATTGGATTGAGATCTGGTGACTGTGGAGGCCATTTGAGTACAGTGAACTCATAGTCATGTTCAAGAAACCAGTCTGAGATGATTCCAGCTTTATGACATGGCGCATTATCCTGCTGAAAGTAGCCATCAGATGTTGGGTACATTGTGGTCATAAAGGGATGGACATGGTCAGCAACAATACTCAGGTAGGCTGTGGCGTTGCAACGATGCTCAATTGGTACCAAGGGGCCCAAAGAGTGCCAAGAAAATATTCCCCACACCATGACACCACCACCACCAGCCTGAACCGTTGATACAAGGCAGGATGGATCCATGCTTTCATGTTGTTGACGCCAAATTCTGACCCTACCATCCGAATGTCGCAGCAGAAATCGAGACTCATTAGACCAGGCAACGTTTTTCCAATCTTCTACTGTCCAATTTCAATGAGCTTGTGCAAATTGTAGCCTCAGTTTCCTGTTCTTAGCTGAAAGGAGTCTTCTGCTGCTGTAGCCCATCTGCCTCAAAGTTAGACGTACTCTGCGTTCAGAGATGCTCTTCTGCCTACCTTGGTTGTAACAGGTGGCGATTTGCGTCACTGTTGCCTTTCTATCAGCTCGATCCAGTCTGTCCATTCTCCTCTGACCTCTGGCATCAACAAGGCATTTCCGCCCACAGAACTGCCGCTCACTGGATGTTTTTTCTTTTTCGGACCATTCTCTGTAAACCCTAGAGATGGTTGTGCGTGAAAATCCCAGTAGATCAGCAGTTTCTGAAATACTCAGACCAGCCCTTCTGGCACCAACAACCATGCCACGTTCAAAGGCACTCAAATCACCTTTCTTCCCCATACTGATGCTTGGTTTGAACTGCAGGAGATTGTCTTGACCATGTCTACATGCCTAAATGGACCGAGTTGCTGCCATGTGATTGGCTAATTAGAAATTAAGGGTTAACGAGCAGTTGGACAGGTGAACCTAATAAAGTGGCCGGTGAGTGTATGTTCCTTGCAGATTCATCCTCTATAAAGTGCTGCACTTACCTGTCAAATGATGTCGACTTCCAAACAAAATCCACTTGGAAATTGTGAGTAACTTCCACAGGAGCACCAACACTGCTTCTTAGCTCTATAGCAATTTCATCACCGTAATCTGTAGTATGCTGTTAAGTCTTAAAACTCTATTAAGAAGTTGAATGTCCCAAAACACACCCAGCGACCAAAAATTACAATGATCTTTCAGTCACTGGTAAACTGGAATTTCTCACTTCTTGGCACTGCCTTTTCATCTCTTAACTCTTGAACAAGCAGCCAACTGGCAAGTGAAAGGGTAAGACGGGACTTACCCATGGCTGCAATGTACTATGCTAGCACTGATAGAGGTAGAAGACCAGAACTAGTGGTTAATTCCTACGATGCTGCAGTCGCAAACTAATGCATCGAGGAGAAATAAATGGCTGTGGTATTTTGTTTACCTCTACTGGCACCCAACGGTACAATCACTTGGTGCAGGCTCCCTATGGCAGGTCAGCCTGCACCAGAGAAATGCTTCAAATGCTGTCAGACAGTAGTTTTGGATATTCAGCTCTAAAAATAGACTGGCAACATGAGGTCGTACCAACATTCTTCCAGAAGGGTAATACTCAAATTTTGAGGAGTATTTTTAGCAAAGGAGGAGTATGAAATTTTCAGTAATACAAATAAGAAGCCCCCAGACGTAGTGTTAAAAAGATGTCTATTTATACAAGACATTGTTACACTCAGTTTTCTGTGCTTAAATAGAAAATTCTTGTAACCTAGACAAGGTTGGAGCACCAGAATTTACGGGCGCAGGGAGCATAATATATATGTTTTTTTCTTATATACAGATCACAAATAACAGTGATCTAATCACACAGCCCATTGTGGGACGGGGCACTGCGACAGTAGACTTGCGATACCATGCCCCTTCTCACAGAACAGGATCAGGCTGTCAACAACAGCCAGATCATGGTGACGGCTCTGCACATGTGGTCTGCCCCCAGCCACGGCTCTAAGGTCATATGACCAGAGCAATGGCGATCGAGATACTACAGTCAGGAGTTTAAGCAAAAGACGACAAAACACCTTTTCCTGGCGACAGATCAAAGCAGCCAAGAGCTCAGGAGTCAGATACTTATTACCTATATTGTATACAGGGGACGAATGCCAACTAAAAGATAACCTGCTTAAAAATATAGGGAGAATCAATTGCCTGTATTTCACCAACGAATCTTTCCATCACTGTGAGGTAAAACTTTTTATGGACATGAGGAGTGGACATGCGTGGGGACACACAAGTGGATTCAAGATACCCAATACCACAATGGGATATTTGCACTTGACTTTGGGTTTGCTACTGACCAATCCTCTCATGTACAACAAATTATGAAATAGGATTTTAACATTTAAAATTCCCACACGTGGATGTGTTTTGGTATTCCATTTAAACACTTTATGACTAGAATGATAAAAGGGAGATGGTATAGTAAAGGTGTCCAGACACATTGGGGAAAATTCAACAAATGTGGTTCCAAAAGTAAGAAAGACAACGAATAGGGAGTTTAAATAGAAAGTTTTAAACCAAGCCAAATGTACCATTCAGCAATGGACACCTAAATAAATATGGTGTGGGATAAGACTATTTGGCATACTTTACATACATCACTTTACTCTTAGCCACCTGATAAATCTACCCGTTTTAGACAAAATGTTAACCGGTTCAGAAAGAATAAAAACAGATGACTCTGGAAGGATACTGTCAGGAACTTTAATCACATGTCCGATGCCTTTCCACAAAGGTGCAAGGTCACCCTTATATCTCAAGCATATTTCATCCCCTTGCATTAAACGCATATCTGAAAGAGAGAAAGACTCTTTAAATGGAAATAGAAATCCTAGAGGCTAGCGTATGGGTGAACCAAAAAAAAAAAAAAAAGAAAAAAAAAAAAGGTACTTTCTACAAAATGTTTGCAATTACAGGATGTCATTTGTGATACGTCATGCTCTGGTGAAGCAGGACCCATGAATCCTGCCACTTCAGGCACAATCACTAAACACTGAAAGACCACAGAAATACAGGGACCCTAGGGCGAGTTTTCAGGTTTACATGTGGAAAAATAAAAAAATTACACATTTCCACACATACATCCCTCTCCCCCAAGCATTACTAGATGAATGCAGAAAGAATTTGTAATGTAAAGACAAAAAAAATGGAAGATGTTGCACTTTCCAAAGAAAAAAAAAAAAAAAGCTGCAAATAAATGGTCCCGGATGGATCTACCAAACATCCAACATTAAAAATTTCTTAACCTGACTGGAGCTCACAGTTATTGCAATCTTCTATTCCAATGTATATACATTTAAGTCTTCCTTTAGTTCATGAAGATTTTCCAAACAAAGATTTCGTTGGGAATAAGTCACTGTTCAGACATGAAACCGCTGCAATTCTTTTTCCACTGATATCCTCCTTTTCAGTTTTACTATGTGGAGGAGATAAGTATGGACACAGCGTAGACAGTTTCAACAAGGTAAAGACTCTTTATTTTTGGTTCTACTCACGTTAAATCAGATAAAAATCTGCATGTAATCAATCCACGAGGTCGCCAGTCATTGCCCGGCCCGGGTTTTGCCTATCGGTTGCCCAGGAAGTAGCTGATGGGCGAAACCCTGGTTGGGGCAATGACTGATGTCCTCGTGGATTGATTATAAGCACATTTTTATCCGAGCAGAACAAAGAATAAAAAGTTTTTACCTTGTTCAAACCATCTACACTATGTCTATACTTATCCTCCTTTTCAGCGTTAAGAATTGCAGCGGTTTCGTGTCTGAACAGTGACTTATTCCCAATAAAATATTTGGTTGGAAATATCTTCATGAACTAAAGGAAGACTTATATGTATATACATTGGAATAGAAGATTGAAACGGAGCTCCGGTCAGTTTAAGAAACTTTTAATATTGTAATGTAAAGAGTAGCACCTGTTTAGTTTTCTATCCGCTCCCAGATACTGATGCAAATCAATAAGCAAGCAATGTGTGCAGCCTGTGTTAATGGACCCCTATGTTATTGAACCACATGGACGGGAGTTTTTACATCATACAGAAATCGCATTGAAGAAGTCCATGTTGTGAGGTCAAACAGCAGGGACGATACTTAAAGGGGGAGGACCCCACACCAGTGCTGCCCAATTTATTGAACGGCGCTGCAGTGTATGCTAAAAATGGGGTAGCACGAAGAGCGGCTTACTTAAGTAGCTCCTAGTGCTGTTTTTTGGGCGGCAGGTCCTCTGTTACAGTAACATCACTGCTGTTCGGCCAGCAGACAGACTCAAGGACTCCCATCCTGTGCATTGGGTGCGGTCCATGGGATCCGACCAACATACAGGTTACAGCACGTTACAATTAAATTTAGGTATTAAAGCTTTGGGACAGAATTAATAATTAACCGACATTTCTTGTACAACAATGATAAAAGTATTGTATGAAAAAGTACTATACCAGAATCGGTTTTTGGCAAAGTGAAGTAAGCAATCCTCTTCTTATTAAGGCCAAGGTCCCATCGCACTGTTATGTTATCCTGTGTCTAGATAAACATAAGCAGTTTAAAATGTATCCCGACTTCACATTCAACGTTTATACTTCAATACATACAAAAAATAATCACATACAATTTAATCGCTCATCACCAATGCTCGTTTTCAGCTTAATGAAAAGGCTCTTTTTTACAAATCTGACATGCATCACTTTGGACGACAACAACTTTGGAACATTTTAATTTATCAAGGTTATTTTAATACCATTTTTCGTGACACATTGAACTTTGATATTATAATAAAATTTGGGTGAGAAATAATACATTTATAAAAAAGCAAATATGGGAAAAATACTCAAAAATGTCCACATAGATAATTATAGCACACAACCAATTAACATTTACCATATGTCTGCTTTATGTTGGTTTTCTTTAACTATCCTTTAACTTCTGTAAATAGAACAGCAATTTTAAGAATTTATAAAAATTTCTAATTTCCTTTATTTTAGGGACCAATGCAGCTTTGTAAGATCTACACTAAAGAAAGAAGAGCCTCCTAAAGTAGTCAAAAAACAAATTTAAAGCTTCGTTAACCCCTTAAGTATTTCACAAAAGTTCAAATACAATAGTGAAAAATGTCAATATTTTAATGACATTTTAATTTCCCAACAGTGAAACATGGTGGTTGCAGCTATGGAGGTGTTTTTCAGCTGCAGGGAAAGGACGACTGGTTGCAATTGAAGGAAAGAGGAATGCGGCCATGTACAGTGATATCCTGTACAGAGTTTAGAACAACTCTGATCATTCTTGACTGGCCAAGCCAGAACCCCGATCTAAACCCAATTGAGCATCTCTGGAGAGACTTGAAAATGGCTGCCCACCAAGGCAACTGGAGAGTATCTGCAAGGAAGAATACCAGAAGATCCCCAAATCCAGGTGTGAAAAACTTGTCCCCAAGACTCTTGGCTGTACTAGCTCAAAAGGTGCTTCTATTCAATACTGAGCAAAGGTTCTGAAAACTTGGCCATGCGGTATTTCAGTTTTGCTTGTTTAACCCCTTAAGTACGCAGCCATTTTACAGCTTAAGGCTCAGTCCCATTTTTTGGATTCTGACTTGCTTCGCTTTATATGGTTATAACTTTTGAACACTTACTTATCAAAACGATTCTTAGATTGTTTTTTCCCCACATGTTGTACTTCATTTTAGTGGTAAATTTTGGCTGATAAGTTTTGCGTTTATTTACAAAAAAAAAGAATATGATGAATTTTCTGAAAAATTTGCCATTTTTGAAATTTGAAATCATTGCGTTTTCAGGCAGATAGATTTACCACCTAAATAAATTGCTGAATAACATTTCCCATATGTCTACTTTACATTTTCACCATTTTTGAAATGTCTGGATAATTTATTTTGATGTCACGCGGCTTACAAATCGAATAGCGCTTTTCCGGATTTTCAGAATTGACTATTTTGGGGATAAATACAGTTTTGAATGAAAATTTACATATTTAGCATCAAAACCCCCTATATAACCAACCCAATTTCAAATCTGCACCCCTCAAGCTATCAGAAACAGATTTTACGAAGATTGTTAACCCCTTGAGATCTTCATAGTAATTACATCAAAATGGAGGCGAAATTTAGAATAGTCAAATTGTGCCGGTTATACGTTCATTTAGCCCTAAAATTTACACATTTCCAAAAGATAAAAAGAGAAAACCCACCATACAATTTGTTCTACAATTTCTCCCGAGTGCAGAGACCCCCCACATGTGGCTGTGACTTGTTTTATGGGGGCACAGTGAGGCGCAGAAGGGAAGGAGCACCCTGCAGCTGCCAGGATTTTACTTTCCTCATTGGCCTCTTTTGAAGGCTGTAAAATTTTCGCTTTTTCGTTATTGGGGCCATGTGACGGCATTTTTTTTGCGGGATGAGATGCTTTTTCCAATGTTACCATTTTGGGGTTGGTATCACCTATTGCTGAAAATTTAGGAACTTCTTTTTGAGAGCAGGAGTAGAAAAGCATCAATTCTCTACTGTTTTTTTTACTTTTTTTTGTGGTGTTCACCGTATAGACTAATAATCATATTATCTTCATTCTATGGGTCGATACGATAACGGGGATACCAGACACAAATATATTTTCTTGCGTTTTACTAAATTTGTAAAATAAAACCCTATTGTGGGGAAAAATCTATCATTTTTGTATTGCCATCTTCCAAGTGGCATAACTTTGTTACGTTTTTGGCTACGGAGCTGGTTGATGGCTTGTTTTTTGTGGGACACGTTGTACTTTACACCAGTATCATTCTAGAGTACATATGTTTTTTTGATCACTTTTTATAGCATTTTTTGTGGGATTGAATAGGTAAAAATCAATTTTTGGAGGGTTTATAACAGTTTTCTTTTACGGCGTTCATCGTGCGGGTTCAATAATGATTTATTTTTATTCTACGGGTTGTTACGGACGCGGTGATACTATATATGTGGGGTTTGTGTTATGATTTAGACTTTTTTTTTTTTAGTTATATGTCTCTTTATATGTTTTGGGGCTTTTGGGCATTTTTGGTGATTTATTACTTTATTTTTTTATTGAACAATTTTTTTTTTTACTTTTTCACTTTTTCCACCATGGGAAATGAACAAGCAATAATCTGATTGCTTGTTCATAATAATACCCTGCAATACTTATGTATTGCAGGGCATTATCAGTGTCAGCCTATGCACTTGCATAGGGTGGCACTCTGCCAGTAAGATGACGTCACAGACGCCATCTTACCGGCAGTTCCTGCAGGTAACACTGGGGTCCAGATCGGACCCCAGTGATACCGTAGCAATGATCGGTGCCCCCCGAAAATGATTCGGGGGGGGGGGGGGGGCATCGTGGGGGAAAGACACCCCAAATGCATGTTAGATGCCGCGGTCGCGAGCTGAACCGGCATCGGCTCAGCGTCCGATATATCGGACGCTGAGCGCTAAGTCACTGAGCTCAGCGTCCGATATATCGGACGCTGAGCGTTAAGAGGTTAATAATTAGCGAAAATGGCTACATTTGTTTTTTTTTCCTGTCAAGATGGGTTGCAAAGTGTACATTAATGAGCAAAAAAACACCTTTAATGTTACCAATTGGCTGCATTGAAACAGTAAAAAATGTAAAGGTGTTTTATAATAATAATAATAATAATTATTATTTATATAGCGCACACAGATTACGCAGCGCTGCACAAGCATGTGAAATTGGTCCCTGTCCCCATGGGGCTCACAATCTAAACAACCTAACAGTATGTTTTGAAGTGTGGGAGGAAACCGGAGTACCCGGAGGAAACCCACGCAAACACGGAGAGAACATACAAACTCTTTGCAGATGTTGACCTGGGTGGGATTCGAACCCAGGCCCCCAGTGCTGCAAGGCAGAAGTGCTACTCACTCAGCCACCGTGCCGCCCTATTCCATACCCACTGCAGGTATAACCCTAACGAAATAACTTATCGAAAAGGGCGGTTAATTTGGAGTTAATATGGAAAGTCTTTCAACAGTACAGAACTGTGAGGGGAGAGAGAACCTGGGAAAGCAACAAAATTGTTGTGACCACTGATTGGTTTTCACAGTGGTCACAAATTGGAGACCATTCTATCGGTTTCCGATCATAGAACTGAATGCCTCAGGCAGTGACATCTCAGGGTGCATTCACAAGTACCAGTAACGCATGCGTTTTCAGCCTCCTTCAAATCGCGTTAGCGCCACTTGTGAATGTACCCTTATGATTCAAAGAGAAATCAATGGACGTTATACCGGCGCTGGATGGAAGTGATGCATAGTTTATAACGATAGTAAGATTTCTCGAACATAAAGAGGTGTTCGTTGTTATCCGGAGAGGAAAGGCCATTTGTTGCCAAACATTGCAAAACTATTGTACATAGAAAATACCCACCTGAGATTCTTTTAGTTTTTTGTCATAGTCAGCTTCAAGTTTAACAAGAGGCCCAAATATATTCTGGTACTGATAAGCATCTTCATATCGAAGCAAAACATGTTGTGGTTCCTCATCAACCCCCGGCTTTTCCAGATCTTCCAATGTTGCTGAAGGATTTTCCTAAAAAGATGTTGAATTTATATTTAAAGTTAATTGTTCCAAGAGATCATTAAAGGGCATAAAATATCCTACAAAGTTATACACAGACTAACAAGCATGTTTGGTCCCAGAATCTACTTAACCTGCATAAAGGGATTTTTCCCTGTGTTAGATATTGGATACCTTGTGTTGCAAGTTAGCACAGCAACTGGAGAGGTGCACACCTCTTTCCACTCAAAGAATAAGGGAGTTCTCAATACTTCCAGTGAAGTGAATAGTGTAAAGTCCCTTCACATGAAGGTTTTAATATAGCCGCGTGCAACCCCTTATCGTACAGTTTCAGAGGTGGCAGACTGCCACGTTCACTTTAATGGCCATCCATCCATAGGAATGGTCATATTAACCACCGTACTGTGCAGTCAACAGAAAAAGATAGAATATGCTCTATCTTTCGCTGTAAGTACGGCCTGACTGCGCCCCCCCCCCCAAGGGGGGTTTACCAAACCTGGGCTGGGCCCAGACACAACATACGTTCATGTGCATTCAATGCAAGAGGTGGAACAAACTAACCATCACAAATACAGGTATTTGCCTTAAGGGCATCTACCAACAGGATGAAGGAATGTATGCAAATAAGCCAGAGGGGCTCCATACGTGTTGGTAGATGTCCTTTATAGCACAGTCCCTGGGTTACTTATAACATAGGTACTTTAGGTCTGTTCTCAAGTTGCATTTGTATGCACGTCGGAACAGATATATTTTATAATTATAGCTCCAGACAAAAAATTTTTGCCGTCATGGGAACAAGGATTATCAATGAAACTTTTGAGACTAACGTAAAGCATCCAGAGAACTTCACTGTCACAGTGGGCAGAGAGTTTTGTCTTTAAGTCAGGGATCGCCTTTAAATAAAAAAGGTGTACAATGACAAACCTACCTTCCATAACTCTTCCAGTTTGTTTATTTGCTGAGCAGTTATTTGGCGAGCTCGGAGCTGCTCTTGTTCAGATGGGATCTTCACCAACCAGGAGAGGAAGCAACGGTCCTGAATAAGAGGCTGCCACTGGGAACTGTCCCAATTAATGTCCTTTAAACTGCTCTGGCTTGCACATGGTTGCCTAACAAAGAAAATCATTGGTAACAACCAAAACCCCATGTTTCCATATTGTTTCCTTAAAAAAAGTTATTTTCCAGCTATAGCAGACAAGAGGCAGTAGTTCAGATGGTACTGACTCTGAATATAAAGAATCAACGGCCAGGTAAGTGGCTGAATGGAAGTGTTGAGAGAAAGGAGCTCTTCATTACTTTTAAAGCCTCTACCCAGTCATATATAAAAAAAAATGACAATCATCTCTCTCTGTATGCCTTACCATCATTCCCAGGTCATCTTAGCATAGCATCACATGGGCAGCTACAAACAATACCAACACTGTGCTGGCAGAGTTGTCTTTACAGTAGTCTCCTAAATAAGCTCAGACTGTATAAAATTAGGGTAGTGGAGCTGTTTTTAACATAACTGTCACAATGGTATTAACAGAGTTTGCCCCTCCCCCCTTTCCCATGGATAATAATCAATTTACAAAGCATTAGAGGCAATTAAAACAGCTTCAAATGTGATGCTTAAAAGGACATTTACCACAAGCATGAAAGACTGTATGCAAATCCTGAGGGGCTGCAAACTCCTTTAACACATATGGAGTTTGGAGCCCCTCAGGCTAATTTTCATACAGTCCTTCATCCTGGTGGTAGATGCCCTTTAATAACCTGTCTGTAGTCAGATTGTCCATACATTTGCTTTAAACAACATTAAAGGCAGCATATTTCAGTTCATGTAAGAAAAAACTCACCTGCACAGGAGCACAACAACAGAATCTGCCTTCGCGGGAATGAACCCTAGGAGAAACACATTTCGGCACCCACAGTTGTAACATTCCAACACAGTCTCGCCAAGTGGCCCATCCTTGTGCAGGGTGACCTCTTTACATTTTGCTCTTACTAAATGATTCACAATGTGGCTGGAAGGCAAAATATATATTTTTTTTTATGAAATTCGCAAACCTGACTTTAAATATGCAAAATCTTCAGTGAAAGTATATGTCACATCCAGGCTGCAGAGATCAGATTGACACGCAGAAACATCTTCCCCTTAATCTACTGCTTTATCGGATCTCAGATTTAGCCATCTCTAGACCGCCGAGACCCAAGAGTTGACCAGGCGATTGAATAGTGTGATCTCCAGGCAAACGTGAGCTGTGACAAAACATTAATGTCTGGAAGCTTCCACTACTCAGTGTGCAAGAAGGAAACTAGTAGGTAGGCAGAGATAACTACCAAGAAACTGAACTGGAGGAGAACATATGAGAGAAGTGAATACAGACCTATACCCATTCGTGTTATAACACAATGCACTTTAAGGTAGCTCCTTAAGGGCTAGATGACAGTGTCTGGCATTGCTTCTTCTAGGGATAGACTAACTACACAATTTACAGACCCCCTTAAAGAAATGTAAACAGAGAATGTATGTCCACTGGTTCTTTGCAGTGGACATGCTTTTGCCTAGTTGAATCTCAATTTTTATAGCTTTTAATTATAAAACAGAATTTTCATTCCATATTATAGCATCATCCAATAATATTTTTTTGGGGAAACATGCAACTATGTTTTCCAGGACGGTAGTTGCAAGTTTTGCTATTGGCGCATTGATAGCTACAAGCTATCTATTGCTGTAAGTTTAAGTGGCTGTGTAAACATTTTTCACACCTTACACTTACAACAATGAAGAAAAACCCTTCCAGAGTAGCCAAACGCATTGTAACATTTAAAAACGCATGGGTTCCAACGCACGCATTTCAACACAACCAAAAAGCCATGTGTGAACGCACCTAGTGGCATGGGAATGCTATATATCTGGGATATATTTGTACCAAACTGGGAGGTAACCATGTGTCTGTATTGAAGTGCCTGCTTCACAGGGTTTAATTAATGAAACTTTTTGTCAGGACAGAGCCTGCAACTTATAAGTGGGCATATTGGGCTTTCAAGAGAGCAGGAAATCCTAAAGATGGGCACACAATATTATTCCAGTTATAGATCTGGCTACACAGTGAGCTCTGACTGATATATGATCTTTCACAGGTCCCAATTAGTAAACAGAACTGATTGTAAGCAATTGATAGTGAAAATTTGCACATGCGATACAACCTTACTAAAAATCCAATATCAAGATCTCATAAGTAATTTTGACATACCTGCCAGAGGTGTTCCCACGTCCATTGCAGAACCATTTTTTACTTGTATTGCAGTAGACTACACATGCTGGATCATGAATGCCACAATAGCTAGATGAGAAAAGAAATTAACATATTACATCTAAAAACACAGAAAGCTGGTATTCTGAGTACCCACACATTTAGTTAACAAGTACTGTATGGAAAATAGAAAATTAATCGAGACAAGAATGTTGGTGGAAAAAAAAATGTAATATTTTTATCCAACCCAAATATGACATGGCCTGAGACCACCCACACAATCAGGTGCTTCTGTATATCTACCACAACCTGGAGACCAACCTGCAGGCATGCACTGGAAGATCCTTTGTGTAGTATGTATCTTCTTCATCTTCCTCAAAGTTTAGCTCACCCAGCAACTGACTGGTTTTTCCTACACCATCATCTACTGTGCCGTTCTGTAGGATACCATCTGGACCATTAACCTACAAAAAATATGGACAAGTCTATAAAAATATACTTTGTGTAACTACACAAACTTGAAAACTTACTTGTATATAGGAAACTTAATGAACCTGGAATAAGGTGCACCTAAAACACAGCTTTTATGGAAGAGGTTGTCAGCTTATAAAACAAAATACCACCACCATATAAATCATGTAATGGCAAGGTCTGCAAGTACCAATAAAAAAGTTCCTTACTATGAGGCTGCGTTCACATGATGTATGCTCGTCATACCCTCACTGTTTGGAGAAATGTGGCCACTGTGCTCCTTAAAGAGCACCAGTCATCACAGCTTACAACACTGGAAACCAAGCATATTTTCCTCAAACAGTCCTGTGCTGTTTAGTATGAAATAAAGTTTGAAAACCATACCTGGCTCACTGGCCACAAAGGTGCTGCAAATTCTTCCTCTCACCCCCACCCCACTTTCCTCTACACTTTCTCCAATAGAATGTACCAGTGTACCGACTCTACAGCTCAGGGGGGGGGGGGGGGGGGGGTAGTGAAAAAGATTTTAGAGGCTGACTCAGGATCTCTGTGGCCTGCCCTGATGACTCAGATTTTTCTATGTTTTGCATTCGTGCTGTAAGATATCCTTAGGTCAAAACAGGATTAAAGTTCCCATTGACTAGGAAGGAGAGGCACAATCTGTCAAAGTCATGTGATGTCACACAGGTGAATGAGCCATTAAATCACAATGCTCTGATTACTCTGTGATAATTGCTTGTGCACCTGTGTGACTAGACCATGGCTAGATTTCCATCCACTGAACGGAATCGATACAGGTTGTGCAACTTTTCCTTATACAAACAATATCAATTATTTACCAAAAGTGGACACCCCCTTTAATCTTTAAAATCTAAGTGTGCAAAATTCGTTTTATACATTTTTCCAAGGAAAACAATATTAATTTCTATTGGTGTATGCTTACATTTTGTGAACAGGTACCAATTAATGTCTAGATATCCTGGTCCAAAAACCAGTTAGACAACTTTTCAAAAAAATAAACACAGCTCTCCATGGTGCTTCACACAATAACGAACACGAAAGTCAATGAACTGTCCACTTCTATCCCCTATCATACCTCACATGAGAGTTCACATCAGGATTACCCGATTTTCTGAGTGTATAAATTTATTTTTATTCTTTCTGGTATTTAGTCCACAAATGGTAAAAGATAGTGTAAATAGGAACATAAAGTTTAAAGGTGTTGTCCAGTTTCAACAAATAATGTTATATCATAATGAACATAAACTGGACCACACCTTTAAACTTTGCTGCCGCACCCCACTCAAAGTATAGGTGCAAGTGGCCAGAAGCCACTGGGAAATATAGTAAATGTCCCATCTTTTTACTGTGTACAAAGAGTGTGTGGCACCATACCGCTCTGTGCGGCCATTGTGGGGGCGTACATACGTCCCCCATACGCTCGTGTGAATGCGGCCTTAAACCAATAACTTGCAAGTATCTGAAAGTGTTTTCCAATTTTTATCAGTGTTCTCATTTACATTTCTATTTTGCGCATTTAGAATGTACAATTTGTGAAATAAGCTATATTTCACTGCTATAAGCTACACTACTATATTACTCATGTCAGGACACATTCACACAAGACTATACAGTGTCCTTGACTATTAGCAAACTGTATGGCTGCGCAAGAAAGAAATTCTCAAACATGCGTGAGATTTGTAGACAGACGACTGACGTCCCCGGCTGTCTGAGCATAGCGGGGCGGGATGAATATTAAGTGGCGGAAGGGTGTGAATAATTTGTGAAGCCATTAGACACATTTACATATTTTTATAAAGTTGTTTCTGTAGAATTCGGGAGCCCTGGAACTAACCTCTAGGGGATGACGGCACAGGGTAACGAGCATGCTTAAGAGGACAGTCTACCATCAGTAATCTGGTGGTAGATGTCCTTTAAGAAGGACCACCTTAAATCAGTTTGTTAGGAAAATCACCAGACAAACAACTTAAAAAAAAAAAAAAACTCTAGCAGAAGAAGTTAGGCACCATGCGCCATTGTACTTATCCATACTATAGCACAACACTTCATTCAAATTATAATTTATACGTAGCCAGGATATGGGGCAGCACGGTGGCTGAGTGAATAGCACTTCTGCCTTGCAGTACTGGAGTCCTGGGTTCTAGTCCCACCCAGGCCAACACCTGCAAAGAGTTTGTATGTTCTCTCCATGCTTGTGGGGTTTCCTCCGGGTACTCCAGTTGCCTCCCACACTCCAAAACATACTGTTAGGTTGTTTAGATTGTGAGCCCCATGGGGACTGGGACCAATTTATTAATTATTGTACAATTCTCCACACTTTCCAACGATCTGGCCCTTTTTTTTTTTTTCATTTCCATTTTTCACTCCCCCCCCCCCTTAAAAAAAAAAAAAAGTTCCATTTTTGAACATGTAAAGAGCTCCGTGAGTTTGTTTTCTGCATAACAAATTGCTCTTCATATTGACTATTTAATTTTCTATGTTGTGTACTGGGAAGCAGGGAAAAAGTTCCAAATACAGTGAAAATGGTGAAAAACGCACCATGGGCTTGGATTTTACGGCTTTCACTGTGCTACCCAAATGACATGTCTACTTTATTCATTGGTCGCTGCATCATTTATTTTGATAATTCAGCATTTTCAGACGTGGCAATGCCCAATGTGTTTATGATTTTTACTGTTTATTCACATTTATATCAGTTCTAGGGAAAGGCAATTTGAATTTTTTAGGTTTTTTTTCAACTTTTTTTTTTATTGTTACTTTTAACATTTTTTTAGACCCTCTAAGGTACTTTAACCCGAGGTTGTCTGATCCTACCTTATACTGCCATACTACTGTATGGCAATACATGGGGATTTTCCTCCTCATCCATTACAGTGTGCAAATCGTCGATTTTAATGAAATGGTTAAAATGAGACATCCTCGGGTCTTCCAAAGACCTGGTAAAGATACTTTATACCCCAAGGATGCTGTCAGTTTAGGGTTAATTCACACTGCCGTTAGCGGGGACGTACATGCGGCCACATATACGTCCCCATAGACAGCAATGGGAGCACGGTGCCGCACGGCGGGCTTACCGCGTGTGAATGCAGCCTTAAAATACTGATGGAAGGTTCCTGTCAATATTTTTTTTATCTATTTTCTCAGGACTACTAAAGCTGGCACCCAAAAACAAAGGGGTTGTTATCCCTTCTGTACCAAAGACTGAAGCTACACAAAAAGTAGAGGGGGCAACAGTGTGGTGCATTTTTTTTTATCCATTAGCATCTTTATTGCACACAACATACATACATTAGAATAGGTGCAGGAACAGTCAGTAACATAAGCCAACTATTGCACTCAGTTTAAACAGAACAAGGCTCCTAGACTATTCCAGTCATCCTAGGTAACAGAACTTCTTCCTTAAAGGAAACCTACCACTTGAAGTGGCAGGTTTCAGGTGGAAATACCGAGCACCAGCTCAGGGTGAGCTGGTGCCGGAGCTTATTTTTGTTAGTGTTTTAAACCGCTGTATTGCGGTTTAAAACACTTTTTAAACTATATAGCCGCCGCAGGGAGGTACGCGCTCGGCGCTTACCATGCGGGCGGGTCTCCTTCACTTCCTATGTAGCCGCACACACGGTCGCACGCATGGTAAGCGCCGAGCGCGTACCTCCCTGCGCCGGCTATATAGTTTAAAAAGTGTTTTAAACCGCAATACAGTGGTTTAAAACACTAACAAAAATCAGCCCCGGCACCAGCTCACCTTGAGCTGGTGCTCAGTATTTCCATCTGAAACCTGCCACTTCAAGTGGTAGGTTTCCTTTAAGATTTTGGAGAATTATTTAACATGAAAATTTAGCATTTATATTTTTACATGATAAAATAGCAATAAACCATTGTACACGGTGATACATGACAAGGTTCCCATGGTGAGTTCACAAGTGGCAGAAATCCGGAAAGAATCTCGTTTTACAGTACTTAGAAGTCATCTATTATGGAATAGGCCCCATCAGGGTTCCTCAGTCTCTGTATGCAGTCACAAAGAGAGCTGTCAATTCAGGATGTGCCTGCCACACATGACCCATTGACAAAGAAAAAGAATAGATATAAATGTATAATTGTTTACACTGTATCTTTCCTACAAAGCTATACATCAATATGTCAGCCTTCTCTCCTCTATAACCTGCTACCTGCAGTTAGGACACTATGTCCCATCTGCCCTATAACTTTCTACACTACATTTTTATGATGATAGTTCCTCCTAAATGGGGATGTTCACTTTGCGTGTTTTTATTTTGTATGCCCAAAATGCTGTTAACCTCTTAACTTCTGAATGTAAATATCTGTCAGCCGTTCATGAAGGGGTGTATGGAGAGGGCTCACTGGTTAAGCCCTCTCCATAACCAGTGTTTGTCAGCTGTATTACATAGCTCACACCTGCTGGTTGCTGCAGTGGGTCAGTAGCAGCACCGATTGCAGCAGGAAAACTGTCAGGTGACCAGGTCAGGTTCGACAGGTCTGCTCCTGGGTGCCAGCCAGGATGTGCTATTATGTCCTGGTGCTACGTGGGGTGTATGGAGAGAGCTCACAGGCTGAGCTGTCTCCATACACAGCAGGTGTAAGCTGTATAAAAAAAGCTAGTTGGAGTGCTGCATCATCCGTTTGCCTTGTAGTATTGCAGTATATAGTATGAGCAATCAGACCCTGCAAGGTTAAAGTACACTGGAGTTTCTGAAATAGTAAAAAAAAAAGTTGCGTCTCAAAACAACCAATAAATCAAAATATAAACTATTTTCCAAACGGCGAACCCCGAAAAGAAAACTAGAGGCTAATGTCGGAATCACCATTTTACATTGAATAAAAAGAATAAAATCAAAGGTTGGACAGTTTCAAAACGATATCAATTGAAACAGCAACCACACATCCATGCGCTTAAGTATGAAAAAATGACGTACGTCAGGAGAAAGCAACGCAAGGAATTTTTTAAAAGAAGTTTTTTGATCCAAAGAACAAAGTAAAGGTGGCATCTCGACCGCACATCGATTGCCGTACAAATAAAGCCCATATGAATATGGCGCAACTGTGGGGTGTGCCAATTGCACCAAATTTGGAACTTTTTCCAGCTTCTCAGTACATGGCACAAATTATTGTATGTTGGCTCTAGAAAATACAATTAGTTTTGCAGATAAGCCCTCATATCGCTTTGTGAATAGAGATGTGTGGACCTGTTGGGATGCCCCCTGGCCAATCATAGCCATGGCAGGTTGCAAGGGGTGTCACTCTGCCGTACGGGCTGGTTGGCCACCAATTTGGCATAACAAGAAATCCATTTATCTCCATTTGAAAATGAAAAAAATAAAAAAGTTACTTTGCTAAGGAGCAGAGAAAAAACATGCAAGAAAATGAAAAAGTTGGTCTTGAAGGGTGACATACTACAAACTATACTTTCCTACAGGAGATCCCTTGCAACAGCTACTGTGTTTGCCAGTTGCAGTGGTGTGGGTGGCACATGACTACTACAGCAAACTGGCAGTTCAATTTATAAAATACATGACATAGAAGACATAAAGTAATGCAGATGTCTATTACTCCTGGAAATGTATCAAGGTTAGAATGAGATGCCAGCAGGGTGTTGGCAGGTCAGCTGTCATAGAAGCTTAATGTCAGAAGGGGGTGGCCAGTACTCTGTCAGGGTCACCACATGGAAATGCATCTACAAGACATGTCAGGTGTTCTGTCCAATAGACACATAGTAGGATTTCCCTCGCTTTTCAATAAGTGGAGGCGCAGAATTCACCTATTATACTAAAGTCACCCTTCAAGAACAGCAGGCTCCACAGTCCATACACGGTAGCAGTGCTGAAAGTCGCACCGGGATGACGGGACACGTGCTCGGCCTCCTGGTCCCCAGTGACAGGCGGAAGCAGCGCTCATGACACCGGCTAAGCGCACAGGAGCACAGCAGGCCGCTGTCTCTGTGCCCGCACCCCGGAAGCAGGCGAACGTACCTGGCCGTCGAGCTGGCTTTGGGTTTGCCCCTGGGTCTGGGTCTGACTAGGCAAAGTAAAGTCGGTGAACTCGAACTCTGAGCCCTGAGTGTCGGCCCCCAGCAGCTCGGCCTCCTCGGTGTCCAGGAAGGTGAGAGTCTGCGAGCTGGGCCCGTACGCCTCTACGCTCATGATGTCCCGGTAGAAGAGCGGCTCTAGCGACGTAGGGATTTTTCCAGAAAGCACTGTAACGGGAACCGCTCCGCTATACGACCTCTAAACTGCTCGGGTGTAACCGTCACCGAACGCGGGCACTACAACCAACCGCCTGAGACCCTGCACTCTCCGCCGCAATTGACGTCACACGCTGCCGTACAGGAAAGTAGCGCGCTTGCGCGTAAATGTGACGTCACCGCGCACGTACCTGTACGTGCCCCTCCCCGTTGCTAGAGGCAACGCGAACTTTTTTTTTTTTTTTTTTTTTTTAGAGACGTGTCTAGAACGTTTGTCTGTAAAAAAAATAAATAAATAAATAAATAAATTAATTAATTAATGAAGAGCAGTAGAAGCGGAAATACCCAATTAAGGCCTTATAGAGGAACTCGTGCAAAGGGGTAAAGGTGGGCGATATGTGGGCGGGACTAGAGTACTGACGTCACGGACCATGAACGTAGGAAGGACGTAGCGTGCCCTATGGCGAGTCACAGCGACACGCGGTGTCTCTATCCTGTCTCTACACTGAACCTGCTCCATGTATTCCTGTTTGGGATTCATTTTGTTTAGGGAATGTCACGGAAGTGCAAATTCAAGAGGGTTTTATTGTAAGAGGTTGAGGGACATGAGACTTGTTCTCTCGTGGTGATAAGCCATTTCCTTATCGGAAATTCCTCTTTTTTCACAAACCATATGTTTTTTATTTTTCTGTTCACACAGACATCTGCAGGACAAATTGTGCTTTCTATTAGCACCATTTATAGATTTTTAGTGTACGAAGAAGCTAGAAAACATTCCCATTGTGGTAGAATTGCGCTATTTTCTTTTGGGCTTTGTTTTTACATCATATCCTGTGGAGTTCAAATGACACCTCCACTTTATTCATTTGGAAGTTACCAAAGTTATATTGGGTTTTTACTAAAAAGAAATGAAAATCTTTTGCAAAAAAAAATGTCTTTGTTAAAAATGTCCCAGTCATTAAAGCCTGGTCAGAAAGCAGTTAATTTAACGTTGTGTTTATATAAACTTGATGTTAACACAAACATTTACATCATGTTAATGTGTTTACACAAACACCATGTTAACACAATGTGGCTCAAGAGGGAACAAACACCCTAGGCCCAAAAGTAAAATCAACCCAAAAAAATCACTCAACTTTTCAGAAAACACATATACTTCTCCCAAAAAATTTGGTATTTTTAGCTTGTGATTGAAATTTAAGGATGGATCTAAATTGTACTACAACCTTTACAAGTGAACTTCTTTAAGGGCGCTGTCACACGTTGCGTTTGCAAACGCAGACCAAACCGCACCCACCGGGCGTTCCGCGGTCCAATCCCATCGGCGTTTCTCTATGTTTCTATTGAAAACGCCGATGCGATTGGACCGCGGACCGCCCGGTGGGCGCGGTTTGGTCTGCGTCTGCGTTTGCAAACGCAACGTGTGACAGCGCCCTAAATGTATAAATGCACATGTCCAACTGTACAGTATTTCATTTAAAGGAAACTTACCATGAGGAATCAGAAGTAGACCTGATTCCTCCTGCCGGGCTCTGCCCTAATCTGTCATTTAATAATCCTGGAACCTAACTTGTTGAATACTTTATTTTAGTAATATGTAAATTAACTGCAGAGGCTACTGGGTGTGTACTAGCCTGGCCGGGCACTTGGAGCTAGGTGTAGTGTACGCTTAATTTACATATTACAAAAATAAAGTTTTTAACAAGGATCCAGGATTATTAGATTACACATCTACTTCTGATAGTAGATTCCTCATGGAAGATTGACACTTTTCGGCTATAGAGTGCTGGAATATCAATCTCTTAAGCCGCAGGTTTTCATTGTTGTACTGGCCAAGGACTCTGAGCACGGACCCTTGCTCCAGCAATAAAATTGCAACATGTGCATCCATGTGATCCAGATAGTGACCTCTCAGGTGTTGTTTTATGATAAAAAAGACACTATTTTTATCATGAAACAATGCCTGAGAGGTCAGTAGTGGGATTGCGTGGATGTACATGTTGACACAAACAACTTTGCTGCAAACAAGATAAAATGAAAAACTAAAAATTAGGCTAAAAGGATTAAATGATCAACCTCTCTTTCAATTTGAGTAAAAAAGACAATAATGCAGTATGTTCTTTGCAGCTAAAGCTAAAAGGTTAAGCAGTGTGTTTTTAGACAGAAGTGGCCACTGAACTTAGAGTTTACAGAGTGCCATCAGCAGGTTGCAAATGAGATGCAAATGGATATTGTTTATTTATGACCTATAATACCATAGCCATTTTTGTGGGTTGTTATGCTCAATTTGGAAACAACGGAAGCCCCCCCAATGATGTCATTCTCTGCAGCCAACCTATTTACCTTTTAGCGCAGCTTGACATGCTATTACTACATGCATCTAATCCTGCAAAAAATAAGCCCTCATACAGTTAGGGCCAGAAATATTTGGACAGTGACACAAGTTTTGTTATTTTAGCTGTTTACAAAAACATGTTCAGAAATACAATTATATATATAATATGGGCTGAAAGTGCACACTCCCAGCTGCAATATGAGAGTTTCCAAATCGGAGAAAGGGTTTAGGAATCATAGCTCTGTAATGCATAGCCTCCTCTTTTTCAAGGGACCAAAAGTAATTGGACAATGGACTCTAAGGGCTGCAATTAACTCTGAAGGCGTCTCCCTTGTTAACCTGTAATCAATGAAGTAGTTAAAAGGTATGGGGTTGATTCCTGGTGTGTGGTTTTGGATTTGGAAGCTGTTGCTGTGACCAGACAACATGGGGTCAAAGGAACTCTCAATTGAGGTGAAGCAGAACATCCTGAGGCTGAAAAAAAAAGAAAAAATCCATCAGAGAGATAGCAGACATGCTTGGAGTAGCAAAATCAACAGTCGGGTACATTCTGAGAAAAAAGGAATTGACTGGTGAGCTTGGAAACTCAAAAAGGCCTGGGCGTCCACGGATGACACCTCAAGAAGCCAGCTCAGTTCTGGAAAAGTATTCTATGGACAGATGAGACAAAGATCAACCTGTACCAGAATGATGGGAAGAAAAAAGTTTGGAGAAGAAAGGGAACGGCACATGATCCAAGGCACACCACATCCTCTGTAAAACATGGTGGAGGCAACGTGATGGCATGGGCATGCATGGCTTTCAATGGCACTGGGTCACTTGTGTTTATTGATGACATAACAGCTGACAAGAGTAGCCGGATGAATTCTGAAGTGTACCGGGATATACTTTCAGCCCAGATTCAGCCAAATGCTGCAAAGTTGATCGGACGGCGCTTCTTAGTACAGATGGACAATAACCCCAAGCATACAGCCAAAGCTACCCAGGAGTTCATGAGTGCAAAAAAGTGGAACATTCTGCAATGGCCAAGTCAATCACCAGATCTTAACCCAATTGAGCATGCATTTCACTTGCTCAAATCCAGACTTAAGACGGAAAGACCCACAAACAAGCAAGACCTGAAGGCTGCGGCTGTAAAGGCCTGGCAAAGCATTAAGGAGGAGGAAACCCAGCGTTTGGTGATGTCCATGGGTTCCAGACTTAAGGCAGTGATTCGCAACAAAATATTGAAAATAAAAATATTTTGTTTGGGTTATCTTTCTTTGTCCAATTACTTTTGAGCTCCTAAAATGTGGAGTGTTTGTAAAGAAATGTGTACAATTCCTACATTTTCTATCAGATATTTTTGTTCAACCCTTCAAATTAAACGTTACAATCTGCACTTGAATTCTGTTGTAGAGGTTTCATTTCAAATCCAATGTGGTGGCATGCAGAGCCCAACTCGCGAAAATTGTGTCACTGTCCAAATATTTCTGGCCCTAACTGTATAATAATAATCTTTATATCGCAAATGGCAACATTCATGGAAAAGCACATATTTTATAGCTCACAATACGTCCATGAACCAACTAAAAAACACTAAATTCTGTAGGGCAAAACTGGCCCTATTGCACATGTATGGTGTTTTAAATTTTAAGATGGGTTTTCTTGTTTTATCTTTTATGTATGTGTAAATTTTAGGTATAAATAAACGTATTGCTGACAAAATAGACTATTCCAAACTCTACCATTATTTATTTACTGTAAAGATCTCAAAGGGTTAACAATCTTTCTAAAACTTTTTCTAATAGTTTGAGTGGTGCAAATATGAAAATAGTTAGTCAGTAACTAATTTGGGTTGTAAAACTATCTGTTTTTGAAAACAAGATAATTTCATGCATGTGTCGCTCCCCGATCAGGTCCACCAGAGTTCACCTTAAATGCTTAAATCCTTAAAGAGAACCCGTCATGCAAAATAACCCCCCTAAACTAAATATATTTTCATAAACTGCCATTAGAGAGCATTGCCTGTATCCCTTCATTGTCCCTCTACATGCCTGTAAACCTAAGCAATGAGGTCCTAAAGCTGTATGCAAATGACCTGTGAAATGTCCAATGAAGCATTAGCATATTCAAGCTGTCCACTCTATTCATGAGTGATAGGCACAGCCACACCCCCAGTGCTTGACTGACAGCCTGTATAATGATGTGAGGCTGTATAATGATGTGCTTCCTGGTGCTGGTGGCCACTCCCCCTGCAGCCTGTGTGTGCATGTGTGTGTGTTTAGGAGAGATACAGCAGCTCCAGGCAGCCATGTTACAGCAGAACATGTCAGATTCATGTGTAGATGAGGTCTGTGTCTCTCACCTGTATATTAGGAGGATGCAGCATGTCAGCAGATGCAGCACACACACAGGTCTGCTTTACTATACATTACAGACAGACATGAGCTGGGGGAGGGGTAACAGGGGTGACATCACTGCCTCTGACCATGTGACCAGCCTCATTTACATGATAAAAAATAGATGATTTTACAATGTATAATGTAAGAAATAACTAGATAAAGGCTGTGATGGAATCCTTGTGAGCTGCTCCAACAGGTAGTAGTGACAAGACAAGTGACAGAGACCTGATGACAGGTGTCCTTTAAATGCTTAGTCCGAATCAGTTGGACCATCTGACGGCCCGCCCCCCTCCGATTTGTGTCGCATGAAAGCCGGCACCGGTGAGCCAAAATCCGGTAGCTTGTGACATAAACCCTTTTAAATCCGGCGGAAATCATCAGAATACCCAACGAAAATGCAGTCTGGGGACCCTTAGTAGATGAGCCCTCACGTATGTATCTGATCACATGAAATCACAGGAAATACAGGAAATACCTGTATTTTAATGTAAATGCGTGATGATTCGATTCGGGTCAAATTGAATTTTTTCCCAAAAATTGCCGAATCGGGTCAAATCGGATTGCAACAAATTCGCCCATCTCTAGTTCTAACTAGACCATGCATAATGTGTGCTTTGTGTCATTGTCCTCCTGTAGGATGAAATTGGCTCCAATCAAGCATGGCGTTGCAAAGTGATAGCGTTGCATATTGAAATTTCCTTTGACCGTGTACAAATCTACTAATTTACCAACAGTGAAGCAACTCCAGACTATCACATTACCTCCACCATGCTTGACAGATGGCACCAGGCACTCTTTGAGCATCTTTTCAGTTATCTCACAAATGTTCTTCTGTGTGATCCATACATCTCAAACTTAGATTCGTCTGCCCATAAAACTTTTGTTCCAATCTTCCTCCGTCCAATGTCTGTGTTCTTTTGCCCTATTAATTTTTCCCTTTTATTCACCTTTGGCGCTCTGCCCTGAAGGCCGGCATCCTGGAGTTGTCTCTTCACTGTAGAAGTTGACACTGGCTTTTGGTGGGTACTATTTAATGAAGCTTTCAGTTGAGGACCTGTGAGGTGTCGATTTCTCAAACTATAGACGTTAATGTACTTGTCTTGTTGCTTAATTGTGCAGCGGGGATTCCGGCTTCTCTTTCAACCTTTAGAACCTCTTTAGAACCTGTTTGTGCTCTCCTCTGAAGGGAATAGTACACACCGTTCTTGTGTGCCTGTCCGTCCCTGTGGTCCTGCGTTCCTGTGTGCCAGCTCCTGCAATTTCTGACATGAGTGGTGTCTCCTGTATTACTACCTTGGCAGCCACCGCGGGCTAGTTGCACCTGTGGAACGACCTGGTGGAATCCCGCCGCAGCAAGTCCATCCCGCTTTGCGACATTGTCCGGGGTCTTCTATATACGTGTGTCGTGGTCTACCTGGATGAGATTTTGGTATACTCTCCAGACCTTGAATCTCATCAGAGACGCGTACGTCAAGTTCTTGGTCGACTTTGTGCCAACCGTCTGTACGCCAAACAGGAGAAATGCCAGTTTCACCAGCACAGACTTCCATTCTTGGGTTACATAATTTCCGATAGAGGCCTTCTGATGGATCCCGCAAAACTGTCTGCTGTTCTTCAATGGCCACGTCCAGAGGGTCTCCAAGCCATACAGAGATTCCTCAGGTTTGCAAATGATTATCGACAGTTCATTCCCCACTTCTCCACTGTCGTGGCTCCCATCGTGGCACTCACTAAGAAGGGTGCCAATCCACGTGCCAGGTCTCCTACTGCTGAAGAGGCCTTCTCCAAGTTGAAGTCCGCATTTGCCTTGGCACCGGTCCTCTCTAGGCCTGATACCAACAAGCCTTTTTATCTTGAGGTGGATGCATCCTCTGTAGGAGCTGGAGCAGTGCGGCTTCTTTTCCAAGACCTTTTCCCCAGCTGAAAGAAATTATTCAATTGGAGACAGGGAGCTGTTAGCCAACAAGCTTGTGCTAGAAGAATGGCGCTATCTGGAAGGTGCTCTCCATCCTGTGAGTGTGTACACTGATCACAAAAACTTGTTGTACCTCCAGACAACCCAGCGCCTGAATCCCAGCCAAGCCCGGTGGTCTTTGTTCTTTTCCCGTTTCGACCTGCTGATCCATTTTCGTCCCGCTGACAAGAACGTCAAAGCTGACGCCCTGTCCCGGGCTTCGGCTGTTGTCGGAGAAGAACCGGCTCCTCAGCACATAATCTCTCCAGACCAGCTTGTTCTTGCAGCTTCAGGAGATCTTCGGCAGCTACCTCCCGGAAAGACGTATGTCAGACCTGCTCTCTGGAGAAGGATTTTATCCTGGGGACTTTCTTCTCGTGTGGCTGGGCACCCTGGGGTGCAATGCACTGTGGCCTTCATCTCCCGCTACTACTGGTGGCCAGACTTGGTCAAAGATGTTCGGGAGTTTGTGGGATCCTGCTCCTCCTGTGCCCGCAACAAAGCCTCCCGTCTCAAACCGGCTGGACTGTTACTGCCGTTACCGATACCCAGACGCCCGTGGTCCCACGTGGCTAGGGACTTTGTCACCGATCTGCCCGCTTCCTCGGGCAGTACTGTTATCTGGGTGGTGACGGACCGGTTTTCTAAGATGTCCCATTTTGTTCCCCTTCCAGGTCTTCCGTCTTCTCCACAGCTTGCCAGTTTATTCTTCAGACACATTTTCCGGTTGCATGGCCTTCCGCTACACATCGTGTCCGATAGAGGAGTCCAGTTTGTATCAAAATTCGGGCATTTTTATGTCACCAACTGCAGGTCAACCTTGACTTTTCCTCTGCATACCACCCGCAGTCTAATGGTCAAGTGGAGAGGATGAACCAGACTTTGGGCTGTTACCTCCGTCACTTCGTCTCAGCTCATCAGGACAACTGGGCTGACCTGCTACCTTGCGCTGAGTTCTCCTACAATTCCCTGGACTCGCAGTCTACTGGCTCTGCTCCGTTCTTTGTGGTCTATGGACGTATTGCTCACCCCCCTCTCCCGTTGTCTACTTCCTCTGATGTCCCTGTGGTAGAGGAATTGGTACAGGACCTCCAGTCTATTTGAGATCAGACCCGCCAGTCTCTTCTACATGCTATGGAGCGTACCAAGACCCAGGCTGATAAGAAACGTCGAGCTCCTCCTGTCTTCTCTCCTGATATGTCCGGCTTAAGATACCCAGTTACAAACTTGGTCCCCGGTTCCTTGGTCCCTTTGAGGTAATCAAGTGCATCAATCAAGTAGCCTACAAGCTCCGCCTTCCTCCATCTATGCGCATCCCGAACTCCTTCCATGTCTCCCTCCTGAAGCCAGTCATCTTGAACCGCTTCTCCCAGCAATCCCCTCCTCCGGCTCCTGAGGCGGATTCCCCAGATGTCTATGAAGTTAAGGAGGTTCTGGACATGTAGATCATTAGGAGTAAGCGGTTCTTTCTTGTAGACTGGAAGGGGTTCGGGCCTGAGGAGATATCTTGGGAGCTCAAAGAGAACATTTTGGATCGGACTCTCCTCCAGAGGTTTCTTGGGACCAAGAAGAAGAGGGGGAGGCCGAAGGGGGGGGGGTACTGTCACGGGTGCTCCCGCTATCCCTGTCTCGGATCGCGGGTGCACCCTTGCCTCTCCATGTTCTGGTGCCCGGCTGCATTCACCTCCCCCGGCTCCAGCGGCGTCCTCCGCAGCTTCCGAGGCTCGGTGCCCGCCTCCCTGTCTCCTGGGGCGCTTGCGCGCCGGCTCGCTAAGATTTAAAGGGCCAGTGCGCCAATAATTGGCGCTGGCCTGATTTAAATTCCAGCCTCTTCCTATTGCCCTTGCTGGATCTTCAAGTCTTCCCATGAAGAGAAAGCTCTCCTGTGATTCCTGCGTTCCTGTGATTCTTGCGTTCCTGTGATTCCTGTCCGTTCCTGTGTCCTGCATTCCTGTGTGCCAGTCCGTTCCTGTGTGCCAGTCCGTTCCTGTGGTCCTGCGTTCCTGTGTGCCAGTCCGTCCCTGTGGTCCTGCGTTCCTGTGTGCCAGCTCCTGCGATTTCTGACGTGTGTGGTGTCTCCTGTATTAGTCGCACCTGTGGAACGACCTGGTGGAATCCCGCCGCAGCAAGTCCATCCCGCTTTGCGGCGGGCTCTGGTGAACACCGGGTTTCCACTTAGACTCCGGTCCCAGGTTGGCTAGTACCACCTCCCACGGTGGTCCAGAGGGTCCACAGACTCCCAGCCCTGACAATAGATTGTATTTATGATTCATTTAATGTTAGCTTCATTGAAAGAAAATGTGCTTTCAAAAATAAGTACATTTCTAAGTGACCCCAAACTTTTGAGCTGTAGTGTATATACATTAAAAGTTCAAGAAACAGCAGCACTCTAGGATTGTGTTGAGTAAATTGAAAGTGAACTTTTATTCATCTGATTAACGTTTCAGCTCCAATAAATGTGCCTTTTCTAAAGCTGAATAATTGAGATTAGAAGTGCATAAATATATACATATACAGGCTGTCCCCAACTTAAGAACACCTGACTTACAGATAGAAGAAAAAAGTGTAGTCCAGCTTCCAACGAAAAGGCAAAAAATATGTATAGATTAAAACTCCACTTTATTTAGAAAAAATAACATATTAAAAACAGCATTATTATTTTCTAAATAAAGTGGAGTTTTAATCTATACATATTTTTTGCCTTTTCGTTGGAAGCTGGACTACACTTTTTTCTTCTGCTGTTACTTTCTGGTTCCCCAACCCAGGTGTCCGTGCAGCCACGAATCGCTATCTACATGCCCTCATAGGTGAGCTGAAAAACTTTTTCTTTTGACTTACAGATAACCCCTAGTTACAAATGGAGCTCTGGATTTTGGTAATTCACTGTAGTTCAGACCCAGGTGCCTGTAATTAAGATTTACAATAAAAAGCTATAACAGTTATCAAAGGTCTGTATTTAAAGGGGTTTAAATATGAATGTCTGACACAAAAACCCATGATGATATAAATAAATGAATACAACAATACTCAATGTCATTAATCACAAAACGATGCTTAAATAGTTTGATTTTATGATTTACAAAACGTATGGCCTCACTAAAGTAGGTAGAGTTTACACCAAGATGGCCGCCACTGGAAAATACAAGTCCCATGATCCTTTAGTTCTCAGTGACTCCTCCTCCTCCTCCCTCTTATGCTCTGCTCCCAGTGATGATCTAACAGGTTTTCTTGCTCTGTTAACATAGTAATAATGTGTAACTGCCATCACCAAAACACCAGCTATACAGGCGGTCCCCTACTCAAGAACACTCGACTTACATACGACCCATAGTTACAAACGGACCTCTGGATATTGGTAATTTATTGTGCTTTAGTCGTAGGCTACAATGATCAGCTATAATAGTTATCAAATGTGTCTGTAATGAAGCTTTAGTGTTATTATTGATTCTTATGACAACCCAACATTTTTAAAATCCAATTGTCACAGAGACCAAAAAAGTTCTGGCTGGGATTACAATGATAAAATATACAGTTCTGACTTACATACAAACTCAACTTAAGAACAAACCTACAGACCCTATCTTGTATGTAACCCGGGGACTGCCTGTACTGGATGCACTGCAACCAACTGACTACAGCCAAACTTAGTGGTGATCACATGACCTGCCCAGGCAGGTGCAGGACATGTGATGTGGATGTGTGACCAGCGGCCATCTTCTGTTCTGGGATGGACCGCGCGGAGGAAATTAACGGACTGATTAAAGGGCCAGTAACATTTTAATTCTTCATTACAGTGTATGTCACCAGCATTTTTCTGCTAAGGGGAGCAAAATTTTAAATAACAACTAATTACACATTAGCTTATATTTTGAGTATCCATTTGCATATGAATTATGCTTATTCCTGGAATACCCCTTTAATTAATCCTGGTTCTTATGACAACCCAAAAGTTTTAAAATCCAATTGTCAAAGAGACCAAAACATTTTTGGCTGGGGTTACAATTGTAAAATATACAGTTTTGACTTACATACAAATTCAAATTAAGAACAAACCTACAGAACCTATCTTGCACGTAACCCGGGGACTACCTGATATATATAAAAACACAAAACAGGGGAGGTCGCATTACACATCTGAAAAACATCCACATACAACGTCCCCACCCACATACAATGAATAAATATAAGTGCATAATCAATGTAAAAATATACATCATCCATTATGAATATACAAGTTAAATACAGATGCTGATTTAATAAAGCGCTAATACACATGCTGAAGAAATAAGCTAACTACCCGCAAGCTTAACCCCTTACCGACATGTGACGTGATTACTTTTGCGCATGTGCCAATTACCTGTATGCCGCTACACCTCGTCATTCCCCTTTTTAAACCGTATGCAGACATTGCCATCTAGATCTGACTAAGGACTAAATAATAACAGTCCAAAACGTGTAGATCGTAATTTTGGCTACTACGTAAGACGTGACCTTCCGTTTTTAACGATATGGAATAAACTTACCTGTTTTTATTAATATACAAAGACTGCACTTAAATATTGAGGAACCGGGTTTATACTATCCCTAGACAACTGCAAGGCCTTCGATTCGGTGGAATGGCCATACCTGTGGGCCCTCCTGCCGAGACTGGGTTTAGGTCCCCGCTTTAAAGCTCATGTCCAACTCCTATATACTCAGGGTCGGACTGGGGTGCCTGGGGCCCACCAGAGAAATTTATCCTGGGGGCCCACCATACTGCTACCTGGAAATATTCCATATTTCACAGGAGTTAACAGTGGCTGCATTGATGAATTTATGCCAAGGCATAAACATTAGGGATGTGATCGTCAGTGCTCAGCACTAACTTACTAATAAGAATAACCCTTCATCTTTCCCGTATCCTCGCTGCACCACATAAAGAAGACTAGGCAATGACACTAAGAAAATAGTCTAGATAGTTAGTAATTACAGTCATTAGACTAAGAAGTGGGATTCTTTACTTCTCATGTCACACATCTTCTTTGGGTACTGAACAGCAGGACAACTTCTCCCTGTTTTTACTTATCTTCAGATATCTTCAGCTCCGTATGGTACATCTCCACACTGTGCAACTAAAAGTATCACAGTCAGTGGCGTAACTAGAGTCCACTGGGCCCCGGGACAAAATTCCTAATGGGGCCCCCCCCCCCCAATTATACCTAAAAAAAACCACTCAAAACCCTTTCTGCTAACCGATATTTCAGTGATTATTACATATTCTGCCCCCCACAATGAATTGTTACATATTCTGCCCCCCACAATGAATTATTAAATATACTCTCCCCCCATAATGAATTATTAAATATTCTCTCCCACCCCCACAAATATTTCATATTCTGCCCCCCCAATGAATAATTACATATTCTGCCCCCCCACAATGAATTATTACATATTCTCTCCCCCCACAATGAATTATTACATATTCTGCCCCCCACAATGAATAATTACATATTCTGCCCCCCCCACAATGAATTATTACATATTCTCTCCCCCCACAATGAATTATTACATATTCTGCCCCCCACAATGAATTATTAAATATACTCTCCCCCCATAATGAATTATTACATATTCTACCCCCCACAATGAATTATTACATATTCTGCCCCCCCCCACAATGAATTATTACATATTCTCTCCCCCCACAATAAATTATTAAATATACTCTCCCCCCACAATGAATTATTACATATTCTGCCCCCCCCCACAATGAATTATTACATATTCTACCCCCCACAATGAATTATTACATATTCTGCCCCCCCCCAACAATGAATTATTACATATTCTCTCCCCCCACAATAAATTATTAAATATACTCTCCCCCCACAATGAATTATTACATATTCTGCCCCCCCCCACAATGAATTATTACATATTCTCTCCCCCCACAATAAATTATTAAATATACTCTCCCCCCACAATGAATTACATATTCTGCCCCCCCACAATGAATTATTACATATCCCCCCCACAATTAATTATTACATATCCCCCCCACAATTAATTATTACAATCTCTCTCCCCCCCCACAATTAATTATTACAATCTCTCCCCCCACACACAATGAATTATTACATATTCCCCCCCCCCCCACACAATTAATTATTACATATTCTGCCCCCCCCCCCACACTTAGTTAATTATACAATAAGCCCCATTTTAAAAAAAACCTATACTCACCTCTGGCAGCGGGTCCCGCGTCTTCTATCTTCTTGCCGCGGGCGGGCAGGAAGGGGTGCGCGGCCGCGTGATGACGTCATCACGCGGCCGCGCATCCCAGTTCATGGAGCGATGTGCGCCGGGGTTGTCTTCCGGCCACATCGCTCCAGTAATAGTGCTCGAGCGGCCGCTTACTGCCGCATCGAGCACTATTCAGTGACGGGCAGGAGCTTCCTGTCCGGACGGACGGAGGCCCCTGCCCGACTGCCAGTGGTGTACCGACCGTGGTCGCCATTGAGACGGTCGCCCGGGCCCCCCCGTCCGATGGGCCCGGTCTCAATGGCGACCGCTGCGACCGCGGTCGGTACGCCACTGATCACAGTCACTACAATATAAAGTCACCTGGATAACAACTGTCCTCCATCAAATATACCCCCATAACAAAAACATACTGCCCCCTCTCCATAAATCAAATATTACATTGCAACTTCTCAGTATATTACAATACACACTATAGCCCTTGAGTAAATAATACTGTACACCTAATAAATTAAATTGGACATCACTCCCATAAATAATGACATAATATATCATTTCCAATTAATCATTTATACAGTCTTATAGGGCTCCTACTTATTATGTTTTATATAATGCTCTCCTTAGTTATTCTTCTTCTATTGTGTTCTTCTTGAAATATTTTATATAAAAGTCCTTATAATTGTAATACTCCTATTGTGTATATATTGGACCAGCACAGTACTACTGCCCCTATCCAGTATATATCATTATAGTAGACTACTACTACTCCTATCCTGTATATATGAGATCAGCACAGTACTACTACTCCTATCCTGTTAATATCGGTACAGTACACTACTACTACTCCTATCCTGTATATATTGGTACAGTACATACTACTATTCCTATCCTGTACATATGGGCACAGCACAGTACTACTACTACTCCTATCCTGTATATATGAGACCAGCACAGTACTACTACTCCTATCCTGTATATATGAGACCAGCACAGTACTACTATTCCTATACTGTATATATGAGACCAACACAATACTACTACTCCTATCCTGTTAATATCGGTACAGTACACTACTACTATGCTGTATATATTGGTACAGTACATATTACTACTCCTATCCGGTACATATGGGCACAGCACAGTACTACTACTCCTATTCTGTATATATGGGAGCAGCACAGTACTACTACTCCTATCCTGTTTATATGGACACAACACAGTACTACTACTCCTATCCTGTATATATGGACACAACACAGTACTACTATTCCCATCCTGTATATATGGGCACAGTACTACTACTCCTATCCTGTATATATGGGCACAGCACAGTGCTACTACTCCTATCCTGTATATATGGGCACAGCACAGTACTACTACTCCTATCCTGTATATATAGACACAGCACAGGATTTCTACTCCTATCCTGTATATATGGGCACAGCACAGTACTACTACTCCTATCCTGTATATTTGGGCACATCACAGAACTACTACTACTATCCTGTATATATGGGCACAGCACAGTACTACTCCTCCTATCCTATAGGTATGGGCACAGCACAGTACTACTACTCCTATCCTATAGGTATGGGCACAGCACAGTACTACTACTCCTATCCTGTTTGTATGGACACAGCACTGTACTACTACTCCTATCTTGTATATATGGACAAAGCACAGTACTACTACTCCTATCCTACATATATGTAAATATTGACACAGCACAGTACTACTACTCCTATCCTGTATATATGGACACAGCACAGTACTACTACTCCTATCCAGTATATATGGACACATCACAGTACTACTACTCCTTTATATATGAGCACAGCATAGGACTACTACTCCTATTCTGTATATATGGGCACAGCTCAGTACTACTACTCCTATCCTGTATATATGGGTACAGCACAGTACTACTACTCTTATGCTGTATATATGGGCACAGCTCAGTACTACTACTCCTATCCTGTATATATGGGCACAGCTCAGTACTACTACTCCTTTATATATGGGCACAGCTCAGTACTACTACTCCTATCCTGTATATATGGGCACAGCACAGTACTACTAGTCCTATTCTATATATATGGGCCCAGCTCAGTACTACTACTCCTATCCTGTATATATGGGCACAACACAGTACTACTACTCCTATCCTGTAGATATAGGCACAGCACTACTACTCCTATCCTTTATATATGGACTATTATATATGTTCCTCCTTAATATAAACAATCCTGCAATGGTTTCCCTTATAACTTATAGTACTGTAGTACCCCCCTTAGTATATATCGCCCTGTAACGACCCCCCTCATTTCATATAGTCTTCTTCTGACCCTTTACTAGTTTATATACAGTCCTGCCATCCTTATTATATATTTAGTTTAGTAGCGCCCCTCTTGTAATTTTTAGTCATCATATAAAGGCCCCACATATTGGCACATTTTGAAAAGCCCCATAATAATTATTTCTGTTCCGGACTGTGAATAGCTAAAAAAAATAATAAAACTAACTTACCTATAGCAGTGCTCCCGCGTCCTCTCTCCTCTGCTTTTCTCCGCTACGCTGGGACTGTACACAGTACACAGAACAAGACGCGCGGCAGCGCAACTGCATCCTCACGCTGCCGCGCATCAGGGGTCACAGTGCGACGCGCGCTGGGGAAAGTTCCCGGCTGCGTCGCACGCACAGGGTCAATGACAGACCGCTGTGTAACAGCAGCAATTGGACTCGATCGGCCGCTTATGGCCGCATCGAGTACCAATGCTTTCACTGGCAGGGGCCTCCGATGGGGATGGAGGCCCCTGCTGTAGCAGAGGTACCGGGGCCCACCGGAGGATGCACCGGTCCTCCGGCGGGCCAGTCCGAGCCTGTATATACTACACCTAAGGCGAGGGTTACTAGGTAGGGCTGCCTGCTATACCTGCTTCTATTCGCTCTTGCCATCGAACCCCTTGTAGTGGCGATTCGCCACTCTGAAAATATCAAAGGCATCTCTCCATAGGCGCTATTGTTGAAAAAGTATCTATGTATGCCGATGACACTTTGGTGTATCTTGGGGATGCTCCCTGATATCCCTACTATCCTTAATTGAAAGTTATGGGGGGTCAACTGGGATAATCTGTCCTCTTCCCCCTGTCGGACAAAGGCTCTCCCTCCCAGTCCTGATCCAGGTAATGTCCCGTTTCAAATATTTACGGATCCAGGTGTCACGGCAGATTCAAGCCTTTACTGAGTTCAACATTGAGCCATTAATATCTGCAACTGAATCACGCCTGAACTCTTGGTCAACACTACCCTTGTCCTTATATGGAGGTATTAATATTTTTAAGATGATCTTCCTTCCCAAATTTTTGTACTTCTTTCATGCTTGCCCAGTATTACTCCCAAAGAGCCTCCTAAAGCGTATTGATGGCATCCTCAGATCCTTTTATTGGCAAGGTGGCTCCCCACGTTTCAGTTTAGCTTTGCGCCAGACAATTAAGTCTCGGGGTGGGTTAGCAGCTCCTGATTTATATTTATACTTCTTAGCCACCCAGATGTTGTATGCACAGTGGTGGATAGATATTGACAGAAGCAATGCTGCCACCACTCTTGTGGGGGCTATAGTTGGTTCTTATGAAGCCCTAACAAATATGCTTTACCGCTATAAATCCCTGTCCGATGTTCCACTACAAATGTGTGCTGGCGCAGGCATTGGTTACAGATACTGGCTCTCCTCTCCCTTCACCCAGGGCTCCGCTGTGGCTCAGTCCATGGCTCCTTCATTTTCTCTCTCTCCCAGGTTGGACAATGTGGGGGGCGGCAGGGGTAAAATTCGTAGGTTAACTCCTCTCTACGAGTGCTGAATTGCTTAGCTTTGCTGAGACTCAGGAGAAACATAGGGTGCCCATGACAGCTTTCATTATACACAATTACGCCATGCTTTCAAGGTCCAATTTGGTTCCTTCAGCCTGATGAATTTTCAAAGCTTGAGACTCTAATGAGCACCCCAGACTTCCTAAACCACTCGCGCAGGTATACGCTCTCCTACAAGAACAAAGGAATAGATCTTTTTTTTTTATAAAGCACTAGATTGTTGTAGCAATTACATCCCTGACCTGTCTGATGATGACTGGCGGGAGGTTGAATTTCCTATTTTTCATCTGTGGTGAGTGCGAGGGACTGCCTAAACCAATCTTAATTTTTATATCAGGTTTAATTCACCCCAGCAAAAATTTTTCACATGGGAATAATGCCCAATGATCTGTGTTTCCTCTGTCCGGATGAAGTCGGATCCTTCCTACACTATGTGTGGTCCTGCCCATGGTTGATATTTTTTGGTCGGAGGCTCTGGAATTTCTTAACAAACACTTTGAGTTCCCCCGGCTTATGTCCCCTACAGTATACCTTTTGAGTGTTATGAATAAAGTCGTCCATGGCCACTATGACAAAATCTTTTTCCGGTTTGTGTTATATTATGCCAGGAAAGTTGTAATGATGTCCTGGAAGGATCGGGACTAGAGATGAGCGAACATACTCGTCCGAGCTTGATGCTCGATCGAGCATTAGTGTACTCGTAACTGCTCGTTGCTCGGACGAGTATTTCGCCCGCTCGAGAAAATGGCAGCTCCCGCCGTTTTGCTTTTTGGCGGCCAGAAACAGAGCCAATCACAAGCCAGGAGACTCTGCACTCCACCCAGCATGACGTGGTACCCTTACACGTAGATAGCAGTGGTTGGCTGGCCAGATCAGGTGACCCTGGGATAGACTAGCCGCTGCCCGCGCTGCTCGGATCATTCTCTGTCTGGATGCCGCTAGGGAGAGAGCTGCTGCTGGTCAGGGAAAGCGTTAGGGTGTTCTATTAGCTTACTGTTAGGCAGGAGTGATTCTAAAAGAACCCAACAGCCCTTCTTAGGGCTACAATAACGTTATAATTTTTTTTATTTTTTATTTGCAGCTAGTACCATATTGTGAGGAATTAGCAGGGGGACTTGCTACCGTTGTGTTTAGCTCTTAGTGACACACATATCCACCTCAAACACCAAAGTGGGAAAATTTATTAGGGGTTTGAGTAGAATTAGGCACAGTCTGCCAGTTTCTTTTTATTTTAAGTTTATTGTTTTAATAACTCAGTGTCATCTCATCTTGCATAGTAGTGTGCTGTAATACTTGGCTAGAAAATAGCCATAGGAGAATACAAACGGCTTAATTACGCCTACAGTAGCGTTATATATATTTGATTTCTGGTTGATCTGCTGGTGGCTGTAGTTGTTGCAGTGCATCTACTAGTAAATTGTGAGCAATTTGGAGTCAGACTTGCGACCACTGTGTTTTAGTGACGCACATATCCATCGCAAAGACCGAAGTGGGAAAATTTATTAGGGCCCGGGGTTGTATTTCAATTAGGCACAGTCTGCCATTTCCTTTTTTATTTTACGTTTATTTTTTTCATAACTCAGCGTCATCTCATCTGGCATAGTAGTGTGCTGTAATACTTGGCTAGAAAATAGCCATAGGAGAATACAAACGGCTTAATTACGCCTACAGTAGCGTTATATATATTTGATTTCTGGTTGATCTGCTCGTGGCTGTAGTTGTTGCAGTGCATCTACTAGTAAATTGTGAGCAATTTGGAGTCAGACTTGCGACCACTGTGTTTTAGTGACGCACATATCCATCGCAAAGACCGAAGTGGGAAAATTTATTAGGGCCCGGGGTTGTATTTCAATTAGGCACAGTCTGCCATTTCCTTTTTTATTTTACGTTTATTTTTTTCATAACTCAGCGTCATCTCATCTGGCATAGTAGTGTGCTGTAATACTTGGCTAGAAAATAGCCATAGGAGAATACAAACGGCTTAATTACGCCTACAGTAGCGTTATATATATTTGATTTCTGGTTGATCTGCTGGTGGCTGTAGTTGTTGCAGTGCATCTACTAGCAAATTGTGAGCAATTTGGAGTCAGACTTGCGACCACTGTGTTTTGCGCTTAGTGACGCACATATCCATCGCAAAGACCGAAGTGGGAAAATTTATTAGGGGTCGGGGTTGTATTTCAATTAGGCACAGTCTGCCATTTCCTTTTTTATTTTACGTTTATTTTTTTCATAACTCAGCGTCATCTCATCTGGCATAGTAGTGTGCTGTAATACTTGGCTAGAAAATAGCCATAGGAGAATACAAACGGCTTAATTACGCCTACAGTAGCGTTATATATATTTGATTTCTGGTTGATCTGCTGGTGGCTGTAGTTGTTGCAGTGCATTTACTAGCAAATTGTGAGCAATTTGGAGTCAGACTTGCGACCACTGTGTTTTGCGCTTAGTGACGCACATATCCATCGCAAAGACCGAAGTGGGAAAATTTATTAGGGCCCGGGGTTGTATTTCAATTAGGCACAGTCTGCCATTTCCTTTTTTATTTTACGTTTATTTTTTTCATAACTCAGCGTCATCTCATCTGGCATAGCAGTGTGCTTTCATACTTGGCTATAAAATAGCCATAGCAATAGGATAGCATCGTTTGGTTTTAAAAACTAAAAAACACAAAAAAAAACAAAAAAAAAAAAAAAGTTAAAAAAAAAATTCAAGTTATAACTCTCATTTTCAAAATGTTTAACCCGAGGGCTAGGGGTAGAGGACGAGGGCGGGGACGTGGGCGTCCAACTACTGCAGGGGTCAGAGGCCGTGGTCCTGGGCGGGGTGAGACACCACCTGCTTATGAGGGAGCAGGGGAACGCCGCAGAGCTACACTCCCTAGGTTCATGTCTGAAGTTACTGGGAATCGTGGTAGAGCACTGTTGAGGCCAGAACAGTGCGAACAGGTGATGTCGTGGATTGCCGACAATGCTTCGAGCAATTTGTCCACCAGTCAGTCTTCCACGCAGTCCACCCATGTCACCGAAATCGGCACTCCTCCAGCTCCTGCACCTCAGCCTCCTCCCCCCCAGTCTGCCCCCTCCCAGCAAAATTTGCCATTTGAACCGGCATACTCTGAGGAACTGTTTTCTGGACCATTCCCACAGTCACAAACCACTTGTCCGGTTGCTGATGAGCAATTTTCCGATGCCCAGGTTTTCCACCAGTCGCAGTCTGTGGGTGATGATGACCTTGTTGACGTACTGGAAGAAGTGTGTAAAGAGGTGTCCGACGATGAGGAGACACGGTTGTCAGACAGTGGGGAAGTTGTTGTCAGGGCAGGAAGTCCGAGGGGGGAGCAGACTGAGGGATCGGAGGATGATGAGGTGACAGACCCAAGCTGGGTTGAGAGGCCGGGTGAACACAGTGCTTCTGAGACGGAGGAGAGTCCTCGACCAGAACAGGTTGGAAGAGGCAGTGGTGGGGCCAGACGGAGAGGCAGGGCCAGAGCTGGTGCATCAGCGCCAAATGTGTCAACTAGTGAAGCTCCCGTGGCAAGGGCTCCTGCGGCGAGGGCTAGATTTTCAGAAGTCTGGAGGTTCTTTAAGGAAACACCGGATGACCGACGGACTGTGGTGTGCCACATTTGCCAAACCAGGATCAGCAGGGGTTCCACCACTACTAGCTTAACTACCACCAGTATGCGCAGGCATATGAATGCTAAACACCCCACTCAGTGGCAACAAGCGCGTTCACCTCCGGCCGTGCACACCACTGCTCCTTCCCCTGTGTCTGCTGATAGTCAGCCCCCTGCCCAGGACCCTGCCACAAAAACCCCATCGTCGCCTCCACGATCCTCCACAGCATCCACCAGCGTTCAGCTCTCCATACCCCAGACGCTGGAGCGGAAACGCAAATATAGTGCAACCCACCCGCACGCCCAAGCCCTTAATGTGCACATCTCCAGATTGCTAAGCCTGGAGATGCTGCCCTATAGGCTAGTAGAGACCGAGGCCTTTCGCAGCCTCATGGCGGCGGCCGCCCCTCGGTATTCGGTCCCCAGCCGCCACTACTTTTCCCGATGTGCCGTCCCAGCCCTGCACCAGCACGTATCAGACAACATAATCCGTGCCCTGACCAACGCCGTTTCTGACAAGGTCCACCTGACCACGGACACGTGGACGAGTGCTGCCGGGCAGGGCCACTATATATCTCTGACGGCACATTGGGTTAACTTGGTGGAGGCTGGGACCGAGTGTGACCCTGCGGCTGGTCATATACTGCCGACGCCGAGGATTGCGGGGCCTACCTCGGTCCAGGTGTTTGAGGCCTACTATGCCTCCTCCTCCTCCCACCCCTCCTCCACCTCCTCCTCCGAACGACCATCCGTGGGCATGGCGCCATCAGTCGGTAGCTCTAGGCACAGCAGCAGTGCCGTCGCTAAGCGACAGCAGGCGGTGCTCAAACTGCTGAGCCTAGGCGATAAAAGGCACACCGCCCAAGAACTATTACAGGGCATCACGGCGCAGACTGATCTGTGGCTGGCACCGCTGAACCTGAAGCCAGGCATGGTTGTGTGTGACAACGGCCGTAACCTGGTGGCGGCTCTGCAACTCGGCAGACTGACACATGTGCCATGCCTGGCCCATGTGTTAAATCTGATAGTTCAGCGTTTCCTCAAGACATAACCCAATCTGTCTGATTTGCTCACAAAGGTGCGCCGCATCTGTGCGCATTTCAGGAAGTCCAGCACAGATGCTGCCACTCTCAGGGCAGCGCAGCGCCGCCTCCAACTGCCCGCTCACCGACTGTTGTGCGACGTGCCCACGAGGTGGAATTCAACACTGACCATGTTATCCAGAGTTTACCAGCAGCGCCGAGCGATTGTAGACTGCCAGATGTCAACTTCCACCAGAACTGGTAGTCAGGTCAGTCAGCTTCCTCAAGTCTACAATGAGGAGTGGACGTGGTTGTCTGATATCTGTCAGGTGCTGAGTAACTTTGAGGAGTCAACACAGATGGTCAGTGGCGATGCCGCCATCATCAGCCTCACCATCCCGCTGCTTGGCCTGTTGAAAAACTCTCTGGTCAGCATGAAGTCGGAAGCTTTGCGCTCCTCACAAGAGACGGGGGAAGAAGATTCCCTTGTTGATAGCCAAAGCACCCTTAGGTCTGTTTCTCAGCGCATATCGGAGGAGGTGGAGGTGGAGGAGGATGAGGAGGAAGAGGAGGAGAATGTTGGCGAGACACAAGAGGGGACCATTGTTGAGTCCTTCACTGTTGAGCGTGTATGGGCAGAAGAAGAGGAATTGGAGGAGTTGGAGGAGGAGGAAATGGACAGTCAGGCCAGTGAGGGGAGCGAATTCTTACGCGTTGGTACTCTGGCGCATATGGCAGATTTCATGCTAGGCTGCCTATCCCGTGACCCTCGCGTTCAAAGAATTTATTCCAGCACGATTACTGGGTGTTCACTCTCCTGGACCCACGGTACAAGCAAAATCTTTCCACTCTCATCCCTGGAGAGGAAAGGAGTGTGAGAATGCATGAATACCAGCAGGCCCTGGTGCACAAGCTGAAACAGTATTTCCCTTCTGACAGCGCTAGCGGCAGAGTGCGTAGTTCTGCGGGACAAGTAGCGAGGGAGAGTAGGCGAGCAGGCAGCTTGTCCAGCACTGGCAAGGGTACGCTTTACAAGGCTTTTGCCAGCTTTATGTCACCCCAGCAAGACACTGTCACCTGTCCCCAGTCTCGGCAGAGTAGGGCTGATCTTTACAGAAAGATGGTGAGGGAGTACGTAGCTGACCATACCATCGTCCTAAATGATCACACAGCTCCCTACAACTACTGGGTTTCAAAGCTGGACATGTGGCACGAACTGGCGCTGTACGCCTTGGAGGTTCTTGCCTGCCCTGCCGCTAGCGTCTTGTCCGAGCGGGTTTTCAGTGCAGCTGGTGGCATCATCACCGATAAGCGTACACGCCTGTCGACTGACAGCGCTGACAGGCTGACGCTTATCAAGATGAATAAAGCATGGATTTCTCCTAATTTCCAATCTCCAGCAGGTGAAGGAAGCTCAACCTGAATAATTTATCCACTCCTCCTCCTCCTCCTCCTCATTTTCCTCCTTCTCCTGCTCTTTGTACAGTAAAGCAGAGGAAACTGGCTATTTTTTGACAGGGCCCACTGGCTCTACCTATAGTACTTTATGCATTTAATTTTTCTGGAGGGCCACCGACCCGGTCCTCTGTTTTAAACAATTTTTGGGAGTGCCACATACAGGCACTCAATCTATTCAATTTTTCTGGAGCTCCACCTACCTGCTCCTCTGGTTTGAAAAATGTTTTGGACTGCCACATACAGGCACTCAATCTATTCCATTTTTCTGGAGGGCCACCTACCTGCTCCTCTGGTTTGAAAACTTTTTTGGACTGCCACATACAGGCACTCAATCTATTCAATTTTTCTGGAGGGCCACCTACCTGCTCCTCTGGTTTAAAAACTTTTTTGGACTGCCACATACAGGCACTCAATCTATTCCATTTTTCTGGAGGGCCACCTACCTGCTCCTCTGGTTTAAAAACTTTTTTGGACTGCCACATACAGGCACTCAATCTATTCAATTTTTCTGGAGGGCCACCTACCTGCTCCTCTGGTTTAAAAACTTTTTTGGACTGCCACATACAGGCACTCCATCTATTCCATTTTTCTGGAGGGCCACCTACCTGCTCCTCTGGTTTAAAAACTTTTTTGGACTGCCACATACAGGCACTCAATCTATTCCATTTTTCTGGAGGGCCACCTACCTGCTCCTCTGGTTTAAAAACTTTTTTGGACTGCCACATACAGGCACTCAATCTATTCAATTTTTCTGGAGGGCCACCTACCTGCTCCTCTGGTTTAAAAACTTTTTTGGACTGCCACATACAGGCACTCAATCTATTCCATTTTTCTGGAGGGCCATCTACCTGCTCCTCTGGTTTAAAAACTTTTTTGGACTGCCACATACAGGCACTCAATCTATTCCATTTTTCTGGAGGGCCACCTACCTGCTCCTCTGGTTTAAAAACTTTTTTGGACTGCCACATACAGGCACTCAATCTATTCCATTTTTCTGGAGGGCCACCTACCTGCTCCTCTGGTTTGAAAAATTTTTTGGACTGCCACATACAGGCACTATCCAAATTGAATTGTCTCCATAGCAGCCTCCACACGTTGTCTCCATTGCTACCTCCAAAAGTCGTCCATATAGCTGCCTCCATACATCGTCCCTTTATCAAACGAGGTTTGTCAGGCCGAAATTTGGGTTGTTTTCATGGATTCCACATCAAAGTTGTTAACTTTGTCGCCACCCTGCTGTGTTATCCACAAAATACACTGGCAAACTTTTACCATTTACGGATATTATTTCAGCGCTTCTTGCGCATCTGTTTACATTCCCCTCACCCGCCATATCCCAAACTTATAAGAACGCTACTACACTTGATCTTATACAAAAGGTTCTTAGAAGTGCTGTTTGGGGAGTAGCCTAGAGACAGGGGCTTGGATTGGCGAAAGCTCGCCTGGCAGCGGAGCGGCAGCTCCATGCCAAGAACCAACTAACATAGTTTTAACTGCAGCACCTTTAATCTACTACTAGTTCACTGCCTCCATACATGCCCGCCTTATCAAACGTGCTGTGTCAGGCAGAATTTTGGGTTGTTTTCATGGCTTCCACAACAAACTTGTTAACTTTGTCGCCACCCTGCTGTGTAATCCACAAAATATACTGGCAAACTTTTACCATTTACGGATATTATTTCAGCGCTTCTTGCGCATCTGTTTACATTCCCCTCACCCGCCATATCCTAAACTTATAAGAACGCTACTACACTTGATCTTATACAAAAGGTTCTTAGAAGTGCTGTTTGGGGAGTAGCCTAGAGACAGGGGCTTGGATTGGCAAAAGCTCGCCTGGCAGCGGAGCGGCAGCTCCATGCCAAGAACCAACTAACATAGTTTTAACTGCAGCACCTTTAATCTACTACTAGTTCACTGCCTCCATACATGCCCGCCTTATCAAACGTGCTGTGTCAGGCAGAATTTTGGGTTGTTTTCATGGCTTCCACAACAAACTTGTTAACTTTGTCGCCACCCTGCTGTGTAATCCACAAAATATACTGGCAAACTTTTACCATTTACGGATATTATTTCAGCGCTTCTTGCGCATCTGTTTACATCCCCCTCACCCGCCATATCCCAAACTTATAAGAACGCTACTACACTTAACTTGGTGCAGGCTGGGACCGAGTCTGACCCTGGGGCTGGTCATATACTGCCGACGCAGAGGATTGCGGGGCCTACCTCGGTCCAGGTCTCAAAGGCCTACTATACCTCCAAATCCTCCCACCCCTCCTCCACCTCCTCCTCCTCCGAATTACCATCCGTGGGCATGGCGCCATCAGTCGGTAGCTCTAGGCACAGCAGCAGTGCCGTCGCTAAGCGACAGCAGGCGGTGCTCAAACTGCTGAGCCTAGGTGATAAAAGGCACACCGCCCAAGAGCTATTGCAGGGCATTCCACATCAAACTTGTTAACTTTGTCGCCACCCTGCTGTGTAAGCCACAAAATATACTGGAAAACTTTTTTCATTTACGGATATTATTTCAGCGCTTCTTGCGCAGATGTTTACATTCCCCTCACCCGCCATATCCCAAACTTATAAGAACGCTACTACACTTGATCTTATCCGAAAGGTTCTTAGAAGTGCTGTTTGGGGAGTAGCCTAGAGACAGGGGCTTGGATTGGCGAAAGCTCGCCTGGCAGCGGACCGCCAGCTCCATGCCAAGAAACAACTAACATAGTTTTAACTGCAGCACCTTTAATCTACTACTAGTTCACTGCCTCCATACATCGTCCCCTTATCAAACGAGCTGTGTCAGGCAGAATTTTGGATTGTTTTCATGGCTTCCATGTTAACTTTGTCGCCACCCTGCTGTGTAATCCACAAAATATACTGGCAAACTTTTATCATGTACCGATATTATTTGAGTGCTTCTTGCTCACCTCCTTTGGTTCCTCTCTGCTACCCATTGGTTTGAAGCCTGAGTCCATTTAGGGTATGTCGCCATGCCACTCTCTAGCCTTCCGCTGCTGCCGCTGCCTCTGCATGCCGTCCCCTATAGTGTCAGGGTCAATTATTGGATGTTTTAGATGCTATCTAGCTTCATTCTGTCACTCTGTCATGGCCATGCTGTTGCCCATAATTTTGGCATAATGGTGCATTTAAGCAGCCTCAGAGGCATCCATGCATGCTGCCCCTGCTGTTTCCTGTCCATTTCCGTGGTGTTTCCATCCTTTTCTGAGGTTCCCAGGTGTTTGGCCAAGCTTCCCTGTGCAGAGCCTTGGTCCCCTTGAAAAATGCTCGAGTCTCCCATTGACTTCAATGGGGCTCGTTACTCGAAACGAGCACTCGAGCATCGGGAAAAGTTCGTCTCGAATAACGAGTACCCGAGCATTTTAGTGCTCGCTCATCTCTAATCGGGACCCACCTCCCCTAAAAAGGTGGATCTTACTCATTAATAGCGCTATCCCCAACTACCAATCACTATACACTAACAGGAAGTGCCCTCTGAAATTTGATCACATTTGGTCTAGGTGGTGTGCAAACCCACATACTACTGCATGAGTCCTCAGGCTAAAATTTAGCTTTCTCTAGAGGAAAGGATGAATATTGGTATGAGTGCGGGAATGTGTGATTGTCCTGAGTCTTTGTTGTTTTAGGTTATAAACAAGCTAGCTGTCTGCAGTGTCATGGCCCTCGCTACTGTACAATATGTATACTGCATTTACTTCATCTGCAACTGATTGCTTGTTGTATAAATACATTGTACCTGCTAATGCTTTGAATGTCAAATAATACGCTATATCCGGCTGTCTTCTTCTCTTGTTCAAGTTTTTTGTTATTGTACAAATATTAAAAAAGAATAAATAAATCCTTTTAAAAAAATACAGTTGGGAAAAAAAGTATCTATCAGCCACCAATTGTGCAAGTTCTTCCATTTATAAAGAATTTATTTGCAAATTATGGTGGAAAATATGTATTTGGTTAATAACAAAAGTTCATCTCAATACTTTGTTATATATCCTTTGTTGGCAATGACAGAGGTCAAACATTTTCTGTCTTCACAAGGTTGGCATGCACTCCTGCTGGTATGTTGGCCCATTCCTCCATGCAGATCTTCTCTAGAACAGTGATGCTTTGGGGCTCTCACTGGGTAACACAGACTTTCAACTCCTCCAAAGATTTTCTGTGGGCTTGAGATCTGGAGACTGGTTAGGCCTCTCCAGGACCTTGAAATGTTTCTTACGAAGCCCTGGCAGTGTGCTTGCTTTGTTTCATCTTCAATGTCTTTGCTGATGGAAGGAGGTTTGCAGTCAAAATCTCACAATACATGGCCCCATGCTTTTGTGTCTCGGATCGCGGGCGCACCCATGTTCTTCCATGCACTCCCGTGGCCCCTGCTTCCACGGACTCCCCTGTCCCGGCCCCCGGACTCCATTAGACAGCCTAGGAGGCAGGGACGCGCGCGCGCTGGCTGCCAAAAATTTAAAGTGCCAGTCTACCGCTGATTGGTGCGCTGGCTGAACACTTCCACTTTATATTCTGGCACCTCCCTTCCTGCCTTGCCGGATCTTTGTGCCTCACAGCCTGAGAGAAAGCTTCTTAGCGATAATTCCTGCGTTCCTGTATACTCCTGTGTGTTCCTGCTCCTGAGTCCTGTGTTGCTGTGTTACCCGAGTTCCTCCGTGTTGCTGTGTTACCCAAGTTCCTTCATGTTGCTGTTCTTGTGCACCCTTTCCCTTCTGCTAGGACCTCCCGTTGCTGACCCCGGATTTGGACTTGACCTTGCATCTCTGCCACCTGCCCTGACCCTGGACCTGACCTCGAGACTGTCTTCCGCTAAGGTACCTCGATCTCGGCTGCCACAGCGGGCTAGTCGTACCTGTGCAACGACCTGGTGGTATCCTGCCGCAGCAAGTCCAACCCGCTTTGCGGCAGGCTCTGGTGAAAACCAGGTGTCACTTAGATTCTGGTCCCAGTTGTCGGCTAGTACCATCTCTCACGGTGGTCCAAAGGATCCACTGATCCGTACCCTGACAGTAAGATCCGGCAATGGATCCCGCCGAGGTTCCCCTTCCCACTCGACCCAACTTTGCCGCCATAGTGGTCCAGCAATCCCAGGATATTGCTGCTCAACACTAACAGCTGGATCAAGTCACCACCATGCTGCAACAGCTGCTAGCCGCCCAGCAACAGGTTCCCGTGTCTGCTGCTGCGGCTCCTGCTACCCTAGTCTGTCTTCCTGCAGATAGAACTTATGGCTTCGCAATTTGTCTCGGAGCGATCCAAGGTGGCATTCTTCGTCAGTCTTCTCTCTGGGAAAGCCCTGGACTCTTTGGGACAGAGGTGACCCGGTCACGGCTACTCTCGTGGCTTTTCTGTAGGAGTTCCGTATTTGAAGAACCTGCACAGGCTTCCTCTGCCGAGGCCACTTGGATTGATATTCGGTTTAAGGAATGCGCCGTGAAACTATGCTCCGAGCATCCTCAAGCCCATGTTTCCTCGCTTAGCACCTGCCTTCCAAAGGCCGCTCCAGCCTACGTCTGTATCCTCTGCTGAGGAACCTATGCAGGTGGACAGAATACGGCTCTCCCTACAGGACCGTCCCAGACGACGTCAAGAGAACCTCTGCCTGTATTGTGCCAGTCCAGAGCACTTCATCGGGACTTGCCCTGATCGTCCCCAACGTCCGGGAAATGCCAGCACCTAGGGTTCTTGGGAGAAGCGTCCCTAGGTGTGAGCCAAGCTTCTCCACGCCTGATTTTTCCTATGCTCCTCAGCGTTGGCATGGGCACCCAGATCCAGGTTTCCGCTTTCCTGGATTCGGGTTCTATAGCGAACTTTATGGACTTCTTTACAGATCTGCCACCATCATCTGGCAATACCGCTATCTGGGTGGTAACAGACCGCTTTTCAAAGATGTCCCATTTTGTCCCTTTACCACGTTTGCTTTCTGCTCCACGTCTTGCCAGTCTCTTCTTCCAGCAGGTCTTCCAGCTTCACGGCCTTCCCCAGCGCTTCGTTTTTGATGGAGGTGCTCAGTTCGTGTCCAAGTTCTGGAGATCTCTGTGCAGCCAGCTGCAGGTGAAATTGGACTTTTCTTCTGCCTATCATCCTCAGTCCAACAGCCAAGTGGAAAGGGTGAATCAGACTTTGGGGTGCTACCACCGCCACTTTGTGTCAGCCCGTCAGGACGACTGGGCTTCTCTTCTACCACGGGCGGAGTTCTCCTACAATTCCCTGGACTCCACTTCCGCCGGTCTGCCCCCTTCTTTATTAATTACAGACATACATCCATGGCCTCCTCTTCCGTTACCCATGTCTGCAGATGTTCCTGCTGTGGAGGACTTGGTACAGGATCTAAAAGCCATCTGAAAACAAGTCCGTACCACATTGCTCCAAACCACTGCCCAGACCAAGCGTCAAGCGGACAAAAAAACGCAGGCCTTTTCCTGTCCTAGCTCCTGGTGACAGGGTCTGGTTATCCTCGAAGTACGTCTGACTGAGGATCCCTGGCTACAAATTGGGACCCCAGTTCTTGGGTCCATTTGAAGTCCTCAGTCGCATCAACCCAGTGGCCTACAAATTGCGGCTGCCTCTTAGCATACGCATACCCAACTCCTTCCACGTTTCCCTTCTCAAGCCAGTCATCTTCAACCATTTCGCCCGGCAAATTCCCCCTACTCTGGCACCACAAGCGGATTCTACCAATGTCTTCACGGTGAAGGAGATCCGGGATATGAGGAAGGTGAGAGGGAGACGGCTCTTTCTTGTAGACTGGAAAGGATTTGGTCATGAGGAGAGATTGTGGGAGCCAGAGGATAACATCCTGGCAAGAGCCTGCTGCAGCGATTTCTCAGGCTCAGGAAGAGGGGGATGCCAAAGGGGGGGGGTACTGTCACGGGTGCTCCCGCGATCCCTGTCTCGGATTGCTGGCGCACCCATGCTCCTCCATGCACTCCTGTGGCCCCTGCTTCCCCGGACTCACCTGTCCCAGCTCCGGGTCTCCATCAGACTGTCGTGCGCAGTGTCCCCGCCTTCTAGGACGCGTGCACGCTGGCTGACGAAAGTTTAAAGGGCCAGCGCACCGCTGAACACTTCCACTTTATATTCTGGCACCTCCGTTCCTGCATTGCAGGATCTTTGTGCCTCACAGCCTGAGAGAAAGCTTCATAGCGATTATTCCTGTGTCCCTGCGTTCCTGTGTACTCCTGTGTGTTTCTGCTCCTGAGTCCCGTGTTGCTGTGTTACCCGAGTTCCTCCGTGTTGCTGTTCTTGTGTGCCCGTTCTCCTTTGCTTGGACCTCCCGTTGCTGACCCCGGATTTGGACTTGACCTTGCATCTCTGCAGCCTGCCCTGTCCCCGAGACTGGAGCTGACCTCTTCCGCTAAGGTACCTCGACCTCGGCTGACACCATGAGCTAGTCGAACCTGTGAAACGTCCTGGTGGTATTCTGCCACAGCAAGTCCAACCCGCTTTGTGGTGGGCTCTGGTAAAAACCAGGTGCCACTTAGACTCCGGTCCCAGGTGTCAGCTAGTACCATCTCCTGCGGTGGTCCAGAAGATTAACTGATCCATACCCTGACAGCTTTCATGTACACAGATCAGTCGTCCTGGTCCCTTTGCAGAGAAACAGTCCAAAAGCATGATGTCGCCACGCCCATGTTTCCCAGTAAGAATGATGTTCTTTGGATGCAACTCAGCATTCACTCTCCTCCAATTCCAACAAGTGGTATTTCTACTTTGGTTTCATCTGACCATATGACATTCTTCCAATACTCTTCTTGAACAACCAAATGTGTTATTGAACACTGGGGCATGGTCTTCAATTATCTGGCACACCCTGCACTGCTCAGAATGTGTGCACCATCCTTTTTAGGTACACCTTAAACATACAGCGTGCAACACAATTCTGTCAGGTCACTAGATTAAATGTGTGCAAACTCCGACTAAGCACTAACACACCCTTTTACATGTCTCTTGTTGGAACAATGAACCTGTGACACAAAACTGGCACAAACACCTCTTGTACATGTAAATTTCAGACAGAGGGAAAGGTAGGATGGCACTACTTCGTATATCTAGGTATCCATTCTATAATTGTCGGATTTGTACACAGGATAAGTCAGACTTGGTGGATGAGCCGGGCGGTGCTCTTATTTAAAAAAGGCAGGGATCTTTTTAAATGGAAAAAACAGTAGAATGGCACTCACCACTCCTTTTTCATTCTGGTTTATTAGTGATACTCACAAAACCATGACGTGTCAAAACATTCAAAGGGGGGGGGGGTAGACGCAGGGACTCAAGGCAAGTCAGACGAAGCGCTGCTGCGCGAAACAGCTGTCATGTACCCTGTATATTTGTGAGTCCCTGCGTCTACCCCTCCCTTTGAATGTTTTGACACATCATGGTTTTGTGAGTATCACTAATAAACCGGAATGAAAAAGGAAGAATTGTGGTGAGTGCCATTCTATTGTTTTTTCCACCTCTTGTACATGTGCAAGTTCCAAAGATGTTCTTTTCAGTGCAGGGCCAAACAGAAAACTAGTGCAGCCACTTTAATAGTCTAGGCCAAATGTTTAAAAAGTTAAAATCACCCTCCCTAGAACAGAATTCAAAATAAACAAACATACTCATAAACATGTTAATTATCCCCACATTATATAATGCCCGATCTATCAAAATATATAAATGAACCCCAAAACCGTAAAAAAAAAAAATCCTAATCCTAATACTAAAAAAAAAATGTCTAAATTGCTACTAATAAAAAAATGTAATAATAAGTGATTAAAAGGTCTCCCATTTCCCAAACTTGTATAAATGAAAAGGTCAGCTTAATAAACCTTTACACTTTAACCCCTTAATGCATTTTGTTGTACATGTTGCTGCATCCTGACGTACATCTACGTCATAGACACTGCAAGGGCTTAGAAGCAGAAACTGTGTGATCACTACAGGAGACAAGCTGTGTTTGACAGCCAGGCTCCTGCCCTAACAGTGTCTATAGAGATAACTTGCCTATAAAGATAACACAAACCTGTTGCGATCTACACCCTTCACGCTGGGCAGGAGTGTGCCGTTTTTCTCCACGGTAACCCCAGGTTCCAATGAAGGACCCCAACTGCCAGCTCTAACTGCCTCCTAGGTATGGCAAGGGGTACCTGTGTCAGCCTATGCATATGCTGAATGTACTAATACCCTGCCATACATCAGCATGACAGTGTGTTAATCTTAACAAGCGATCAAATGATCGCTTGTTCATGTCCCATATATGGACTAAATAGAAATGTGAAAATTGAAAAAAATGTGTTTACAAATAATAAAATAAAGGTAATAAAAATTTTACATTTTGTAATAAAAAGTCCCCTATCCATTACAAAATTCCCATTCATACATAAAAAATGAAAATCATAATACAAACAGTACACATGAAGCATTGCTGCCTTTATACAATACAATAAAATCATCACTGAACATGCATAGTGAGCATTGTATAAAAAATACTTGTATATACTCAAGTATAAGATAAGTTTTTCAGCACAAGAAATGTCGATAAAAAAAACTAAGTCAATACTCACCTTTCCGACGCTCCCCGCAGGTCTTCTTCTTTATTTTAGTGACAGGTCCATATGCACTAGTGGCGCACAGGCAATAGTCTGTGAGCTGCCAATGTGCACGGACCTGCCACTAAAAGAAAGAAGAGAACCTGTAGGGGTTTTTTGGAAAGGTGAGTTGTGAGTTTAATTTTTTTATGTGCTGGGGACCTCGGGTGGGCTCGGGCTTGCTAGCTATACACTAGGGGGCTGACTGGCTATACACTAGGTGGCTGACTGACTATACATTAGGGGGCTGGCTGGCTATATACTAGGGGCGTCTGGGTGTTGTTCCTACTTATACTACATCATGGGTAAGACACTGTTCTTATATTTAAAGTTTCACCAAGGCTAAAATACTGTATTTAACCCCTTAACGCTCTGCGCCGTAGCTCTACGGCGCAGAGGTATAAGGGCTGTATGAAGAGGGCTCACGGGCTGAGTCCTCTTCATACAGAGGTGGGGGTTTTTGCATATTGCACAAAACCCCCACCGCTAATAACCGCGGTCGGTGCTTGCACCGATCGCGGCTATTAACCCTCTAAACGCCGCCCGCAAAGTCGCGGGCGGCGTTTAAAAGACGGCGGCGCGTGGGCGCCGCCATCTTTTTTTCGATCGCCACGCCCCCGAACGTCATCGGGGGGCGGCGATCGGTTGCTATGGTAGCCTCGTGTCTTCTTTTGACACGAGGCTATCTGGCAGCTGCAGATTCGTTACAATGAGCCAGTGGCTCATTGTAATGAATGTGCTGCAAAAATGCCATATATTGCAATACAGAAGTATTGCAGTATATGGTAGGAGCGATCTGACTATCTAGGGTTAATGTACCCTAGATGGTCTAAAAGATAGTGAAAAAAAAAATAAAAAAAAAAGTTTAAAAAATAAAAAAAATTAATAAAATATTAAAAGTTCAAATCACCCCCCTTTCCCTAGAACGGATATAAAACATAATAAACAGTAAAAATCACAAACATATTAGGTATCACCGCGTCCCAAAATGCCCGATCTATCAAAATATAAAAACGGTTACGGCCGGCGGTGACCTCCGAGGCGGGAAATGGCGCCCAAATGTCCGAAATGCGACTTTTACACCTTTTTACATAACATAAAAAATGAAATAAAAAATGATCAAAATGTCGCACAGACCTCAAAATGGTAGCAATGAAAACGTCGCCTCATTTCGCAAAAAATGACCCCTCCCCCAGCTCCGTGCGCCAAAGTATGAAAAAGTTATTAGCGTCAGAATATGGCAAAAAAAATTTTTTCTTTTTTGTACACATTCGTTTAATTTTTTAAAATGTATTAAAACACAATAAAACCTATATAAATTTGGTATCACCGCGATCGCACCGAACCAAAGAATAAAGTAGGCGTATTATTTGGAGCGAAGAGTGAAAGTCGTAAAAACTGAGCCCACAAGAACGTGACGCACGTGCGGTTTTTTTTCAATTTTTCCACATTTGGAATTTTTTTTCAGCTTCGCAGTACACGGCATGTTAAAATAAATAACATTACGGGAAAGTA